>NC_136426.1:182348778-183548778 GCF_052849685.1 Lactuca virosa
TTGAAGATCCAAACAGGGACAAAAAAAGTTTCTTGACAACACTGATCCCCAAAATTAGCAACAACAACCTTTTTCAATTTAAATTTCTTTATCACTAGATCTAGTATCATCATATCTAATGGATTTCAACTAAGGAGCCGATAACATTATTTAAAAAGAAATAAATATAAAAATCGTGTTTATAAATTAGAATATATAAAGGAATTGAGGAAGCAATTGTTGAAGATAACTTTGAAGACAGGAAGATAGGAGGGGAAGTTCTTTGTTCAAGAAACAGAAAAACTTTTATCACTCGCAGAATCAACACAGTTTAGAAGTACATCAGAATACATATATACACAGCCGTGATACAGTTATTTCCTAACCATCTCAACTATTGATGATTAACTGTCACATAACTACCAATTAATCCCCACACCGTTTCCCAACCATCACACACCCTTTTCCTAAACGACACAAGATAATCAAATATACAAATGATGATGATGTGATTTATGATTAAGAAGATAGAATTGTTTAACAATATCTGAAACTAGTTTGTAAGAATGTGCCTTCATAGTTACCTGGCTACAGAAACACAAGGAGACCTGAAGCAGCGATGATATATAGAGGATGAACCAACAGTGACGAAGCTGAGAAAGACGGTGGGTGAAAGCTACAGATCCAACGGCGGTAAGTCGGCAGGGAAACGGCGAGTCAACGAGGAAGGAAGGGCGACAGCCAGACACGAGAGTCAACGAGGATATTGGTTTTCCGTTTTCCCTTTACGATCAGGGTGTTGCTTTCCTTTTTATTCTCTCAAGTAAGCGTGTATATGGACAAGGTAAATTTCAAGAAATTACCAACATATATTGTTATATTTATCAACGCAAATTTCAAAAAAGGGGAAAATTTATAATGGAATTAATATTAAAGGGTTTAATTAAATTGTTTTTTTTCTAAAAAACTATTGAAAATATTTTTCTAGTAGCTTTTTTTTTTCTTTTTTTTCAGGATACTATTATAATAAGCTAACAAATTAAATGTTTTTAGTTTTCCACGTGCATATCAAAAAATAATTTACACTTCTAATTAGGTTTTAAAATTTATTACAAAATTTTGAGTTTTAAATTTTATTAATAATACTGCATAAACTTTTTGAGTAAATTACAGGAATGGTCCCTATAGTTTGTGGTAATTTATATGTTTGTCTCTAATTTTTTTTTAAACTTAGACAGTCCTTATTATTTGATTTTGTTGCGTGGTTGGTCCCTATTAAACAGAAAATGACTATACTTCATTTATCTTTTCTTTTGAGTTATTTATTATTCAATAATATGTAAAGATATATTAGATAGTTAAATGCTCCACTTATCACTCACTTTCTTCCCCAATCCGTCATCAGATAACCCTCCACCTTTTTTATGCATCTTTAGCCGCCGCACCACCACCCGTCCATCCTCCCTCCACTTCCCACACAATTTTTACCGAAATAATTCCTAAAGGACATTTGACAAAAAAAATACAAATATGGTTTACAAAAACCAAAATAACCTTTACAATTCACTCAAAACCAATGTTTTAAAAATCGGTTTTTTAGTTGAACCGGTATGGTGACCAGTTCCCGGTTTAACCGGTTCGACCGCTGGGTCAACCGGTTTCTATAGTTTTCATGTTTTTTCCTATTTTTCTACACATACATACATATATAAATCATGAATTTGATGTTTACAATTTCAAACATTAAAAATACACATAAAAATAAGTTGTATATGAATCTAAATACATTAAAATAACACATAACCATAAGTTTTAGTGTTTTACATCAATCCATATACGTCAAAAAGAAAAAATAAAGTATAATACCGTAACGAAATATAGTTTTAAATGAATACAAACACATCAAAAAACTTTATAACATTTATCATATATTTTTATTTAGAGAAAATTAAATAGATATGAAAAAAATCACCAAAGTTTATTAAGTAAATTATTCTTTTTCATGTGTTTTTATTCGATTTAACCGTTTCAACCGTTTTTTCTGAAAACCGGCCGGTTCATTCTGGTTCAGAAATCAATGTAAAACAGGTGATAGTTGAACTGCTCCCTCCCCCGATTCCCGGTCGAACCGGTTCGACCGGCCGGTTCAAACCAGTTTTTAAAACATTGCTCAAAACACCATTACTTCACGTCACACAAAGTTTTATAGAAAGGGAAAAAAATTCTCAATACAAGCACAAAATTACAAGCATTTTTTTGGTGGAATTATCCCACGTGCCTCCCCTATTTTTTCCAATCGCCATGAATTCTTAAATTTTAATGTTTGTTGCTTACTAGACCTATACTATATTTTTTTCTGGGGGGGGGGGGGGGGTGCAATCGATGTTGTATTTTGTTTCTTTGGCTGCTATATTACATTCCTATAATATTAAATTAGTTGTGAGACCCATGTATTACATTGATTAATTTTTTTTTTAGAAAAAAAAAGTTAAATATAAAAGTCAAAATATTTGAGAACTTTGAATTTATAAGAAAATAAGAAAACTAATGAATTATTATAATTGAAATGTTTTTTATCTTTTAAATTTAGACAAATAATTTAAATAAATAAACAAAAGAAATTAATAAGCTTTAATTTGGGAATTTTGAAATTAAAAGGTAAGTTTATGAATGAAATCAATATCAATTTATTACTATATTTATTGTAATTATTACACTAAAATATTATGTGGAATTTAATAAAATAGAAAAACTCATAAAATGACATGTGGAAAAAAAATTAATTCAAAATAACCACAAAATTACATTTGACAAATTGAATAATAGTGTGACATTTGGCAAAAAAAAAACTTTCATTTATTAGTGTAGATACTTAAAGCACTAACAACGTATTAATACATTTAATTTTTCTATAATTTTGTAACTATAACATTGTTATGAATGTCATTTTGTTTCTTTATTTACATGGTAAATCAATAGCAAATAAAAAACCATCAATTATTTTTCAAACGAAAGAATGTCCATAACCTACAATTGATCATGTTAATGATAATACTTCTGAAGATGTTCATAATACATGTCACACCTGAAAAAGAATAATAATACCGAAAAGAGCTAATTAATGTTGAAACTGAGAAAACTTATTTATCAAATTTAAGAGAGATAAAGTTAGATTATTATTAATTGCAAAGATCAAGCTAACCTTTATTTATGTAATTTTTTTAGCTTTCAATTTCACTTTTAAATTTATGTTATTCATATTTCAAATATATTATAATATATTCTTACGATGTAAGTTTCCTTTATTCCAAAATCCTTGCTCCGCCCTGACTACTTTTTTGTTACACCATCATGCCTTGAAATGTCAAAATCTATACATTATCTCCTTTCTATACATTATGTCCTTGTTCACCAATTTCTCCTATGAGACCAAACATATATATTTAAATACATATTATAAATATTGTTTGTATCATACCTTAATTTAGTTATTTAACTCAATAATACTTATCTCTGGTGGACCAACTAAACACTTACCATCCATTTAAAACTATTGGCCAACTAAATAAATGATCATCAACGGGTTTTTGGCCTAACGGTAATGAATGACTCTCTCAAATTAGAGATCATATGTTTCAAGTCTCTTAAGAGACATAGGTTTTATTTAGGAATATGTTATCTAGTTTGCCGTTTAAAAAAATTATCAATCTAATAATCCCATATAAATATTCTTATGATCTGTTTTCTACATTCTCACTATGGTGATTAAAAATCTGTTAAACTAGATTCATTTTATAATTTGTACATGATATATATATATATATATATATATATATATATATATATATATATATATATATATATATATATATGGTATCGACTTAGACATCAATTAGAAAAATGAACATTTAGCAGTTATTTAAAGCTACATAGATTTCACTTCAAATTTAGAAAATCTTATAAATTTATAAAAACTCAAAGCCTGCAATTCAATTGTAGTTAGCCCAATATAGGTATTATTTAGCTTAAAAACCAGTCTATTTAATCCAATAACTTAAACCCAATAAGAGATCTTTCAATACGTTTTCTAATCTTTTGAAAAATGAAAATTTGAGCCCATCACCAAATTTACCAGATGTCGCTCAACAACACGATCTCCTCTTGTTCAGGTACACTGCTCCAGCGGCGGCAATTAATCGACCACCGTTATTATGTGGTGTACCTGAAAAAAACATGATCTCTCCTTTCCAAACCATGCCTCCATTCTCATAAAGCACCACAATTCTTAAAATAACCAATGAAAAATATAGGGATTCGAATAACGTCTGTATGAACAAAACAAGTAGCAGCAAAACATTGAACCGTGAGAGTCATAGCAACTCAGCAATCACATTTTAGTCTGCTCCTTCAATCACATGAACCAAATCAACAAAATAAAAAACATATAAAGTAATAAAAATAACATTACGACTTTACATGTGTATTAATCAACTAAAAAACCATTTATATTGTTTTCCTCTGTTTTTGGCAATCAGATAAATCGTTACCAGAGGTGACAAAAACCAAACCATCTTAATTATTCTAGAAAAGATTAGGATATAACTCATTGAGTTACAGTAGTATTAGGTTACCCATCTGACTAAATGCATCTATTTTGAATTCAGACAGCCATGTACTGCAGCCTCTCTTTCTCAAGTATTTTCATGTTAAGGACGAGACCCTGAAGATTCCCCCTTATCCTTCGAATATCTTTAAAGTAACATGAGTATATAGAGATCTGATAGAAAATGCTATGAAAACAGATAGATGGCAATACAATACACCAAGATCTCTTTAAGTTTGTTTGTACATATATGTGACCCAGCTAAATAAATGTGGGACATGTTAAAGAATAAAATCAAAAGGATCAGAACATGTCCATAAAAATAGAAAACTACAATAAATCAATTTTAAAGCATCAGCTGCGGAGGCATGTAACAGAAACCCTTGCTTGTTAGCAAGATGAAAAGGCTTCAAGTGAAAAAAAATAATTATTAAATTTATGTCTATTCTTGGAGGTGAAATGTAAACAATGAGAATTGTAATCTAAACGTCTAAAGATCTTAGGAATACATGATGTTCATGGAGCAGTAGCATAACACTAAAAACTTATTGGTTAAAGTCCAATACAATGTGGTGGACCATTGCCAATGATTAAGGGAATTTAATGACCTCTGGTAGTCAAATAATAGTTCAAATGTTTTATAAAGTTTATTGGAGGAAATACAGACTATGAACCAAACCCCTGTGCATTTGCTGTATTTGACAATCATTGCTTAAGATATCATGTATTTGACATAAAAACAAACATAAATTAATAAAACCAAAAGAACTTGATAACAACTAAAAACCCTGAATTTAGAGCCCTAAATGGAGGAAATAGGGATCCGTAATTCCTAACTCTAAGATTAAATAGGTAGAGAAAATTAGACAAATTCCCATCATATCAGCCCAACCACATTTTGATATTGCCATTTCCAAGCATCGATTGCAAGATTATGAATCCTTTTATCTTGTTACATCCTAAACCAATCAATGATATGATATATAACATACTTGGATCTGTATGCCTTTTATTCATGTGACGAGAGAAAGGTTTGGGTGTCAAAAATTATACCTCAAATGCATGACCACGACCAAGTATGTCGGCCTTCCTTGGGGATAAAGCTCTGAACCAACACTTTTCCTTTTGTTCTGAAAACAGATAAAAAGTTATGTGTTAATTATTATTCACAAACATCAACTTGGACAAAGTAGTTTGTATTGGGTCCTGATATATTTATGTGATCCAATATATCAAGACTTAATCAGTTAACATAGACCCATTCAGACAGATCACTACTTGGGTCGATTCATTTAAAAGCCAGAAGTAGAAATTTTATTATTTATATTTTATAAAAATAAACTCTTATAGTGGAGGTTTATAACATCAACGATAAATGGGTGGATTTGCGTGTGAAACATTTATTTATCTCCTAAAAAAAAGGGTCATTATCCATCTATTTAAAAAATATTTATCAAAAATCACATCTACCTTGACAGTCAGGGCCGTGTGCAACGAATTTACGAAGATAGGGAAACACACTAACGTCAGGAAGAAAAAATTTGTCGTAGCAATTTGATTTGTCATATTTTACAAGAACAAACTCTTATAGTTGAGGTCAATAAAATGAATGATAAATGGGTGTGCGGATTTGGGTTATATGAAACATTTATTTATCTACTAAAAATAAATGGATCATTATCCATCTATTTAAAGAAGTTGGTTCATAGACGAGATCATTACACATTAGGCATGACAATAAAATATTTTAATAAATGACATCTACCTTGATAGTCGGAGCCGTCTGGAACGAATTTACGATGATATGGATACAATGCAATGCCATATGAAGAAAACCGCCAGTTAGTTAGGATGTATTGTCCGGTTGTTGTTTGAAAAGGGGAGAGATCTCCACCAATTATGTGATTCCATGACTTGTAATAACCCAACACATCTTCTTCATCCTTCTTCTCTCCATCTTCATACACAAGACTCACCCCACACTCCTTTACAAGTTCATAATATGCATCTATTAAACTTTTATGCATCTGCGGTGTAACAGTGATAGTAATGTGGTCACCAACCTCCATCTCATTCTTCCCAAACATCCAATGACTTAACATCACCCAACACTCTCCAACTAAAACACATTTTTCATAGTAACGTTCGTATATCCACGCGCGGTTCTTTGTTATATTACTAATTGTCATCATTGGCGATAGAAGGAAATGATCAACATCTGATAAATACAAGTACTCGTCAAGAAGGTTTAATGTGTGTAGAGAGCAGAAGTTGAGCCCTGTAAGGATGTTGTTTGGAGATGATGATGATGATGGGATGGTAAATGATATTACTGGCCCCACGCTTCTATGCCTAAACCAACTCGGCATCTCCTCCGCCTCATACCTTGTGTTGAATATTCCAAATTCATAAAACATCATCTGCCAAATACAAACCACAATAATAATTACATTATATGTCTTCACATAAACACATACAGTTAAGTTAACTACACAAAACCTGGATTTTAGATTCTGAAGAATTAGGTCCCATGCGCCTTTCGTTGAGGAAGTCTAAATTAGTCCAGCCCAAGCTATGTAACACCTTTTCTTCAACACTCATCATTTCTTGGATTTTGATAATACCTTCAATTTCGTAATCGTTCAAACCAAGTGAAGAACATATCCGTTCTAACCAGCGTATTGATAACCGGAGTGGGAACATTTCTGGAACAAATACAACTTTGTCTGTATGATAATCATCACTAGCATTAAGAAACAACTCTTTTAGTGTACATGGAGGATACTCGACTGACTTCAATTTTTTACACTTCTGCATACTAAGTATCTCAAGTCTAGGAAGGGTTCTCACACAACTAGGCATGGAATTGAAAGGATTGTCATCTAAATATAATTCTTTTAACATGGATAGGCGACTGAAGTCCATGGGAAAGGATTCATTGGACAACTTGTTCTCTGTAAGTGACAACGTTACTAAAGACCTCGACAAAGACATTCCAGAGGACTTCAAATCACGTGGTATAGAACCCACAAAGGCTTCGTTTATGCCAATGTTGGTAACCGTGCATATTTCCAGTGAATCCATATCCATATTCTTGATTCGAGATTCACCAAGATTACAACCATCTAACAACATTGTTTCAACCTTCTCTAATATGCCTATATTTCTTGGAAGTTTTTCAAGATTCTTGCAGTCGCTCAGATCGATGAGGATAAGTTCAACACATTGTCCAATTGATTCACAAACATTAACCAAACCAATGCAGTTCCTAAGTATTAACCTCTCAAGCGCAGGGAGTTGTTCAAAATCACCAATACTATGAAGTTGTGTGCAAAAACTTAAATTAAGAATCTTCAATGAACCAAACAACCTTTTCTCTTTTAAGCACGAGCCATCCAACTACAAAATGGAAATAAGTTAGTATCCTATTGAATTTTATCAACTCACATGCATGACTAATAAATGAAGATAACTTTACCTTTTGCCTCTTCTCAAGTTGTTGTGGATTGCTATAACAACCGAAAAATGATTCAATATTGCTATATGACATGTCAAGGGCAACCAGATTCTGCATAGGTAAGTCTAAAGGTATAGACTTTAAACGAAACCCATTCATACACAACCATTTTATTTCTTCTGGAAAGTTCTCATAAGACCCATTCATGTACACATAATTGAGTTGTAGTAGCATCAAGTTATCCATGTTACTTAATGCATCTGTTTTCAGCTCATACGATGCTTCCAACTTCTCTTTCTCAAGTATGCTCATGTCAAGGGAAAGGCCTAGAAGATTTCCCTTACCCTAAGAAGAAACAGATTGCAAATAAACAAATAAGGCAATACAAAGTATTTTGGACATGCATACTACTAAAAGCATAATGGATTCTTACCTTTTTTCGTTTCAACACTCTGAATGACTCCTTATGACACCATAATCGACTTCGCTTCCATGGCTTATCAGGTGATTCTTGATGTACTTCGAATCTGCCCATCTCTTGAACCAACCGATGCATCTTCAATTCATTATTACATCCGATACTAAGAAGACATTTATCAATGAGATTCGTAATTCCGGAACTTGTGTTTATATCACATGCCTCTAATATTGTTTCGCTAAGATCTCTATCCATTCCAACAAAAAAACAAGAAATATGCTTAAACAAGTCCTTATCGTTTTTGGATGACAAAGAGTGGAAGCTCATTCTCAAGACATTATTTATACGATCATTTGTTTCTTTCTTTAGCCCTTTCATGCACCCTTCCCAATACGCCACACCTCGATTATGAAGAAGCTTGCCCAAAACTTCAAGAGCCATTGGATGTCCTTGACAATACTCCAAAAGCTTACCTGACACCTCTTCATAACCTTCCTTGGGATGGTTGCACATGAATGCATGGGAACACAAAAGTTGTCGTGATTTAATCTGAGATAAGCCTTTAAGGAAGTGTTCTACATGTTTGGCTTTACTATTTGTTTTGAATAGTGCACAACTCTCTGTCAAGCATCTGTCCTTTGTGGTTATTATAACCTTGCTTCCAGGATGAAAACCTTTGCTTCCAAGTAATGCATCCAACTGATCAATACTACTTATATCATCAAGAACAAGAAACGCCCTTTTACGAGCTATTGCATTCTCTATCATTGATGTGTATTTTGAAACATCATAAACTTGAATTGAAATTGCTTTTGAAATGTCACTGCACAGTTGATTTTGTATATCAAGCAGCCCAGTATACTTTCCATCACATCTCCTAGTGATATCTTCAATATAGCTGCTTTTGTGGAATTCTCGACAGTATAGCTCATAGACATGTTTGGCTAAAGATGTCTTCCCGATCCCGCCTATACCATAAATGGTGAGTATGTCTGCCGTATGTGAGGATCCATCTTTCAACCATGAAGTCACAAAGTGAATATGATAGTCCATCCCAATAAATAGCGGTTGAGCACATCTTAATGGTGCATGTAATCTACGATGGATGTCCTTCACAATTTCTTCAATAAACTCCGTCTCTAGCCTGAAACATGATTTAATAAGAATTACAAAACACAATCCACAAAACTAACAAAACAAATTTGGAGCTTTTATTTATATAAAGATCCAAATCAAAATTATGTCACTACTGTTAGTGTTAGATATATGTAAAATAGGGTTTATTTGCTTTTACGTTACTTTATTTCTATTTTCCTGTTTTAGGTACACTAGTTGATTTATAAATTAGGGTTTAACCTCTTTATCAATGACAAGATAATATTCCAGAAATCTGATTCCTTCACAACAACAACTATTAGTTTTAAACTTTTAATTAAGTTCTTCGCATCAACCCATATTGTCTTTTCATTCTAACCATATACATACCTAATGTGTAAGGTCATCAATATTTATGTATAATAAGGCCAAAACTACCAATGTAATACAAGTTTCCACTAATGGGCCTTGTAACTTCACTATGAATCTACTAGACCTTCAAACTTTTACTTAATTATCAATGTGATAAGTTTGAAAAAAGAGCTAGTAGGTTATCCTTTACTACTTACAACAAAGTTATTTATCATAAAAGACCATATGGATTGAAGGTAGTATGGTATAACTAATAGTAGATGTATATGTAGGAATTAATTCACTTAATTCCCTTGATAGTGAACTTTATGCAAGAATCAATTCAATTGATTCTATTAGAATGTTACCAACAAAGCTGGAAATTGAATCAGAGTTTAAACAGGGACATAAAAAAGAGAATCAATTCACGAAACAGGGAAGAAGTATTTTCTGGGAAAATTGCTTGCTCTCCAAGCTTAATTGACCATCAGGAATACAAAAATTGATTAAAATAAACCTAAAACTATACTCTGATTTATACTAAAACCGATAGTATCCTAAACTAACACAAAATACTTTAAAAATAAAGAATTCCCAAAATACCCCTGGGACCAAAACTATCCCAGTTTCTGGATTATCCCAACAGTATAGCAACCTATTCAAAATGTGGTTTTTAATAAAAGGGTTAATTAGTTATTCAAGCAACAGTATTTCGTCTTTTTCCCAGTTTATGCAACAATGTTATATGTATACAAAATATACAACCACATTTTAAATAAGGAACAAATAATGCTTACCGAAATGCATAGGGTGAAAATGATATTGACATTGTTCATATGGGTGAATATGTGGTTACCTGCCATTTATGTCATTTCCTTTTAAATTAGCAACTTCGATAAGTGCTTTCTTCCATTGGTCCTTTTTTTGAGCCCATTGACTTCTTTTATTCCCATCTATCTCTTCATCCATTTTCAGTTTATGCTTAGCCATTGCATCTCCAAAGCTACTTTGTTGCTTCCTGACATGGGTGGGCTCCACATGATAAAAGATGGGGATGACAATGTGGTTGGATGTCATACGCTGCTCAAGGATCAACACCAGTTCATCCAGACACCATGTTGAGGAAGCGTAGTTCTTAGATAACACAATAATAGAAGCCCGAGATGCCTTAATTGCACTCTCTAATTCCGGTTTCAGATCTTCCCCTGTTTCAATCTCTTCATCATCCAAGAAGGTAGTGATGTTGGCATCAATAAGGGCCTCATAAAGATAATTAGTAAAACTAAGACGAGTGTCAACACCTCTAAAACTTAAAAATACATCATATCTATAACCATCAGTTGATGAACTAGGGCCAGAAGTTGATGGATGATGGCCATGAGTTGATGAAGAAGATGAAGATCCTTCTGGAAGTTCAGATAGAACAACCATTATGAGTTATGCGTTGATGACTCTTCACCCTTATCACAAATTTTAGAATTTATTTCGACAGGTTATTGATAATGTAAGTCAGTTTCACTGGCTTTCCTCACTTGTGCTTCAATGTCAGGATCTCAGTACATAATGCCTCTACAAAAAAAAATCCAAATTATTAGGAATTACAATATGCAACGTAACTCTCATCAAAGAATTTAAACCTCAATAATTTTAGTAGTAATAATAATAATATTAATACCTTTGAATTTTTCAAAATAAAACTTGTAGGTAATTAAAGTACAATACATATGCATCTCAAAACTTTTCTGTGTGAACTAATACCCCTAGAAAATGTTTAAATCTCATTATATGAACTCTAATTGTGTTAATATCTGTGTTTTAACCCTTGATTTCATTTTTTGTGTTCAGAGGCTATTCATAGCTTAATTAGTGTTAAACTTGGTTGTTTTGTGTGCAAGGGACATATGGGAATCAAGCAGAGAGACACTGCTCTTATATCAAACCAACTAATTCATTTAACCTACAACGTCCCTATTTTGATTTAATTAACCCACAAAAATCAACACCAAATACCATTCTGGATACAACTACAAGATCCACAACTGCTTCCCATGAAAGGCATTGCATAAAGATATAGGCATTTTCAAGCTTTCACCAAATATCAACAACCAGTAATTCATAGATCCAAACGGAAAATAAATAAATAAATAATCTTGACATACAGATCCCCTTTTAAATTTATATTTCTCAATCACTAGATCTAGTATCATCATATCTGTAACTATATGTGAAGCCCAAGATTGTCTCTCCAAAGGAGCCATTGTAGATAGAAGAGGGACTCCAACATATATAGTCACTTATAAGACCGTGTCACACCGATTTAGGATACACTAATAATATCTAAAGGATTTCAACTAAAACTCATAGGTTTGTTCCATATGATATGTTTCTGAAACTAACAATGTAATCAGAGATCTGCTAATACAATCACAGCCTCAGAGACTGCTTTAAGTTTGTGTGAGGTAAAAGAAACAGAAGAACAGGGGAAAAACAAAGCAAACTGTGAAGAAAGTAGAAAAAGAGGAAAACAAAACTTGCATGGAGACTAAGCAATTACTAACTGAAAACGTGTTTTCTGAATACACTATTGGGGAATCGACTATATCTGTTTATACTAGATAAAAAGGTATCCTAGTCTAACTCTAAAACTGGAAGAAAAACTGTTCAAATAAAAACTTCTGAAAATACCCCTGAGGTTCTTTTACAGAATTAAGCCAACAAACAAGGCATGCCCTTTCAAAAGGTTCAATTTCAAAGTCTATATTAGATAAAACTTCAAAGTTAAACACCCATTATGATAATCGAATATTGAAGCTTGGTCATTATGAAGGTTTAGCTTACATTTAAGGCACAGATAACATCCTTTTAATAGAATTCAATGTAAAAAATTGTGTTTATAAGTTAGAAAATATAAAGGAATTGAGGAAGCAATTTTGGAGGGTTGAAGAATTTCCCACTGTGATTATAATAATATTTATGATTAATAAGATGAAATTGTCAAATAATATCTGAAACTAACTTGTAAGAATGTGGCTGCATACTTACCTGCTAACAGGAAGACAAGGAGACCTGAAGCAGCGATGATATATAGAGGATGAACCAACAGTGACGAAGCTGAAAAAGATGATGACTGAAATCTACAGATCAAATGGTTTCAGGAATCAAGGGTGTTGCTTTTCCTTTTATTCTTTCAAGTAAACATATTAGGAGAAGAAGTCAATTGAAAAAGCCAATGCAAATTTTATAATAGGACTAATTGTTTTTGGAGAAAAAGTCAATAGAAAAAGTCAGCAGCTTGTCCCGCATAGAAAGTCAAAATGACCAGACAGTGAGTTGGAGGACGTTGCAAATAACCCTGCGATTATCAAATCTAAAAAATATTATGAAAATATAGTGAACTGTGTTTTTGACTTTTTGTTTTTCTACCTACTATCACAGCTCACATCTCAATTTTACATTTTTAGCTTAGGTTTTAAATTTTATTAGGAATCGTCAAAACTTTGAATTTTTTTACGAAGATAGTCCAAACATTTTTATTTAATAAATTCGCTCCTAATATTTTTTCCCCTTTCATACAACTTCCAAATAACTTTTTAAAAACATTTTTTTAAATACAAATTCAAAACATTTATCACTACTAGAAAACTGTTGCAATAGCTACAACACAATCCGTATCTATTCCGTAGCTATAAGCGGATAGCTACGGAATTGCTACGGAAAATTGTCTGTAGCATAATGGCCCGTGGCTAAATTATAGCTACGGATTAGCTACAGAATCGCTACTAGCTACAGAATCGCTACTGAATAGCTACGGAATTTTCCGTAGCTACCATAGCTACGGAATAGCTACGGAAATAAATAGCTACGGATTTCTTACAGAATAGCTACGGAAATGAATAGCTACGGAACTAAATAGCTACGGAAGTGAAAAGCTACGGAATAGCTACGGTAGTAAATAGCTATGGATTTTCTGTAGGTAATCCGTAGCTAATCGCTTTTTTTTTTTTTAAAAAAAAACAATAAAAATCCAGTTTCTTCTGTCGAAAATATTGAAAAAACCCATTACATTAAACTTATAATAATATTAAAATTCAACTACAAAACAAATAACATTATATTAAAACTAATAAACCTAAAAAAGTATCAAATACAAATACATATTACTAATGAACATTGTCTAATAATACATTAAATGTATCTAATAATACACATTAAAAGTGTCAGCTACAAATGTTTGACTAAGTGCTTACAATGTATTCCATTGTCGGTTATAACCTTATATTTTGCATTTACTCAATGTATTTCATATGAATAGCTTAAATACAAACTAATACAATTCATACTACTCATAAAATACAATGCATTTCAATTGTCCTGTCATACTTTGTATGAAGATATTCATTGTAACTATTTCTAACCTTGCCTTCCCTTTCTGCTTTGGCCATTTTTCTTGCAACTGTTGTCCCACAAATATTGCAAGTATTATCCATTTAATAAGTGAAATCGAGAAACAATCTTGTATCAAACTAACAATCTGCAAGCTTGCCTGAAACAATGTGAAAACAAGTATCAATTACTAATTGAAAGAATGTGTAACTGTTATTTAATTACAATAAGTTAGTTATAGTTTTATTAGCATATAAAAGAAATTATATCATGCAAAGTATGTTAATAATGTTGTGAGTATTATTTATCATGGTAACTAATATTCATTGCATTCAAACCAGTTTTAACACATGAATGTTAACTGATACAAAATATCATCCAACAAACAAACCATTTTTACTAATGTTAACTGGATAAAAAAAACATCATTCCAATACATCCAATAATCTATGCCTGATAAAGAAACATAATCATATTTATAATTATTTACTTTATAAAAACAAGAACTAATAAAAGCTTGAATAAACATAAATAAAGTAATGGACCTGGTAATTTGATATTATCTAAACATAGAGCCATTGTAGCTCCTCTTCTGTCAAAGTTAAGGTTCCCCAAAATGCAATAAATGCGACATGCTCGAGAAGGTCAACCTAGAATCGATTAAGCAATTAATTTCAAGTAAATAGTGACAAAAATGAGCTAAAAATAAGCAATCCATCGCCCTCCCAATTCCAAAACCACGATCTTTAGAAGTTTTAGCCAACAGTCAATCTTCAACAAACAACTAAAATTAGAATTGCTAATAGAAAGACATTTAAAACGTAAGTATATGACTATATTTATTAAAGACGGAATAACATCATATAAACTTAAATAAGAAGAAAGGGAGAAAGAGAGATAACCAAGAGCTACAAGATGTCACAGTGGCAGGAACTTAACTTGAACTCCAGGTAGATGACTGTATATACTAGCCAAACTCAATGATCGGTATTTGGTAATAATTAAAGTAAAATAGGAGGGAATCGAATGTTACCTTAATCGACAAAAAGAGTTACTAGCCGAAAAATGCAACGATGGTGGTTATCGACGGAGCGATGGCGACTATGTCTTCACCTGTTATATCATCAGAAAAAGAGAGATGATACAGAGCGGTGAGGGTTTTCGGTGAACTTCGTCTTTCCACTAACAAAGGAAGTGGGGTTGCATATTTCAACAGAATACAAAAACTTCACCTTGCCAAGAAGACTCAATCCAATCCTAGTTACTTTGGAGGTGACAATGGTGGTCTGACCACCACTTTCGCCACGTAAGGCCACCGCCGGTTACCAGGTCGTCGCTGACCACTTATCCCGTAGCAATGGTCACTGCTTATATGTCTGTTCCCACTGCTTCTTTATCTTTTATCTCAGTTCACTCACAACACGCACAAAGGTGGGGAAAAGTATAGGTATTCTGTATCCATTCCGTAGCTAATTAGCTACGGAATAGCTACGGATGAGCATCTGTAGCTATTCCTTAGCTAATTAGCTACGGACTAGCATCCGTAGCTATTCCGTTACTAAACTAGGGCATCCCATTCTGTAGCTGATCCGTAGCAATTCCATAGCTAATTAGCTACGGAAATTTTCCGTAGCTATTTTCCGTAGGAAAATCCATGTTTTCTAGTAGTGTATAAATACTTTGGTTTAAAAAGTTTTTAAACTTGTTTTATAACTTTTTTCAAAAACTTTTTTTTACACTTTACACAATTTTCATACAAGTTTTTTATACAAAGATGTTTTTAAATATTAGAAGTTTAAAACAAATGATCATGTTAATGATAATACTTCGGAAGATGTTCATAATACATTTCACACCTGAAAAGAATAATAATACCGAAAAGAGCTGGTTAATGTTAAAACTGAGAAAACTTACTTATCAAATTTAAGTGAGATAAGATTAGATTATTATTAATTGCAAAGACCGAGCTAGCCTTTATTTAGATAATTTTTTAGATTTCAATTTCAATTTTAAATTTAGGGTATTCATATTTCAAATATATTATAATATATTCTTACGATATAAATCTCCCTTATTCCAAAATCCTTGCTCTGCTCCTTACTATTTTTTTGCTACATCGTCGTGCCTTGAAATGTCAAAATCGTTACATTATCTCCTTGTTCACCAATTTCTCTTGTGAGACCAAACATATATAATTAAATACATATTATAAATATTGTTTGTATTATACCTTAATTTAGTTATTTAACTCAATAATACTTATCTCTGGTGGACCAACTAAAAAATTACCATCCATTTAAAACTATTGGCTAACTAAATTAATGATCATCGAAGGGTCTTTGGCTTAACGGAAAGGAGTGATTCTCTCAAATTAGAGGTCGTGTGTTCAAGTCTATTAGGAGACATAGATGCTTTTGAGGAATATGTTATTTAGTTTTCCCTTTAATAAAAAAAATTATCAAGCTAATAAGCCCATATAAATATTCTTATGATTTGTTTTGTATATTCTCACTATGGCGATTAAAAATCTTATAATTAGATACATTTTATAATTTGTACATGGAATATATATATATATATATATATATATATATATATATATATATATATATATATATATATATATATAGGGCTCGGTATAATGTGGAAGGACAACTATTGTGTAGACGTGTGGATAATGTTATTTTATGAGAATTAGTAAGAGAATATGTTATTTAGTAATGTGAATACGTTCAATCTCACATAACTATTGTTATTTTAATGGATTATCACTAATTCTAATTTATTTTTGTTCTCATGCATCGTTTTTCATTTATTTTTATTCTTACAGAATACGACTCAATAAAAATCCTGATAACATTATGACAGAATGACAATAATTAAAAAAAGTCTATAATAACCTTATAGACGATTTAATTAGTGAAAATTCGTAATAATTACAATAATTATATAAGATTGAACGTATTCATATTATCAAACAACATATTTTCTTTGTCATTCTCACAGAATAGCATTATCCACACGTCCACACAATAGATGTCAATCCACATTTGAACCTAACTATATATATATATATATATATATATATATATATATATATATGTAGGTTCAAATGTAGATGTACAAATATTGTGTGGATGTAGGGATTAATATGGGCCAAGTATTATTTAATTTTAATAACTAATTTATTAAATCATCTATTCTTTAATTTAGGCAAATTAGTTTATTTAAAACCTATTGCCTCTTCCATCGACACCCAAAAAAACGTATCCCTCCCGTTTCCATCCAGATTTACTGAAACACCTCCGGCTAGCACATCCTCTATCCTGTGAAGCTACGATTGAAGCACTGCAACCCACCGTACATCTTTAAGCTACGATTTTTGTCGTTCTCTCTCTCTCTCTCTCATTCTTTTTCTCGTTTGATTTGGTTTAAATCAACAAAAGAGCAAAAATCGTGATTTGGTTTTTGAATCATCACCGGATCGATGCCATACAGATTTAGGCTTTGAGGTAGGAAATCGAGAACCGGGCATCGGTGGAGGTGGTGGTGGTGGGAGGAAGGGATTTAATGATCGCCATCGTCAAGATCGAGACTCAATTTGACTGTGTGCTTCATCGATTCAGCCGACCCTATTCTCTTAGTCATCATCGATTTCTCCCAGGTAAGTTCTCGATTCCACAAAATCGGTATGTTGTTCGATCCCTTAATCTAAATCTGCGTTTTAGAATTTTATTTTTTTGTCAATTTAATTGTGTAGGTCTCCCTGCCTGACAGACGTTCCCACACGCACATACCTCACCTGAAGGTCCAACTATGGCGCAGATCCTCTTCTCCCATCACTCCGGTAAGCACAAAACTCTAAATCTATTTTTCCTGAAGTTCCTTGTCACAAATTGAAATATGTTTTCTTGTAGAAACTGTGCTTAGATTGAAAAATCATCATTATATGTTATTGTTGTGTATATGAAGTTGGATTTTGTTGATGACCCTGGTGCTGTTCTGGAGAACATGAAGGCGAATCACATTGGGAACAAGAGGTCACTATTTTACCAGGCCTATGCTCTTTATTATGAGAAATTGAAGAAATTTATTGATGCTGAAAAGATGTATCATTTAGGAGTGCAAAAGTAAGTGATTGTTATTTGTTATTTTTCCAAATGTTCATTCAATTTGAATTGTTCTCTGATTATCTTAGCTTCATATACTTAAAGCCTTATTGTTTTTTTTTAGTAATACGTTATATGATTTTTTGGTTTTTACCTTTTGCAAGCTTAATTGATAACTGGTAATGTGATAATGGATTTGTTTGTAGCATCTATACTACAGTATGAACAATGTGAGGTGAGGTAATTAAATATTTGAATTTTGTTTTTACATAATGATCAGGTGAAGTAAAACTTATGAGTTAATTCCAACATAATACATACAGTAATTGAATCGTGAATTCCAATTCTATTGGAATGGAATCACGAATTCCAATTTTGTTGGAATGAAATATGGATATTTTCTCTCTGATTTATGCATGTTATACAATTCTTGGTTATTGGTTTTGGTGCAATTCACAAGTCCGCATATTTTTCCAAAGGAATTTAGTTTTTTATTTTTCATTTGCTAATGCATTATTGGATTCTAAACTACAATTTGGTTTTGTTTTCACAGAAGTTGATGTTTGAAGAACGGACCACAAAATTGAAAGTGATTCTAAGCAACATTATTCTTTTAGAATGTATTAGTGTCTTTGTTAGATTTTGATGTTTTCTTTTGTCGATTTGAAAGTTTTTTTTAGTTTTATTCTTTAACAGTAAATGTAATTCTTAGTAATTGTCACCCGTATTCTATAAGAATTAATGTAATTTTTGTTATTATTCTTCAACTCATGGTTCAAATTTTTGTTATTTTTCAAAATGTTCATTCAATCAGGTCTGAATATCATTCTAACAGAATCAGATCGTTTATGATTAAAAAAATATGTTCGATTTGAATTAACTAAAAAACAATCATAATTTTTAAAATTAAAAAATCAATTATCCCTTGAAATCCGATAATTTCCATTTTTAAATATAATTTAATTTAGGAAAAATGCTTGGACCACAAAGGATCCTTACATCCACACAATAGTTACAATCCACATTATAACCTAACCATATATATATATATATATATATATATATATATATATATATATATATATATATATATATATATATATATATATAATGGTATCGACTTAGACATCAATTAGAAAAATTAACATGTAGTAGTTATTTAAAGCTACATAGATTTCAGTTCAAACATTTAGAAAATCTTATAAATTTATAAAAACCCAAAGCCTGCACTTCAGTTGTAGTTAGCCCAACATAGGTATTATTTAGTTTAACAACTACTTTATTTAATCCAATAACTTAAGCCCAATAAGATATCTTTCAATAAGAGATCTTTCAATACGTGTTCTAATCTTTTGAAAAATGAAAATTTGAGCCCATCACCTAATTTACCAGATGTCGCTCAACGACACGATCTCCTCCCGTTCAGATACATTGCTCCGGCAGCGGCAATAAATCCACCACCGTTATTATGTGGTGTACCGGAAAAAAACATGATCTCTCATTTCCAAACCATGCCTCTCTCGTCGGAGTCTTACGACATTCTCATAAACCACCACAGTTCAAGCTCTCTGTTGGAATTAGGATTGAACTTCTCACTTTAATCTTGGCCGGAGGAAAACGTAAACAAATCTCATCAGAAAATTCTTATAAGTCAACGAAGTCTATGCCGGAAAACGGATCAGAATACCTATTCCATCTCATGTCGTTGGAAGTCAAGTGAATAACACAAAACTATATACTCATCGATTCATGCTCCTTGTAATTGTAACAACACAACCCTGGCCGAAAACTAAGCTCCAGAAATCAACTTGACATCCTCCGGTGGCTCTTATAGATCTGGATATGTAATTCATGTCGGAGACTCTACAATCTACATCTCAACAATAAATTGCTTGTCTTTGTAAGTTCTGGCAACTGCTAGCGTTATTCGCCATCTGTTTTTCGAAATCTGACTCCTTTTCCTATGTTTGAAAACAAAACAACCCAATTTTTGTTTAGAAATTAATAGGATCACCATAGAGCAAAGAAGTAAAAAAAAGGACTATCTTGATTAAAAAAGGAAAAAAGTCGTTTGTAGTTTGTATGTGTGCTTGAGAAACTGAATACCACAATCCAAATTGGTTGCTCAGTACAAATTTAGATGGTTTCGAAGTCTTTGATTGTTGGCTATGGATGCTTTTTGCATCATGTATTTAGTTGGTTTTTGGGTGAGTATTCATAGATGTTGTATATATAAGCCCCTGAGCACTCAACCACTAACTGGTCCCATAGTCAACATGAGCGTGTGGGTCATTTTGATTGTTATGAGTTTGACATTACAAATGGTCAGCGTCGTAAATGTTATATACAGGACTAGAGTAGTAAACCACTTCATGATACTCCCTTGAGAAATTGGAGTGGCTTTGTTGTTTTGGGTTCCAGTTGTAATTGTATTGCTTCAGGTCATATTTGACTGTTTATTGCAAACCTTTTAGGGTTATTTATTTGTTTATTCTAGCATTATACTTGCAATTTCTTTCTATTGCAACATTGTACATTGAAAATTTATCCAAGTATTGTCATCCGAAGACAAATCAATTTTCAATGCTGTGATTGGAGATTTTTTTAATATTATGTTGCCCTAATAAGAAAAGAAAGCCTGGATGTACAATACTATAATTAGGTAGATCTTTCAAAATACAATTTCTTAATGACAAAAATGAAAGTACAATGTTGCACGAAAAAGAAGACAAAATTGATTAAATGGTCCCTGTGGTTTACAAAAATCGCAGATTTAGTCCCTAACCTTTTTTTGATACGAATGGTCCGTGTGGCTTCAATTTCTTGCATCTTTGATCCTTGACTCGTATAAAATTACATTTATACCCTTCTTAATTGTATTCACCTTTTTTAACTAACTTTAGTTTAAACAAAAAAAAGCAAATAAACCCCCCCCACCCTACCCTCCATCCCCTCATCTTCATCACTGTTCTTCTTTCTCACTATCTTTCTCTCTCTCACATGTTCTCTTCCTCTGTTTTTTCACCATTATAAATATTTAACGAGTCTTTATGAGAAGATTTTAGTTCTTGGTGATAGGATTTTTATTAAATAACTTTCATCTGTAAAACGTTACAAGATGGATTAATTAAAAGTGTCAAGGGAAAGCATAATGATTTTGTATATAAGACTAGAAGTTAATCCTAACCTTTAAGTGGGACAAGTCCTTTCTCCATTATTTTTTTTGGAACAACCCCACGAACCCACGAGCAACA
The DNA here is from genome assembly GCF_052849685.1 of Lactuca virosa. NCBI lineage: Eukaryota > Viridiplantae > Streptophyta > Magnoliopsida > Asterales > Asteraceae > Lactuca > Lactuca virosa. The sequence goes on from NC_136426.1 coordinate 182,370,428, forward strand.
TGTTTCTAGTAAATCATGATGTGGAGTTGTGGACTCCAAGTTTCTATTCAGCAAACGGGATTTTGGTGAAAGTCATGAAAGCATCAGAGATAACAAATTAATAATACAAACGACTGTAGTTTCAAGTCATATGGTTTACAAAGGTCAAGAAAGGAAGCCAAAAAGTTGGATTCTAGTTACCACATGAGGCTTCTTCTGATCGATTCTAGGCACTTCGTTCATCGCTTGGTAATATGTCTTAATGAATAGATGCAAAATCATAAAAGGAGAAGAGAATCAGACTAGTGTAATAACAGGTTTTTTGTCTTAGGAAAAAGAAAAGTTGAATGTCATGTCAAAAGTTTAGATAAGGATATGATATTTTGTTTTATAATGAATTTTCTACAGAAACCGATTACATGAGGACACCAATCAAAAAGCAAGTCATGACTTTGTTCAGTTAAGGTGCTGCTGTAAAGGCATATCCCACAAAGTAACTTAAAAAATGACAAACTCTGCAATAATTTTACTTCCAGAAAAGATAACTCATGAAGATTATCTATATCTTTTTCGATTTTGGTTCTCAAAAATGAAAAAATAAAAAGCTATTCTTAAAATAACCAATGAAAAAGATAGAGATTCCAATAAGGTCTGTATGAACAAATAGCAGCAAAACATTGAACCGTGAGAATCATAGCAACTCAGCAATCACATTTTAGTCTTTCCCTTCAATCACATGAACCAAATCAACAAAATAACAAACATATAAAGTAATAAAAACAACATTATGACTTTACACATGTACTAATTAACTAAAAAAAACATTTATATTGTTTTCCTCTGTTTTTGGCAATCAAATATACAGATATCAAAAACAAAAACCGAAAAAATAAATCGTTACTAGAGGTGACAAAAACCAAACCATCTTAATTATTCTGGAAAAGATTAGGATATAACTCATTGAGTTACAGTAGTATTAGGTTACCCATCTGACTAAATGCATCTATTTTGAATTCAGACAGCCATGTACTGCAGCCTCTCTTTCTCAAGTATTTTCATGATAAGGACGAGACCCTGAAGATTCCCCCTTATCCTACGAATAAAAGGAAATGTAAGAATATCTTTAAAGTAACATAAGTATATACATAACTGATACAAAATGCTATGAAAACAGATAGATTGCGATACAATACACCAAGATCTCTTTACGTTTGTTTGTACATATATGTGACTCAGCTAAATAAATGTGGCGCATGTTAAAGAAGAATATCAAATGGATCAAAACATATCCATAAAAATAGAAGACTACAATAAAACAATTTTAAAGCATCAGCTAAGGAGGCATGTAACAGAAACCCTTGCTTGTTAGCAAGTTGAAAAGGCATCAAGTGAAAAAAGATAAATAGTAAATTTATGTCTATTCTTGGAGGTCAAATGCAAACAGTGAGAATTGTAATCTAAACATCTAAAGATCTTAGGAATACATGATGTTCATGGAGAAGTAGCATAACACTAAAAACTTATTGGTTAAAGTCCAATACAATGTGGTGGACCATTGCCAATGATTAAGGGAATTTAATGACCTCTGGTAGTCAAATAATAGTTCAAGGTTATATAATGTTTATTGGAGGAAATACAAACTATGAAGCAAACCCCTATGCATTAGCTGTATTTTAACCAGAAATAAGGGCTGAGGAAAGTTGGGTTCCAAAAAATGTGATGAAATTTTGGATTTTCTAACAAAGAAGTTCTACAAATTCATGAAGAATCCAAACAGAAGAAATCATCTTTTAGAAAAGATTACAAATATGAAGAAAGTTTAAACCCCTATAAAAGCTGAACTGGACAGTGATGATGTTGTAAATTTTCACAAATATGACAGAAAATCTTTTTTCAAAATATTGCAATGCAAAAAAAAAAGTGTTGAAAAATGGATCATATAATTTCTAGAAATATCAAGAAGCTGAGGTGAATGAGAAAGTGCACATGGGACAAATGTGGTGGAGAAATATCAACTGAAGTGCAGATCTGGTCATCATCTGATGAGGACTCTAATAAACAAGCCAAATTCTTCCTTAGGGACGCTAATCCGATATAAACAAACTCATCAAAGGATCAATTATTTGAATTTTCCAATTTTAATATTTCGATTAATGAACTTAAAAACTTTCCTGCAAATGTTGCCTCTAAACATGTAGAGAAATCGATTCAAATTCAAAAGAATTGTAGATAAATGAGTTAAGGAAAAGACTAAGTTATAACCACCACTGCCGCCGACATGTATTTGACATAAAAGCAAACATAAATAAATAAAACCAAAAGACCTTCATAACAACTAAAAACCCTGAATTTAGACCCCTAAATGGAGGAAATAGGGATCCATAATTACTGACTCTAAGATTAAATAGGTAGAGAAAATTAGACAAATTCCCATCATATCAGCCCAACCACATTTTGATATTGCCATTTCCAAGCATTGATTGCAAGATTATGACTCCTTTTATCTTGTTACATCCTAAACCAATCAAATATATGATATATAACATACTTGGATCTGTATGCCCTTTATTCATGTAATGAGAGGAAGGTTTGGGTGTCAAAAAGTATACCTCACATGCACGACCAAGTATGTCAGCCTTCCTTGGGGATAAAGCTCTGAACCAATACTTTTCCTTTGGTTCTGAACACAAATAAAAAGTTATGTGTTAATTATTATTCACAAACATCAACTTGGACAAAGTAGTTTTGTATTGGGTCTTGGTATATTTATGTGATCCAACATATCAAGACTTAATCACTTTACATAGACCCATTCAGACGTATCACTACTTGGGCCGATTCATTTAAAAGGCAGAAGTAGAAATTTTATTATTCATATTTTATAAAAACAAACTCTTATAGTGGAGGTCAATAACATCAACGATAAATAGGTGGATTTGGGCGTGAAACATTTATTTATCTCCTAAAAAAATGGGTCATTATCCATCTATTTAAAGAAGTTGGGTCAAGGACGAGATCATTATACATAAGACATTACAATAGAATATTTATCAAAAATCACTCTAATATCAGGAAGAAAAAATCTGTCGTAGAAATTTGATTTATATGAAACATTTATTTATCTACTAAAAATAAATGGGTCATTGTCCATCTTTCTAAAGATGTTGGGTCATGGGCCATCTGGGGCCGTCTGGAACGAATTTACGATGATGTGGACGCAAATAAATCCCATAAACATTAAACTGTCTGTTGTTTAAGAGGTATTGTCCTGTTGTAGTTTGAAAAGGAGAGAGATCTCCATCAATTATGTGATTCCATGACTTGTAGTAACCCAACGCATCTTCTTCATCCTTCTTCTCTCCATCTTCATACACAAGACTCACCCCACACTCCTTTACAAGTTCATAATATAATTCTGTAGAAGGTTCACGCCTCTGCGGTGTAACAGTGATAGTAATGTGGTCACCAGCCTCCATCTCATTCTTCCCAAACATCCAATGACTTAACATCACCCAACAACTCAGAGTTTCATTAAATCTGTCAATGGAACGTTCGTATATCCACGTACGGTTTTTTGTTATATTACTAATTGTCATCATTGGCCATGCCTGGAAAAGATCATCATCTGATAAATCCAAATCCTCATAAAGAAGGTTTAATGTGTGCAGAGAGCAGAAGTTAAGCCGTGTAAGCAGGTTGTCTGGAGATGATGATGGGATGGTAAACGATATTACTGGCCCCACGCTTCTATGCCTAAACCAACTCGGCATCTCCTCCGCCTCATAAACCGTGCTGAATATTCCAAATTCATAAGTCATCATCTGCCAAATACAAAGCACAATAATAATTACAGTTATGTTAACTACACAAAACCTGGATTTTAGATTCTGAAGCACGCCTTTCGTTGAGGCAATCTAAATTAGTCCAGCCCAAGCTACGCAACACCTTGTCTTCAACACTCATCATTTCTTGCATTTTGATCACACCTTCTATTTCGTAATTGTTCCACCCAATTGTAGAAGTTATCAAATCTAACCGGTCTATTGTTAACCAGAGTGGGGACATTTCTGGAACAAATACAATTTTGTCTGTATGATAATCATCAGTAACATTAAGATCCAACATTTTTCGCGTACGTGGAGGATACTCAACTAACTTCAAATTTTTACACTTCATCATACTAAGTATCTCAAGTCTAGGAAGGGTTCTCACACAACTGGGCATGGAATTGAAAAGATTGCCATCTATATTTAATTCCTTTAACATGGATAGACAAATGAAGTCCATGGGAAAGGATTCATTAGACAAATTGTTCTCTGTAAGTGACAACGTTACTAAAGTCCTCGGTAAAGGCATTGCAGAGGACTTCAAATCACGTGGTATAGAACCCACAAAGGCTCTGTTTATGCCAATGTTGGTAACCGTGCATATTTCCAGTGAATCCATATCCATATTCTTGATTCGAGATTCACCAAGATTACAACCATCTAACAACATTGTTTCAACCTTCTCTAATATGCCTATATTTCTTGGAAGTTTTTCAAGATTCTTGCAGTCGCTCAGATCGATGAGGATAAGTTCAACACATTGTCCAATTGATTCACAAACATTAACCAAACCAATGCAGTTCCTAAGTATTAACCTCTCAAGCGCAGGGAGTTGTTCAAAATCACCAATACTATGAAGTTGTGTGCAAAAACTTAAATTAAGAATCTTCAATGAACCAAACAACCTTTTCTCTTTTAAGCACGAGCCATCCAACTACAAAATGGAAATAAGTTAGTATCCTATTGAATTTTATCAACTCACATGCATGACTAATAAATGAAGATAACATTACCTTTTGCCTCTTCTCAAGTCGTTGTGGATTGCTATAACAACCGAAAAATGATTCAATATTGCTATATGACATGTCAAGGGCAACCACATTCTGCATAGGTAACTCTAAAGGCATAGACTTTAAACGAAACCCATTCATACACAACCATTTTATTTCTTCTGGAAAGTTCTCATAAGACCCATTCATGTACACATAATTGAGTTGTATTAGCATCAAATTATCCATGTTACTTAATGCATCTGTTTTCAGCTCATGCGATGCTCCCAACTTCTCTTTCTCAAGCATGCGCATGTCAAGGGCAAGGCCTAGAAGATTTCCCTTACCCTAAGAAGAAACAGAAACAGAATGCAAATAAACAAATTAGGCAATACAAAGTATTTTGGACATGCACACTACTAAAAGCATAATGGCTTCTTACCTTTTTTTGTTTCAACACTCTGAATGACTCTTTATGACACCATAATCGACTTCGCTTCCATGGCTTATCAGGTGATTCTTGATGTACTTCGAATCTGCCCATCTCTTGAACCAACTGATGCATCTTCAATTCATTATTCCAACCAATACTAAGAAGACATTTGTCAATGAGATTCGTGATTCCAGATGTTGTGTTTATATCACATGCCTCTAATATTGTTTCGCTAAGATCTCTATCTATTCCAACAAAAAAAACAAGCAATATGCTTAAACAAGTCCTTGTCCTTTTTGGACGGCAAAGAGTCAAAGCTAATTCTCAAAACAGTATTTATACGATCATTTGTTTCTTTCTTTAGCCCTTTCATGCACCCTTCCCAATACGCCACACCTCGATTATGAAGAAGCTTGCCCAAAACTTCAAGAGCCAATGGATGTCCTTGACAATACTCCAAAAGCTTACCTGACACCTCTTCATAACCTTCCTTGGGATGGTTGCACATGAATGCATGGGAGCACAAAAGTTGTCGTGATTCAGTCTCATTTAAGCCATGAAGCAAGTGTTTTGTATGTTTGGGTTTAATGTTTGTTTTGAATAGCGCACAACTCTCTGTCAAGCATCTGCCCTTTGTCGTTATTATAACCTTGCTTCCGGGATGAAAACCTCTGCTTCCAAGTAATGCATCCAACTGATCAACACTATTGATATCATCAAGAACAAGAAACACCCTTTTACGAGCTACTGCATTCTCTATCATTGATGTGTATTTTGAAACATCATAAATTTGAATTGAACTTGTTTTTGAAATGTCACCGCACAATTGTTTTTGTATATCAAGCAGCCCATTATACTTTCCATCACATCTCCTAGTGATATCTTCAATATAGCTCCTTTTGTGGAATTCATGAGAATATAGCCCATAGACATGTTTGGCTAAAGATGTCTTCCCGATCCCGCCTATACCATAAATTGTGAGTATGTCTGCCGTATGTGAGGATCCATCTTTCAACCATGAAGTGATGAAGTTAATATGATAGTCCATGCCAATAAATAGAGATTGAGCACTTTTTAACGGTACATGCAATCTACGATGAATGTCCTTCACAATTTCTTCAATAAACTCTGTCTCAAACCTGAAACTTGATTTAATAAGAATTACAAAACACAGTCCACAAATCTAACAAACCAGATTTGGAGATTTAATTTATCCAAAGATTCAAATCAAAATTATATCATAGTTATTAAATTTAACAAGTTCTTTACATCAAAACTATATAGTGTTTGAACTTAACCATATAAGTATCTAACGTGTAAGGTCATATAACTATCTTTCTATAAAACCAAAAACCCAACTTTCAATGTGGTGGGTCTGAAAAAGTGCTAGTTATGGTATTGTATATTTAATACTTAATAGTAGACCCATAGCAAACGGTTCAAATTGGTTTGGTTTTTAACAGAAGCATATAAAAATAAATGAAATGGTTTATCTAAATGGACTAACCTATGATGAAATACTAAATGCATAACAAGTGTGAAAAAACTATCCGCATGGTTACTGTATCTAACTTTGTGCATCTTTTTGATCCTAATAAATCAAACATATGTCTATTTAATGATATTAAAGAAACTTATTAAAATTCATGGGGAGAAGATGATATCAACATTTCATGCGTTAATTAAACATTTTGAAGGCGTATGAAGAAATGGGTAAGAAAGCGGTTACCTTCCATTGACGTCATTTCCTTTTAAATTAGCAACTTCTTCAAGCGCCTTATTCCATCGATCAATCTTTTGAGCCCATTGACTTCTTTTATTTTCATCTTTCTCATCATCCATTTTCTGTTTATGCTTAGACATTGCATCTCCAAAGCTACTTTGTTGCTTCCTGACATGGGTGGGCTCCACATGATAAAAGATGGGGATGACAATGTGGTTGGATGTCATACGCTGCTCAAGGCTCAACACCAGTTCATCGAGGCACCATGTTGAAGAAGCATAATTTTTAGACAACACAATAATCGAAGCCCGAGATGCCTTAATTGCATTCTCCAATTCTGGTTTCAAAGCTTCCCCTGTTTCAATCTCTTCATCATCCAAGAAGGCAGTGACATCGGCATCAATGAGGGCCTCATATAGATAATTAGTAAAACTAAGTCGAGTGTCAACAACTCTAAAACTTAAAAATACATCATATTCATATCTATGAACATGAGCTGATGAATGAGGGCCACAAGTTGATGAAGAAGATGAAGATCCTCCTGAAAGTTCAGAGAGAACAACCATTATGAGTTATGGGTTGATGACCCTTCACCCTCTCGGTTCTTTCAAATTCCTCCACTCGTTATCAGCTACAAAAGTTGGTTTCACCGGCTTTCTTCACTTGTGCTTTAATGTCAGGTTCCCGTACAAAATGCCTCTATGTAATAGCAAATTGTTAATTATAATATGCAACTTAAATCTCAGTAAACAATTTAAATGTAAACTGCTAATTGCCTCGTGGCAGTAGCAATTATATGACAAGTTTAGGTGCAAGAAAATATCTAACCAATTTGTTCATTTGTTATACAACATCTCTATTTTGTTTTGGTAAACCCACATAAAAATCCCTAGTATTGTCTAAATAAAATCCATTTGAAGTTCACCTAATGAAGCCAAACACAGAAATGTAAAAGTCACCAAGTATAATGAGTGTTCAGATAAACCGAGTTTTCCCTTTTGGAAATTTATGAGCTGCTTACTGCTGGAACCCAAATCATACACAGACTACCCACAATCCAACAATTTTGAGTCAAGTATGTACAAAAGGAGCAGCTTAGGCTGCAACTACAAGCATGGCAATCAAGGAATGATTGTGTGACAAAGATGATTTAAGTAACAAATGACATAAGCTTTGCTGAACAATGTCGTAGGTCTTAAATCTACAAAGACATCCCATATCAATTTTCTACCCTGAAGCATAAACCCGATCCAACTTAGTTTCAAATGAACAGAGCATTACTTATTTGATTTTGAGTGTTTAGCTTACAATTAAGGAGTAGATAACATCATTCAAAAAAGAATCAAATGTACAAAAATGGTGTTTATGAACTCAAAATATAAAGAGATTAAAGGAAGCAATTTTCGAGAATTGAAGAATTTCCCGATCCGCACAAAGTTTTGTTCCACAAGAACATGATGGACTGTGTACTACCCTAACCGATATGGAAAACTAAACAAAAGTAGCTGAAGTAAACAAAAATTTAATGAAAAGAACAAATGATTATGATGTGATCTGTGATTAATAAGTTAAACTGTCTAACAACAAGTAAAACGAACTTGTAAGGATCTGTCTTCACATTTACCTGAAGTGGTGATTACAGAGTAAAAATCAATGGAGACAAAGCCGAGAAAGATGAACAGTAAGTCACCAGGGAAAAATGAGTCAATGAGGAAAGATCGGCGAGAGAGTATAAATAAAGAACGAGAATGTTGGGGTTTTCTTTTTGCCTTAGGATCGAAGGTTTCTGGGTTCTTTCCCGAAAAAGAAAGGCTTCAGAGTTTTGCTTATTTTGAATTTCTATTTTTATGAACTAAGACTAAATTACAGAAATAGTCCTTATGGTTTAGTAAATTTCTCAATTTGAGTTCAAGTTTCAAAAACAAGGCACCACAAGTTTTTGTAGTTTCATTTTCTTGCACCGGTCTTCCTTATGCTAACACTATTAACTTTTTATGTTAATTTCAATTTACTTTTTTTGTGTTTATCTTTTTTATCTATCCATTTATCTCATCTTTTTAGAGAATACTACGGTTAGAAAATACAAAATATTATGCAAAACAATATTCTTCACTAATGCAAAATCACAACTTAAACTAAATGAAAATTTGTAAAACAAACATAAACTCATTTCCTAATATCCATTCCAAATTCACTAAATCACAAATATCATATGCAAATTCAAAAGCAAATTAAAACCTATAAATAGATTATTGTATGAACATCATCTTCATATTCGTTTAAGTTCAACAAATTAGAAACCACTAAATCACATAAGAATATCAAGAACAACATATACAAAATTGAAGATCAAACCCACAACCACCACCTACAAAAATCCAATTCTATATTTAAGAATCAACATCCATGCTACAACTTTTCGTGAATCCATCTTCAAGGGCGTGGTTTTGAATGTCACCAAAACAAATGCAACTGGGGTTGGAGCGCTGAACAAAAAATTATGTAATAGCAAAGCTCCATTGGTGTATATCTCCATAACTAATCAGATGATGAAACACCAAATTTTAGTAGGTTCAGTTCATAGATACGTAGGGCTTACATAATAGTATATTTCAGATTTCAGGTTTCCAAAGAAATAAAGTGAAGGCGCTCATGAAGAGGGTGATCAGAAGTGGATGTTTGAAAATCGGGGGTATTTCGATTGTTTGGATTACTGGGAGTAGTGAATTACACTTTCAGATTAAAGTATTTCTATGGTACAATCAAAATCTCCAATCGGATAAAACTCAGTATGAGAAGAAGAACAAAGAAATGAAGAGAAGTTATGATATGTGTACCATTATTCCAATGACTACAATTTAGACATAATAAATGTCTGAAAACTGGCAAAACTGTAACAATTAGTAAAAATTGGTCAAGGTTCGTCGATTAACCACCACGAACCCTACTGTATTAAGATTTATTATATGTTGATTTATATTGGATATAAGCAATTAAAAAAATATTATCTACAAATGTTTGCCAATTAACCCATTTTGAACTAGGGTTTATGCATAATATTTGATTTCATGTTTATAAACATTGTTAACATAAAGCAAAATCAATTGAATGGAGAATGTAGAATCTAAATCGTTTAAATGAGGAACTTTAAACACCACTTCACGAAATTCCTTGCATTGGAATTGAACTCCATTTGAGTTTTTTAACTCATCACATTCGACATAATCAACGGATGCGTACGAAATATTTTAAAGAATCAAATTTGTTATTAATAAATTTAGACGACGAAAAATAATAACACTATTACGGAACAATTATGTATATATGTTATGTATTTGTAAAAATACTCAAGTATTTATACGTTTTGTATTTTTTTTTATAAATTCTCAATTATATATATGGATTGTATTATTTTATAAATGTCTATGTATATATATGATATGTATTTTATTAAAAACCCAAATACACGTACATATGTGTATGTAGGTTATGTAATGTTTATAAATACTCAAATATATGTAAGTTATACATCCACACTCAAAAATGTATTACACATGCATGTATTTTACATATAGATTTTATTGTACAATAAAAATTCCATATAATCTCATTTATGTATTTTACACATGCATGTCTAAGTACAATATAACCCTATTGAAGATCAATGGTACAACAAAATCTTTTTCTCATTCTATTCTTTGTATATATCGTATGTGTTGGATTAGTGTCTAAGTCCGTAACTATATTTGGTATGTACTTGATCCGAGTGTGCATGGTCCTTTTGGGTTGCCTTCACCAAAGCAACTTGACAAGGTAATTTGATATGAGAGAGAAGATATTATGGTTTATTAATATATTATAAGAATGATATATTAAAGGAGAAATCATATTTATTTAATTAGTATTAGTCATAAATTAATTAGGAATTAATTTGGTGACTAAAAGAGATTAATTAAATAAAGGGGTATAAACTGTCAAATGTGTGATAGTTGAGTTTTGGGCTGGGAAACCCAATGGAATAAGGAGGAACGAAATTATGATGAGGGATCATCATATTTTCGTCCAAGGGCCTCATTCCAGAAGGTTCCTTGGGCTGCTTGGTGGCTAAGCTATCCATTAGGGTTTAGACTGAAACCCTAGCACCCTACAATATAAATAGATGCCCTATGCTTCAATTTTCGGCCACTTGATTCCAAGAGAAACCCTAGGGCCGAAAATTAGTATCCTCCCTCTCTCTCTTAATTGCCTTCTTGCTTCAAGGTGTTTGTAAGCCATTAGAGGCACTACAATTGTGGTGCTTGCTTTCAAGAGTTCAAGAGTTCAAGGAAACTAGTTGTTATTGCAATATAACAACAAAGGTATGTCTTCTACACTTCCATATGATATTTTCGAAAATGGTAGATGCATGCTAGGGTTTATTTTGTGTTCATATAGTTGTATGTCTTATAGTGAAAACATATATCCAATTAGGGTTGCATGCACACATAGGATTGTTTGTATAAAACCTAACAGGAGTATCAGAGCCTTTGGTTTTTTGTTTTCAATTGGATTTGATACATATTATGAACTTGACAAATTAGGGTTTATGGCAAGTAAACCCTAAGGCTTGGTGATTTTCGCAATTAGGGTTGCAAAACCCTAGTTGGCGATTTTGATAGGGTTCTTAAACCCTTTTGCCTAGCCTCCATATTTTCGAAATTAGGGTTATGAAACCCTAGGGATTTCGAAAATCCCTTGCCCCCCAAGACAAGATCCCAAAATTTTAGGGATTTGGATATTGCTATCTTTGTGATTATCAATTTAATTGTTTAAACTAGATAATTGAAGATCTTGAATTATCCTTTCCATAAATTTCAAAATCTAGGGGATAAAAAGGATTAGGTAAATTAATAGTTTAATTTTATGATAATCCTTCATGATTTAATAGTTTAAATTAATTGTTTAATTTTGATAATTATTAAATCAAAGTTTTGTTGATGTTTAAAATTTTAAATTAAAAAGTTTAATTTTCGAAAATTTTAAATACAATTAAGACACTAGTATTTTGAAATGTTTTAAAATACACCCTTATACAATTATGATATTATAAGATTAATTATTATATATATGTATAAGAATAAGCTAGTCTTATCGCTAGTAGGCCTCATTCACGAAGCCAGTCTATAAGGTGGGTATAAGGTTGTTGCCTATAAAATGGCGCTTAATAGATGTACACTCACATCTACCGCTTGCTTGACTAGTGGAGGGTCGTTAGCCGAACGGATAGGATAGGGCACTTAATTTCTCATTATAAGTATAATGGAAATATTAAAGTAACTACATTGTTTTACAAATTCCCACTCTTAGTTACTTTAGGGTAAAATGTGAAAATGATGCTATTCCATGGAATTACACTTTGTACCCCTGTCAAACGTTAGTGGAGCGTGCGTGGTTAACCAGCACACTAATTTGGGATTGACATTGGTGACAAAGGGTGGCTCGATGTCTTATCATAGATCAATGGAGCGTGCGTGGCTAACCAGCACATTGATTAGGTGATGAAAACATTGAGTGCACCACGTTGATTCACATGGTTATTCACAAACTTGTTTGCGATCCTCGACATCCCAGTCGCAAATTTGAAGTGCATATCGAGATTTAAACATGCCATTGAAATGTTCAATGAATCTCAAAAGAAATCTAGGAATTTTCAAATACATTTAAAACTTAACCTCTTTCGTTTTTCATGGTGAAAATTAGTGAATCGTCATTCACTTACCTTCAAATTATTTACTTTTAGATTACGGCATCCCTTTTCTAAGTTGTAAATAATGTTGTTGGATCCTAGCCCTGATTTCTCATTTGGGTGTTTAATTGGGGATTCATTCTAATCAAACTTTGTTCCTTTCTATTTCAGATGTCAAACGCAAACGCGAACAACAACACTTCTGGGTCATTCTCGTTGATGAACCTATGTCAGAAAGTGACATTTGATGGCTCGAACTTCAACGAGTGGATAAGATACATTCGCATGATAACTCGTTACGAGGACAAAGAATATGTCCTAGACGAGAAGCTAGAAAAGATCAACCCAGAAGAAGCTACTCCTGAAGAGATGGCCGCCTTTGAGGCCCACGAGCGTGATGCAACGAAAGTTCATTGCATCATGTTGGCCACCATGAACCTCGAACTCCAAAAGTCCTATGAGGACATGTATCCATATGAGATGCACCAAGATTTGATGGACAGGTACCACCAGAGCGCGAGGCAAGAGCGCTATGAGATCATCACCAACATTATCACCGCTAAGATGGGGAGTGGAGAATCCCTAACTGCTCATTTGCAAAGAATACAAAGATATGTTGATCGTCTTCTCAAACTTAATGTTAAGTTTGATGAGGATTTGGCTATCGACATCATCCTCCACTCCTTGCCCTCCTGCTACAACCAGTTCAGAATGACCTACCACATGAATAAGGAAGAGGTCACCCTAAGTAAGCTTCAAGGGCTCCTGAGGACAGCTGAGAGCAACCTCAAGGACAAATCTATTGCATCATCCTCTAATGTAGCTGCTCCTGTGTTGGCAATTGGCCAAGGAAAGGGAAAGAAGAGGAAGGCTCCTTCCAAGAGCCACCATAAGGGTAAGACCCAATATGGTTCCTCTTCTAGTGGGACCAAAGCAGGTTCTATTAAGCCCTCTTCTGACCCCAAGGAAGCAGAGTGCTTCTATTGCCACCAGAAGGGCCACTGGAAACGAAGCTGCCCTAAATATCTGCAAGATATTAAGGATGGGAAGATAAAGCCCACCTTTGCAGGTATGTATTTAGTTAAATCTAATAACTCATCATTTGCTACTTCATGGGTTCTTGATACATGGTGTGGTTACCACATTTGTTCTGATATGCAGGGCCTAAAAAGAAGTAGGGAAGTGGAGCATGGAAGGATAAGCTTGATCATGGGAAACAAGAAGTCTTCACCAGTAACCAAGATCGGAGTTTATTCCTTAGTGTTGAGTAATGGGTTAGGACTAGATTTAAATAATTGTTGCTATTCGCCAAATATGGCAAGGAACATCATTTCTTTTCATGGTTTGTTTAGACAAGGTTTCAGATATTCATTTGATAATAGTAATGGTTCTATTAATGCTTATTTGAATGGTGTCTTTTATTTCAATGCATTACCTTGTAATGGGATTTATGAATCTGTGTTAGTTATTGACAATTTAGGAAATGATGTTTTGAATATTGATTCGTCCACAAGTTTGGACAAAGCATGCTTGTGGCATTGTCGCCTTGGCCATGTTAACAAGAAACGCATAGCCGAACTCCAAAAGGATGGAGTATTGGAGTCATTCGACCTTAGGGACGATGACGTATGTGAGTCTTGTTTGCTTGGGAAGATGACCAAGTCACCCTCTACTGGCACATGTGAAAGGGGTGAGGGTGTATTGGATCTCATACATACAGATGTATGTGGACCCTTTAGATCCACCACAAGGGACGCTTGTCGCTTCTACGTGACTTTTACAGATGATTATAGCAGATATGGATATATCTACTTAATCAAGCAGAAGTCAGAAACCTTTGAAAAGTTCAAAGAGTTCAAGAATGAAGTGGAGAATCAGTTGGGCAGGAAAATCAAGATGCTTCGATCTGATCGAGGGGGAGAGTACCTAAGTCTTGAGTTTCACGACTATCTGAAAGAGTGTGGAATAGTTTCACAATTGACGCCTCCTAGAACGCCACAATTGAATGGTGTGGCTGAGAGACGTAATCGAACCTTGTTGGACATGGTTCGCTCTATGATGAGTCGTGCTTCGTTACCAATCTCATTCTGGGGGTATGCCTTGGAGACTGCCGCCCATATCCTTAACTTAGTTCCCACCAAGAAGGTTACTAAAACACCTCACGAGATGTGGACAGGAAAAGCTCCCTCGTTAGCACATATCAAGGTTTGGGGTTGTGAAGCTTTCGTAAGACGAGAGACTCACGACAAGCTAGAACCTCGTAGTGAGAAGTGTTACTTCATTGGCTATCCACATAAGTCTTTTGGTTATCTCTTTTATAGACAAAATGACAATGTTGTCTTTGTTGCTAGGAGAGGGGTTTTCAGAGAAAGAGAACTCATAAGCCAAGGAGACAGTGGGAGTCAGATTGACCTTGAAGAGCTTCAAGAGTCAGGAGAAGAAGGAACCTCTGACACTAGCGTTCAAGATGAGGAGGAAACTCCTGTTGAACCAATTGACCAGTCCTTACCTCTTAGACGTTCAAGTAGAGTTATCGTTCCACCCCAGTTTTATGGTTTCCATATTACTACTGACGGGGATACGTTTATTAGTGATAGTATACTAGTGAATCTGGACGAACCTAACAGCTACAAGGAAGCCATGGCAGGCCCATAGTCTGCTAAATGGAAAGAGGCAATGGACAGCGAGATTCAGTCCATGTATGACAACCAAGTTTGGAATTTGGTTGATAATGTACCAGGTCGTAAGACAGTCGGGTGCAAGTGGATCTTCAAGAAGAAGACATACATGGATGGGAAAGTACACACTTATAAAGCGCGATTGGTCGCGAAGGGCTTTACTCAAACTCCTGGAGTTGACTATGATGAGACCTTCTCACCAGTTGCGAAAATAAAGTCTATTAGGGTAATGCTTGCAATAGCTGCGTTTCATGATTATGAAATCTGGCAGATGGACGTAAAAACTGCTTTCCTAAATGGGAAGCTGGCTGAGGATGTTTACATGAATCAGCCAGAGGGTTTTGTCAATGCGAAGCATCCAAATAGAGTGTGCAAGCTTGAGAAATCCATTTATGGATTAAAGCAAGCATCTAGCAGATGGAATCTTTGTTTTGACGAGAAGGTCAAAGAGTTTGGTTTTATGCGAAATGAAGATGAGTCATGTGTATATGTCAAGGCCAGTGGGAGTATAGTGAGCTTCCTCGTATTGTATGTCGATGACATACTACTCATAGGAAACGACATCCCAACATTGCAGGAGGTCAAGTCCTGGCTTGGGAAGTGTTTCGCTATGAAGGACCTCGGAGAGGCTGCATATATTCTGGGAATAAGGATAGTGAGAGACAGAAGCAAGAGACTGATAGGACTCAGTCAGGATACACACTTGGAAAAGGTACTAAAACGTTTTAGTATGGAAAATTTCAAGAAAGGGGAGTTACCAATCCAATGCAATACCAAACTGAGTAAGACTCAGAGCCCGAGTACAGAGGCAGAGATAGCTGATATGTGCCGAGTACCTTACGCTTCCGCAGTTGGCTCGATTATGTACGCTATGACTTGTACTCGCCCTGATGTGGCTTTCGCTTTGAGCATGGTCAGCAGATATCAAGGGAACCCTGGTAGGGCACATTGGATTGTTGTCAAGAATATTCTTAAGTACCTACGAAGGACCAAGGAATGGTTTCTAGTCCTCGGTGGGAGTGATGACTTAAGGGTGCGAGGGTACAGTGACGCTAGTTTCTAGACAGATCGGGATAATTACCGATCACAGTCGGGCTGGGTCTTTACCCTGAATGGAGGAGCAGTGACTTGGAAAAGTTCCAAGCAAGAAACTGTAGCTGATTCAACATGCGAATCAGAGTACATTGCGGCGAGCGAGGCGTCAAAGGAGGCTATATGGTTGAAGAACTTCATTGGAGACCTTGGAGTTGTGTCATCCATAAAGGAGCCCATGGAAATTTTCTGTGATAATGAAGGAGCGGTTGCCTTAACCAAGGAACCAAGGGATCATGACAGATCTCGACATATCGACAGGAAATACCATTTTATTAGACATCGGGTAGAAGAGGGACTCCTCGTTGTGAAGAGGGTATCGTCGGAAGATAACCCAGCAGATCCCCTTACGAAGGGACTGAGTAGGGTTAAGCATTTTCAGCACGCTAGGAGCATAGGGCTAAAGGACGATATTAGTTTAGATTAGATAGGTAGGAAACTTGTAATGGATGATCTTATATTCAACATTTGATGATTAAATAAAGGTGTGTTATTTATAAGAAAGTTTCTATCCTGTCTTGATTATTTATCTATTGTTTCAATTTTGCATGTTTTGACTTCCTGAATAATAAGATTATTCAAACAGTCCACAATCGCTCATATGTTGGAAGTAGATATGAAGGAAGATTGTCATAAATTTGTTTGTAGATTGTCTGAAAAGTTTTAGACATAGCAAAGGTTTGCTGCAAAGTTTATGAGTGCTTATGAAATTTGTATTGAGCATTGGAATAGACCCGCACTTGCTGGCATCGCTTCATGAATGTTATCACAAGTGATCGCAAGATGATAATATCATATAATCTTTAAACCTAGAGATATGGTTATTGTTTGCTAGTTGATTATACATTGATAATGCAAAAACGCATCAGTAACTTGATGTTATAAAATGCATTATTGTGTGTGGCTTAGCTAGTAAATGATAAAAGCATATAAGTCGACGTTTTCTGTTCCTTTTATTCTATGAGAATAAAAGCGATATCTTGGCCACTTGATGATTTGGTTTGACTTATGTGCCGGGCCCGGTCAGGATGAAGTTAATGTGTTCAACTGAGTTCTATGTCGAACAAATCAGAGATCGAGAAACAAAATGCTGGACAATAAGTATTGTTAGCATGATATCTAGAACAGAGGATTATACGATCCCTTATCTGAAGGACAGATTATTGGTCAGAGTTGACAGCGGCTATTGAAAGCTACGATTGCTAATCGGATACGGAAGTCATATGTGAGATATAGTTACTAGACTTATCCAAGTGGGATACTGTTGGATTAGTGTCTAAGTCCGTAACTATATTTGGTATGTACTTGATCCGAGTGTGCATGGTCCTTTTGGGTTGCCTTCACCAAAGCAACTTGACAAGGTAATTTGATATGAGAGAGAAGATATTATGGTTTATTAATATATTATAAGAATGATATATTAAAGGAGAAATCATATTTATTTAATTAGTATTAGTCATAAATTAATTAGGAATTAATTTGGTGACTAAAAGAGATTAATTAAATAAAGGGGTATAAACTGTCAAATGTGTGATAGTTGAGTTTTGGGCTGGGAAACCCAATGGAATAAGGAGGAACGAAATTATGATGAGGGATCATCATATTTTCGTCCAAGGGCCTCATTCCAGAAGGTTCCTTAGGCTTCTTGGTGGCTAAGCTATCCATTAGGGTTTAGACTGAAACCCTAGCACCCTACAGTATAAATAGATGCCCTATGCTTCAATTTTCGGCCACTTGATTCCAAGAGAAACCCTAGGGCCGAAAATTAGTATCCTCCCTCTCTCTCTTAATTGCCTTCTTGCTTCAAGGTGTTTGTAAGCCATTAGAGGCACTACAATTGTGGTGCTTGCTTTCAAGAGTTCAAGAGTTCAAGGAAACTAGTTGTTATTGCAATATAACAACAAAGGTATGTCTTCTACACTTCCATATGATATTTTCGAAAATGGTAGATGCATGCTAGGGTTTATTTTGTGTTCATATAGTTGTATGTCTTATAGTGAAAACATAGATCCAATTAGGGTTGCATGCACACATAGGATTGTTTGTATAAAACCTAACAGTATGTTCCCTCTCCCTCACTAACACTCACAATAACGTCTCAAAAATCACAACAAATTTAAACTTTTCAAAACAACCCATCTACTAAAAAGAAGTGTTTACATAACCATTGTTTTCAAAACATTATTCAAAACAGAGTCTCCCAAGATCAACGACATAAAACCTAGGATGTGTACGGTCACACCTTCGCCTTGTCATGGTCCTCTAAAGTACCTGAAACAAAACTAAAATTGTAAGCCAACGCTTAGTGAGTTCCCCCAAAGTACCAACACACCACATAACAAGAAAACATGAAAACATGAGCATCCAACCTAACTGGACTACCTCGTAGGGCCTACAATCTATTTGGACCGCTCCACGAGCAGTCGGCCTGACTAGACAGCCTCGTAGGGCCTACATCCTATCTGAACCACTCCACGGGTTGCCGGCCTGACTGGACCACCTCGCAGGGCCTACAGCCTATCCGGTTGTCCCTGGGTGTCTTGGCCTACAACACAAAGTAGGACCGCTTTTACCCAAAACAACATGTCGACATATGCAATAAACAAACATAAACATAAAGCCGACAAATACAGATAATCATACGGATCTAATAGATCACTACAAATTAACAAAAACCTATATACCAAGATACATATCTAACAGATCACTACAGCATAGCAACATACGATAACCCAGGATATCAATCCAATGGGCCGGCCTTGGTGCCTTTGACCCGTAAGTACAGTGAAGGAAAACTCACCTCATAGTCTGACGAATAGCTAATCAATACTCTACTCCCAAATACCGTCTCAACCCAAATCCTAAATGCCATAACATTTCCATTCTAAATTAATAACATTTCCCCAAAAATACCCTTGGTCAAAACTAGTCAAAATCAACAAGTCAATCGATTCAACTCAGCCGAGTTGACTCAGGCTTCGTACGCGGGGGGTAATCTTGAGGTGCGCAGGGCGTACTAGTTGTCCAAGACGTTGGGGCCAGATCTACGTATGTGCACCGTACCCTTAGGTATGCCCATGATGTATATGTTCAGGAGGTACATGAGTTGTCCCTCAGCAGGAAGTGGTTGGTCAAGAAGCTCATTACAGTTATTAGTTCCTTTTGGGGGTGCCAATGAATAGAAAGGGAGCCGCTAGGATCACTCAGGTTGAGTATCGGTTGCGGAGGGAATTTTTCAGCTCGTTTTGTGGATTTCTAATTATAGTCTAGCTTAGGCAGAGGTTTATCAGGAAATCAGTTTTAGAGTTGGGTACGTTCAGCTCCGCGCGGGTTATAGTTCATTAGATCTGATGTCAATGCATTCACTAGAATGGAAAGTAGTTGTAGAAATGTTATAAGACTGTGGGGGTGGCCGTAGCATTCACTAGGTTGGCTGGTAGTTTGATAGTGCTGTAAGACTACGGGGTGACCTGTAGCATTCAAATGGTTCTTGAGTAGCTGTGAGAGCGTGGTAAATCTAGGATTTAGCTTGTAGTTTCCCACTAAATGGGATTAGTCCATGGAAGGACAGGTTGTGAGTCTGAGGGAAGGCCACTACATTCATAGTATGAAGGTAGGGTGTGAGTCGTATGAGGCCAACTATGATATAAGACTACAGCTGGGCATGTGGCGTTCATTTATAGTAAGTGGAAATTGGTTGCATCAGGTTGATGGTTGGTTATGTTTGGTTGGATCAGGAGAGCTGTTGGAGCCATTATGGAAAGTAAGCTAGGATAATTCTGGCTAGATAAGACCTTTGTTCAGAAGTCGTGTGGTGCGATGGTGTGAGACTATTAGTCTCAGCAATCTGTTGGAAATCCGGTATGTTGGTAAATTTGTAGGTAAGTATGAGACTGGGGAGGTCTCGGCTGCATCTAGAATGTACTTATAGGGCAACAAGATGAGCCTGAGGTGGTACTAGTGATTGGGACTCATGTTGAGAGTCGCCTTGTTATTAAGTGAATATGTTAAGTCACTTGTTGTATGGGTTAAATAATCTCTGAGTAATTGAATTGACTCTACTGTGCAACTCTTGTCTGAGTCCAACCGTTGTAGGGATGAGTCATTTACTCGAAGGATTATTTAAACCTTTTATCAAGTGAAAAATTTTTAGTAGCAAGGAATGGTCAATGATTTTGTTTCCCAATGGAAACAAACAAGATAATCAAGGGTTGGAAGTTTTATGATCAGTTTGGAATACGAAGTGGAGTTGTATTGGTAGTGACTCATAGTGGGTTGTCTGACGGGGAGTCAGACACGGTTCTAGGATTTCGGATTTCGGGTAGAGTAGTAATGGTTATTCTCCAGTGGTTAGTGCTAGTAGGGTAAGGATATGTTCGTCGCAAGGATTTGAGATCCCTGCTAAGGCCGGTTTCAGTTGCAATTTTGAAAATGTTGTTGTATGCTTGAATTGTTTCCTCAGTCCGTACCGGGGTTGTGGAAGAAGTGTTTAAGTTTTCTTGTGTGGCTGAAAGTGTAACACCCCGACTCCCAGGTATAAGTTTCTAAGCATTATGTACATGTTTATGGACCTACTCGACGAGTTGGTTGCCCCAACTCGTCGTGTAGAGGCGGGTTAGCCCGTGTGGATTATTGGACCTACTCGACGAGTCAGAGGACCCGGACTTGACGAGTAGGAGTTGAAAGATGAAACCCTAATTTTTAGGGTTTGCACCCTATTTAAAGGGCCTTAAGCCATCACCTTTATTCCCTTACCACCTCTTGACAGCCATAAGAAATCCTAATCGCGATTTTACTCCATTTTGTGTGTTAAAGAGCTTAGAAAGTGGTGTTTGAGAAGAAGGCTTGAAGTTTAAGGAACTTGGAGAAAAGAAGGGCTTGTGAATCTGACTCTACCTCATCTTGGCATCTTTGAAGGTAACAAGTCGTTACCTTGACTTCTCTTTAGCTATATCTATCCATGCTTAAGTTTAGGGTCATTTTTAGCATATATATGAGCCATTTCGGGTATTAGCCATGATCTGAAGTTGCAACTTCAGATCTGGACTCCTCCAGGTCTCAAACTCATAAAGCTATCGACTTTATCTCATATAAACCTCTCACCATGCTCATGTGTGTAGAATGCACTAGTTTTATTCCTAATTTTTAAATATAATTTAGACACACAAAAAGCAGTATACCTGTCAATTGGTGGTATAGTTTAAGCAAACAGGGTATCGAACACAGGGAACGGTAATTAAACTAACTACTAGAATTATCTAAAAACAATTAAATAGTAAAATAGAAAGGTTTTCTCTAGTTTTGCAAGACTAAAAATTTAAACAAGTAACTAACATTCAAACTAAAGCTAAGCAAATAAAAATAAACTAAATTCAATAATAAAGGAGACTTCTGTTCAGGTTCAACTAACTTATTCCTATGGTTAATTTTATGGCAAGTGCAATGGATTAATTTGTCATTGTCTACCGATTAATGTGATTCAGTTCATGTTCACTATTACTAATCCTTAGAAAACAAATCAATTCAAGCAGTGATCAGTTGATTAAACTAATGAGTTTCCTAGTTTATTGATTCGGTTAAGTAAGACTTGTAGTTGGTTAATTAAATTGGTCGTTCAATTAACCTCTTGTATGGTTGGTCGTCACACAAGCTCACACATTAACTTACCTATTTTCTAGTTAACCCCTAGTTTCACGTTCGCTATTCCTAGGCATATAACATTGTTTTCACATAGATTATATGGGTTAAGTAATTAAGAGATGTTCATGCAACTTAATATACTTGATAATTAATAGAAAATAGTTATTATCAACACATATGGATCTTTAACAAGCTTAACAAAACAAAATTCACCAAACAAAAGTTATGAGTGTTTAGCTCATATTCATGGCAGAAAACATCTCACAAACTAAACCTAATGATTCAAACATGTTGTAAACAGTAAATTAAGAAAAGAGAATATGTTTATGCCTTTCGATCTCCTCAAAATTGAATGCTAAGGTTGATCCTCGATTTCTAGAGCTCCAGCAGCACTCCCAAATGCAATTTGGTCGCCAAGGGTTCCAGAGAAAGCTAGGGTACGACAAGGGTTCCAGAGAAAGCTAGGGTCGCCAAGGGTTCCAGAGAAAGCTAGGGTATCGGGCAGGAATGCCCTTTATATAGATTTTCACAAAACAGAGGCTACTCGTCGAGTCCAGTGACCGACTCAGCGAGTCCATCACCTAAAACCTGTGTACGGCAAGGTATCTGATGTTCATGAATCTTCGTGCCTACTCGTCGAGTAGGTGCCCAACTCGCCGAGTTCTTCAGGATTTTGGCTCTTTTTCTTGTTTCTTCAATTCCTGAGCTTCCGATTGCTATTCCCGCTTCCTTTTGTTTCCAAGCACGTCTTTTAGGCTGAAACTACAATTCAAACAATATTAAATATCTTCTGTTCAATAATTGCAATAAAATAGCCAAAAAGTATTAAGATTCTACACAAAATATATGACTAAATATGCACATATCAAAATACCCCACACTTGACTTTTGCTTGCCCCCAAGCAAAACTGAATTTTAGCACACTAGCATCACATAGGACATTCCCAATCAAACCCAACCATTATGCCAAGATCGCAACGCATGCACTTGTGTCTAACATTTTCCTAAGGACCCCCCTAATTCTAAATACTTTCAATACTCATAAACACTCGCCCACTTCTTTTGAACAACGCTCATTTTATGCATCCCTCTGAATCCATCCCGATAAAACTTTCTAACCTCAAGGTATTTTTGGTCAAGCAACCCAAGCATACATAATCTAGAAAATTACAACTTTTCGATACCACTATGAAGCTCTTTGGAATTCTTCACTTCCTTGATAATTTGATCTCTTTGATTTCACCACCTTCTTTGTTTGATTTTTTGGTATCTACAACTTTTGAATTTCTTTAGAATTTTGATCTTCAAACTTTGACTGCTCCAAAATTCTTACGACTTTGTCTTGTAATTTCTCTCTCTTTTTTTATTTTTTCACATGCATCTCACTTTTTTTTCACTCAAAACATACATGCTTAAGCAAGAGAGCTCAACTTCAACCTTTATTAGATAAGGCATTAGTCTCATGTGCAATGACTACTTAAGCTTTCCTGGATACATTTCTGGTACACGATGCTAAACATATTGTGATCCTCAAACTAAGCGAGGTTGTGTTTTTGTCCCATGATTTCACTAGAATAAAGGGGGCCACTGTCACACCCCCAAACCAAGGATGGCGGAAACGTCCGGGGGTGGAGGACTTCATGTATAGTATCATAACAACAATTGTAATAGTAATTCAAGCAAACACAACCAACATATATATAATTAAAAAAGTTACATCATTGTATGAATTACATGTTTACGAATCAATTACAATATGTTGACAAAATATGAAATAGTAGACGCCTTAGCGTCCCATCCTCAAAAGCACTTGATTACCTGTTTAATGATTTCATGAGAATACAAGTTGTTTGAAAAAGTGTCAACACAAAGGTTGGTGAGTTCATAAGCTTTTGTTTGGTATTATTAAAAGCCTTTCGTTTGTGAAAGTAGTATTTGTGTTAGAAAATCCAATATTTTCCTTAATGTGTAAATGTAGTCTTAAAACCCAAAGACCGAAATGTACAAGTAATTTGTCATATTTATAGTAAAACAATGCAAGTTTAAATCGACATAAACTCGTTAAATTTTAATGAAGTTCCCGTAAATTCCAACGTTTATTAATACTTTATGTGAGTTATTATAACCATGCTATGACCTAGTTGGCCTGAAACGACGTTCTTCAGGCGTCGGAAATGTTATGACATTTGTCACCCCAGACCTGCCGGTCTAGCTGTTGCATGCAGCTTAGGTGTGGGTTTGTCAAACCCAATATAGATCTATACACAAGTATCACGCTCTCCCTCAAGGAGACTCTGGTTACAATACAGGACTTAATGATAATTTGAAGTAAATGTCTCACAAAGTCATTAACGGAATTACGTGTTATGAAAACTTGGTACCGTATGGCCGTACCTTGCTTAATGAAAATATCCTTTGTATAAATGTACCCTTTTTAAATGTATGTGTTATGTAATGTATCATAAACTATACCTATTATAGTTTATCAACCAAGGGTAGTACGTGGTAATGTATGCAAACTATATTCAAAATAGTTTATTAAATGTTTGAATGTATCGATTGTACTTTGATTATAATCACTTGTTATTATTTATATTTTATATGACCAAATCCATTTGTAAACTGATGTGTGTCCAAATATTAAGATAAAATGTCATATATTGCAATAACATATAATCACATAAAGATATACACCTTGCTCAACATGTTACAAGGTGAAATTAAATTAACAGCAACTTTTCGTTGAAAACAGTTTCTGTTACTGTTCTTAGAAAATTTATAGAAAAATCATCAAAGCTCTAAATCCAAATCCGCAAATTTTGAGAGTTTGGAATATGAGTCTAGTTTGTTCGTAAATTTTATCATGATTTTTAGTGATCTCTAACAGAGGTGAAAATGTTCATAATCACAGACTGGTCCGGGTTTGCCTCTGAAATGACAGGCAGTTTTGTAAAAATCACCATAAATTGTAGAAAAATCATATGGAGATGTGCAAGTAGCCATTTTAAAGCTAAGAGTTTGAACTACTTGCACCTGGAACAGTTTTGAAAACTAAAATATTTAAGTTGACCAAAACAGTCCATGATTAACGTCCATCTTTTCTGATGTAATCTGTTAGAAAAAGTTTAATTGTGTTCTTGATGATTTTACTTGTATTCCCCCCTTAAAACTTAAGAAAAACATGTAAATGTAGGGGTATGAACTCACCTTATGTGATTTCAGTAGATGAAAGTGAGATAGAGGAAGTGTTCAACCCAAGAACACTAAGAAGATGTCTTGATGATTCGAGAATCTACACCGAATAAGATGGAATTTGTGTAAGATATCAATGATTTGAGTAGAATGGAGTTTAATAATTATGTGAATGATGAAGATACTTACTAATTGAAGGAAGAAATCCCTGGAGAAAGCCTTGAAGTTCTTGAAATTGAGAGAAAAGATGAGAGAATTTTGGAGAGTGTCCTTTGGTTGCTAAGTGTAGAATGAAAGAACTTTATGGAGAATGAGGAGAGAGGATCAATCCTCCAGCTCTTAGAACATGGGAAGAGCTGGAGATTGGGTGTAAAGGTCCACTAAGGTGACAAGGAGTAGTGGGAAAGAGTGGATGATCATAGAGTGAGGTGGTGGTGGCTTGCTTTTGTCATAAAATAAGGAAAAGCAAATATTCCCTCAATAATTAGTCCAACCACCAATTCTTTTAATACATTTTTATAAAAACCCTGGAGATTTATATATTTTGGGGCCTTAGTTTATAAAATAAAGTTTTGGGTGAAAATCCCACGTTAAAATAATGAAAAACGAAGTTAAAACGAAGTCGTAGTCGAAAAACCGGAAAAATTATGACACGCAAACATGCATGTCGTCTTCTTTTATGACAGGGGCTTCCTTGATACTCATTGCGTGTCATCAACACGCGAGTCGTAAGGTTACGACAGACAAATGTGTGTCGTCTTCCTTTATGACAGGGACTTCGGTCCTGAAGCTTCAGTTTTGGGTCCTTAAGCCTATTTTACCCGTTTTTACCCCGTTTCAAGTGGTTTTTGACCCAGTTAAGGGTCGGGATGGCCCGAATGATTACAAAAAATTAAAGGAACTTTTGAGAGAGATTTGGGAGAGATTCGGGAGAGATTTGGGAGAGATTTTAATAGAGAGAGGTTGAGTGAAAGAGATTGTGAGAGGTTTCGTTTGTGATCTTTTTGAGTGTCCGGCTTCGCAACGAAAGGTCCATAAACCCCGTTAAGCCATGATTTAGTGTCTTACACAATCCCGATGATTGTGCAATAGTGTTTTATCGCTTTGGTTTGTTGTTTAGCACTGTTAAGGCTAAGGAAAATCAAACACATGAATTTTTCAAATGATGTTTTCTTATTGAAATAGCGAATTGTATAATGTAAACCCTAACATACAAGGGTTAATGGAGTTGACCGGTTTGACTTGTTGACTTTGTTTGACTTTGACTTGAGCAAAATTTGACGGTTGTCACATCATCCCCCCGTTAGAGGGAATTTCGTCCCGAAATTTGCATTTTGACTGGGACTTCAAGAGTTTGGAAAAAGATGTGGAAAACTTCTCGTAGTACAAGAAATTGATTATGGCGAGGAACAACCTGCCTGATGTCACATGACGACCTTGGAAATTTCTTATTGTAACTTGAGCTGAGTCAATTTAAAAGGAGTTTATTGTTTTAGGATGATAGAGTATTCTATGTGTGCTTTTATACTCCCTGTTTTATCCTTGGTATTACCACTATGAATATTTTATAGTTAGCGAGTTCCATCATTACGAATGTTTCAACAAATTTTGACGAAATTTGCATTATAAGTCCTACTAGTTCTTTTATAGTCGATTGGCGTAAACTAGTCGTATATCATTAAGATTGCAAGGGCATTTCGGATGGGTGACCCCGCCTTAAGCCCACAACCAAACAAGGAACAGGGAATGAGGCGGAATCACACATTCTAAGTCCATAGAATCTTAATGATATATGACCATAACGTTTACACTAGCCATCATAGATTCCAGGGGCGTAGTATTATTGGGGCCAGGAGTAGGAATTGTAGTTCAAAATAAAATTGTTATAAGCCTGCTATCTTCAAACTTGGGCTTTGGCCCCTCCCGATTCCTAATCAGAATGGTCCAATACTCTTGCCCGCTCCAAGTCGAGAGTTGATTCATGTGGCTTGAGCTTAGGCTTGGGTCTTAGAGAAAGAGGCAATGCGTCAGGCTGGCTTCACAGAGCTGCAAAAACTCTTCTCTCTCGACAGTGGATAGATAACATGCCTCGGCTCTTCAGGCCCACATTGCCTACTGGGCCAACTCAAATGAACATCCACTTTGTTACCCCACTTGGGTTATAGGCAAGTGTTACCAAGCCCGATATCAAGAAATCAAAATCGATTCATCCCTATTTGCCCAATTCGCTGCCTATCTCGCCTGCTGTTCGTTTCTCGCTGTCTCGCTAAGTCAGTGGCCTGGTCTCACTCTCGCCAATCGCCATCGCCTAATGCCCAAATCCCTATTCACACTTCACAAAAATCAGGTATGTAATCCCGAGACCCATATCCTGTTCAGCTGTTCTTTCTTTTCTGATTGTAAGATTGTTGATTGTTGGTGTTGGCGTATTGCACTGCTGCTGCTGTTTTCAGTCAATCCGTTGCCTATTTATGCGTTACTACTGTCTTACTGAGTTTCTTTTTAATTTGGCTGTCATTTGTGATTTGGCGATTTTCCAATTTGATTTACAAGTTATGAACTTATAGATTTGGTTATTGTTAAATGAGTTATTGGTTATTGTTCAAATTTTGATTTTGATTTTTTTTTTTTTTGTTAATTTCAGTTTATAATATTTTCGGCCCCCTCCCCCAAGTTAATTGTTCAAGCTCCGCTACTAATAGATTCACTGGTAAAAACCCTGAGTTTTTACATAGATGATAAGACTTATTTGGGTTTTGTCGTGTTCCCAAGATTCATGGTTTATAGACTTGAATAGATGCTAGTTTTAGTAATAAAAAGAAATTTAGAATTTAAATGTCGATGTTAGATGCTTGTACTGATATTTAAGGGGTTAAAAAAAAATAAAGTTTTATTAGTTACCTATAGCGACACTCAAGTCATAATTTGCATGTGAGAAGACTTGGAGTACTTTCTAATGAAAAGTGTGCTACTGGGGAAATTCGAAACTGGTACGTAGCTTCAAAGTCAAGAATATGCAGTAGGCATGTGATGCATTAAATGCATGAGGCACAAAAGTCCTAATTTGCAGCAATATATACGTATATGTGTGTGAATTGAAGAAGAAGGTTACGGCTCAAAGACCATTCATTTCCTCTTTATTTTTTTATTTATTACTCCTCCCACTTACCTTATATAAATCATCACAGAAGAAGGTTACGGCTCAAAGACCATTCATTTCCTCTTTATTTGTTATTCGTTACTTCTCCCACTTCCCTTATATAAATCAGCACATTCTTACCGCGACTCTTTAACTTCTCCCTCACAAATGGATCCGCCTGCAGATCATCAAAACCCCATAGATGACCTCGATCGGTTTCAGTACTTTGATCATCAATATCTGTTCAGGTATATATAAATGTCACTCATTACACCATCTTTCGCACAAAAAAGTGATTTTGTTTATATTGATCAAAACATGGTTTGATTTTTGCAGTGGTGACCTGCTCAACCATCAGGATTTCGAGTTGTCGGAAAAATCGCATGAAGTGCTCGATCAGAATGTTTCCACAATACTTAACAAAGATCAAAACATCATTTCTAGAAATGAGTTTCATGATCTTGATCCCCTTGAAGACATAAGCTTATGGGATTGTTGGGAGGATGGTAATTTACCATTGGTTAGTTTCAGTGAAGACTGTAAATCCGGTGGTGAGGCTACAGGTAGTTCTAGTGCTGCCACCACTGATCACGGTGGCCGGAAGGTGGCAAATAGATTGAGACCATTGGAGTTTGAAGAGATAGCGAAGTACTTTGAGATGCCGATAATCATGGCAGCAAAGGAACTAGGGATAGGGTTAACATTGTTGAAGAAAAGATGCAGAGAGCTAAACATAAACAGATGGCCTCATAGAAAACTTAAGAGCCTTCAATCCCTCATTCAAAATGCCAAGGTAAACTACGATAATAACCTTCTATACATTACTCATGCATGTATGCATGCACTTGGTAACCAAAGTAGTTTTGGTATTTTCTAAAATTTTAATTATTAGTTTCTTTATAACATAAACATAGGCCCTAGGCATATGCCACATCGAATCAATTGTTTTACTACGATTTCTGATTTATATTTACATAAACTTAACTCATTGTAAATTTTATGAACTCACACGAAAAATATATTGCATCTACCTAAAAAAAACTAGGAGTTGGGATTAAAGGAGGAGGTAGAGACGTTAGCAGGGCACAAGAAGATGATGGAGAAATTGCCAGGTATGGAACTGACAGAAAGAACAAAGAAGCTTAGGCTAGCTTGCTTCAAAGCTATTTATAAGAAGAGAGGACTTAACAATCCTTAGTCCTTACCTTTTCTTTTAGCCATTTTGTTATCATTAGTGGATTTTAATCTACATTGTATGTGTTTTTCTCTTGATAGTTTGATACTCTTTTTTTTTTTTTTTTAGTTTCATTTTATGTATTTGTCTATTGATTTTTAATGCAGAAAATTTTGTATAATTTGGGTATTATAGTTTGTATTATGTATTTAGCCATATTTTAGATTGCCGACACGACTACGCCGACGACTCTATACCAGAGGTCTATATAAATAGACTTATGAATTTAGTAGGAATAACTTGATTATAATCTTGTGATTTGTTCCATGTCTGATCCACTCCTAAGATTCTCTTGACATGCCCCCAGTTATGTGTAATTAAAATTTTATTAGACTGTTGATCCTAATGAGTCTACCCTAAGTCCACAACCAAACAAGGAACAGGTCCTAAGGCGGACTCACCATTTCTAGGTCAATCATTCCTTAGTTACACATAACTTCGAGGTACACCTAAAGAATCTTAGAGTTACCAGTTGTAAATTGTTTGTAATACCAAGTAGTGAGATTCAATGAAATAAAATGCATGCCTATTTCATTGATAAACCTTTTAGTAAATATCCTTACCATTTATATACACACGTATATTTTCGCACTTTAGTGAACTATTCTTGGTGTTTCTGTTAACGTCTTGGAGATGGAGTTATGGTAGTGGGTAGAAGTAGGTTTTGTACGGGCGTTAAAATTTACACATCATGTTGCTCCTGCGAGAATAGGGGTAGAAGAGATAATTAATAGACGCCTAATCCTATAATTACTTATAGGGGTGATCCTTATTAGTTACGTCTATAATCACGTAGTGCATATCAGTTATACATAATTTGAGATAGAATAGACTTTCGAATAAATGACTCTACTCTAAGTCCACAACCAAACAAGGAACAGGAAGTAGAGCAATAGTCATAGATTCTGAGTCTATAATATCTTTAATTATGTATAACCTTGGCGTATGCACTCAGTTATCATAGGCCTACTAATAGAGGTCTTTAGTTTTCACATAAGTTGGTTATAGTATCACCAAATACTCCTATAGTATTTTTAGCTGTTTAGATTCGATTCTTAAAGTATTCTCTGTAGGGTGTAGTTAGGTTGATAGATTTGTTGCCCATTATGACTATCCCCCAGTATATGTAAGTCACTCCTCGGACAGATATAGTTGATCAGGCTATATCCTTCCCAGACTTGATTTACATATACCAAGGCATACCCATAATGTACAACTCCTCTTCTTTTATTTTATGTTCTTCTAGTTATGACACTATATGAGCATGTATGCATGTATTTATACTTTTAATAAAAAAATCATTTATTTTCTAAAAGTATATTTATTTGAAAAATGCACAAATCAGAGACTATTAGTCCCAATTGTGTTTATAGTTTGTATATCTTATGTGGTTTGATATACTTAATTCACTATAAACTGTGCTCTGATACCAATCTGTCACACCCCCAAACCAAGGATGGCGGAAACGTCCGGGGGTGGAGGACTTCATGTATAGTATCATAACAACAATTGTAATAGTAATTCAAGCAAACACAACCAACATATATATAATTGAAAAAGTTACATCATTGTATGAATTACATGTTTACGAATCAATTACAATATGTTGACAAAATATGAAATAGTAGACGCCTTAGCGTCCCATCCTCAAAAGCACTTGATTACCTGTTTAATGATTTCCTGAGAATACAAGTTGTTTGAAAAAGTGTCAACACAAAGGTTGGTGAGTTCATAAGCTTTTGTTTGGTATTATTAAAAGCCTTTCGTTTGTGAAAGTAGTATTTGTGTTAGAAAATCCAATATTTTCCTTAATGTGTAAATGTAGTCTTAAAACCCAAAGACCGAAATGTACAAGTAATTTGTCATATTTATAGTAAAACAATGCAAGTTTAAATCGACATAAACTCGTTAAATTTTAATGAAGTTCCCGTAAATTCCAACGTTTATTAATACTTTATGTGAGTTATTATAACCATGCTATGACCTAGTTGGCCTGAAACGACGTTCTTCAGGCGTCGGAAATGTTATGACATTTGTCACCCCAGACCTGCCGGTCTAGCTGTTGCATGCAGCTTAGGTGTGGGTTTGTCAAACCCAATATAGATCTATACACAAGTATCACGCTCTCCCTCAAGGAGACTCTGGTTACAATACAGGACTTAATGATAATTTGAAGTAAATGTCTCACAAAGTCATTAACGGAATTACGTGTTATGAAAACTTGGTACCGTATGGCCGTACCTTGCTTAATGAAAATATTCTTTGTATAAATGTACCCTTTTTAAATGTATGTGTTATGTAATGTATCATAAACTATACCTATTATAGTTTATCAACCAAGGGTAGTACGTGGTAATGTATGCAAACTATATTCAAAATAGTTTATTAAATGTTTGAATGTATCGATTGTACTTTGATTATAATCACTTGTTATTATTTATATTTTATATGACCAAATCCATTTGTAAACTGATGTGTGTCCAAATATTAAGATAAAATGTCATATATTGCAATAACATATAATCACATAAAGATATACACCTTGCTCAACATGTTACAAGGTGAAATTAAATTAACAACAACTTTTCGTTGAAAACAGTTTCTGTTACTGTTCTTAGAAAATTTATAGAAAAATCATCAAAGCTCTAAATCCAAATCTGCAAATTTTGAGAGTTTGGAATATGAGTCTAGTTTGTTCGTAAATTTTATCATGATTTTTAGTGATCTCTAACAGAGGTGAAAATGTTCATAATCACAGACTGGTCCGGGTTTGCCTCTGAAATGACAGGCAGTTTTGTAAAAATCACCATAAATTGTAGAAATATCATATGGAGATGTTCAAGTAGCCATTTTAAAGCTAAGAGCTTGAACTACTTGCACCTGGAACAGTTTTGAAAACTAAAATATTTAAGTTGACCAAAACAGTCCGTGATTAACGTCCATCTTTTCTGATGTAATCTGTTAGAAAAAGTTTAATTGTGTTCTTGATGATTTTACTTGTATTCCCCCCTTAAAACTTAAGAAAAACATGTAAATGTAGGGGTATGAACTCACCTTATGTGATTTCAGTAGATGAAAGTGAGATAGAGGAAGTGTTCAACCCAAGAACACTAAGAAGATGTCTTGATGATTCGAGAATCTAACACCGAATAAGATGGAATTTGTGTAAGATATCAATGATTTGAGTAGAATGGAGTTTAATAATTATGTGAATGATGAAGATACTTACTAATTGAAGGAAGAAATCCCTGGAGAAAGCCTTGAAGTTCTTGAAATTGAGAGAAAAGATGAGAGAATTTTGGAGAGTGTCCTTTGGTTGCTAAGTGTAGAATGAAAGAACTTTATGGAGAATGAGGAGAGAGGATCAATCCTCCAGCTCTTAGAACATGGGAAGAGCTGGAGATTGGGTGTAAAGGTCCACTAAGGTGACAAGGAGTAGTGGGAAAGAGTGGATGATCATAGAGTGAGGTGGTGGTGGCTTGCTTTTGTCATAAAATAAGGAAAAGCAAATATTCCCTCAATAATTAGTCCAACCACCAATTCTTTTAATACATTTTTATAAAAACCCTGGAGATTTATATATTTTGGGGCCTTAGTTTATAAAATAAAGTTTTGGGTGAAAATCTCACGTTAAAATAATGAAAAACGAAGTTAAAACGAAGTCGTAGTCGAAAAACCGGAAAAATTATGACACGCAAACATGCATGTCGTCTTCTTTTATGACAGGGGCTTCCTTGATACTCATTGCGTGTCATCAACACGCGAGTCGTAAGGTTACGACAGACAAATGTGTGTCGTCTTCCTTTATGACAGAGACTTCGGTCCTGAAGCTTCAGTTTTGGGTCCTTAAGCCTATTTTACCCGTTTTTACCCCGTTTCAAGTGGTTTTTGACCCAGTTAAGGGTCGGGATGGCCCGAATGATTACAAAAAATTAAAGGAACTTTTGAGAGAGATTTGGGAGAGATTCGGGAGAGATTTGGGAGAGATTTTAATAGAGAGAGGTTGAGTGAAAGAGATTGTGAGAGGTTTCGTTTGTGATCTTTTTGAGTGTCCGGCTTCGCAACGAAAGGTCCATAAACCCCGTTAAGCCATGATTTAGTGTCTTACACAATCCCGATGATTGTGCAATAGTGTTTTATCGCTTTGGTTTGTTGTTTAGCACTGTTAAGGCTAAGGAAAATCAAATACATGAATTTTTCAAATGATGTTTTCTTATTGAAATAGCGAATTGTATAATGTAAACCCTAACATACAAGGGTTAATGGAGTTGACCGGTTTGACTTGTTGACTTTGTTTGACTTTGACTTGAGCGAAATTTGACGGTTGTCACAGCCACAAATACATTATAACGTATATTGGCTCAACTAAACATTTGGGTCCTCATAAAATCATCAAACATAATATTAGCATGGAATCCTAATTGCTTTTTACCATGATTTTCTAAGGTAACCTAGCAATTTTATGCAAAATTTTAAAATTATGCCTAAAATTAAGATTCTAATTCAACTAATGTAACCAACCCCCTACCCCACACTTAATTCATGCAATGTCCCCATTGCATGTTATGCATGATAAAGATCATAAAGTAAAGAGAGAATTAGAACAAACTCCCCTGAGATAGTATGTGTGCTTGGGGGTTTAACCAAAAATGACTTGAGGTTAAGAAAGTTTTATGCGGATGGAATTGGAGGGATGCATAAAATGAACGTTGTTCAAAGGAATTGGGCAAGTGTTTATGAGGATTGTAAGTATTTAGGATTAGGGGGTCCTTAGGAAAAAATTTAGACATAAATGCATGCGTTTCGGTCTTGGCATAATGGCTGGGTTTGATTGGGATTATCTTATGTGATGCTAGTGTGCTAAAATTCAGTTTGCTTGGGGGAAAGGAAAAGTCAAGTGTGAGGTATTTTGATATGTGCATATTTGATCAAATATGTCATATAATATCTTATTACTTTTTAGCTATTTTGTCTCGATTTATGAACAAAAGGTACTTAATTATGTTAAAATTTCATTTTCAGCCTTAAAGACATGCTCGAGTGAAAAAGGAAGCAGAACTAGCAATTGGAAGCTTTGGTATTGAAGTTTGAAGAAATAAAGCTTAAAAGAAGAAAAAACTCGACGAGTTGTCCATCAACTCGACGAGTTGATTGGAAGTTTCGCGATGCAACAATGCCTTGCTGTACACACGGGTTAAGTGAAAAACTCGTCGAGTTGGGTCTAAAAACTTGACGAGTTAGTGCGTAATTTTTGAAATATCTATATAAATCGTTTATTCCTGAAACCCTAAAGGATGTTGGAGACTTTTGGCGACTCATTAATGATCAGAAGGGTTCTTGGAGCTTTGGCTTTCAAGAATTCAACTTAGAAGTCAAGTTAGAAGAGATCAAAGGCAACAAACGTTACTCTTTATCTTAATCTTTAGCATAAACCATGTTTGAATCATTAGATTTCGATTTTAGGTTGTTATTTGCTGTAGATATGAGCTAAAAGCTTTTAACTTCTATTTAGAGTAGATGAATTTATTAATATGGTGTGATTTTATGGCTTGGATTAATTTGATTTGGTGAATTGTCTTGTTAAGCTTGTTAAAAACCCTTATGTGTTAGTGATAATTATTTTCTGTTAATAATCAAGCTATTGAGTTGCATGAACATCTTCTTAATTGCTTGAATCATATAGTTTTGTGAAAACAATATTGTATGCCTAGTATTAGTGAATATGAACCTAGGGTTAACTAGAAAATAAGTAAATTAATGTGTAAGCCTGTGTGATGAACAACCATACATGAGTTGATTGAATTGACAAATTTAGTTAACTAATATTACAAGTCTTACTTGATCCGAACTGAACACTAGGAAACTTGTTACTTTAATCAATTGGCCACTGTTTGAATTAACCTATTTGCTAAAGAATTAGTAATAGTGAACATGAACCTAATCACATTAGAAATCGGTAGCCAATGTTATATTAATCCATTGCACTTTCCATGAAATCAACCATAGGAATAAGTGAGTAGAATATGAACATAAGTCTCTTTTATCATTGAATCTAGTTACCTTATATTCTCTTTAGTTGTTAATAGTTTTGTTTAAGTGTTATTTGCTTATTTAAGTTTCTAGTCTTGCAAAACTAGAGAAAACCATATTTTATTACTTGTTTTTATTTAGGTAATTCTAGTAGTTAACCTTAATTGTTACCATTCCCTGTGTTCAATACTCTACTTGCTTGAACTATATTGCTAATCGATAGGTACACTGCCTTTCGTGTGTTTATTTTGTGTTTAAATTAGTAGGATTAAAACTAATGCATTTCACACACATCAGTAATTTACAAGTCAGTTATGCATTGGTAATGTGAAAAACGCATCAGTAACTTGGTGTTATAAAACATATTATCATGTATGGTTGGATAAGTAAAACATACAAGCATATGAGTCAAAGTTTATTCGTTCCTTCTGCCTAACGGGAAAAGAGTCACACCCCCGAACCAGAACGGCGGAAACGTCAGGAGGCGGGTGACGTCATTGTAAAGTATCATAACAATTGAATATAAATGTAACATAGCAATCCACACATCATACATTAACATAACAAACCTACATTGTTTTACGTAGTGTATTTGTTCAGAAATTAAAACAAAAGTGACAATAGTAACTAAAATCCAAATGCAGCAAAAACATCTAGCACTCGAGGCTCTTATACGTGCTTACTACGTTCCTGAGAATACAAACGATTTTGAAAGCGTCAACATATAAAATGTTGGTGAGTTCATAAGTATGTTTGTATGAAAACTTTGTATTAGTGTGTAAACTCCAGAAAATCCGATATTTTCTATAAAAATAGTTTATGGGTTTTGTTTCAAATCTTGCATTATCTTGTGTATCCTTGTATAACTTGTTTGAAAATGTATTGAGGTGTTCCCAGAAAATCCTATATTTTCTGTTGTATGAAAACTGGAGTGAATAGTGAATATTCCGAGAAAATCCAATATTTTTCTGATGGTATGTATTTGTAGTCTTAAACCCTAAGACCGGAATAGTATTACTGGTGTATTGAGAATAATGTGTAGTTTTATATTTTATATGTGACATCCCCTAATTTCTCGGCCAGAAAAGACCGATTTAATTTATGCTTTTTAAAATAAAATCAGAGTAATCCTTTTAAAAGATGTTGTGGAATTTGTTCCCAAAACAAAACATGATAAAAATTTATCAAAACCTTTCTTTAAGAAATATATATTTTCATTTTATATAAAAACCTCGGGATGTCATGTTCCGATACAGATCAAAAGCATAAACAAGACACTATAAGCCTTACAACAATTATTTACCACTACTGGCCTATAATCCAAAAATCACTCATCATCATCCGACTATGTTCGGGGTCCACTACATGTAATATAAAAAGCTGAGTGGGTCAGGCTTGGGAGCCTGGTGAGCATATAGGGTTTTCAACCCACAATAAATAAAATTATTATGCTTAAACATCAAACAATCAACCAAATTACCCCAACCCCATTATCTTATTTATTTCTTAAGGATTTACCTTAAGAATCAACTATCACTCATTCCTAAGGATTCATCCTAAGGAATAGGCACGAAGTCACATCGTCGTCGGGGTTTATACAACAGTCACTAAGTCCATAGCTGCCAGGGTTTATACAACATGTGCTAAGTCTATAGCTCTTATTTATCGACAGTATTATTCACGGGAATCCCCCCCCCCCCTGCAATACATGTCAATGGGTTTTTAGAGTACAGCTGATGAACATATAGTTCACACACCTACAGGTTGCGAGCCTGCTAGTGTTCAACAGATCATCTAGAAAAGTCCATGGTTGTCATCCATACTCTGCTGAATGACGGGGGCCAACGTTTGGGTAAGTGCTTTTCTCATATTTCACCACTCACCCTCATCTCATGATCTATATCACCGATCATTTCATCTATCCAACTCATCTTTCATCACATATATACTACTTCATCTACCCATGTTTTACCCAACATTTTTGTAGATAAAAAAAATTACATATACAGTTTAAATTATTTAAAAACCTGTATAAATCATTCCTTCAACATCCATCTCAATTAAACAAACAATATATATTCACATAGCACGTATTTTATATAAAATACTTCATATCTATGTGTAATATGAAAGTGACTACACACTCACATGATTTAATGATAATCGGGCAGCACTTCGTTTCCTAAAACGATCGTTTCTAATAAAACCGGGAGTTTTATTGAGAAACCGGGCTCTGCGAGGGTCGGGCTTCAAAACCGAAAAGATAAATTTCTCGGGCTTCTCGGGCACTTCGGAGCGTATTTCGGGTGTTTGGTATAATACCGGGGCTTTGGGGGAAGTTGGAATGAAAGAAATAGGGGTTTAGGGGTGTAAAATGTCACTTTTCCAAAATATACCCGGGAGGTCTCGCACCCTTCTATTTATAGGGGCGAGGCTTCTGATCGGACGGCTGAGAGGACTCCACGCGGCAGCAGATCCGAAGAGAAGGCACATGGCTCGCACGTGCGAAGGTCCAGGTGTGGGATTCTGATTGGACCGAGGTCTAGGGTCCGAGGGATGGGAGGTGGCGCCTGCGAAGCTCGGACAGCTGGTGCGACACGCGTCGGTGCCAGGTGAGGCGGCTTCGGATGCGAGGAGTCACCTGGGCACGCGTCGGACCGTGGTTGGACCAACACTTCGGATGCGAGGGTTGCGACACGCCTCGGCAGCTGGCCTCGATGACTCAGCAGTTATGACACGTGGCGCGCATAGAGCGAAGGTGACGTGGCCGAAGTATGACTATGCGAATTTTCTCGATTTTTGTGCAAAAACTTCTAAAATCCATAACTTTCGCATACGAGCTCCGTTTTTGATGTTTTTTATATGCACGCGTAGGTAAAATTACGCTCTACAACTTTCGTTTAGACTTCGTCGGCTAATCTTGAATTTAATTTTTATATTATTATTTTTAACAGACCGGGACAGGAAATCCGTTAAAAATTCATAACTTCTTCATCCGACGTCCGTTTTCGTCTGTCTTTTTACCGTTGTACTACTATTTACGAGACCTTCGATTCTCGTTTAGGTTGTGTCGGCTAAAAATCACTCGATCTAAAATTCGAGTTTTTAGCTGTCTACTGCTAAGCTGAAACTTAGAAAAATCATAACTTCCTCATACGAAGTCAGATTTGGACGTTCTTTTTATACATACTCTCGGTTTAACGAGCACTACGAATTTCGTTTAGATCACTAAGGCTAAAAAGTAGTTTATCAAAAACTCACTTTTTACGTCATTCTGCACCGTGCCGGTTTTATCGCGAAACTTCGACAGGTCATAACTTCTTCGTTATAACTCGGATTTCGGTATTCTTTATATATTTGTAATCCTTGTCACGGCCACTACAACTTTCTTAATAGATATCGGCTTTATCTAATATTTATTTTCGACACTCATTTTTATTCTTAATTAATTAAATCCTAATAATTAAGCATAAAACACATAATTCACATAATATTCACATAATTCCTTTTCATTTCTTCAAAATGAGTTACAAAGGTTAATCTAGACTATTATGTCAATATTAACGTCTAGCCTAGAAACACGGGCGTTACAGTTCTCTCCCCCTTAGGATGATTTCGTCCCCGGAATCACACATCAGCAAACAACTGCGGGTAGCGACTCATCATGTCACTTTCCGTTTCCCAGGTGAGATTTGGCCCATTCGTATGTTTCCAACGCACAAGCACTAAATCGACCATCTTGCGTCGTAACTTCTTAGTCTTACGGTCAACGATTGCCTCAGGTTCTTCAATTAACTTCTTGTTTTCATCCAACCTTAATTCAGAAATGGGAATTATGTTGGGCACATCTCCCGTGAACTTTCTCAAATAACACACATGAAAGGTGTTATGAATACCCTCTAGTTCTTCCGGTAGTTCTAGCTTATAAGCTTGATTCCCAATCCTCTGAAGAACTTTAAACGGTCCAATAAACCTTGGACTCAATTTTCCCCTTTTACCAAATCTTATAAGTCCCTTCCACGGCGAGACTTTAAGTAAAACCGAATCTCCAACTTCGAATGATATCGGTTGTCTTTTCTTGTCAGCATAACTCTTTTGTTGATCTTGAGCTGCTAACATCCTTTCCCTAATCACTTTCAACTTTTTAGCAGTCTGATGGACTATTTCGGGTCCCATAAACTGTTTTTCCCCAGCTTCCAGCCAACATGACGGCGTTCGACACTTTTCTCCATATAAAGCGTGATAAGGTGCCATATTGATGCTCGAGTGGAAACTATTAATATAGGAATATTCTACTAGAGGTAAGTGTTCATCCCAATTACCTTGGAATTCCAGGGTACATGCTCTCAGCATATCTTCCAATGTTTGAATTATTCGTTCGCTTTGACCATCAGTTTGCGGATGGTAAGCTGTACTCAAACACAACTTGGTACCCAATTCCTCTTGTAGACTCCTTCAAAACCTTGAGATAAAACGGCTATCACGATCAGATACAATCGTTAACAGAACACCGTGAAGCCTCACAATTTCCTTCACGTAAGAATTCGCAAGCTTATCCATAGACCATTTCTCGTTGGCTGCTATGAAATGCGCACTCTTAGTGAAGCGATCAACGACCACCCAAATCATGTCGTGACCGTTCCTTGTTCTGGACAGTTTAGTCATAAAATCCATAGTGATGTCTTCCCATTTACCCATGGGTACAGGTAAAGGTTCTAAACTCCCATACAGTTTCTGATGTTGTGCCTTAACCCTAGCACATGATACACACTCGGCCACATACTTAGCAACATCGAGCTTCATCTTCGGCCACCAGTAATAGGGTTTTAGATCCCTATACATTTTTTGTACTGCCGGGATGAATCGAGTACATGGTCTTGTGAGCTTCTTCCATCAGAAAATCTCTTACTCCTCCCGTCTTAGGTACCTAAATCCTATCTTTGAATACCTTCATTCCTTGACCGTTTGTATCAAACACCAACGTTTTACCCAAATGTTCCTCCTTTCGGTCATTTTTCTCTAAAGCTTCCTCTTGAGCTTTCTTTATACTTTCCACAATTGTCGAGACAACTTCAATTCTCAACGCTCTTGGCCTTTTCTTTTCAAGATTTACCTTCCGGCTGAGAGCATTAGCAACAACATTTGCTTTACCAGGGTGGTAAAGTATCTCACAGTCGTAGTCCTTGAGTAATTCTAGCCAGCGTCGTTGCCTCATGTTCAATTCCTTCTGATTAAAGAGATATTGAAGATTCTTATGATCAGTGAAAAGTTTGCACTTTGTGCCATAAAGATAATGCATCCATATCTTTAAGGCGAATACTACCGCTGCCAACTCCAGATCATGAGTGGGGTAGTTCTTTTCATGCTCTTTCAATTGCCTCGATGCATACGCTATCACTTTATCCCTTTGGGTCAGAACACAACCTAACCCAACTTCTTTAACAACGAACACGATACTTCTGTTGATCGCTTTGATCATCCTTTACTTCAATTTGGCTTAAGTCAAATGCTACATCAAACTTGGTTATCTGAACCACGTAATAAACTCATCGTAGTCGGACTCGATTCGATATGACCTCTAGGATCGGAATAGCAATCATCTTCTTAGTCATTACCGAAATGATGATAACGACAGACTAGAACAAGACGGAATCAATTACTAGCTCCTTGGTAACCTTGTGACTTTACCTGATCTAAGTATGAGTCCTGTGCTTCTGGTAGTATAGGCCTCTACTACCATTCACATCTACTCAAACTCGTCCCAAGTATTGTATCGTAGTCCCCAAGTCCTAAAATCACAAAACAATCTAACACATACGAATGTGTCCAATTAATCATAAAATTTTCCTAGACTCTACTAGGACTTCTTCCATGCGTATCTTCAATCATCAATTCTACTTCAACTTGGTTGGTGATGGAAATTCCAGACGATGGGACAACTTCAGAATTACACCAATCATTCCATCATCCTGCCAATCGAAGGTGTACTTCAGACGTACCGTACCCCTCTAAACATTCCGTTATTTTATCAGACATATTCTAAAGGCAAGATACCATTCTTACGATATCTTCTGATAGGTATCATTCACTATCATAAGCTTTTCATTTCCTTCATCTACTCAATTCTCTACGAGTCTTCACCATAATGTTTTGTACACCCAAACAGACGTTCGGTGTACTGGGCGAGAATTTAAGATAGGAAAGCTTTATTTACGATAGACGTATAAATCTCCTTGTCATTCTGAAACGTTTATACGTTAGTTCTAATATAGTAGTCATACGTTTAGAATCCTACACACATAAGGTTTCCAGATCCGGTCGGCAACAGACCATAGATCCGAACAAATAATGACATATATGGCAAACATATAACATTTAGCACATAAAAGCATTTTAGGCATCTTTCCTAAAATAAACTAGTGCTCGTGTCTAAAATATGGTAGACACTCATCTCACAATCATCACTTAGCATTCTAAGTTTAAGACTAGAAATCCTTCAAATTCCTAGTTCGCTTAAACTAATGCTCTGATATCAATTGTGACATCCCCTAATTTCTCGGCCAGAAAAGACCGATTTAATTTATGCTTTTTAAAATAAAATCAGAGTAAGCCTTTTAAAAGATGTTGCGGAATTTGTTCCCAAAACAAAACATGATAAAAATTTATCAAAACCTTTCTTTAAGAAATATATATTTTCATTTTATATCAAAACCTCGGGATGTCATGTTCCGATACAGATCAAAAGCATAAACAAGACATTATAAGCCTTACAACAGTTATTTACCACTACTGGCCTATAATCCAAAAATCACTCATCATCATCCGACTATGCTTGGGGTCCACTACCTGTAATATAAAAAGCTGAGTGGGTCAGGCTTGGGAGCCTGGTGAGCATATAGGGTTTTCAACCCACAATAAATAAAATTATTATGCTTAAACATCAAACAATCAACCAAATTACCCCAACCCCATTATCTTATTTATTTCTTAAAGATTTACCCTAAGAATCAACTATCACTCATTCCTAAGGATTCATCCTAAGGAATAGGCACGAAGTCACATCGTCGTCGGGGTTTATACAACAGTCACTAAGTCCATAGCTGCCAGGGTTTATACAACATGTGCTAAGTCCATAGCTCTTATTTATCGACAGTATTATTCACGGGAATCCCCCCCCCTGCAATACATGTCAATGGGTTTTTAGAGTACAGCTGATGAACATATAGTTCACACACCTACATGTTGCGAGCCTGCTAGTGTTCAACAGATCATCTAGAAAAGTCCATGGTTGTCATCCATACTCTGCTGAATGACGGGGGCCAATGTTTGGGTAAGTGCTTTTCTCATATTTCACCACTCACCCTCATCTCATGATCTATATCACCGATCATTTCATCTATCCAACTCATCTTTCATCACATATCAACTATTTCATCTACTCATGTTTTACCCAACATTTTTGTAGATAAAAAAATTACATATACAGTTTAAATTATTTAAAAACCTGTATAAATCATTCCTTCAACATCCATCTCAATTAAACAAACAATATATATTCACATAGCACGTATTTTATATAAAATACTTCATATCTATGTGTGAGATGAAAGTGACTACACACTCACATGATTTAAGGATAATCGGGCAGCACTTCGTTTCCTAAAACGATCGTTTCTAATAAAACCGGGAGTTTTATTGAGAAATCGGGCTTTCCGAGGGTCGGGCTTCAAAACCGAAAAGATAAATTTCTCGGGCTTCTCGGACACTTCGGGGCGTATTTCGGGTGTTTGGTATAATATCGGGGCTATGGGGGAAGGTGGAATGAAAGAAATATGGGTTTAGGGGTGTAAAATGTCACTTTTCCAAAATATACCCGGGAGGTCTCGCACCCTACTATTTATAGGGGCGAGGCTTCTGATCGGACGGCTGAGAGGACTCCACGCGGCAGCAGATCCGAAGAGAAGGCACATGGCTCGCACGTGCGAGGGTCCAGGTGTGGGCTTCTGATTGGACCGAGGTCTAGGGTCCGAGGGATGGGAGGTGGCGCCTGCGAAGCTCGGACAGCTGGTGCGACACGCGTCGGTGCGAGGTGAGGCGGCTTTGGATGTGAGGAGTCACCTGGGCACGCGTCGGACTGCGGTTGGACCAACACTTCGGATGCGAGGGTTGCGACACGCCTCGCCAGCTGGCCTCGATGACTCAGCAGTTCGGACACGTGGTGCGCATAGAGCGAAGGTGACGTGGCCGAAGTATGATTATGCGAATTTTCTCGATTTTGTGCAAAAACTTCTAAAATCCATAACTTTCGCATACGAGCTCCGTTTTTGACGTTCTTTATATGCACGCGTAGGTAAAATTACGCTATACAACTTTCGTTTAGACTTTGTCAGCTAATTTTGACTTTAATTTTATATTATTATTTTTAACAGACCGGGACAGGAAATCCGTTAAAAATTCATAACTTCTTCATCCGATGTCCGTTTTCGTCTGTCTTTTTATCGTTGTACTACTATTTACGAGACCTTCGATTCTCGTTTAGGTTGTGTCGGCTAAAAATCACTTGATCTAAAATTCGAGTTTTTAGCTGTCTACTGCTAAGCTGAAACTTAGAAAAATCATAACTTCCTCATACGAAGTCAGATTTGGACGTTCTTTTTATACATACTCTCGGTTTAACGAGCACTACGAATTTCGTTTAGATCACTAAGGCTAAAAAGTAGTTTATTAAAAAACTCACTTTTTACGTCATTCGGCACCGTGCCGGTTTTGTCGCGAAACTTCGACATGTCATAACTTCTTCGTTATAACTCGGATTTCGGTATTTATTATATATCCGTAATCCTTGTCATGACCACTACAACTTTCTTAATAGATATCAGCTTTATCTAATATTTATTTTCGACGCTCATTTTTATTCTTAATTAATTAAATCCTAATAATTAAGCATAAAATACATAATTCACATAATATTCACATAATTGTTTTTCATTTCTTCAAAATGAGTTACAAAGGTTAACCTAGAATATTATGTCAATATTAATGCCTAGCCTAGAAACACGGACGTTACATTATAAAACTAGTGAAGT
Organism: Lactuca virosa; assembly: GCF_052849685.1. NCBI lineage: Eukaryota > Viridiplantae > Streptophyta > Magnoliopsida > Asterales > Asteraceae > Lactuca > Lactuca virosa. The sequence continues at coordinate 182,415,195 of NC_136426.1, forward strand.
ATAAGTTTAACCCCGTATTAAAGCGATATGTGTTAATCTCTACGTGAGTCGTTACAACCATGCTTGATATGACTGTTATGCCTGTCATGACGTTCTTCAGGCGTCGGCTTCGGTAAGATACTTGTCACCCTAGACTGGCCCAGTCTTGCTGTAGCGAACAACTCAGGTGTGGGGGTGTCAATCCCGTATAGATCTATACACAATTATCTCGCTCTCCCTCCAGGAGACTCTAGTTATAACTACAGGACTTATGTTGTACGCTAGGTAGGTACGGTGAAGACGATGTCTCACTAGAGCCTTAACGATTTATGTAATCATGTGTTCCATAGAATCGTGTTACAAGAGTATATGTTTGACTATAATCCATAGATAACAATAATGTATTCCTTTTTAATCGAGAGTGTTGGAAATGGCTCAATTTTATCCAAAATATTAGGATTGAAACCATAATTTCCGCGAGTGTCAAAAATGGCTCAATTTGTTAAAATATTAACTTAAGACCCATTTTTAATTGAAATTTGCCACAATTGGCTCAACTTTGTTGAATAATTCCCTTTTGGCCCATTTTAAATAAAAATGTCATATTTGGCCCAAACTTGGTAAAAATTTCCTTTTTGGTCCATTTTATTTAAAATCTAGTAAATGGTACATTTTTATGAAAATAGTCATCTTAATCCCTTAGTACCGAAAATGACACAAAAGGAGTTCATTTTTATGAAAATAACACTTTTAGCCCATTTTCCACTTTATCGACAAATATGGTTCCTTTCATGTATTTTGTTTAGTTTCTTAGTGTAGTTTTGAACATGTTAAACATATTCAACCATTTTGTAAAGCTACATAAGGTAAGTCATTTTGTCATATCTTCAAAGTGTGATGAAATTTCAAGTTCATGGTAGAAAGTCAAGATTTCACAACATATCACACATATAATCATGAAAAACATACACATGCAAACATATATATATATATATATATATATATATATATATATATATATATATATATCAAGATTTAACACAAAACTAAGCTTGTATTCCCCCCTAAAGATGGTAAAACACGAAAATAAGGGGTATGAAGCTCACATTGGTTGTTTTGTGGAAAGATTTGAAGTGTAGAGAAGAGTTTGTAAGCCAAAACTATAAGATTTTCCTTGAAGAACACTTGAAGTTCCTAACACCCTAGGAGGTGTGTACACGAAATTTGTGTGTGTAAGGAGGCATGAAATGAACAATAATTGAGTGTAAGAACACTAGGAATTGTTAGAATACTTACCAAGAAGCCTAAGAATTACTTAGAAGTTGAAGATATTTGAAGAGCTTAGTTCTTGTTCTTGAGAGTGCTTGAAGACTGTTTGATGTTTTCAGAGAGAATGAGGGAAGGAATGAGGTGCAAATGAACTGAAATGAGTATCCAGTCGTGGTTTATGAGATACAGGAGTGGCATGAATATTTGATGGATATTTGAGGGAATTGTGTGGAAATTCGGTGGTTAATTGGATGCAAAGTCGAATTTGGTTTTTCCCAGGGAAACTTTATGTACTAGAAATCTATGAAATAAGAGATATCCTCTGAAATGTCCATAGATATGGCCGAACACCCATTACTTAATTCAAAATATGACCGAATTTACCATATGAGAAGGAAATCGGTCCTTAATTGCATAGAAAAGGGGAAATCGGTTTCTAGTTGGGCTTATATGGGGAATTCGGTTTTGGAAGGCCCAAAACAAATGGAAATTTGGTTTTGGTAGGCCCAAAACAAGGTGTGTTCGGTCATGGCATTCCATGACCGAATTTCCAATTGAAATGGTGATAAAGTTTATGTTTTGGTCACTTTTAGGCCCTGAACTAGTGTTGCAAGTTACTTTCAAGTGTTTTGCTTGTAATTGTATTCAAAATAGATCCATTTTATCTTAACATAGTCTATTTCAAAATAAAAATACATGGAGAGAGTGTTGGTGCATACATACAACCCTAAGTCTAAATTGCTAGTTGTGACAAAAAACGATATTTGTGGGCCCTTTGATGATTTGGTGTTGACTTATGTCATTGGCCCAGCCAGGACTGAATTGATGTGTTCAATTAGAAGTCCTACATCATCACAGATCAAAAATTTGGAAACATAGATTCTGGACAAGGAGATTGATTGCATTCCATGTCTTATGTCTGGAGATATCAGGCAGAACGAAGGATTATATGATCACTTATCTTAGGACACGTAACTGACTGGGTCAGAGTTCAGCAACAACTTTTGGAAGCTACAATTTGCTGGTCAGTTTGGAAGTCATACTAGCAGTTATAGTTATATACTTATCCAAATGGGAGACTATTGGATTAGGTATCTAAGTCCATAACTATAATTGGTATGTACTTGAACTGATAGCAGCACAATCTTTTTGGGTTGCCCTCAAACCTAAAAATTGGACAAGGAAATTATGAAAGGAGAGAAATTAATTTATTATAAGATTAATAAATTAATATAAATGATTTATCAATATGTTATGAAAATAATATATTAATTAGAAATCATATTATTTGATTAATAGTTAACCAGAAATTAATTGGAATTAATTTTGGGGTTAGTTGTATTAACTATAAAGTATAGGAACTGGTTTGCAATTATTAAATAGTTGGAAGAAACATTCCAGAACCTCCTTGGAGGAGTTGGACGAAATTCATAGGGGAAACCCTAATGATTTCGTCCAAGGACATTGGATAAGGCTTCTGGATTAGCTTGGGCCTAAAGTAAAGGAACATTAGAGTTATCCCTTAAACCCTAACTACCTCAACTATTTAAGGAGCCTCTTAGCTCCAAATTTCGGCCACCACTATTCCTGAAGAAACCCTAGGCCGAAATTGCATATCCTTTCCTCTCTCTCTCTCTCTCTCTCTCTCTCTCTCTGTATATATATATATATATATATATATATATATATATATATATATATATATATATATATATATATATATATATATTCCTTCTTGCTATCTCTTGGGTGTGATTCCATCAGAGGCATGACAAGTGTAGTGCTAGACTTCCAAGAAGATCAAGATTCAAAGGGATTGTCAATTGTTTACATTAATAATTGAAAGGTATGTGATTCTAAAAAAACCCTAATTTGTTATTTTTCGAAAATAGCATCTTCCCTCGGGGTTCTTGTTTTGCAATTCAAAGTTATATATTCAATAGTTAAAACATAGATCCGAAGCAGGTTGCATGCGAACTTATGATTGTTTTCTAGTTTATTTGTTTTTACCTAAACCCATCATAAACAACACACATAACATTTAGGCATTTAAAATACTTGTATTTATGTGCAAGCAAAAAGTAAATATGCACTCACTTGGCTAGTTAGTGCATACTAACTATTGTCGTGGCTTCAAGTTAACACTGATTTCCAACTTATCAAATAACTATAAAGTTTATAAAATTTATTATTGAAATGTATGATTGAAAATGATCAAAACATTTTTATTTATACTCAAGTTTTGAATCACATATATTCAATGTGGTCGTACTATTTTAACGCTTAGTCATCTTGTAAAACTAACACATATACCTCTTTATTAAATGAAATGAAGTTGTATGATTACATATTTACACAACACATATTCTCTAAAATAATTGTTATATTAGTTGAAATCGTAAGAATTCTTGTTTCTTATCCATTTCATTTAAATTATAGTTACAATTATGGTCCCTCATCTCTTTCTTCTTCAACACAATATACCCTTCACATTACACTAATGGTTCGTTAACTATTTTCTAATAAAATCAACATACCTTTTATAATAAAATCTTATCATACATACATAATAGATATTATTTTACGACCTACCTACTTTTGTTAATAGATGGCTACTGGCATAAAATATACCTAGTTTCGTATGGACGAGTATTACAAATTTCCTTTAGACATCGTTGGCTAATTCCTTTTTTTTTTAATTTAATTTTACAGCATACGAGGGTTACACTGTAAAAGGTTTTGCCATATGAACTACGTTCTCAATGTTCTCTATATCTACAGATTCATATTTACAAGTACTTCGATTCTTCTTTACGTTGATTTAGCTAAAGAGCAAGCGATCTCTATTTCAATTTTTATGACACACATAGTGTTATCGGGCTGAACGCGATACCTAGAAAAATCATAACTTTCTTATATAAAGTCAGATTTTGGCGTTCTATACACTCACGAAATCGTCATCACGACCACTACAACTTTCTTCAAAACTATTATCCTAAATAACTTTTTTTATTTTTAAACACTTATTTACCATATTTTGTTAAATTCATAATAATGTTTTATACAAATATTACAATCTAATAATACTTTGCCCAAAACATGTACGCAATATATAAATATCATTTATATAACTTGTATCGCGTATAGAGCATTCTTGTTCATCTACGATTATCCTATTCAATAATTTAATAATTCAATCAAATAAATAACTTATAACTAAATTCTCTTAAAATATCTAGCCTTTACTTACGGCGTTACAATTGGTATCTAAATCTAAACAATTGTATATAAAACAAGTTTGCGAAATTTGACATTATGTAAGAAACTAATACATAAATGATGTTGAAAATGTATGATTAATAAACCTAGCCATTCCACTCGTTGAAATTATTTTTAAATAGCTAATAAACTAAAAAAAAATATTATAAAAAGCTAACAAATTATATTTGTATGTTTTTGTTTTTTCCACATGCAATATCAAAAAGTATTTTACACTTTCAGTTAGGTTTTAAAATTTATTATGAGTTTATTTTAAATTTTAAATTCTATTACTAATATTGTTCATATTTTTTCATTTTACAAATTCACTCCAAATCTAATATAGTTTTATTTTACAAATTTATTTTTTATAACATTATTTAGACTTATTTTATAATATTTTAAAAGTTTTTAAAGCTTTTTTTCTTACTTCTTATAAAAGGTTTCACAACATTTTTAAAAAAATAATTACTTTCTTTCTAAAAAAAATATAAACTTGTTTTATAATTTTTCAATACAACGTTATAAATTTATTTTACAAATATTTAAACTTTTATACAACTATTTAAAACCAAATTATTTCCAAATGTTATAAATTTTAACTATTTAGAAATACTTTTGTATTAAAAAAGTCTTTAAACTTGTTTTATATATATTTTAATCTTTTTATATTTTCATACAACTTTTTTAAACGAAAATATTTCTAAATGTTACGAGTATAAAAACTTTAGAACACTTTTATTTTTAAACATTTAGATGTTACAAGTTTAAAAAGTTACTCTTGTTTAAAAAACAATTAATAAACACTAAAAAAAGTTCTTTGAAAATTATATGAAAATGTAAAAAAATTAATAAATAGTAAAAAAAAGTTTAAAAGGTTTTATTAAAATATTTTTAAAACAAATTTGTAACTTTTTTTTGTTAAAAAGTACAGAAAGGTTTATGAAATTTTGTAATTTTTTAAAAATGGTAGTATAAAAATCTTAAAAAATGTAAATTTATCAAATAAACTAAATTTGTGACCAATTTCTAAAACGAAAAGGTCTTAAAAAGGTTGTAAAAAAATTACAATGAGGTCATTGGGGACTCTACATCTTAGCAACAAATTGCCAAATATATGAGATGTTAATTAATATGCTTGTGGTAAATTCTCAAATCTGCTAGCAATTTTGTGCATTTATTCTTCAAATTCCAACAACTTTCTCTTCATGATTGACAACAAAAGGACCCACTTGTCATTTATAGTGGCTGAGAAACGAGATTGATATAGAACAAATAGAAGTAATGACTATAGATTTTATTGAGTGAAGTAAATCATTTCCAGTGTAGTTGTAATAATCTCTCAATCCCAAGTCTCTATTCTTAATAGCCCCTTCCTCTCTACGGGATAAATGCGACCATCACACGAAAACAAAAGGAAAGTGTAGCTAGTCTTTACGGGATTAATTCAAAAAAACTTTTAAAAATCATTTTTTTTTCATAAATGCAGAAAGGAGTACATATAATATAACAAATATCACACAAGGTTTTATAGAAAGCAAACAATTCTCACTACAAGCACAAAATTATATTTAGAGACGTGTACCCATAGGTAGAAACTTACTTGATAGTCAACTGAAAAGTCAACACTACTTTCTTGTTACATTGTGGTGACTTGAAATATGAAAACCTATACATTATCTCATTGTTCATCAATTCCTCCTATGAGACCAAACATATAGATTTAAATACATATTATAAATATTATTTATATTATACCTTAAATTAGTTATTTAGCTCAATAATACTTACGTCTATTAAATTATTAAATTATTGGTCCACCTAAATATGCTCCAACTAACAATTACCATCTATTTAAAACTACCGGCCAACTAAATAAATGATCAAGCTAATAATCCCATATAAATATTCTTGTTTTATATATATTCTCATTATGGTAATTAAAAATTAGTTAAATTAGATACATTATATAACTTATACATGGAACATAGATAATGGTACCCGACTTAGACATCAACTCAATTATGTATGAATATATTTAGGAAACTTAACGTTTATCAGTTAAATTAAAAGTACATAGAGTTTATATTTTTTAGTTAAAAAACTTAGAAAATCTTATAAACTTATAAATACCCAAAGTTTTAAGCCTACAGTTGAGTTGTATTGTTAGTGCAGCATACCTATTATTTAGTATAACAATCTCTTTATTTAATCCAATAACTTAAGCCCAATAAAAGCTTCACTACGTTTTCTAATCTTTGAAAAATGAAGATGTGAGCCCATTACCTGATTTACCAGAAGTCGCTCCACCCCACGCCTCCTCCCTTTTCAGGTACACTGCTCCGGCGGCTGCAATAAATCGACCACCGTTATTATGTGGTTTACCTGAAAAAAAAAAACATGATCTCTCCTTTCCAAACCATGCCTCTCTCGTCGGAGTCTTACCACATTCTCATAAACCACCACAGTTCATGGTTTCTATTGAAATTTGGATCGAACTCTGTCACTTGACTCATATAGTTCGCCGGAGGAAAACGTAAACAAAATTCATCAGAATAAGTCAACGAAGTCTATGCCGGAAGATGGTCAGAATGCCTATTCCGAAACTCCTCCAAACATTCATTCCTTCTCATTTCGCCGGAGTTCAGGTGAATCATACACAACTATATACTCATCGAAACTAATCCATATATCAACTTTCTCTCCCCTCTTGATCTTTTTCTTCTCTCCCTGGTTCTTCCTCTGTTTGCTTTTTGCGAATATCTGTCTTACTAGTTCTGTAGGGCTTCTTTGGCCAGAGACTAGTCGGATGTGTAATCGGAATCAGACATGAGTGGATACAAGATTTGTTCAGTGGAGACTCTACAATCTTACATCTGAAGAATAAATTGCCACCATTAACTGATATGATTTGGCGCATCTGATAGGGATTGATAATGCTAACAGACAGAGCGTCTAAGGGTTCAAAGGATGTATGACATTGCTATGCTAATTGCTAAGATATAGAGAAATGGCTTTCAGTTGTATACCACAATGACACAATCCAAATTGGTTGCTGTGCTGACTACAAATTTAGACCTTTTTCTAGGTGTTTGGTTGTGGGCTATGAATACTTTTTGTATCATGGATTTAGTTGGTTTTTGCCTTTTTGGGTGAGTATTCATAAGCATAAGTGTGGTATATTGTTGGCTACCTATCCAAAATGGTGGAGGGCATCTCGGTCATTTTGATTGTTATGAATTTGACTTTGCTAATGGTCAGTGTCGTGTATGTTATATACGTGAGTAAAGTAGTTAATCACTTAATAATGCTTCCTTGGGAAATTGGAATACCCTTATTGTTTTTGGTTCAGGTATGCTTCCAGTTGTAATGCCTACTTTTTATTTGTGTTATAGCATCCTACTTTCACATCTCGATTTCAACATTGTACTTTCAAATTTATTTCTTATTTAAGGCATTATTGTTTAAAAAATCTACGAATTTTAGCATTGTACTTTCAAAATTTTCCGATTAGGATATTATACTTTGAAAAATCTACCCAATTGTGAAAATTGTTTTGTATTTGAATGATATTGCTATAATTGGGTAGATTTTATATTGCTACAACTGATATTTTGTATTTGAATGATATTTTGTATTTGAATGATATTGCTATAATTGGGTAGATTTTATATTGCTACAACAACTGATATCATGAGCCTTCAGAAAGCACGTGCTTTTGAGGACTCAATAATTGATAAGATATAAATATGATATTGCTTTTTAACCACTTCATAAAATGTCCCAGTATATGTAATTTGTATTTTGTTGATCTTTTTTGTTTACATCTTAAATGATTCATGTTGTTCACTAAAATAATTAGGGCTAAATGCAAGAAACAGCAACATACATCCTTTGATTTGTTCATAACAATATCCTACTTTCATTTTTTCCATTTCAACAATGTACTTTGAAAGTATTTTCACTGCTATCAGTTATAGTAAGTTATAGCAATTTTATCTTTGATACAATGTAATTTTCACTTCTATAAGGGAAAGCATCATGACTTTGTTTATAAGATTAGAAATATATCTAATAAATCATGATGTGGAATCCAAGTTTCTCAGTTGCAAACAGGATTTTGGTGAAAGTCATGAAACAATCAGAGATAATAATATATGTTACTAGAGTTTCAAGTCATGTGGCTACAAGGTCAAAATAGGAAGCCAAAAAGTTGGATGCTAGGTACATGCCTACTTGTTTCCATGGGTTTGAGGTTGTGGTTTGACTGAGTGTTGACAAAGAAGAAGAGAATCAGAAGTGCAACAGGTTTTGTTGTCTTAGGAAAAAGAAAAGTTGAATGTCATGTAAAATGTTTGGATAAGGATATTGTATTCTGTTTTATAATGAATTTTCTACAGAAACCGATTACATGAGAGGACTTTGATCAAAAAGCAAAGTCATGGGTTTGTTCAGTTAAGGTATTGACCACAAAGTAACACAAAAAATGACGACCTCTACAATAATTTTACTTTCAGAAAAAGACAACTCATGAAGATTATTTGTATCTTTTTCAATTTTGGTTCTCAGGAATGAAAAATAAGAAATGCTATTCTCCAAATAACCAATGAAAAAATAGAGATTCAAATGAGGTGTGTATGTTGACAGCGTGTCACCAATTTACAAAGCATTTAGATAATTAGATTGTTTTTGCTAGCTTGCTTCCTCTTCTACGTGATTTTCAGAAGCTCCAGTGACAATCTATTGTTGATGATGTGATGGGAATGGTATGTCATGATATATTGAGTTCTTGGTATTATACTACAAATGCTAATGAAATATGTTTCTAAGTTCCATTTATATATGAAAATGATAATATGGAACTTTTTTTTAACCAATGATAAATGTATGAAATCCAAGTGTTCTAGAAAGTTAAAGGTGAGTAATTATAGAAGGAAAGGGCAAAATGTGCAATGAGAAAGACATGTGTGTTGCATGAACTTTATAAAATTGAGTAATTATACAAGTAAATGATAAAATGTTCCAATGACAATATCTTGTTGACTATCAATTTGAAAAAAGGAAACAAGAGAACAAAATTAAAGTTGTATGTGCTGTTGTATAATCAAATAGAATCAACAAGCATAACCGACAACATATGTTGTAACCACATTATGATATTGGGGGCTTTTATAACCAAAAGAGCAGTAAGGTATGGTTGTGGCTACAGAATTGACTTTCCCAGTCATATCACTTAGAATTTCACCTTACTAAGCAAAGTAGCGTAAAGAGAATCATAACAACTCAGCAATCACATTTTAGTCTTTTCTCTCATCCACATGAACCAAATCAACAAAATAACAACAGTAATAAATAAAAAATTACGACTTACATTTGGCTTTAATTAACTCAAACATTGTTTTCCTCTGTTTTTGGCAATCAAAGATACAACTATCAAAACAAAAACCGAAAAGATATATCGTTACTAGAGGTGGCAACAAGCAAGCCATCTTAATTCTTCTGGAAAAAATTAGGATATAACTCATGCGATTGAGTTACAGTAGCATTTGGTTACCCATCTTACTAAATGCATCTATTTCAATTCAGACAACCATCTAGCCTGTCTTTCTCAAGCTTTTCATGTCAAGGACGAGTCTTTGAAGATTCCCCCTTACCCTATGAATAAAGGAGAAGTAATGAAATTATAAAATTTTAAAAAGTATACGGACAATATAATACAGAATGCTATGAAAACAGATAGAAACTTAGGAGATTTATATTATGTTTCCATGGCTTCTTACATTCTTGATTAACATCTCTTCCAAACTCTTCAAGCAATTTATGCATTCTTAACGGGTTGTTTGGTCCTATCCTAAGAAGGCATCTATTAATGAGATTCCTTAAAAACAAGTGATATTCTTAAACAATTCCTTATTGTTTTCCAGAGTGGTAGTTTGTTATTTACATGGAAGACCCATAAACATCTATTATTGATTATGCATGGAATGGAGAGAACTCGACCCTAGTGACTTTAACACAAGATGGTCTCTTTAAGTTTGTTCCATATATGTTAATCAGCTAAATAAATGTGGGAGATGTTAAAGAATAAAATCAAAAGGATCAGAACATGTCCATAAAAATAGAGGACTACAAGGCCTGAATGAATAAAACAATTTTAAAGCATCAGCTACAAAGTCACTAACTGAAACCCTTGACTTGTATAGTATGCTTGTTAGCAAGTTGAAAAAGCTTCAACTGAAAAAAGATAAATATTAAATTTATGTCTAGTCTAGGTGGCCAATGGTAATCAGTGATAATTGTAACCTAAATAAACATCTACAGACCTTAGCAATTTATCATACGTGGAGAAGTAACATAAAGTGAAAAACTGATAGTTCGAAGTCCAATACAGTGTGGTGGACCATTGCCATTAATTAGAGGGAATTCGATGACCTCTGGTAGTCAAACAATAGTTCAAGGTTATATAAAGTTATAGAGGCTGAGGAAAGTTGAGTTCCAAAAAATGTGATGAAATTTTGGATTTCCTAACAAAGAAGTTCCACATATTCATGAAGAATCCAAACAGAGGAAAACATCTTTAAGAAAAAGATTACAAACAATCTCCAGTTAACAGCTTCCAGAAGTATAAACCTCCAAAAATGAAGAAAGTCAAAATGTATACCTCACATGCACGACCAAGTATGTCAGGCTTCCTTGGGGATAAAAGCTCTGAACCATCCTCTCTCTTTTACTACTGAAAACAAATAAAAAGTAATATGTTAATATTTATTCACAAACATCCACTTGGACAAAGCAGTTTGTATTGGGTCCTGATATTTTAATGTGATCCAACATATCAAGACTTAATGAGTTAACATAGACCCATTCAGACGGATCACTACTTGGGTCGATTCATTTAAAAGTTAAAAGTTACAAGTACAAATTTTATATTTTATAGTAGAGGCCATAAAATCAATGATAAATGGGCGGATTTGGTTATATAAAACATTTATGTATCTACAAAAAATAAATGGGTCATTATCCATCTAATTGAAGAAGTTGGGTCATGGATCAGATCATTACGCATAAGACATGGCGATCCTAAAAAACCGCCACGTGTAAAAAAAAGTCTGTTGTATAGGTTGTATTCTCCAGTTGTTGTTTGAAAAGGAGAGAGATCTCCACCAATTATGTGATTCCATGACTTGTAATAACCCAATGCATCTTCTTCTTCATCCTTCTTCTCTCCTTCATCATATACAAGACTCACCCCACACTCCTTTATATATTCATTACACCACCCGCTAATAGTAATGTGGTCACCAGCCTCCATCTCATTCATCCCAAGCATCCAATGACTTAACACCACCCAACACTTTCCACTTACAATATTCATGTCCCTATGACGTTCGTATATCCACTTGCGGTTTTTTGTTATATTACAAATTGTCATCAATGGCCATATAACGAACTGATCATATACAAATGGAGACCTCTCATCCAAATCTCGCCATCTCTGCACAAAGCAGAAATTGAGTCCTGTAAGGTTGTTTGGGGATGATGGGATGGTAAACGATATTGATGGCCTCAAGCTTCTATGCCTAAACCAACTCGGCATCTCCCTCGCCTCATACATTGTGCTGAATATTCCAAATTCATAAAACATCATCTGCACATACAAGCACCTTAATTATTCACCATAACAATTATATTATACGTATTCATAAAGACAGACAGTTAAGTTTAACTAGACAAAACCTGGATTTCAGATTCTGAAGAATTAGTTCCCACGTGCCTTTCTTAAGGAAGTCTAAATTACTCCAGCCCAATCTACGTAATACTTTTTCCTCAACGCTCACCATTGCTTGGATTTTGATCACCCCTTCAATTTCATACAACCCAAGTGTGCAATCTATCGAAGAATGGTAATCTATCCAGCTTACTGATAACTGGAGTGGGGACATTTCTGGATCAAATAAAACTTTTTTTTTATAAAATACACATCATATGGATTAATAAACAACTCTCTTAGTGTACGTGGAGGATACTCCACTGACTTCAATTTTTTACAATTCTCCATGCTAAGTATCTCAAGTCTAGGAAGGGTTCTCACACAACTGGGCATGGAATTTATAGGATTTCCATCTAAATATAACTCCTTTAACATGGATAGGCTACTCAAGTCCATGGGAAAGGATTCATTGGACAACTTGTTCTTTGCAAGTGACAACCTTACTAAAGACCTCGGTAAAGACATTGCAAAGGACTTCAAAGAATGTGGTATAGCACCCACAAAGGCACAAAAAGAGGTTCTTCTGTTTATGCCAATTTTGTTAAACGTGCACATTTCCAATGATTCCATATCCATATTCTTGATTCGAGATTCACCAAGATTACAACCATCTAGCAACATTGTTTTAACCTTCTTTAACATGCCTATATTTCTTGGAAGTTTTTCAAGCTTCTTGCAGTAGCTCAGATCAATGAGGACAAGTTCGACACATTGCCCAATTGATTCACAAACATCAACCAAACCAATGCAATTTCTAAGTATTAACCTCTCAAGTGCAAGGAGTTGGTCAAAGTCACCAACACTATGAAGTTGTTTGCAGAAACTTAAATTAAGAATCTTCAGTGAACCAAAAGACCATTTCTCTTTTAAACACGATCCATCCAACTACAAAATGAAAATAAATTAATATAGTATTGAATTTCATCAACTCACATGCATGAATAATAAATGAAGATAAGTTTACCTTTTGCCTCTTCTCAAGTCGTTGTGGATTACTATAACAACCAACAAACGATTCAATATTGCTATATGACATGTCAATAGCAACCAGATACTGCACAGGTAAGCCTAAAGGTATAGACTTTAAAAGAAACCCATGCATACACAACCATCTTATTTCTTCTGGAAAGTTCTCATAAGACCTATTGATGTGCACATAATTGAGTTGTAGTAACATCAGATTATCCATGTTACTCAATGCATCAGTTTTCAGCTCAAATGATGCTCCCAACTTCTCATTCTCAAGCATGTGCATGTCAAGGGCAAGGCCTAGAAGATTTCCCTTACCCTAAGAAGAAACATAATGCAAACAAACAAATTAGGAAATACAAAATATTTTGGACATGCACACTACTAAAAGCATACATGGGCTCTTACCTTTTTTTGTTTCAATACTCTGAATGACTCCTTATGACACCATAATCGACTTCGCTTCCATGGCTTGTCAACTGATTCTTGACGTACGTTGAATCTTCCCATCTCTTGAACCAACTGATGCATCTTCAATTCGTTATTCCCTCCAATACTAAGGAGGCATCTGTCAATGAGATTCGTGATTCCGGATGTTGTGTTTATATCACATGCTTCTAATATTGTTTCGCTAACATATCTATCTATTCCAACAAAAAAACAAGCAATATGCTTAAACAAGTCCTTATCGTTTTTGGATGGCAAAGAGTCGAAGCTCATTCTCAAGACATTATTTATACGATCATTTGTTTCTTTCTTTAGCCCTTCCATGCACCCTTCCCAATACGTCATACCCCGATTATGAAGAAGCTTGCCCAAAACTTCAAGAGCCAATGGATGTCCTTGACAGTACTTCACAAGCTTATTCGACACCTCTTCATAACCTTCCTTGGGATGATTGCACATGAATGCATGGGAACACAAAATTCGTTGTGATTCATTATCATCTAAGCCTTCAAGGAAGTGTTCTACACATTTGGCTTTACTGTTTGTTTTGAATAGTGCACAACTCTCTGTCAAGCATCTGTCCTTTGTTGTTATTATAACTTTGCTTCCAGGATGAAAACCTTTGCTCCCAAGTAATGCATCTAACTGATCAGTACTATTGATATCATCAAGAACAAGAAACACCCTTTTACTAGCTACTACATTCTCTATCATTAATGTGTATTTTGAAGCATCATAAACTCGAATTGAACTTGTTTTTGAAATCTCACCGTATAGTTGTTTTTGTATATCAAGCAACCCGTTATAATTTCCATAACATCTCCTAGTGATATCTCCAATATAGCTGCTTTTGTTGAATTCACGCCAATATAGCCCATAGACATGTTTGGCTAAAGATGTCTTCCCGATTCCGCCTATACCCGAAATAGTGAGTATGTCTACCGTAAGTGAGGATCCATCTTTCAACCATGAAGTGACAAGGTTAATATGATAGTCCATCCCAATAAATAGAGGTTGAGCACTTCTTAACGGTACATGTAATCTATGGTGGATGTCCTTCACAATTTCTTCAATAAACTCTGTCTCAAACCTGAAACTTGATTTAATAAGAATTTACAAAACACAATCGACAAATGAGAAAGCTAACAGACCAGATTTGGAGATTTAATTTATCCAAAGATTCAAATCCAACTTATATCATAGTTAGTAATTTTAATAAGTTCTTCACATCAAAACCATATTGTGTCTGCACTTAACCATATAAGTATCTAACGTGTAAGGTCGTAAATATATGTATAATAAGGCCAAAGATACCAATGTAATAAAAGATTTCACTAACGGCCACCTAACTTGATAAGGATCCGAGCCCACTTCCACCAGACACACCTGAGCCATATTTTGGATAATCCCAATAAGCCTAAGCCTTGGATAGTCCACAGAAAGAAAAGATACAAGAAATGACACATGCAGGGCGAAGAATGGAGAAGGTCGTTATGTATGAAGATAGAGAGAGGAGGATATTATTTAGTGAGATTTTGCATAATGTCAGCTCTCTAGAATTTTTCTTGGAGAATTATTGTTCATCGGCTTCAAGCTCGGGCAGGAGGAATTCACATATTGAATCTCCTTTCTGATTGTTTTGAATCATTTGCTTTCAACTAATACATATATCTCTCTTTTCTAATTCATTTACTGTTACATATGTTTTGAGTTAAGAATTTCAGATATAAAGCTCTACCATAACTTCACTTTGTTTCTATAAAACTATCAATGAGGTGCGTCTGAAAAAGCGCCAGTTATGGTATTGTATATTAAATAGTAGACAGATAGAAAAAGGTTCAAATTGATTTTTAACAAAAGCATATAAAAATAAATGAAATGGTTTATTCAAATTGACTAACCTATGATAAAAATACTAAATGCATAGCAAATGTGAAAAAACTACCAGCATGTTTACTTTATTGTGTCTAAATGAACTGATTTATGAGATAACATAATTGAAAACATAGATTCAACTTTGTGCATCTTCTTGATCTTAATACATCAAATATATATGTCTATTTAATGATATTAAAGAAACTTATTGAAATGCATGGGGCGAAGATGATATCAACATTTCATGCGTTAATTAAACAATATTAAAGGCTTATGCAGAAATGGGTAAGAAAGTAATTACCTTCCATTGATGTCATTTCCTTTTAAATTAGCAAGTTCTTTAAGTGCTTTATTCCACCTGTCCATCTTTTGAGCCCATTGACTTCTTTTATTTTCATCTGTCTCTTTATCCATTTTCTGTTTATGCTTAGACATTGCATCTCCAAAGCTACTTTGTTGCTTCCTGGCATGGGTGGGCTCCACATGATAAAATATGAGGATGATAATATGGTCTGATGTCATACGCTGCTCAAGGATCAGCACCAATTCATCAAGGCACCATGTTGAAGAAGTGTAGTTCTTAGAAAACACAATAATAGAAGCCCGAGATGCCTTAATTGCCCTCTCCAATTCCGGTTTCAGATCTTCCCCTGTTTCAATCTCTTCATCATCCAAGAAGGTGGTGATATTGGCATCTATAAGGGCCTTATGAAGGTGATCAGTGAAACTATGACGAGTGTCAACACCTCTAAAACTTAAAAATACATCATATCTATAACCATCAGTTGATGAAGTAGGACAACAAGTTGATGGACTATGGCCATGAGTTGATGAAGATGAAGATTCTTCTGGATGTTCAGATAGAACAACCATTATGAGTTATGTGTTGATGACCCTTCCCACGATTCTTTGTATTTAATTCACGTTTTGCTTATATGTGGATGTATCTCATTCCTCCACATGTTATCAATTACCTCTTGTTTCTCCTTAAAACCCCAAGGCTTGCTTTCCTCACTTGTGCCTTGATGTCAGGATCCCATACACAATACCATTGAGTTCTTCAAAAAAACACTGAAATGATTATAATACAATATGTAGTCATCTCCAAAGTAAGCATGCAAATTAATATGCTCTGGAAATGTTTAGAACTCGTTATACGAACTGTAATTGTGTTAATATGCCAATTTTTATTTCTAATCTTTGGGTTTCAAATTAATTTTGGAGCTATATAGCGCATAGATGTGTATATGTGAGTTTTTAATATTTTATTTTATTTTTTTTTATTCAAAGGCCATTTTATAGCTTAATGAGTGATGAAGTCAGTTACTTTGTGTGAAAAGGACACTGCTGAAAATTCTCTAGCTAAATTGGTTAACTTGTTTTTCCGGCTAAGTTGGGTGCGAGAAAATAACAGACCAATTTATTCATTAAACCTACAAAGCCTCTTTTTTTATTTGATTAACCCACATAAACATCCCTATTGTTGTCTAAGTAAAATCCATTTAAATTTTAGTCGAGTAATCCTTAAACATATCAACACCAGATATGATTCCTGAAACAACTAAAAGAGCCAATATTACCTTCCATGAAAGAAATTATTACAGTACATATAGAAAATTTCAAGCTTTCATTAGATATCAGCAAACATTTGAAAGATCTAATAAAAAAATAAAATAAGTTGATTGACATGGTTGTTAGTAGATCCCCAAAATTAGCGTCAACAATCTTTTCAAATTTGAATTTCTCTATCAGTAGATCTGGTTTCAGCATACATCTAAAGGATTTCGACTAACATTCACAGGCTTATTCGTTCCAAATAACATGTATTTGAAACCAAAGGGTTCAATTTCAAACTCTATACTAGATGTACCTTCAAAGGTAAAAGCACTTTATATACATGATCCTTAATGGTGAGCTTGTTTACCATAATTCAAAAAGAATCAAATGGAAAGAAACTCTGATTATAAATTAGAAAATATAAAGGAACTGAGGAAGCAATTTCCGCAGATTGAAGAATTTCCCAAGGATTAACGATAAAATTGGTCATGAAAGTTTTGGATTTGTCACCAATTAGTCCTGGAATTTCAAACCACGCAAGATTCAACCCTAAAGTTTTACAATGTATCGATTTAGCCACTAGGATGGGCTGCATCAGGTTTCCCAGTTGCCTATTGTTCAAAACGATCTAAGTTCCCTGCACTCGTGTCGGTTTGATTTCAGTCTGTTGTAAACATGACTCAGATATGTGACCTAATTTACCGCATTAAAAAGAAATAAAATGGATAAATACTCAATTCTCTGAGTTCTTTTCCCTAATCTACTTAAGAATCGGGGGAGGCTTTGGAAGAAAGGTTATGAATGAATTGATCCATTGCTCTATGCCCTACTTCTTAGTTCATTTTTTCCTACTCGGACCCGCCATGCTTTCCTAAAGAGAAGAGGAAGAGGATGACACTGGGGATCGTTCTTACTCAAAGGACCCTCAAAAATCAAAATTTTATTATTTTTATTATTGTTACTATTATGATTATTATTAGTATTGGTATCATCATCTAGTTATAGGCCTAGGGGTGAGCAAAAACAGAAACCGAAAAAACCAAAAACAGAACCAAGCGAATTTTGTAGAAATCACGAACACAATCCATGGGAATTGGGAAACATTATAAACCAAAATATTTTTTCTTTATTTCAAACATAATTTTGCCAGTTGATTTATTCACTAGCCTTTTAGCCATTCTATAGCTTAAAATGTATTTTTATTAATTGCAAACTCAGAAAGTAATAATCATATAACAGTATAAAATCAAAAGTAAATGTATTAAGCTCTAAAGGAGTGTCCACTATGTGGGACCATTGTTTGAACGACAGGTTCAAAAAGTTTACATTTGTTTGTGTAACATCAAGAAAATGAAGAGAGAGAGTAGTTAGATTTTACTCACCTAAACAGAAACAAAGATGGATTAGTGTACCCTATTCTGATTACCATATTTAATGAAAGAATTGAAGTTGACGGAGTGTGACATATGACTCAAAATAAAAGCTCTTTATGTGTATCCATCAATCAAGGATAAAATACTTCAAGATTCTAGTCCTCACTTGTGTTAAATACTTCTTAAGCCTTAAAGAACTTATATTAAATAAATGTTAAAAGGAAAAGCACATTAAGCACTCAATTCTACACTATGTAGTTATTGCGGTCAAAAATATAATAGCAGTCACTAGCCGCTATTTAAAATCACGGTTTTCGCGGTGGTATAGTGTTTTTATATTATGTAGAATTCATATTTTGTACAGTATTAATCAGTTAATCATACTTCAAAGTTTAATCTAATCCAGTTAGTTAATCAGACTTCAGAGACTGATTGCCAATATCACGGTTAATCATACTTTAACACGATTAACAAGAAAATATAAGCAATACTTAACATGTTAATTATACTTCAACACAATCACAGTTAGCAAATAAAATGATTAAGCAATTTGACAGTTAATCGTACTCTAATACTTCAAGTCTTCAACACAATTAACAACACAACACATACATTATTTCAACGGAAGTGGTCAAATACCCAAAACCTAATAAATTTTTTGGTTTGGGCTAAGAAAAAAAAATATTTAATGGAACAACACAAAAAAACGTTTTCTTTATGTAATATAGCCCAAAAATGGAATATATTCAAATAACGGTTGTAGTGCCACTATAACGGTGATCATAATCGCAGTAAGTCGTGGTGCTAATAGTACCACCACAATTCCAAACTGCTATTTGGTAAATAGCGTTCCTACACCTCCGTGAAATGCTATAGCACTGTTGTAACACGATATTAACTTCCCAGATTCTACATTACACAATGCAAGAGAGGAGTGAGAAAGAACACCTACTGTTCACAGATTTTAGAGAGAAGAATAGGAAGAATAAGTAGCTCAAAAGTTTTGGAATTCTTTTCTTTATATACATACACATATGCACCATGGACCATACTGGTAATTAAAAAAAGCATGTCATCTTATGACAAGCATGGGATGAAAGAGGAAAGATAACACTCAAATTGTCCCACTCCTTGCATGCTCACGACAATAATGAAGGAGATGGGATGTTTGTGTGTGTTCTACTCCATCTTAACTAGTAGCATCTGCATCCTTTTAATATATAAACTAACTTTATATAAATGGACTTCATTAGGTCCAAAAAGATATACACAACATATATACTAATACTAATGAGTTACTAGTTGTTTTTCTCTCTTGAAAATATTATTTACATAAATAATAATTTTCTAATTACATACAAGTGTTGATAATATTTATAAGTAACCAAATTCTAATAAATAATCAATAAGTGATAACTTCCTATTAGGTGTGACTATGTTATTAGCAAATATCATTCTATAATGATTCTTGTGCATATAGATCCTTCAATCTCCCATTTGTACATGACTCATCATAGATTGATATAGACAGTGGTGAACATCTTACTACATTTCACTGCATCAAATACACGACGAAAATTCCATTCATTAACATTTATGTAACACCCGTTTATTTATTAAATAAATAAATAAATAAATGAAGGACTCGTAGCCCTAAAATAAGTAATTATGTATAAAAGGATGGTCTCGAAGAGCTAATTGTCACAATTTTAGAAGTTGGGGGGTTAAAAGTGTAAGTTTTGGTTGGGTTCCGTAAAGAATTATGAGGGCAGGGATTACTTGGTAATTATTAGGACTTCATTTGAAAAGAATTTGTAGAGGAGAGGTTGTTTAGTGAATATTGAACCTAATTTGTAAAGAGATTTTAATGGTGAGGGTCCAAAGAGTAATTATCGGATTTATATTGAAAGGAAATTGGATGGCAGGGGCCTACCCTGCCGTTATGGAGAAATGTTTGTGGGTATCGGATGTATTTATACACGTTATGAAACCCTAAACCAAAGAAATGAAACAGCCGCCACTCTCCCATTTCGTGTCCGGCGCCACCATCTACCTTATTCACCATCTCCGTTCATTAGAGCCCTCCGCCGCCACCTTATTGCCCCTCATCCCTAGCTGCCGAATACCACCGCTTGCACCACCATCGTTTCTGTCGGGCGGCGTGTGTAACCGAGGAAAAAACCACCGGACAGTCACCAATGTGCCCTCCCCGGTGAGGATTGTGTCGTTGTACGCGCTGCTGTTCTGCTGCTACCGTCCCTCCTCCTCCCGTCTTCTTGAAAGCATTTTTGGGTCGTCACTACCGTGAAACGGAGGTTGGATCGTGGGTTGTGATGTAGTTGCGTGGGTGTGTGTGACTTTCTGTCGGCTGGAGCTCATGAAGAACCATCATGGCCGCCAGCCATGGTGGCTGACGCAGATGACGATGTTGTTGCAGCGAATGGCCGCCGCTGCCGCCCGTTTCCTGTGCTACTGTCGTCGTCGCCCACCATAGGTGGGTGTTGGATTTATTTTTCCAAGCAAAGGATGTGTATGTGTGTGTTATTCTCCGCTGTGGTATATTAGGAAGTAATTGTGTGTGAGTTTTGGGTGGCTGGAAAACCTTGGAGATCACCACCACCACCGCTCCTGCTGCCACCGGCCACCATAGGGTGGCTGTGTGTGTGTTCATTCCGTTTAGTGTGTTTATTTCTTGGGTTGTAATTGTAATTTGGAAATGAAATAATAAAAGAAATTGGAAACCACCACCTTAGGGTGGTGGCTGCCGCCTCCTGCTGCCACCGGCCGCCGTGTCGGGTGGCGGTGTGCTTGTCTTGTGAGTTGACTCGGTTGGGGATGCTTGAAACCCTAGTGTGCCTTGTTAGCCTAATGGGCCCAATGAAGCCAAATGGGCTTAGTGAAAACCCTAATGAGTCTAATGGACTCTAATTGACCCAATAAAACCCTAATTTGGGAAATTAATCGGGACACACGGGAATTATTTAATAACTGGAGATATTAAATAATAATCATTTGCAAGGAATTAATCTAAGTAAGATTGGATTCAATGGATTAAGTCCTTAGAGGATTAAGTCCTTAATGGGTTGAGTATGAAACTTAACCCTAATCATCATTTTATGTGAAACCCTAATTTCACTTGGGTTTATTATTGGGCCTTTCTATTGGGCCTTGATGATTGGGTTATTAATGGGCCATCCAAAGTTAAGCAATTGGACTAGAATAATTTAATGGGCCTAGGGTAAGGCCCATGTAAGGGGCTTGGGCCCAATTTTGAAAATTGGGCCATAGATGGGCCATAGTTTGGGCCTTAATGATTATATGATGTTGGGCCCCAGAATAAGACCATGTATAGGCTTGGGCCCAATTTGGAAAATTGGGCCATATGTTGGGCCTTGATTCCTAGTTGGACTTTAGGCCTATGGATTGGGCCTTGGGTTTGAATAAAGCCAAGCTTGGGGTAATGTAGTAATTATCCAAAGTATGTACTCATGGTTATGTAGTTGAACCCAATTATTAATTGGGTGTTATTTTGATGTTGACAGTTCGGGAATCTGTCATCCAGCAGCTGGGGTTGAGTCTGCGGGACTTCAGCAGTGTGGGATTGTGTCTACGGGACTTCAGCAGTGTGAGGTGAGTTACCTTCCAGTAGGGGTGGGTCTAAGCCCACAATACCGGCCCACCAACAGGGGTAGTTGGTAGATAATTGTCTTTGTGATAATTATCTTGGTATGTTTATGTGATATGCTCATGAGATATGCTTATGTGATATGCTTATGAGATATGCTTATGTGATATGCTATGTGTGTTAGTGGTAGTAGCAGGGAATAGTTTTTCCCTGACTCGGTTCTTAGGACCAAAGGGTAGGTCAGTACCCCAGATATGCCTAACTGTATGATTATATCCTGTTATTGTATGATAGTGGTAGGGGTGAAATAGTCTCCTGTTACCGGTTGAAAGATACTGATGGCGGGTACCGGTTGAAAGATACCGATGGCGGTTACCGGTTGAAAGATACCGATGGCAGTTACCGGTTGAAAGATACTGAAGGGGTATACAGAACCCATGCAATGCTTATCTGTCTGTTTATGATGTTAGTATGTGATCAGTATGTTTATGATATATTATTATGTGGTAGTGGTAGGGATGAATAGTCCCCGGATACCGGTTGAAAGATACCGATGGCAATTATCGATTGAAAGATACCGATGGTATTATGTGATATGTGGTATGATGGGGGAACTCACTAAGCTTCGTGCTTACGGTTTACAGTTTTGGTTTCAGGTGCTTGTTTTCAAAGGAAAGGAGCCGGCTTGATCGCAACGCATCATACTATGATTTCCGCACATGAGATCCTTGGGATTACAATCTGATATGGTTTTATGATATTATGTTTATTATTGACACTTTGGTTTTGACATGAGACATTATTATTGACGGTTTTATTACATATGGTTTTATATTAACTTATTTAAAAATGAAATTTTTGACCTGTATTTTTGGGATGTTACAAGTTGGTATCAGAGCCTTGGTTTGAGGGATTCGGACATACTCTCGGGTGTGTCTGAACTCAAACTAAGGGCTTGGTATGAAAATTTTCAAAAGTAAAACCATTTTATAAAAAGGAGTTTGAGAAGAGTCTGAAAAGAGAAAAGAACTTTGAGAAGAACAAAGTGTGTGATGCGTGCAATCAGCCGAGCTCAAGTAAGTTTTCCCCAAGATACCCATACATGTTATGTTATGGTATGATATGATATGATTATGAGAATTGCATGCTAGATTAGGGCTAAGGATCTAGGAAGATGCCTTATATTCCTGCTGTATGTGCTTGCTGAGCTGCATGATAGTACTGATGAGTTAGTGATAGGATAGCCTATTTAGGTTATGCCTGATTGTGTGAGACTTAAAATCGCATGCTAGTATAGATTCCTGACAAGGGGATAAACTGATCTGATTGGAATATGTTGGTTAGATTTTCCATTGTCTGAATGTTGCTTGCTTGGTGTTTTGAGGGACCCTTAGTAATGTGAGCTAGCTACTAAGTGAATATGCTAAGTCGCGAATGGCTATATTCATGAGGTAGCTAGTTGACATTAGTGGGAAGTTCTTTAGCAGCTGAGGACTGGGTGAGTACGGGAACCTAGGAAAGCCTAGGATATGTTTCAGTGGGTTAGTAGTGAGGCTCAGTGAGACTTGGGTGTACCAGTTTGAGGAAGTGACTTGGAGGATTCGGGATGATTGCTGAGGAAAGTATGGATAGGTGTGGAAGGTAGTATTGGGCCCGTACTACTGAAAGCACAGGATCCGTACTCGAATCGGTGAGAGTCTTGGAGAATCTGAGAAGCTTCGGGGAGAAGTTTGTGACCCGGTTGGGGACAAAGGATGTTCTAGTGTTGCAGCTTAGCCATTGGCAAGCGAGCTAGTGGGCGTGACAGGGTGTCAGACCCTGAAGGATATGATTTCCAGAAGTTGCAGATGCGAGATCGATTTCAAGCACCCTGGAAAGAGGGGTTCGCGCCAGGTGCGTATAGCAAAGGGGTCGCGGGAAGAGACCCGTCACCTCCGATCATCGGGTGAAAGGCCAGCAGGACCGGAGTCAGTGCAATGCGTACGAGAAAGTACACGAGGGAGTTTGTCACTCCAAGGGTTTAGGCTGTTACAGGTGTGTCAGGGTTGATCATGTCGGCTGGAGGTGACTAGGATTCCTCCAGATGTTGCGAGTATGTCATCTTTTACTGCTACTAGATGGATGTTGGGAATACGTATCGCTTTGGAATTGTGAGCGAGTTTGGATAAGTCGGATCTCGAGTCGGTTTTCTGCTAGTGTTTGGATTATCAAGGATCATATATGCCATCCTGCATGCCGAAAGGTCCTTGATGGACCCACAGAGGGACGTACCTTGAGGGGCGGGTTCTGCTTGTACCGTTATCATTCCGGATCTTTGTCAAGATCTGTGCAGGAGTATTATTTAGAGGATACTCGGTCAGGGTTGGGGTGATAGTTCTCCAGTGAGGTCAACGTTCAGGGATTCTATCATTGTTCAGGTATGGTCGGTAATTGTTTATGGATGAACTTTGGAGTTCAAGGCACTACCGTTGCTAGGACAGAACGGGTGACAGGAAGAGGGTAGTGTCAGTCGCGGGTGTTAGATGCATAAGTGGTTGGTCATTGGATGTTCAAGAGAATTGTGTTTTCGCATGGGCTGTGTTCGGTTAGAGTTCAGTGGTACTGCAAGATTGGGAGTGGGGACGAGGATTCGTCAGCTAGAGTGAAGATTAAGGTCTTCAATTGACAACATGTTAGATGGATTGAGGTGTCAGACATGATTAGATTTCAAGAGTACTCATCGAGATTTCCGAGGATGGGAGATCTCAAGGTTTAATCGGCAATTAAGCGCTAGCATTGGCAGGAACAGGTTGTCATCAGTGGGATATTAGAAAGCGAGATGGATTGGGAATCCTTCAATTCTCATGTAATGTGAAGACTTAGTCGAATCTAAGTGGGGGGAGACTTTTTATAAAGTTCTCCAACTATGAGTTCTGGTTGCGCAAGGTGCAATCTCTTGGCCACCTTGTCAACCAGAAGGGTATTCTAGTTGATTCGGCCAAGATAGAGGCCGTGATGCAGTGGGAGATTCCGAGGTCTCCATCTGAGATTCGGAATTCCCTGGGTATAGCGGGTTATTACCGAAGATTTATACGGGACTTCTCCGAGATTGAGGTTCCTTTTGTTGGATTAGATGTCTAAGCCCATAACTATTATTGGTATGTACTTGACCCGAGAGTAGCATGGTCCATTTGGGTTGCATATCATCAGGACAATTTGTAAGGATGGACTTTTGAGAGAAGGTTAGTTATGGTTTATTAATATATTATAAGTTATAATATATTAATATGAAATCATATGTTTTAATTAGTATCGATCAAAAATTAATTTGGAATTAATTTAGTGATCAAAAGAGACTAATTAAATCTATGGGGACTAATTATGATAATTAGTTATATTTATATGTGTTGGGCTTATGATCCATGTTGGACCAAGTTTATGTATGGATACATAAAGAGTTGGGCCACATGAACCATGGATCATAAAACCCATGGGTATGGATTATGGGTTATACCCATGACCCTTGGAATCCTACATATAAATAGGTTACTCCATAGCCAAAATCACCACTTCTTTTCTTAGAGAAATATGGAGGTGTTTTGGTGCATGGAATTCTCTCTCAAGAGCCACCTTTGTCCTAGGTGTGTTGTGATTCCATTTGAGGCATTTCATACTATTGGTACTAAGCTCTTAAGGCCAAATACATCAAGACTTCAAGCCACATAAAATGTATGTTTCCCTAACTAGTATATTATATGGTTTATGTCAAATGCATGCTAGTTATAGGTTTAATGCCTTGGAAACCATTTGCATGTATAATAGAGAAAACATAAATCCAAGGTATTTAGGGTTGTATGTGCACCATACGATGTTGTAGTATACTAAAACCCAACAGTGGTATCAGAGCCTGGTTGTTTTCTGTTATATTGATGCAAATGTTTTATTTTCAAAGTTGAAAAAAAAAGAAAAAAAAAACATGTCGTTTGTCAAATTTTAAGATAATTACTTGTTTTTGTGAAAAACTAATTATTTGTAAAATTTGAATCATTTGCTATATGAGTTGAATTAGGTCAAATTTAGTAAAAGATAAAATGATATGATTATTTTATTAGTTTTAAAAGTTTGATCTAAAGAGTTTTTTGAAACCTCCATAAGTTATGGATATGAAAAGGTTTTTAAAAAAAATTGATTCAAAGTTTTTTATGGAGTTACAAAACTTGGTCTTAATGTTTTAAATAATTCCATAACTTGTTCTTAAGTTATGGAACATGAAAAGTTTCATCATAAAACAAGTATTTAACTCCATAAGTTATGGAATCCAAAAGTTTTCAAGAGTTACAAAACTTGCCCTCAAGTTTTGGAATTTGGAAAAAGTTTTTTTATGATAAAAAAAAAGAAATAATTGAATTCTAAAACTCTTGGGTTCATAACTTAAACAATGAATTAAATGGTTTTAATTTTGAATTTAATAATTGGAATTATGATGTTTTTATTGAATAATTCAATTAACTCTTATGAACTTTATTAATAGATAATTAAAGTGTTTAATTAAAAGAGAATTAATAATTCCATAATGACATGGTTTAAATTTAATTAAATTAAGAGTATAGTTTAATTAATAGATTAAACCACCAAGTATTTTAAATGTCTAAAATACACCCTTATACTATTATAATATTAAAAGTTTAATATATTATATGTATAAGAGCAAATCGTCTTACCATTAGTAGGCCTCATTCACGAAGCCGGTCTATAAGGGGGTATAAGGTTACTGCCTATAAAATGGCAGTTTAATGGGTGTCCACTCTCACCCACCGCTTCCTTGACTGGTGGAGGGTCGTTAGCCGAACAGGTAGGACAAGGACTATAACTCTCCCTTCATTAAAAGTATTAATGATAAATACTAAGTAACTAAACTTTTTATAAATTCCCAATCTTAGTTACTTAGGAAAATGTGAATAAGGTGCTAATCCATGAAATTACACTTTGCACTTTGTTTAAGCTGTTAGTGGAGCGTGTGTGGTTAACCGGCACACTAACCTGGACTTAACAAGGTAGGCAAAGGGTAACTTAATGTTTATCATATTATCGTTGGAGCGTGTGTTGTTAACCGGCACATCGATTGAGGGGTAAATATTAAGGGTACCAAGTATATTTGCATGGTTACTTCACACCTTGTTTTGTGATCCTCGGCATCCCAGTCACAAAACCTGAAGGGCACACTCGAGATTGAAACATGCCATTGAAAAGTTCAATGAATCTCAAAAGAATCTAGGAGTTTCAAAACCAATTAAAACCTAATAATATATTTCGTTTATCTTGGTGGAAATTGGTGAATCGTCATTCACCTACCTTCAAATATTTTATAGCTTGGATTACGGCATCCCTCTTCCAAGTTATAAAATAGTTTGTTGGGTCCTAGCCTTAATATATCATATTGGGTGTAATATTAAGGACTTAAATCAACTTTACGTGAATTTCTCCCATTGTTGATGTCTGGTTTAGACAACAATGATCTTCCCAAACCAAGCTTTCCTAATGAATATGACTTCCCGAGTTTGGCTCATGGAAGTCATACTTCTCTTCCTCCACCTCCTCCAATTATTCTCCCTAACCCACAAGTTCAAGGTCACTCAAGCCCTAATGGCAAGCAAGGTCTATGTGTGATCACATCTTAGAGATGAAGTCACATATTGACAAGCCGGGAGAGTTGGGTGTCAAAGTCTTGAGAAAGTTGGATGTTCAATCACTTTCTAAGTCACATAGTGAGTTCCTTTGGGACTACTATGAAACAGACTATGACATGAACCTTAATGATCATATCTATTTGCTTGGTGCTGCTGAATTAGCAATGATTTGGAACGATAGTAAATCAAATTTGATTAGAAGATCAACTTCCCAAAAACTTTATGGACAGTGACAATGGTGACACTGGAAATCCAGAAAAAGCATTCTCTTCCCAATGGAAAGGGATTGGCCATAGTCAACCCGGTTGACCAAATGGTAAAGAGAAAGGCTAAGTCTGAGATAGTCTCATTACCAAAGGGTCCATATGTTTATTTTGCCAAAGGAAGGGGCGTTGATTGCAAAGCTGCCAAATTTACCTAAGGATGTTAAAGTCAATAAGTTTGACTCTACATCAGGTAGAGCCCATTATCTAACTCTGTTAAGTTCTATTCTGAGATCCTCATTACATGATGTGACTGGGTCACATGTTGATGTTTTAAGAATCAAAGAATAGAGATAAATCTTAAAGGAAGTATATGTTGATTCTGATCGCGAAGGTGGATTTCGATCGCATCAGAATTTTGAGCAGTTGCTTAAGAAGTTATGATATATTGCTAAGGAATAGATAACAACAATTTTCCATGTGGATTGTAAGGATAAGTTTTTCCGCAAAGTTTTAAAATAAAAGAAAATTGTTTAATTTTATTTATTTGAAGTATCCTTACAATGGCATTTGTGGAAAATTGTTGCTTATATGATTCCACTGACAGCAATATTGGAAAATGGATTTGATTCTTTCATTTGTGGTAGTGTCTAAATTTACCAAATCAGGAAAGTTCCTCATCACCCAAGTTTCAATTGGACCGAAACTTGGAATCATGCAAGTTAAATAGTATGATGAATGAGAACTTTCAAGCATTGGAAAATCAAGACTAATTACTTGTTCACATGGATGTGTGAGTCAAGTGAAGGACTAAAGGGATCGAGTACATATTCTTGTGCACTGGTCATGTCCACCACAAAGCTCGTTAAGACTATTTGATTTACTAAAGTTTAGTAAATATGGTTATACTTACAAGTTTAAGTATAATTCTAAAACATTGGAAAAGTCTCAATGTATGGCAGAACGAATGGGAAGAATCAAATTAGGCAGAAATATAAAAGTTTCTCAAATCTGAAAAGATGGGAGAGTACTTTAGTATCATGTTTGTGATCATCTTAATGATTTAGAAATCATATCATAATTAGTCCTCTAAAGGTCATCTTAGTGCATTCTTATGACTAAGAAGAGGAGTCATGAATTGTTGAAATGGTTAGATTAGGAAGATGAGTCATACTTCGTTCCAAAACAATTCTTAGAGTCATACTCCAAGATTGTAACTTGAGTGACATATCTTAAAGAAAGGTTTAAAACACTTGTCAAATGTAAGAGTAAAAGTGTCCTACTCTTGTACATTTGAAATTGGTAAGTTGTGATGTTTTGGATAAAACAAAGACCAACTAAGGCCAATTGTGTGAAGTATTTGTCTTGATAAAGAATCCGTACTATCTCTTGAATATTTGGCAAGATAGTCTTATATGTCAAGAGGGTAGTGGGAGTCTTAAAGATCCTAAAAAGAATTTCAAGAACTAATCAAGAATAAAACCTGAGGTTCTTCACTAGCACACGACTTGAGGTTTATAACCTATCGTGTTGACATATTCTGTGCCCATTCCAGTTAAAGTTGGCTTTGCATAGGAGTTCTGAAAGTTCTCAATTGGTTGCATAACAACTTGGAAGCAATGGCAGGCCCTGTACTGCCAGGTGGCAAGAAGTTAAGATTGCATAAGTTCAGTCCATATGAGTTTGGATTTGTCATTATCCTTGTCTTGTGACTATGGTTTTGACGATTCACATGGATAAGAACACATACACCATAAAATCTAAGGGTCATAAGGTTTCTCTCCGATTAATGAAAATGATGGTGAGGAAACACTTCCACCAAGTAGATTTGAAGCAGATGACAAAAGGTCTAAACAATTGAGACTATGATTACGGCATCCCTTTTCATAGTTCTGAAATTGTTTAGACACACATGCATGCTATCTAAGGAAAGGTGTATGATTTTGATAAAGTTTTATCAAAGCATCTCGTATCAGAAATCTGAACTTTGGTAAGAAAGTCAATAAAGTATTGATTTCTAGAAGTCCAGCTGATTTCTGAGTACATGTCAAAGATAGTGGGAGCATAAGTGTTATGCTAATAATCATCATGTTAGTGGGAGCATGATAATTATTGTTAGTGTTGCAAGTTAGCAATGTTAATTATAGAAAACAAAAGTTTCAATTCGTGAGGCTGCAGGGATTGAAAAAGTTGTTTTGCTATAATTAAGGGAGAGGATATACTTCATTTAAGTTATAAAGGCTTAGATTGAGACCTTAATCATCTTTAGTCAAGAATATATATATGAATTTCATGTTGGATTGGTTCAAATTAAGGAAATTCTATATATTGCGTTCTCAAAATTCGATTATGATTACGACATCCCTCTTCATAGTCAAATTTTGAAAAACATGGCAAATAAAAATATTGTAGCAAAAGACTGGTCTAGAATCATGTCTTTATGTGAGACATCATGAATCGTGTACCATTTGCTTTGGGTACAGGATCGATTGCATGTGCTATAATATTTGTCATTTCTAAATTTTTCCAAATCCCTAGAGGCATTAAGAAGGGAAAAGGTCTAGAATTGGATATGACTAAAATGATTAAGCAATTATGGAGGACAATCTGAGGTTTACCAAAGATTGGTTGCTCAGGGACAATTGGAAGTATAGTACTAATTTTGGAAGGACCATATTGACATATTCTGAAAAGAGGCATCTCTTATTCAGAAGTGATAGTCAAAATGAGAATATGGAGTTGTCTCCATAGATGGAAGTTATCTGTGTAAGATTAGAAAACTTAATGCAAGAAGCATGTCCAAAGAAATGTACTTTGAATATGAGACTTAGTTTCCATGGAGTTGATCTCCATTGGAATACCTTATAATGACTGTTGACAAGTCTTTGTGACTTTGTACATATTCATTACAGGAGGGTCAGTGCATATAATTTTAAAATCTAAACATATTTCGATAAATGATAGGAATTTGAAATTCTCATATTTTTCGATAAGGATTTGAAATTAGAATCATTGAAATTATGTTCAATTGGTTTATTTCACAAAGTAAGGATCATAGACAAACATAGAGTGCATACTTGGTGTATGGCAAAACTATTGTTTAAGAAAAACATAGTGTACATGCTTGGAGCATGGGACAACTAGTGTTTTTAATTCAAGTATAAAGTTGATAAAACCGAAACAATGAATAATGAGTAATCAGTATAGTGATAAATAAAAGTGTTTA
This sequence comes from Lactuca virosa, assembly GCF_052849685.1. Lineage (NCBI taxonomy): Eukaryota > Viridiplantae > Streptophyta > Magnoliopsida > Asterales > Asteraceae > Lactuca > Lactuca virosa. The sequence continues at coordinate 182,446,413 of NC_136426.1, forward strand.
TTTATATTCATAGGGTTGATACCATATTTGATTCATTTATTCTTGTGTTTCACTTTGCATGTTTTGACTTCCAGAATAACTAAGTCGCTCTTCCTGAATGATTAAGTTATTCAAACCATCCACAGTCGGTCATATGTTGGAAGTAGATATGAATCAAGACTGTCATGGGTTGGTTTGTAGAGGTCCAAGTTAGTGGACAAAGTGGTGCTACAACACTCATGAGTGCTCATAAGTTCTGAGTATTGGATTCAACCCGCACTCATTTGAATCACTTCATGGATTTTATCACGAGTGATCATGAGACGATAATATCTTATATTCTTCAAACCTAGAGATATGAGTTGTTACTATGAGTTGGTTATACATTGATTGCACAAAAACGCATTTGGTAACTCGATGTTATAAAACGTGCCTTTGTATATGATTCAACAAGTAGTAGAACAAGCCATATGAGTCGAAGTTTATCCATTCCTTTTACCTTCGGGATAAAAGCGATATCTGTGGGCCCCTCGATGATTTAGCGATGACACATGTGAGTGCTTGGCCAAGCCAGGACTGATTTGATTTGTTCAATCAGTCAGTCATCATAAATCGAAAATCGGGAAACAACAAATGGACATAGAGAATGATTATAATCCATGTCTCAGTCCATATGATATCTAGAATGGAGGAATATATGATCCCTTATCTAATGGACGCGTCATTGATTTGTTCAGAGTTCGACAGCGGCTTTAAGAGCTACGATTGCTAGTCGGGTTATGAAGTCGTACTTGCAATAATAGTTTTAGACTTATCCAAGTGGGAGACTGTTGGATTAGATGTCTAAGACCATAACTATTATTGGTATGTACTTGACCCGAGAGTAGCATGGTCCATTTAGGTTGCATATCATCAGGACAATTTGTTAGGATGGACTTTTGAGAGAAGGTTATTTATGGTTTATTAATATATTATAAGTTATAATATATTAATATGAAATCATATGTTTTAATTAGTATCGATCAAGAATTAATTTGGAATTAATTTAGTGATCAAAAGAGACTAATTAAATCTATGGGGACTAATTATGATAATTAGTTATATTTATATGTGTTGGGCTTATGATCCATGTTGGACCAAGTTTATGTATGGATACATAAAGAGTTGGGCCACATGAACCATTGATTATAAAACCCATGGGTATGGATTATGGGTTATACCCATGACCCTTGGAATCCTACATATAAATAGGTTACTCCATAGCCAAAATCACCACTTCTTTTCTTATAGAAATATGGAGGTGTTGTGGTACATGTAATTCTCTCTCAAGATCCACCTTTGTCCTAGGTGTGTTGTGATTCCATTTGAGGCATTTCATCCTATTGGTGCTAAGCTCTTAAGGCCAAATACATCAAGACTTCAAGCCACATAAAATGTATGTTTCCCTAAGTAGTATATTATATGGTTTATGTCAAATGCATGCTAGTTATAGGTTTAATGCCTTGGAAACCATTTGCATGTATAATAGAGAAAACATAGATCCAAGGTATTTAGGGTTGTATGTGCACCATAGGATGTTGTAGTATACTAAAACCCAACACCTTTGACCCGACTGACCAAGAAGTCGGTGACCTTTCGTTGGGGGCCTGGGCAATAGGCAGCCTTCGAGGCTCTCAGACAACAGTTGTGCGAGGCACTGATTCTCACCCTGCCAGAGGGTGTAGATGATTTTGTGGTTTACGGTGACGCTTTGATCACGGGCATGGGTGCGGTACTGATACAGTGGGGTCGCGTGACAGCAGGTTTTGGGAACCAGATTAGAACTTCAGTTAGGACTCGGTTGAGGGTTAGGTCGAGTACGTGTTCGACCCGGGACGAAAAGTGTTGTAAGTCTGCGGGTGTAGCCGTAGCATTCACTAGCAGCAGATAGTGTGAGGGGTGTTGTAAGTCTGCGGGTGTAGCCGTAGCATTCACCAGGTTGGCAGATAGTGTTAGGGTGTTGTAAGTCTGCGGGTGTAGCCGTAGGGTTCACCAGGCAGTCAGATAGTGTTAGAGTGTTGTAAGTCTACGGGTGTAGCCGTAGCATTCACTAGCAGCCAGATAGTATTAGAGTGTTGTAAGTCTGCGGGTGTAGCCGTAGCATTCACTAGCAGCTAGATAGCGATAGAGTGTTTTAAGCCTGCGGGTGTAACCGTAGCATTCACTAGGTTGATAGATGGCATGAGCGTGTTGTTAGAATGCGGAAGGAACAGTAGTACCCACCAGTTCGGGTGTAGTAGTGAGGATATGGAAATCCACTGATTGGATTTCGGATTTACCCAAATGGATTAGATATGGTTAAGCCAGTAATGAGACTGTAGGGACGTCACTACAGTTATGAGATCAGAGAAGCAATGGACTGCTTCAGGACGTGTGAGATAAGGCTACCATTGGTCAGGTAGCAATCACTTTTAGTCTTGGATTTGATGATGACAGGATTCGACGCATGGACCCGATCGGTTAGATCAGAAAGTAGTAGAGTCACACTAGCATGATAACTAGTGGCCACTAGTTCCAGAGAAGGATTTCGTTCAGAAGTGGTGTGAGGCGACTAAGTAGGGAGTCCTTTGGCTCCGCAGCCGGGTGGAAACCCAATATTTCAGAGGATTGGCAAGCGAATTGAGACCTAGGAGGTCTCGGTAGCTTTTGGTAAGCAGCTATGTAGCAGCGTATACTGCTTCAGGCAGTTCAGTGTTCGGGCAGTTTCAACGTTTGGGCAGTGATAGTATGTGTATTTTAGTTGCATATGCGCACGGAATAGCTGGTTTATTGGGGAGTGACAAGTCACTCACATGGGGATTAATCGAGCCTAGGCCAAGTATAAGTGATATGCAAGGATAATTGGGTCTGTGACCCTGTTTTATAGTGGGAACCGCGAGTGATCAGAAGTTGAATAGTCAGTTGTGGGATGAACAGACTGGATTCAACGATAATGATTCAGTATGAGTGGTCTGTCAGGGAATCAGACTATCTCAAGGCAGCAGATTTCAGACGAAGTGGATGTGATCTTGTGGTGAGGAATTCGTTCACCTGTGGATTTTAGGGCTTTACGAGGATGGGTCATGGCTACCCTGGGAAGGCTAGGGCGTGCCCAGGCTGGTGACCATGCTGCTAGAGTGGTTGGGCGAGTAAGGAATGGTAAGGAATGATTTCGAGGATGAAATCTAATTTAAGTGGGGGAGAGTTGTAACACCCGTTTATTTATTAAATAAATAAATAAATAAATGAAGGACTCGTAGCCCTGAAATAAGTAATTATGTATAAAAGGATGGTCTCGAAGAGCTAATTGTCACAATTTTAGAAGTTGGGGGTTAAAAGTGTAAGTTTTGGTTGGGTTCCGTAAAGAATTATGAGGGCAGGGATTACTTGGTAATTATTAGGACTTCATTTGAAAAGAATTTGTAGAGGAGAGGTTGTTTAGTGAATATTAAACCTAATTTGTAAAGAGATTTTAATGGTGAGGGTCCAAAGAGTAATTATCAGATTTATATTGAAAGGAAATTGGATGGCAGGGGCCTACCCTGCCATTATGGAGAAATGTTTGTGGGTATCAGATGTATTTATACACGTTATGAAACCCTAAACCTAAGAAATGAAACAGCCGACACTCTCCCATTTCGTGTCCGGCGCCACCATCTACCTTATTCACCATCTCCGGTCATTAGAGCCCTCAGCCGCCACCTTATTGCCCCTCATCCCTAGCTGCCGAATACCACCGCTTGCACCACCATCGTTTCTGTTGGGCGGCGTGTGTAACCGAGGAAAAAACCATCGGACAGTCGCCAATGTGCCCTCCCCGGTGAGGATTGCGTCGTCGTAGGCGCTGCTGTTCTGCTGCTACCGTCCCTCCTCCTCCCGTCTTCTTGAAAGCATTTTTGGGTCGTCACTACCGTGAAACGGAGGCTGGATCGTGGGTTGTGATGTAGTTGTGTGGGTGTGTGTGACTTTCTGTCGGCTGGAGCTCATGAAGAACCACCATGGCCTCCGGCCATGGTGGCTGACGCAGATGATGATGTTGTCGCCGCCCACCATAGGTAGGTGTTGGATTTATTTTTCCAAGCAAAGGATGTGTATGTGTGTGTTATTCTCCGCTGTGATGTATTAGGAAGTAATTGTGTGTGAGTTTTGGGTGGGTGGAAAACCTTGGAGATCACCACCACCGTGAGGTGGTGGCTGCCACCGCTCCTGCTGCCACCGACCACCATAGGGTGGCTGTGTGTGTGTTCATTCCGTTTAGTGTGTTTATTTCTTGGGTTGTAATTGTAATTTGGAAATGAAATAATAAAAGAAATTGGAAACCGCCACCTTAGGGTGGTGGCTGCCGCCACCGGCCGCCGTGTCGGGTGGCGGTGTGCTTGTCTTGTGAGTTGACTCGGTTGGGGATGCTTGAAACCCTAATGGGCCTTGTTAGCCTAATGGGCCCAATGAAGCCAAATGGGCTTAGTGAAAACCCTAATGAGTCTAATGGACTCTAATTGACCCAATAAAACCCTAATTTGGGAAATTAATCGGGACACACGGGAATTATTTAATAACTGGAGATATTAAATAATAATAATTTGCAAGGAATTAATCTAAGTAAGATTGGACTTAATGGATTAAGTCCTTAGAGGATTAAGTCCTTAATGGGTTGAGTAGGAAACTTAACCCTAATCATCATTTTATGCGAAAACCTAATTTCACTTGGGTTTATTATTGGGCCTTTCTATTGGGCCTTGATGATTGGTTTATTAATGGGACATCCAAAGTCAAGCAATTGGACTAGAATAATTTAATGGGCCTAGGGTAAGGCCCATGTAAGGGGCTTGGGCCCAATTTTGAAAATTGGACCATAGATGGGCCATAGTTTGGGCCTTAATGATTATATGATGTTGGGCCCCACAATAAGACCATGTATAGGCTTGGGCCCAATTTGGAAAATTGGGCCATATGTTGGGCCTTGATTCCTAGTTGGACTTTGGGCCTATGGATTGGGCCTTGGGTTTGAATAAAGCCAAGCTTGGGGTAATGTAGTAATTATCCAAAGTATGTACTCATGGTTATGTAGTTGAACCCAATTATTAATTGGGTGTTATTTTGATGTTGATAGTTCGGGAATCTGTCATCCAACAGCTGGGGTTGAGTCTGCGGGACTTCAACAGTGTGGGATTGTGTCTACGAGACTTCAGCAGTGTGAGGTGAGTTACCTTCAAGTAGGGGTGGGTCTAAGGCCACAATGCCGGCCCACCAACAGGGGTAGTTGGTAGATAATTGTCTTTGTGATAATTATCTTGGTATGTTTATGTGATATGCTCATGAGATATGCTTATGTGATATGCTTATGAGATATGCTTATGTGATATGCTATGTGTGTTAATGGTAGTACCAAGGAATAGTTTTTCCCTGACTCGGTTCTTAGGACCAAAGGGTAGGTCAGTACCCCAGATATGCCTAACTGTATGATTATATCCTGTTATTGTATGATAGTGGTAGGGGTGAAATAGTCTCCGGTTACCGGTTGAAAGATACCGATGGCGAGTACCGGTTGAAAGATACCGATGGCGGTTACCGGTTGAAAGATACCGATGGCAGTTACCGGTTGAAAGATACTGAAGGGGTATACAGAACCCATGCAATGCTTATCTGTCTGTTTATGATGTTAGTATGTGATCAGTATGTTTATGATATATTATTATGTGGTAGTGGTAGGGGTGAATAGTCCCCGGATACCGGTTGAAAGATACCGATGGCAATTACCGATTGAAAGATACCGATGGTATTATGTGATATGTGGTATGATAGGGGAACTCACTAAGTTTCATGCTTACGGTTTACAGTTTTGGTTTCAGGTGCTTGTTTTCAAAGTAAAGGAGCCGGCTTGATCGCAACGCATCATACTATGATTTCCGCACATAAGATCCTTGGGATTACAATCTGATATGGTTTTATGATATTATGTTTATTATTGACACTTTGGTTTTGACATGATACATTATTATTGACGGTTTTATTACATATGGTTTTATATTAACTTATTTAAAAATGAAATTTTTGACCTGTATTTTTGGGATGTTACAATTTAATTCCCAAAAGCTCAAAGCTACAATTAATGAACCCCAAAACTACCATTGCTACCTCCATATTCCAATCACATTCTCAGGCCACCATCAGCGGACCAAATTTCTGCCTCTCGTCTCCGCCACCCCTGTACTTTTGTATTTCCGACAACAGCCAATTCACAACCTCTCATCTCCTCAACCCCTCTCTTTTTCCTTCTCTTGTATCTTTCTCCCTCGGAAATTCAAGGCTCGACAAAAACAATATCAAGAATATTTGAAATAGAGCCAGCGATTGAGGACAGATCTGAGTAGACCTAGAGGGAGGTAGAAGTGGCAATGGGGTTCAATAGCAGCAGAGTGCAAATCAAAGGTCCGGAAATTGTGGGCGGCGGCGGTCGAACCATATGATATGAGTCGTCCTGGGAGATGGTCTAAGGTGTATCACAGAAGAAGGAAGAAAGTTGCAGGGGGTGTTTAGTCAATTTCAGTTTTATATTTTTAATTCCTGTTAATAATTATTTAGTTGGATATTATTGAGTTATTTTAGGAAGCCTAGTTTTCGGCTAGGGTAGGGTTATAAGGGGGCATTGACGGCTGGAGGGGGGGGGGGGCAGAGAATTTTTCCTTGTTTTCTTGTTTTCATGTGGAGACTCCTGAATCTCGAACTCAGGCCTTTTGAATTTCATGCAAGCATTAAGTTACTTTTGAATTTTACTTTGGTTTGTTCTTAATTCTTCCCTGTTCTTATCAAATTGGTATTAGAGCACTTTTCTGGAGTACTATTCACCTCGTTTACTGTTCATCGAAACACTGTTCACATCGTTTTACTGTTCACGTTCCTGCACGATGCCGAAACCCGACACCAGATCTGATACCGCTGCCCGGAATTTGAATAAAGATTCAGTCTTTTAAGAGAGTTCATCATGGGATCGGATAGAGAAGATGTAGGCGGAATTAACAAAGATCAGGACCGAATCAGAAAACGCGCCAAACCTTAGATGATCAGTGTCATGCAGAAGTTATGGCACTCCTGATTAAAGTGGCCCAACCTGCCACCCAACCGCCGCCCGCCACCGCTACAGGACCGCCGCCCATCACGCAGTTGTCGCCAATCATCCAATCATTACCACCACCCATCACCACAGCCCGACCGATTATTCAATCGCTGCCACCCCCGAACTTTTCGATGCCACCTCCAAATCACAAACGCCCAGGAACATGAGGATGGCCACAAACTCCTATCATCTACACTCAACCGCCCTTGACCATGCCATCGCTTCAATACGACGAACATGGGTATCCGGTTCCGCCACACAACATGCGTCCAGAATTCGGGTCAAGCAACACCAAATACCGAGCATATACGGGGGAGGGCTGGGGAACCGAGGAACAGCCGGCTACACAACCCGTTCGAATAGGACCAAGCTTTGGGTCTAACCTAGGACATGGAGGGGGATGGGTCCCAAATATGGATTACAGATTGAGAAAACTCAAGATGCCGTTGTTTGAAGGGGAAGATGTTTACGGGTGGGTTTACAAAGCGGAGCGTTTCTTTGATATGCAAGGGTTGACAACGTCGGGTGAGAGACTACGTGTAGCGGCCCTATGTTTGGAAGGGCCGGCACTGGCATGGTATAGATGGAGTGACACCCGGATGTCTTCCGGTGTTGGGAAGATTTAAAGAATAGGTTGCTGGAACGTTTCCAGACGTCATAGGAGGGTAGTTTGCAAGAACAATTTTTGGACATACGACAGATAGGATCGGCCCGTGAATACATGGGGTGTTTTGAACAGATGGGTGCACAGCTGGAGGGCATCCAGGAGTCAATTTTGGAGGGTACTTTCATCAAGGGGTTGAAACCGGACTCGTGCAAGTCGGTTCGGATCTTGCAACCACATGGATTGGGACAGGAGATGAAAATGGCACTTGTGGTAGATGAGAACGGAATTGGAACAATCACAGGGTCAGACAAAGGAAGTACATAAGTCAATGTGAACCGCCCGTTGGGCACAGTTAAAACCACAGCAACAGGAGCATTGGCAACCAGCACCCCCTTCCGTCAAATGATCGACACGGAATTTGCGGACAAGAAAGCCAAAGGGTTATGTTTTCGCTGCGACGGGAAGTTAGGTCCAGGGCATCTCTGCCCAGAAAAAACCCTTCAGGTGTTGTTGGTGGGTGATGAAGAAGGGGAAGAAGTTGTTGGTGGGTGATGAAAAAGGGAAGAAGAGGAAGATGAAGAGACAGAGACGGGAGAACACACACACTTAGACATGATGGCGGTATCTGCTAGTTCGGTCGCCGGATTGACCGCACCACACACTATGAAGCTACGGGGTACCATCGGACAACGCGAGGTAGTGGTACTCATTGACAGTCGAGCAACCCACAACTTCCTATCATTACGGCTGGTCCAGCCATTAGGATTGTCCATTTCAGGAACGTGCGAGAAGGAGATTAGATTAGGCAACGAAGGTGTAGATCGAAGCATCGAGATTTGTAAAAATGTGCTACTATCGCTGCCAGGTTATGACTTGACCCACGATTTTTACCCGCTAGAATTGGGAAGCACGGACGTCATATTGGGTATCGTGTGGCTGCAAACACTGGGCGACACATGGAATAATTGGCGCGAGTTAACCATGACATTTAAGGATAAGGGTCGTAAGGTGACTCTACAAGGTGAACTGGGGTTAAACCGATCAGAGTCGTCCCTACAATCGTTAGTGAGGGGTATAACCCGGTTAACCAAGGGTTCTTTATTGAGGTATGACAACTGGAAGCCAACGACCATAAGGAGGACCGCACTCACCCGGAACTAGAAGGCATGTTGAAGGCATTCGTGGATGTATTTGAGTTGCCGACAGGGTTGCCACACCCTCGAGGTCACGAACATGCCATCACGTTAAAAAACGACACCGAACCCATTAATGTGTGGCCATACCGCTACCCAAAACTACAGAAAAACGAGATAAAGTGAATGGTGGAAGAGATGCAGACTGCCGATGTCATACGACCGACCTCTATCCCGTTCTCGAGCCCGGTCCTTCTAGTCAAGAAAAAAGACGGAAGCTGGTGTTTCTGTGTAGACTACCGAGCATTAAACAAATCTACAGTGTTAGATAAGTTCCCAATCCCGGTCATTGACGAGTTACTAGACGAACTTCACGGGGCAACAATTTTTACAAAATTGGACTTGAAATCGGGTTACCACCAAATCCGGATGAAACGGGAAGACGTGCCAAAAACGGCCTTTCGAACTCACAAAGGGCATTACGAATTTATAGTAATGCCCTTCGGGCTCACAAACGCTCCGTCGACATTTCAATCTCTCATGAATAAGGTCTTTCGTCCCTATTTACGTAAGTTCGTCTTAGTTTTCTTTGATGATATTCTCGTGTACAGTCGAACTTTAGCCGATCATCAACAACATTTAAAGGTGGTGTTCGAATGTTTGCGAAATGAGAAGTTATTTTGCAATAGAAAAAAGTGTGTCTTCGGTCAAGCTCAAGTTGACTATTTGGGTCACGTGGTGACCGGTGAGGGCGTAGCAGCTGATCCTAGCAAAATTTCGGCAATGTTGGGATGGCCGGTACCTAAAACGATCAGAGAACTGCGAGGTTTTTTGGGACTAAGAAGGTATTATCGAAAATTTATGTAGGGGTATGGCAGGATCGCGAGACCGTTGACCGACTTACTCAAGAAAGACAAATTTCTTTGGGGAGAGGAAGCATCACAAGCATTCCAGCAACTTCAAAAAGCGATGACACAGGTACCTATGTTAGCGTTACCGGATTTTACTAAAGCTTTTACAATAGAGACAGACGCTTCAGGGTTCGGAGTCGGGGCAGTTCTTATGCAACAAAATAAGTCGGTGGCTTATTTTAGCCAAGTCTTAGGCAACCGAGCGCAACTCAAGTCGGTGTACGAACGGAAACTAATGGCTATTGTAATGGCGGTACAAAAATGGAGACCCTACTTGTTGGGACGCCGGTTCACGATAATAACCGATCAGAAAAGCCTAAAGTATCTTTTAGAACAACGAGTAGTGGCGGGTGAGCATCATCGATGGATCTCAAAGCTTTCCGGTTTCGATTTTGAAATTTTATATCGGCCGGGAAAGGAAAATGGGGCAGCCGATGCGTTGTCCAGGCGAGGAGAAGGTGTCAAGTTAGCGGAACTTACAATTTCACAGGTAAGTCAGGGTAGCGAGCTCTTGGCTGATTTGCTCAATGAACCTGAGTTGGAGGAGATACGAAAAAAATTAGAGACTTCAGGTGAGGAATTGCCTGGGTATAGCATCGATCAAGGGCAAGTGCGATACAAGGGTCATCTAGTCATTCCCCGAGCATCCAGATGGGTGTTGCTGCTTTGTCAAGAATGTCATGGAGGGGTAGCCGACGGACACGAGGGAATGCAAAAAACGTATCAACGCCTCGTAAGAGAGTTATTTTGGGTGGGGATGAAACGCGATGTTGCGAGATTCGTGGCTGAATGTACCATCTGTCAACGTAATAATCATTTAAGCTTGGCACCAGCGGGTCTGTTACAACCGTTGGCGTTACCAGACCAGATTTGGGAGGATTTATCTATGGATTTCGTCGAAGGCTTGTCGAAATCAGCGGGGTATAGCGTTGTATTTTTAGTAGTGGATCGTTTGAGCAAATTAGCCCACTTCATTCCGCTGAAACATCCATTCACGGCAACATCAGTGGCGACTACTTTCATCCGTGAGGTGGTACGTTTACATGGTATACCCCGTTCAATCGTATCGGATAGAGATAAGGTGTTCGTGAGTTTATTTTGGAAGGAAATCTTTAAGTTACAAGGAACTACTTTGAAAAGAAGTACCGCTTACCACCCTCAAACGGATGGTCAGACGGAAGTAGTAAATCGAAGTTTGGAAACATATTTGCGGTGTTTCTCATCAGCTCACCCGAAGGAATTGGTAAAATGGTTGCCGTGGGCAGAATATTGGTACAATACTTCATACCATACGTCGATTCGCATGACTCCTTTTAAAGTATTGTATGGACAGGACCCTCCCAAATTAATTTCGTACGACCATGGGTTGGCTATTACATTCGCAGTGGATGAATACTTGAGTCGTAGGGATCAAGTTCTCAAGGAAATACGGGGTCATTTGCTAAGGGCTCAACAGTTGATGAAAGCTCAAGCGGATGGGAAACGTCGTGATGTGGAGTATATGGTGGGGGATCGAGTGTACTTGAAGCTTCGACCGTATCGACAGGTTACTGTTGGGCACAAACGGAACGAAAAGTTGGCTCCGCGTTTTTATGGACCTTTTGAGATTATGGAGAGAATAGGCAAGGTGGCTTACAAACTTGGTTTACCTGTTACAGATGCCATTCACCCTGTTTTCCATGTTTCACAGCTTAAGAAGGCGGTGAGAGACCAGCCGGTCTCAGTTGATATTCCAAGAGAGTTGGCTACTGGGGTTGAAACAGTGTTGTTGCCCGAAAAGGTGTTGCAGAGTCGGGATAGTTCGGGCAGCATTGAATGGCTGGACAAGTGGGTTGGGCTACCAGAGGAAGAAGCTACTTGGGAAGATCGTGACTTTATCAAGAATCGGTTTCAGGAGCATCACCTTGAGGACAAGGTGAATTTTCAGGGAGGGAGTATTGATATGAATCGTCCCGGGAGATGGTCTAAGGTGTATCACAGAAGAGGGAAGAAAGTTGCAGGGGGTGTTTAGTCAATTTCAGTTTTATATTTTTAATTCCTGTTAATAATTATTTAGTTGGACATTATTGAGTTATTTTAGGAAGCCTAGTTTTTGGCTAGGGTAGGGTTATAAGGGGGCATTGACGGCTGGAGGGGGGGGGGCAGATAATTTTTCCTTGTTTTCTTGGAGACTCCTGAATCTTGAACTCAGGCCTTTTGAATTTCATGCAAGCATTAAGTTACTTTTGAATTTTACTTTGGTTTGTTCTTAATTCTTCCCTTTTCTTATCAGTACTATGGTAGTGGGAGAAAATGACATGTATGTCTCGTTCTTGCTGCCTCATGATTTCACACCTCACCGTCTTTACCAAACTAGCAAACATCAACCAACACCACCACAACCATCATCACCATGCATCTCCACCCAAATCGATAACACTAGCAAAAAAAGAAACATGGGACATCATCTTCACACTTCACCATCTCTCCCTATGTTCTCATTTTATTTTCTTTTTTTATGATATCATAATCAAAAGAGAGTTGAGCATTTGTTTTTCCTTCTAATTTCAGACCTACAACTCAAGATTTAAAGGGAAATAGCGTCGGTTTTTTTGGTGTGTCTTGTACTCCTGAACCAAATGAACACAACACAGAACTTGGATTTTCGTAATTTGGTGACTGGCAATAAGAGAGAGAGAGAGAGAGAGAGAGAGAGAGAGAGAGCCTTTTTTCTAATTAGTAATTAATAAATAAAAAAATTAATTAAAATTATAAAAAATAAAGCATAAGGGTATAATAGTTCTTTTTAGGTTACATAGACCAAATATAAGACAAAACTAGACAAACATAATCTTAGTGTCAATTGATTTACTCATTAGTCTTTTAGATATTATAAGAGTCAAGATCAAATAAGAAGGAAATTTTTGGTAGGAAGGTAAGAAGTTTTTTTTCTACATATTTTTTTCGCGAACAAACAAAATGAATCATTAGATGATTCATTTGTAAGATGATTCACAAGAAAAAATTCTCAAAAAAACATCTCGATGATTCATTTATACAATGATTTTGTTGTTATTCACTAAAATTGTCATAAAAATGAATTTTTTCTTAATTTACTTAAAAATGAATCATAAAGATGTTTTTTTGGGAATTTTTTCTTGTGAATCATCTTACAAATGAATCATCTAGTGATTCATTTATTTTGTTCGTCAAAAAAATATGTAGAAAAAAAAAACTTCTTACCTTCCTATCAAAAAAAATATTTTACCGGATCTATATCCGATATTATAAACACCGGGGAAACATTAAAAATTAAATATTTTTTCTTTATTTAGAACATAATTCTAATGCCGATCGATTTACTCACTAGTCTTTTAGCCATTCTATAGCTTTAAATTTATTTTTATCCATTGCGAATTCAGAAAGTAATAATCATAACAGTATAAAATCAAAACTAAATGTAATTCTAAAGGAGTGTCCACTAAACGGGGGCATTGTTTGAACGAGATGGGTTCAAAAAGTTTACATTTGTTTATGTAATATCAAGAAAATGAAGAGAGAGAGAGAGTAGTTAGAGGGTTAAATTAGTTATAGCCATTCTCACTCACCTAAACCGAAACAAAGATCCATAAATGTACCCTGTTCCAATTATTGTACCTAAATTTTACACATTTGATTCATCTTATTTAGCTTTACAGATTGTAACCTTGATGTGTATTTGTAATGTTAATTATAAGAACTTCCAGAATCTCAACAAGCAAATGCAGTTAGTAGTATGGTATATGAAGCAAATACAAGGCTTATGGTAACCTAAACTTCTTTCCTGATAACAAACAGCTTAGGAGAACCTATGTATTCAAGCCTCTTTAGACATGAAATAAAGGACAGCCCTCTTCAAAAGTTGATCACTCAAGTTTGGAAATTGAAAAAAAAAAAAAAAAAAAAAAAAGAGGTGAAACATTTGTTGTTCGTTAACAGAAATCAATTACTATAGACTGTAGTTTGTGGGATCTTATTATACTTCAATTAACAGATCCTATGAATGGTATGAAAAGAATAAATAAAAAGTTATAGTAATAATAATTAACTATTTAACTAATTAAGGGACTAATTTGGCATGTATTAAACTTTAGGTTTTAATTTAAGCATGGATTGAACATTGGGATCTATTAGCAAATTTTGAACTATAGCCTATCCCCGTGGCTAAATCGATTCATTTGCAAAACTTTAGGGTCTAATTTACCATGGTTTGAACTTCCAGGAATAAATGGTGACAAACTCAAATTGTATCATTAATCCAATTCCCGATGTGCACAAAGTTTTGTTCATCATTCATTCTGTACTTAAAGCAAGAAGCTCTGTGTACTAACTTAATTGATATATAAAATTAAACAAAAGTAATTGAAATAATAAAAATTCAATTACCTGTTAATGAAATAAACAAACGATTATGATGTGATTTAAGATTAAGAAGATGAAATTGACTAACAATATCTGAAACTAACTTGTAAGAATGTGGCTTGAAAGCAGCGATGATAGAGAATGAACCAACAGTGATCGAGATGCTTCATGGTGTGGCTTCTTTTTTTATTCTGTTTTACAAGTAATGATATTTATTGGTACATGGCCAATTCTAATTAATAAAGTAATAATATTTATTAGTCAAATTCTAAATAAGTATCACCTGTAAATTTCAAGAAAGCAATAATGTTTATTGTGGCAAACTTTGTTAAAGTACAAATTTTAGAAATAATGATATTATAAGAAAGTACAAATTTAAAAAAAGTAATGATCAAACTCCAAGAAAGTCATGACAAGTGCCAACTTTCAAGATAGTAATTATATTTTTCACAGAAAAAAAAAGTCCACAAAATAAAAATTCTACAAATAATGATATTAATAAGAAAAAAATCCAAGAAAATGCAAATTCTACAAGTAATGATATTTTTTATGACAAATGTCAAGAAAGTAATGATATGTGTTAGAAAAAATTTCAAGGAAGTACAAAGTCTACAAATAATGATAATTATTAAGAAAAAATAAAAAACCATAATGATAATTATTAGGACAAATTCTATAAGCAATGATATCTACTAGGGCAATATTTAAGAAAATAATGATATTTATTGAGGCAAATTTCAAAAAAAAAAAAATAAAGTACTAACTCTCCAAGTAATGATATTTATTATAGTAAATTCAAAAAAAAATATTGATATATATCAAAACAAATTTCTAACAAGTATAATTCTACAAGTAATAATATTTATTATGCCAAACTTCAAGAAAGTAATGATACCTATTGAGACAGATTTCAAGAGAGTACAAATTCTACAAATAATTATATTTATTAAGCAAATTCCATGTATGTAACGGTATTTCTTAAGCCAAATTCCAAATAAGTACAATTCCTAGAAATAATGATATTTATTAGAGCAAATTTCAAGAAATTGATGATATTTATTAAAGCAAATTTCAAGAAAGTATAAGCACCATTCCATCACATTATATCCACTACGGTAAACTTTTTTCACAAAACTTATTTATGTGTCCACCAAAGTGAAAAAACTATGTAATTGAATAGAACATCATTAAAATTATGAATAGAGCTTGTAAATTTAAAAGCAATCTAAAAAAACTAAGTTGGGAAAATGCTCTAAACAATAGCTTGTTTGACTTTTGGATATTAGCTTATTTGACACAAAAAGCTCCTAAATAATAGATGCTCTTAGATGTATAACATAGTTTTCACTACTCAACTAGCTTGTTATATTTATATACAAAAAAAAATGTTAAACTGTATAAATACTACTGTTGTCATTTGTTGCACACATCATCCCTCCCTTGAACTTCGTTACTCAACATCATCTTGTCCTTTCTATAACTACATAACATAACAGGAAACTTGTATTTTTTGCATCTTTTTATCCTTAAAATGAAATATATGCCTATTTGATGATATTGAGGAAAGTTATTGAAATGCATAGAGAGAAGATATTAAAATTTCATGCGTTAATCAAACAAAACTGAAGGCGTATGAGAATATATGTCACATTTCTCCTTATCTCGGGCTTATTTTATCGTGTTGTCCAAGAATTACTCTCATCCACACAGTATTGATTATGAAAGTTGGTTTCACCAGCTTTCCTCACTTGTGATTCAATGTCTGGATCCCGTACATAATGCCTCTACATAAAATCCAAGTTATTAATGTTTATAATATGCTACATAAATCTCATCAGATAATTTATCCTCGATAATAAAAATAACTTAGAACAAAATAAAAGTTTTAAGTGATTAAAATACATTACATATGCACCTCCAAACTTTTCCATTTGAATTGATACGCCTCCAAATGTTTAAAGTTCATTATATGAACTTTAATTGTCTTAAATAATATGCCAATTTTTATCCCAAGCTTCGAGTTTCAAGTTGATTTTGAAGATATACAGCGCATCATGTGCATATGTGTATTTTAACCCCTGATTTTTATTTTTGTGTTCAAAGGTCATTCTATTGCTTAATTAGTGCTAAACTCGGTTGCATTGTGCACAAAGGATGTATGGGAATCAAGCTTAGGCATCTAAAACTGGAAAAGAAACGCAACAGAAGCTGTTGGATTTTCTTATTTTAAGCAGAAACAGGCTGATAATTCTCTGTAACAGCAGCCTCGTGCCAGTGGCAATTATGTGACAAGTTTTTTGGATTCTTTAACCATCACATATACAGCTAAATATTGATAATAAAAAAATAACCAACTGTAACATCCGGATTCCCAGGTATCTTATTTTATGTATTTATATTGAGTTTTGAAGAGGAACTCGGCGAGTAGGCGCACCGACTCGCCGAGTAGGATCGCACGTGGTTGGACTGATTTAGTGACGGACTCGGCGAGTCCACGCTGTTTAATGAAACCCTAATTCTCGGGGCCTGAGCCCTATTTAAGGGCCTTTATAGCCACCATTTGCGGCTACCAGACCCCTGAGAAACCCTAGAGAGCAGAGAGAAGGCTTGTAGTGCAAGAGGAAGGCTAACTTATCATTCTAAGTGCAATTTTGCAAGAAAGAGGAAAGAAGGACAAACAAGGAGGGTTGAGGACCTCAGATCTATCACCCATTTCATCAGAGGAGGCTACTAGAGGTACTAATCTGTGCTCAAACTCGTGTAGTTGATGTTCTAGTTGAATCTAGGGTTTTCTTATGCCTTCTTTGGCTTGGATTCGAAGTATGTGAGGTCCCAAGGTGGAGTTCTTATTAGATCTGGACCTTAAGAAGTCCAGAGAGTCCTATCCACCTTGCTTTTTGCTATTCCATTGGAGATATGGCCCTAGGTTGCCATTTTAGGGGTTATTTCACCCAAAGAAGCCTTATGGTCATTGCATGAGTGTAAAGGTCGGACCTTTACGTGATTATAGTGGTTGAGAAGGCCAGATCTATGGATTAGAGGAACAAATCTGACCTTAGAAGGTTATTTGAGTGTGAGCATGGAATGAACTCGCTGAGTCTATGAACGGACTCGACGAGTTGAGTCGGGTTGCCCCGCGACTCGCGATCTGTGACGACCCGTGGAGTATAGGGTTGACTCAGTGAGTCAATAGAGGACCAGGGGCGAAGAGGGCAGGCGTGTACTCGCCGAGTCACCTTAGAGTGAATGCTGATGCGGTGTGGATGGTAGTATAGGGCCCGTACTACTGAAGACACCGGAGCAGTGTGCACCCTAAGTAAGAATCCATTGGGTACTAAGGAACAAGTAGGTTTGAGTTATCGAGTGCGAGTATACTTGAGCGATTCTCTGATATTATTGTGTTGTATTTCAGAGACATCATGGTTGGGACACGCCACAGACCTGAGGCGAGCGGCGTGAGTGACGAGGAGCTTCGTCAGATGATCCACGATGAGGTGGCAGCGGCGATTCGGGCCGAGATTCCGGAGATGTTTGGGTCTATCAAGACCACACTGATTGAGAATTTCGATGAGCGGTACCCCGCTGTGACTGAGGATGCTGCTGCTGCAGCTACTGCAGTTGTGGCTGCTGCCAGACCTCAGGGAGGTGACTCGTTGTTGCTTCGGGAGTTTAGCAACACGAAGCCACCAGAGTTTGATGGGACGCAGGATCTGATCGCTGCGATGAGATGGCTTGCTGATATCGAGGGATGTTTCTATACGTGTTCATGTCCAGAGCATCTGAGGGTACGGTTCGCATTGAACCAGCTTCGCTTGGGAGCGAAGGATTGGTGGAAGTTCGGGACGGCGAACTTCACTCTTGTAGAGATTTCAGCGGTGACCTGGGAGAGGTTCACCGCCATGTTCAGAGACAAGTATGTTCCCCCGGTGGAGAGGGAATGGTTGGTTCAGGAGTTCTTGACCCTCAAGCAGGGTACTGATTCGGTTACTGTGGTTACCAGGAAGTTTCATGAGAGGGCGGTGTTTTGCCCTGAGCAGGTGTCTACTGAGCAGGCACGTATGAGCCGGTACTTGGGCGTTTTGAGGAGGGATATACGGGAGTTCGTGTCGAACTCGACTTACCGGACATTTGCTGAGCTCCAGGCAAATGCCCGGAAGAGGGAGATTGAGCTGGAGACTCAGGCCAGGGAGGAGGCCGAGTCTCAGAGGGTGGATCGGCGGCCGGCACAGTCTCAGCCGGCAGCCAAGCGGGCAAAGCCCGCTGATTCGAGGATTGGAGGTCCGAAGGGCCGCACTTGCGGGAAGTACGGTAAGAGCCACGAGGGGGTGTGCAAAGCTGGGGTGTGTTACAAGTGTGGGAAGGAGGGGCATTATGCGAGGGATTGCCCCAAGGGGTTGACGGTTTGCTTTCATTGCAACCAGACCGGCCATCGGAAGGCCGAGTGCCCACAGCTACTGCAGGGATCAACGCAGGCATCTGCGCCTACTACTCGAGCTACTGAGACCCGGCCAGCGAAGGCCGAGGCACCGAAGGCTCGCGGGAGAGCCTTCCAGTTGACAGCGGAGGAGGTCCGCGCAACGCCCGATGTCGTGGCTGGTATATATTCTTTCATTTATTTATGCTGAGTTTGAGATATTGTGCTTATATGATGTTATGCGTAGGTACTTTTCTTGTGAGTTCTGTACCTGCCTTAGTGTTATTTGACTCGGGTGCGAGTAGATCATTTGTGTCGATAGCGTTTAGTCGGCACATCAGTAGCCAGCGAGAGGCGTTGAGTCGACCTCTACGAGTTTCCATAGCTGACGAGCGAGCGGTATATGCTACGGACGTGATCCGAGGATGTGTACTCGAGATCTTCGGTGTTGAGTTTCCGATTGATCTGGTCCCGATTGCGATGGGGGACATGTGTGTTATAGTGGGGATGGATTGGTTGAGCCGATTTGGGGCAGTTATAGACTGCGAGTGACAGTTGGTGACGATACGAGACCCTAGTGGGGGAGTTCTTACGATGTACGGTGAGGGTACCTGTTCAGGGTCAGCATTCTGTTCGGCTGCTAGAGCGAGACAGAGTCTACAGCAGGGCTGTAGTGGGTTTGTGGCCTATGTGACGGACACACGAGTAGCGGCGGGTAGACCCAGTTCTGTCGATGATGTGCAGATAGTGCGTGAGTTCCCGGACGTTTTTCCCAAAGAGTTACCGGGTGTGCCTCCCGAGAGGCAGGTGGAGTTTCGCATCGATTTAGTTCCAGGGGCAGCGCCTATCGCCAAGGCGCTTTATCGCCTTGCGCCACCAGAGATGCAGGAGTTATCCTCGCAGCTTCAGGAGCTGCTGAGGAAGGGGTTTATACGACCGAGTAGCTCACCGTGGGGAGCGTCGATCCTTTTTGTCAAGAAAAAGGATGGTTCACACCGGATGTGCATTGAAAACCGGGAGCTGAACAAATTGACGGTCAAGAATCGTTATCCATTGCCGAGGATTGATGATCTGTTTGATCAGTTGCAAGGAGCGTCTTGGTTCTCCAAGATTGATCTGAGGTCTGGATATCATTAGATGAGAGTGCGTGACGAGGATATCCAGAAGATGGCGTTCAGAACTCGTTATGGGCATTACGAGTTTGTGGTGATGCCTTTCGGGCTCACCAATGCACCGGCAGCGTTCATGGATCTCATGAACAGGGTGTGTAGACCGATGTTGGATCGTTCGGTGATCGTAATCATCGACGATATATTGGTGTATTCGAGATCTAGAGAGCAGCACGAGGAGCATCTGAGAGAGATTCTCGGGGTATTGAGGACGGAGAGACTTTATGCTAAATTCTCCAAGTATGATTTCTGGTTACGAGAGGTCCAGTTCCTGGGACATCTCGTTAATCAGAATGGGATATTGGTCTACCCGGCCAAGATTGAGGCGGTGATGAGTTGGGAGGTGCCGAGAACCCCCACCGAGATCAGGAGTTTACTGGGATTGGCCGGCTACTATCGGAGATTTATCAGGGATTTCTCCAAGATCGTCGTGCCTCTCACCAGGTTGACCCGGAAGGGTGTTGCTTTTCATGGGGTCAGGAACAGCAGACCTCGTTCGAGACGCTTCGCCAGAGATTATGCGAAGCCCCCGTGTTAGCCCTCCCAGAAGGGATGGAGGATTTTGTGGTGTATTGTGACGCATCGATATCGGGGTTGGGTGCGGTGCTTATGCAGAGAGGGCATGTGATAGCGTATGCATCGAGGCAGCTGAAGCCTCATGAGACGAGATATCCCACCCACGATCTGGAGTTGGGGGAAGTGGTGTTTGCCCTCAAGATATGGCGTCACTATTTGTATGGGGTTCGGTGTACCATATACACGGACCACAAGAGTTTGAAGTATCTGATGGATCAGCCCAACCTAAACATGCGTCAGAGGAGATGGTTGGATGTGGTGAAGGATTACGATTGCGAAATCCTGTACCACCCGGGCAAAGCTAATGTTGTAGCTGATGCCCTGAGTCGCAGGGCGGAGAGTGCCCCTATACGAGATGTTTGTTTGAGATTGACCGTGATGACTCTGGTGTTGGACACCATTCGAGAGGCCTAGGCAGAGGCCGTGATAGCAGCGAACCGCAAGAGGGAGCGGGTGATCGGACAGGTGTCTGAGTTCATGACGGATAGCCGAGGGCTGATGACCTTTCAAGGTCGGATTTGGGTGTCGTATGCAGGCGGGGCACGTACCACTTTGATGGAGGAGGCGCACATGTCGAGGTTTTCGATCCATCCCGGGGCCACTAAGATGTATTTGGACCTGAAGAGAGACTATTGGTGGCCCTGTATGAAGAGGGATGTTGCGTGGTTTGTGGAGAGGTGCTTGACCTGTCGCAGGGTTAAGGCCGAGCACCAGCGTCCGCATGGTAAGTTGCAGCCGCTTGAGGTTCCCCAGTGGAAGTGGGAATAGATTTCCATGGATTTCATCACCAAATTGCCGAGGACCGCGAGGGGTGCTGATGCAATTTGGGTGATCGTCGACCGACTGACGAAGAGTGCGCACTTTCTTGCTATCAGTGAGAGCTCTTCTGCTGAGAGGTTGGCAGAGTTGTATGTGAGGGAGGTGGTATCGCGTCATGGAGTACCGATCTCGATTGTGTCAGATCGAGATGTACGTTTCACTTCCAGGTTATGGAAGAAGTTCCACGAGGAGCTGGGTACGAGGTTGCATTTCAGTACCGCCTACCACCCCCAGACGGACGGACAGAGTGTGCGAACGATTCAGACGCTCGAGGACATGCTCCGAGCATGTGTGTTGGACTTCGGAGGAAGTTGGGACACGTACATACCGTTGGCTGAGTTTTCCTACAACAACAGCCACCATTCTAGTATTGGGATGCCTCCCTTCGAGTTGTTGTATGGTATGAGGTGTCGGACTCCCATTTGCTGGGGAGAGGTGGGGCAGCATGTGATGGGTAGCACTGAGATAGTGCTGCAGACGACAGAGCAGATACAGCAGGTTAGACAGAGGTTACTGACGGCTTAGAGTCGCCAGAAGAGTTATGCGGATCGGCGACGATCCGAGCTGGAGTTCCAGGTAGGAGATTTCGTACTCCTGAAGGTATCTCCTTGGAAAGGAGTGATCTGGTTCAGGAAGAGGGACAAGTTAGGGCCCCGATACATCGGTCCATTCAGGGTGACCGCGAGGGTGGGCAAGGTAGCTTATCGGTTAGAGCTACCTGCAGAGTTGAGCCAGATTCAAAATACCTTCCACGTGTCCCAGTTGAGGAAGTGTATAGCCGACGAGTCGGCAGTAGTACCACTGGAGGATATTCAGGTGGATGCGAGCCTGAATTATGCGGAAAGGCCAATCGCGATCCGGGATCGGAAGATCAATGTTCTGAGGAACAAGGAGGTGTCACTGGTGCAGGTCCAGTGGCAACATCGGAAGGGGTCCGAGCTGACCTGGGAGCCGGAGTTGGAGATGCGGGAGCAGCATCCGGAGTTGTATGACGAGCAGGACTTCGAGGGCGAAGTCTGATTCTAGTGGGGGAGAATTGTAACATCCGGATTCCCAGGTATCTTATTTTATGTATTTATATTGAGTTTTGAAGAGGAACTCGGCGAGTAGGCGCACCGACTCGCCGAGTAGGATCGCGCGTGGTTGGACTGATTTAGTGACGGACTCGGCGAGTCCACGCTGTTTAATGAAACCCTAATTCTCGGGGCCTGAGCCCTATTTAAGGGCCTTTATAGCCACCATTTGCGGCTACCAGACCCCTGAGAAACCCTAGAGAGCAGAGAGAAGGCTTGGAGTGCAAGAGGAAGGCTAACTTATCATTCTAAGTGCAATTTTGCAAGAAAGAGGAAAGGAGGGCAAACAAGGAGGGTTGAGGAGCTCAGATCTATCACCCATTTCATCAGAGGAGGCTACTAGAGGTACTAATCTGTGCTCAAACTCGTGTAGTTGATGTTTTAGTTGAATCTAGGGTTTTCTTACGCCTTCTTTGGCTTGGATTCGAAGTATATGAGGTCCCAAGGTGGAGTTCTTATTAGATCTGGACCTTAAGAAGTCCAGAGAGTCCTATCCACCTTGCTTTTTGCTATTCTATTAGAGATATGGCCCTAGGTTGCCATTTTAGGGGTTATTTCACCCAAAGAAGCCTTATGGTCATTGCATGAGTGTAAAGGTCGGACCTTTACATGATTATAGTGGTTGAGAAGGCCAGATCTATGGATTAGAGGAAAAGATCTGACCTCAGAAGGTCATTTGAGTGTGAGCATGGAATGAACTCGCCGAGTCCATGAACGGACTCGACGAGTTGAGTCGGGTTGCCCCGCGACTCGCGATCTGTGACGACCCGTGGAGTATAGGGTTGACTCAGTGAGTCAAGAGAGGACCAGGGGCGAAGAGGGCAGGCGTGTACTCGCCGAGTCACCTTAGTGCACTCGGCGAGTCGGGTCAATGTGTGGCCGTTGACTTTCGTTGACTTTTAGGGTTTTGGTCAACAGTTGGACTTTTGAGTCAAGGATGGGTAAAATGGTCTTTTACCCTTCTGAGGGATTGTAGAAGGGGGTTTAATCTAGCCTTTGAGAGCCATTACTTATTGAGGATATTTTGTATGTGATTAGGCGGGGGTAGATCAGTAGATTCGTGTGCGAGATCATCCGCGATACCCGAGGTGAGTCTTCTCACTGTACATTACCTAGAGTGGTATTTATGTGTAGACCAGAGGGTCTTGTATGCTATGTGTATGTATGAGATTATGTGCATTGTGTTATATGTATGCTATGTGTTGTATAGACCGGACCGGAGGGTCCAACGATATAGACCGGACCGAAGGGTCCAACGATACAGACCGGACCGAAGGGTCCAAATGATACAGACCGGACCGAAGGGTCCAATGAGATATGACCGGACCAGAGGGTCCAACGAGCTATGACCGGACCGAAGGGTCCAACGAGCTACGGGACTGGAGGGTCCCGCTGAGACACATCGGACCGGAGGGTCGTATTGTAGCCTCGAGTGGCGTATGTGTTGCATGTGGTATTTTGGGGAACTCACTAAGCATTTATGCTTACAGTTGTTGTGTGATGTGTTTCAGGTATTAGCGAGGATCGCGGGAAGGCGCCGACATGATTCGTACACACTCAGGAGATTATGTTTTGAGATTCTGGGATTTGTTATGTGACGATGATATTTGATATATTTTGTGGGATATTTGTTTTTGATGAATGAAAGTATGTTTTGGAAATGAAAAATTGTTTTGAAAAATTACGTTGTTACACCAACATATTCAGTTAAACTACAACATCTATGTTTTGATTAGATTAACCCACATAAACATCCCTAATATTGTCTGAATAAAAATCCTTGGAAGTTCATTTAAGTAATCCGCAAACAAATCAACACCAAATACCATTGTAGAAACAACCACAAGATTCAGCATTACCATCCATGAAAGGAATCACAATACATATAGGTAATTCCAAGCCTTCAATAGATATCAAGAAACAATTAAAGAAATCTAAACACAAAGAAAAAAAACAAGTTTCTTGACATGGTTGTTAATGAATTTCCAAAATTAACAACAACAATCTTTTCAAACTTGAACGTCTCTATCACTAGATCTAGTATCAACATATTCATGGGCTTGTTGCCTTGTTGCAAATGATATGTTTTTAAAACTAAGTACTAACAAATCATGCATGCCCCCTTCTATTTGTTCAATTTAAAACTCTATACTAGATGAAACTTAAAGATAAATGCACTTTATACACAAGTGTATAGACACCATTATCAATTTCAAGTTGCATCTTCTTTTTGGTGTCTACTGCCCCTAGAACATAATTTTGAGTTAGGGCTCTCAAAGCAATGAAGCCAAAGGCATAAATAAGGAAGTGGCCATATATAACTGCATCATAATAAAGTAGATATTATCCCTGGTCTTAGGTAAGACAGCTTAGGATGCAGCTACAAGCATGTCAATCAAGGTACGATTGTGTGAAAAGTATGATTTAAGTGACAGATGACATAAGTTTTGCCGATTAGAATCCCTTATCCTCTTTCAAACCCCCAAATAACCTAAACCTAATCCAGCTTATTTGTAAAGGAATGGAGCACTAATTGATTGATTTAGGAGTTAGGATCTAGAATTTGCACTAGCAAATCGTAATGTAGCTTAATTGAAAATATTATGATGTGATTAATAATGTAACAAGATGAAATTGTCTAACAATGTGTGAAACTAACTTCTAACCTGACGACAAAGAGACGTGAAGCGGCGAGGATAGAGGACGAACTAACGGCGACGAGGCAGAGAAAGATGGCAAAGGGAACGACGGTTAGTTGGCAGGCAAACAGCTAGTCAACGAGGAAGGAATGATATCAGGTATCAACGAGAAAAGTCGGCGAGAAATAAAATGGGGTTTTCTTTGTTAACCTAAATGAAGTATTTGCAGAGAACAGGAACACAAAATTACTTTACACAAAAGTTGTGTTACTTGATTCTTAAAGAAGTAAATTACAGAACATTGAAAACTAGATAGCCATGAGGCTTACATAGAAACGGAAACTGCAAAAAGTAACTGACCCACTAACATCTACTTGAGAACATAAAGGAAACCTACCCATTACTTGAAAGACAAAGTCAAATGAATAAAACTTGGAAAGAAACAAAAGGGCATAAAAGTAAAAAGGATAGAAATGTGCAAAGAGACCAATACACGTGACCAGGTGTTGTACTTTAACATTCCCTCTCAACACCTGCTTCAGTCATTCCAATTTTCTCATAGAATTCAATCATCTTCTTGCTTGGCAATCCTTTCGTGAGAAAATCTGCAACTTGGTTTGAAGTTTTAATGTACTGCAAGTCAATATCCCCCTTTAAAACCTTCTCTCTAATGAAGTGATAGTGAACTTCCACATGTTTTGTCCTCGCATGGAATGTAGGATTCTTGTCCAGCTGAATTGACGAAAGGTTGTCACAAAACATTGGAATGTTGTATTCAACTTTTTGATTTAAATCTTTCAAAAGTTGTACAAGCCACACGATTTCTTGGCCAGCCATTGTTGCAGCTCTATACTCTGCTTCAGTTGTAGATAGAGACACAGTGGGCTGTCTCTTACTACACCACGACACTGCACTCGACCCCAACATGAAAACAAACCCAGTTATGGAACGACGTGTGTTTAAATCGCCTGCATAACTAGCATCACAATATCCAAAAATCTTGCAATCTGGTTCCCTCTTAAACATAATTCCACAGTTAATTGTGGTTTTAACATACCTTAGGACCCTTCGAACTGCATCCAGGTGGAATTTTCTTGGAGTTTGCATAAATCTGCTTAACACCCCCACAATGAAAGCTATATCTGGTCTTGTTAGTGTAAGATAGATGAGACTCCCAACAATCTTTATGTACATGGTTGCATGTTCTAACTCTCTACCCTTGTTTGCACATATCTTTGCATTTGTATCTACTGGGGTCACTGCAGGCTTGCATTCATGCATGCCAAAACGAGTCAACAGATCAGCAATGTATTTGTGTTGATGTAACACAAGTCCTTCACTTTCATATTTCACTTCCAAACCCAAGAAATGTTTGAGCTTCCCTAGATCTTTCATGTTAAACCTAGTACATAGATTCTCTTTCAATTGAGCAATTACGTCTTCAAGATCACCTGTGATAATAAGGTCATCTACATAGACAAGAACGACTGCCACTTTATCACCCACAAATTTCACGAATAAGCTTGCATCTGCTGTTGTTATGGAATAGCCATTGTGCTCAAGAAATTCTGCAATCTTCCCAAACCACGCCCTAGGCGATTGCTTGAGTCCATAAAGGGCTTTCTTCAATTTACATACATACTTGGGATGTTGCTTGCTCTCAAACCCCATAGGTTGCTGCATATGAATTACATGATCCAGGTCACCATACAAAAATGCATTGCTCACGTCCATCTGCCAGAGATTCCAACCTTTGCTTGCTGCTATGGCAAGAAGAACACGCACAGTGGTTGATTTAGGTACCGGGCTAAATGTATCTTCATAGTCAAGCCCAAATTTTTGTGAGAAACCCCGTGCTACTAAACGAGCTTTAAATCTCTCAACTGAACCATCTGCACGTTGTTTCACTTTGTACACACACTTGCACGAGATGGGCTTTACATCATCAGGTTTTGGAACCAACTCCTAGGTTTGGTTTCGGACTAGGGCTGCCATCTCTTCTTCCATTGCGACCAACCATTCACGCTTTGTGCATGCTTGATCAAACGTTTCTGGTTCACGAATTCCACTTTCAACAATAGCAGCATTAGCATATCTAGGATTTGGTCTTTTAAGTCTAGATGATCGTCTAAGAGTTACTGGCTCAATATTTTCATCTTCAGTGTGCACATTATTAAACACTCCAGTCTGCCATGGTTGTTGAGCTTCTGTATGAGCAACATCTTCTTCAGCAACAACCTCTTCATCAATAATACTTATATTAGTCTTGGAAGACTCCAAACCTTCTTTAAGCACATCTGAATCAGGAAGAGTTTCACGATTTGAAGACCACCATGACGATGTTTCATCAAACACCACGTTTCTAGAGACATAACATTTTCCACTGTTAGGGTCACAGCATCGCCATCCTTTTCTTTCTTGGTCATACCCAACAAATATGCATCGAACTGCCTTCTTCTCCATTTTATACCGCAAGTGACTAGGTATAAATACATAGCATACACAACCAAACACACGTAAATGGCTTACATTGGGTTTGATGTTCAAGAGTATCTCGAGAGGAGATACATACTGAAGACCTTGCTGAGGAATTCTGTTGATGACATATGCTGCTGTCTTCATAGCTTCAGCCCAAAAACGACCTGGAACATTTTTGTCATGGATCATACTCCCATTAATCTCAGCAATATGACGGTTCTTTCTTTATGAAACTCCATTTTGCTGTGGAGTGCTTGGACATGACAACTGTCGCTTGATTTTGTGCTCAGTTAGATAGTCGGTAAACTCTTTAGCAAGATACTCACCGCCATTGTCTGACCTCAAACATCTTATACTGTGCTACACATCTCTTTCTGCTTCAGCTTTAAATTCTTTGAATTTGCTGAATGTTTCAACTTTCTCCTTCATGAAGTATACCCAAACGAATCTTGAATAGTCGTCTATAAAAGTGACCATATATCTCATACCTCCAAGTGAGAGCTGTTTGACAGGTCCAAACACATCTGAATGCACTAGTTCCAGGGGTTGTTTGGCTTGGTACATGGACTTCTCAAAAGGTAACTAATGAGCTTTGCCATATTGGCAACCTGCACAAACAAGATTCTTGTTTACTTCAAGTTGGGTAAGACCAGTGACAACCTTCTTCTTCATCATCATATTGAGTTTGTCGTAAGCTACGTGACTTAAACACATATGCCAAAGATCTACATTTTGATTCTTCTTTGTCTTATCTACATATGCTGTTTCAGCGGACATCACATAGATAGACTCTGATCGTCTTCCTTTGGCAATGGGGTGAGATGGGGTTTTAAGCTCCTTGTATACTTTTACATAATTAGGACCGAAAAGCACATAGTGACCTGCTGAGGTTAATTGAGGCACATAAAGAATGTTCTTTTTTATCCCAGGGACATGATACACACTTTGTAACATCATCTTTACCGTGTTCTCTTCCGGGTGAAACTTGACATCACCGACATGGGCAATTGGCAACCTAGAGTCGTCAGCAATCACGACTACACGACTACCTCCATATTCAACTGGATCTTGGATAATTTCTTTTTCACCCGTCATGTGATTTGAACAACCTGAATCTACAATCCACTGATCTAGTCGTCTCTTGGTTGTAGCCGTGAGAGCCATAATGTCTTCCTCTTTAGCAAAGTGTACTTCAGCATCCCAAACATCTTCTTTGGATGTAGCTGCATTTCCTTCTTCCATACGTTCTGATGGACAATCCCTTGCTCTATGACCCTTCTTATTGCAGTTATAACATTTAAATGGAAACTTTTTGTTTGAGTAATTTTTCTGCTTCTCTTCAGGCTGCTCTCTATTCTCATAGTCACGAGTCTTTCTTTCATCACCATGACTTTTGTTTCTCTCTGAATTTCTTTTGGAACTAGAATTGTACTTTGTCTTAACCTTCCCTTTTCCCTTCTCCACATATAAGGCTTCCTCCTCAGCTTTTAATGTGACTCCCCCAATTTGTTTTGCAAGAGCCTCTTGCCCTGCTAAGAGGTTTTCAAACTCAACTAAGAATGGTTGTACATACCATCCCTGAATAGCTGCAACAAAGCTTCTAAATTCTGATTTTAGGCCACGTATAATGATCCGTTTCATACGAGTCTCACTGATATGAGACAGTGGATCAAGTTCTGAAATCTCCCTACAAGTTGACTTCACCTTATGGAAGTATTGAGGAATAGACATCTCACGTTGAGACACAGAGAGCAACTCATTTTCCAGAAGTTGCAACTTTGTGTCATTCTTTTTCGAGAACAGTGATTGAAGAGTTTTCCAGGCTTCGGCTGGAGTCACAGCATCCCGGATGTGTTCAAAAATGCCTTCTTCAACTGTTGTCTTCATAATAAACATTGCCTTTCCTGCCTTGATCTTCCATTTTCGCAGAACCCCATTGTTATCTTCAGCTTCTGGTTGCTCTTTCTCAGTACCGTTTACAACCTCCCATAAATCATGCCCCTGCATGTACGAAGTGATACAGGTGGACCATGTGTTGTAATTTTGGTTCTTGAGTTTCTTGACACCACCTACTACTTGAAGATCAGTCATGGGTCTGGCTCTAATACCAGATTGTTAACCTAAATGAAGTATTTGCAGAGAACAGGAACACAAAAGTACTTTACACAAAAGTTGTGTTACTTGATTCTTAAAGAAGTAAATTACAGAACATTGAAAACTAGATAGCCATGAGGCTTACATAGAAACGGAAACTGCAAAAAGTAACTGACCCACTAACATCTACTTGAGAACATAAAGGAAACCTACCCATTACTTGAAAGACAAAGTCAAATGACTAAAACTTGGAAAGAAACAAAAGGGCATAAAAGTAAAAAGGATAGAAATGTGCAAAGAGACCAATGCACGTGACCAGGTGTTGTACTTTAACATTTTTTTGCCTTACGAATTACGATCCAGACTCCGGAGGCTGAGCTCCATAGTTTTGTTTCTTTTTAATTTCCCCTTTTTAGGCAAATTACGTAAATAACAGACTTTATTTCTTTATTTCTTTCTTTTTTTTGAGAGAACGACCCAAAATAAATAGGCAGGAATGAATAATATCCAAAATAACCGTAATTTTTTTTACCAACTTTGAACCCCCCCTAACTTTTTCATATGAGTTTGTTTGAGCTGATTTTTTTTATTGTATTCTTTACTAGGTGTGAGACTCGTGTATTACACGGGTTTATAAAAAAAAGTTTAATATAAAATTATAACCATTATATATTTTTTAAAGTAATAATTTTACATAAATACAAATAATATAATAAATAAAGTAAGTAACTTAATATATAATGTAAAATATTTGAAAGGTTGTAGAGCATTTATTATGAAATTAAATAGAATGATCTACTTTACATATATAAATCTCACTAAAATGTGGATTTTAAATTTAAAAAAATGAAAAATACAAGAAAATGTCAAGTTGTAACACCCAAATTTTCAAAACAATTTTTCACATTTTATAAAACACATTTTCATTCATAATCGTTATAAAAACACCATTGTATCACATAGTCAATCATAACATCATATCCCAAGATCATAGTAAAAATCTCCCCGTGTGTGTACTGATCAAGTCGGCGCCTTCCCGCGATCCTCGCTGGTACCTGAGACACATAACACAACACTGTAAGCATAAATACTTAGTGAGTTCCCCAAAATACCACATATAACACATATTAGTCACTCGAGGCTATAACTCTGATGACCCTCTGGTCAAGGTGTCTCTGTGGGACCCTCCAGTCCCATAACTCTGTGGGCCCTCTAGCCCTAACTCTGTGGGCCCTCTGGCCCTAACTCTGTGGACCCTCTGGCCCTAACTCTGTGGACCCTCTGGCCCTAACTCTGTGGACCCTCTGGCCCTAACTCTGTGGACCTTCCGGTCCTAACTCTGAAAACTCTGTAACATACATAGCATATAACGCATAGAAATCACATCATGCAAAAGCATACAACATACTCTGTCTCATAGCTCTAATTACCACTCTAGGTAAAGTATAGTGAGAAGACTCACCTCGGGTAACTCGGTAAAGCTCGAACTCTGTAAAATCAGGTCTAGCCTCCGCCTAATCATGTAAAATAAATACTCTCAATCAATACATCTCTCAAGGCTAGACTATTCCTCCTCTTAGTACTCTCAGAAGGGTAAAAGACCATTTTACCCCTCTCATAACTCAAAGGCCCCACTATAGACCAAACCCTAAAAGTCAACCAAAAGTCAACCCTCCGGGTTACGCTGCGCGTACCAGATGTGTACGCTGGGCGTACCCGGCAGTCTCAGAATCGGGGAACGCCTCCCCGTACGCCGCGCGTACTGGGATTACGCCCGACGTTAATCCCAGTTTCAGTCCCTTAGCTCTTGAGGTCTTAAACAGTTAAGACTCACGTCCAACTTCTAGATCTAACCATTTTTAAGCCTCTTAATCCATAAAGTCGATGACTTTAAGCCTTTGCATGGCTGAACAAGTCACTAACACCCAAAATATACCATTTCCTAACACTAGAAAGCCCAATACTCAAACATGATCTCATATCCACGACCAAGATGGGAACTTTATTGATCTACAACACAAATACCACTGAAATGGGACAGATCTAGGTCCATGGAGCACATTACACTCATAAAGTCTCCACATTTGGGACTTTTAACCCTAAAATGGTCCATGAAGCAACAAACCAAATGAAAAGGAAAGTTTTGAACTTTATACCTCCAAATGCAGCTCCTTCCTCTGTAGATCTCAGATCCAAACTTGCACTTCAAACTCTAGTCTCCACAAACTCCTCTCCTTCTTCTTCACTGAATTTCGGGATGTTACAATTCTCCCCCACTAGAACTAGACTTCGCCCTCGAAGTCTCACTCAACAAATAACTCTGGATACTGCTCGCGCATCTCTAACTCCGGCTCCCAGGTCATTTCAGAACCCTTCCGATGTTGCCACTGGACTTGAACCAATGACGCCTCCTTGTTTCTCAAAGTCTTGATCCTTCGATCCACAATCGCAACCGGTCTCTCAACATAATTCAGGCTCGCGTCCACCTGAATGTCCTCTAACGGAACCACTGCCGACTCATCAGCGATACACTTCCTCAACTAAGACACGTGGAAGGTATCGTGAATCTGGCTCAACTCCACAGGTAGCTCCAAACGATACGCTACACTGCCCACCCTGGCAGTCACCCTGAAAGGACCAATATACCAAGGTCCCAACTTACCCCTCTTCCTGAATCGGATCACCCCCTTCCAAGGAGATACCTTCAGGAGTACAAAATCACCAACCTGGAACTCAACCCCCGAGCGACGTCTGTCCGCATAACTCTTCTGGCGGCTCTGAGCGGTCAGCAACCTCTGTCTGACCTGCTGAATCTGCTCAGTCGTCTGAAGTACTATCTCTGTACTACCCATCACACGCTGCCCGACCTCTCCCCAGCAAATAGGAGTCCGACACCTCCTCCTATACAACAGCTCAAAGGGTGGCATACTGATGCTCAAATGATGGCTGTTGTTATAGGAAAACTCAACCAAGGGTAAATACGTGTCCCAACTTCCTCCGAAGTCCAATACACATGCCCGAAGCATGTCCTCGAGCGTCCGAATCGTCCGCCCGCTCTGCCCGTCTGTCTGTGGGTGGTAGGCGGTACTGAAATGCAACCTCGTACCCAACTGGATATCGACTCAACCCCGACCTCTATCATCTGATACTCATCGTTGGACCCTTTGGTCCGGTCTATATCGTTGGACCCTTCGGTCCGGTCTGTACAACACATCACCAGGACTCAACTCAACTCAAGAGTTTGGTCCGCCTGTAGTTGGAATCGCTCGTTCCAATGACTCATTCAACTCATAGCTTGGGGACCCGCAACCCATGTGTACTTTACTTATCCAATCCCTTCGGATTGGATGTCCACACTTACTCAGAATGTAATGATTCCCAATCATTGAGGAGACCCCGGTCTCACCCCTGGTCCGACCACCAGGCTCCCAAAACTCATGCGTAGGGCTTTTCAAGCCTAAAACCCTCCTGTGTCATGCTCAGATCAAGAAGGCTTCCTCATAACAACCTCTCGCTAATTAGTGCGTATTACGGCTCCCCATAACATCACCACAACCTCCTACTAACTAGTGAGTACTACGGCTCCCCATAGTATCACAACAACCTCTCTCTGACTAGTGAGTACTACGGCTCCCCGTAGTATCACAACAACCTCTCTCTGACTAGTGAGTACTACGGCTCCCCATAGTATCACAACAACCTCTCTCTGACTAGTGAGTACTACGGCTCCCCATAGTATCACAACAACCTCTCTCTGACTAGTGAGTACTACGGCTCCCCATAGTATCACAACAACCTCTCTTTGACTAGTGAGTACTACGGATCCCCATAGTATCAC
Source organism: Lactuca virosa (assembly GCF_052849685.1). Lineage (NCBI taxonomy): Eukaryota > Viridiplantae > Streptophyta > Magnoliopsida > Asterales > Asteraceae > Lactuca > Lactuca virosa. The sequence goes on from NC_136426.1 coordinate 182,479,655, forward strand.
AACAACCTCTCTCTGACTAGTGAGTACTACGACTCCCCATAGTATCACAACAACCTCTCTGACTAGTGAGTACTTGATCGGTATATTTTACATCACGCTTAATATACTATAATTTATGTAAAATAACCGATTTTATCTAAGAATGGTGCTACTTTGACATGTATTTGAATTATGTTTGTAGGTGGTAAATATGATGAAAATGGTACAAAAAGATGCAAAAAGAAGTTCAAGGAAATACACGAAGAGAAATCAAGATTGAAAACAAAAGAATTGAAGATGTTCGGGTTTGGAAAGACGAGAAAACAAAATAAAAAAATGAAAAATTGTATTTTTAAAATAATTATAATTTAATTAAAATGATTTATTTAGGAAATAATAATTTTATTATTTTCTAAATAATTTAATTTAATTAAATGTATTTTTAATAAAATCAAATTAAAAATAATATATAAAAATCATGTTTTTTTTAATAAAAATAAAAAGAATTTAAATTAATTAATGAGGTTTAATTAAAATAAATTATTGGGAATTAATTATTTAATTTCTAAATAATTTATATTAATTAAATTAATTTAATTTAATTTAAATTGAAAAAAAAAAAGAGAAAAAAAAAATAGAAAAGACAAAAAATCGGAGCCCAAACCCGGAGCAGAAGCCCAAACCCGGAGCCCAGGTTTCAATTCTCGCGACCCGGATCCGAAGATCCGAGACCCGATCCGCCCCGCCCCGCAACCAGATCCCCTCACAGAAAGATCCGAAATTACCGATCCATACCCGGCTCCGACCCGGGTTGGATCCGCGCTTTTATCCGCATATGACGTCATCCATGACGTCGTCGCATCCGACCCGCACCGTATCCGATTCGCTCCGACCCGAAGATCCGATCCGTTTCGTCTCACATCAAGGTCCGCGCCTTGACCCGGATACCGACCCGATCTGGATCCGCGAAAAATAGCCCTAAACGACGTCGTTTTGATGCCAGCTCCAAGTACTTGTGCCATGTGCTGAACCTACGGGTTTTCCTATCTTTTAAACACTTTCCAACCAATTTTAACCACTTTTTCACCACTTTTCCTATTTTAAACCCAAATTCTTCCCAACAAAACCAAATAATTCCATCTTTTTAATTCTTTTGAATTCTTTTTCATGAGATTTAGATTGGATCTTAGATCCAATCTAAAAGCTTAATATTCCTAGCTTTATTTCATTCTTTTTGGTATTTAATTTTCCAAAAATTCACTATAAATACCACCTCAAAATCACCATTTCAACACACCCTCTTACATTCTTACACACCTCATATACCTCTTATACCAACCTACTTTCATACCACCACCTTCTTTAGGAAATTTCTATATTTTTTTGGAAGCATTTTAGTCTTCCAAATTCCTTTCTTTTTCAAAGAATTCAAGCCATCAAAGATTCAAGACTTTTCAAGATTCAAGATCAAGACATCAAGAATTCAAGAATACAAATATGAGTTTGTATAAGTCTACAATGCGCGGCTAAATCCTCTCGTGATCGCAACCGGGAGTAGGTTTTAATTCTTACTTATTGTATTATTTTTGGGTGTGAACATTTGAATTTGTTGAATATTATTTGTGGATTTTGTTTATGTTTTTAACATTATAAAATCGTTACACTTATTTTATTCATTTATCAATTAATTATTCCAAGTTTAAAATACTTTTAAGTGATCTCCCCACCGTGCCAAATCATCCAATAGCGGTGTGTAGGACGGAGGGTGCGGTTACACTTATTTTCTATTTTGGACTTAGACTTTAATTGAATCGACTATGAAAAATTAATAACACTCATTTCTAATTCATATAATTATTAATTCTGAAACCGGAAGCGATCATTGTTTTTAATTGAATTAAAATCATATATTTTTGTTTGTCATCATATTTATAAATCTCAAATTAATCATTATTTCTTTATCGTTAAATCAAAATAGTAACTAAACTATTAACCATAAGCTCCTCTGGATCCGACCCTTACTTACCACTCGCTAGATTAGTGGAAATAAGGTTTATTTTTGACGCGACAACGACCGCTCGTCAAATTTTGGCGCCGTTGCCGGGGAGTTAATTGCGCTTAATATTTAGTTATTTTGATTTTGATTTTATAAAAAATTAAAAAAAAAATTTGATAAAAATTTCACATTTTCTTTTTAGTTGTTTATTTGATATATTTTTTTTTTATTTTTATTTTTAGTATAATTTTCGAATATATATTTACAATTAAAAAAAAAAAATTTCACATTTTTTTTTTTGATTTTTAAGTATTATTTCGAAAATATATATAAAAAAATAAAATTTTTTTTTTTGTTTATTTGATTTTTTTTTAACTTCGAAAATATATATAAAAAAATAAAAAATACATATAAAAGAAATTTATTTGATTCTTATAGTCTTTATTTATAATTGTTAAATTCCTTTTACGCGTTTGTATTTTTTTTGTTGTGCATGCATACTCGTTATTCGAGACGATCCTCTCCGTTGCTTTTTAACTCAGAAATCGAAAGAGCGGCAAGAAGAAATCGTGTTACTCACCGCGCCTTAATTTTTGAAGAAGGCAACAAAACCGACGACAAGATGACAGACCGAAAAACCATGGGAGATTTTGCACGACCCTCACTTGACGGGACCAAATCATGCATTAAACGACCTGAAGTAGGAGCTACAACTTTTGAGATCAAGATGCATGTGATCCAAATGGTGCAAAATAGTGCGTAATTCGATGGCTCACCCGATAGTGACCCCAATACACACATCACTAGTTTCTTGGACATTTGTGACATGTTCAAGATGGATGGAGTAACTGAAGATGCAATCCGACTACGCCTCTTTCCTTTCTCTTTACGAGGCCGTGCCAAGAGGTGGTTCTCAACATTACCCGCTGAATCCATCACCACTTGGGAAGACTTGGCTGACAAATTCCTAACCAAGTACTTTCCACCATCAAAGACAAACATGAGGATCAATGAAATCCTTTCATTTCAAGCTGAAGATGGCGAATCGCTATACGAAGCATGGGAAAGATACCGAGAGCTACTCCAAAGATGCCCACATCATGAGCTACCTATGTGGAGGCAGGTTCAAACATTCTTCAATAGTTTGGACATTCATACACAACAATCACTCCATGCAGCTGCCGGAGGTTCCATAAGGAACAAAACACCAGAAGAAACTTATGAACTCATAGATGAAATGGCAATGAATGGCAGTCCCGCTCATTCGGTCCAATATCGTGGCAACAAAAACAAACAACTTAAATTTGAGAGTGTACATCAAACCGATGAAGTGCTGACTGAAGTCCTTTCCCAAATGCGGAAACTGACAACTGAAATCAGTCAACTCAAACAAAACCCTCAATCTAATGTTCAAACTGTTTGCAGTTTATGTGAAGGACCACACAAGGCTAAAGACTACAGAAAAGGGAACATGTTTGCTCAAAACAATGATAAAGTTGAAGAAGTCTTTTATTCTTCCGGTGATCAGGCTGATTTGAATGAAGAAAGGCGAAATTTCTATAGACCACAACAACAACACAATCAATTCAACAACCAAAGCAACAATGACCGATGGAGGAACAACAACAATTCAAGTTCAAATTGGCGGAACAACAACAACAACTTCAACCCAAACTGGCAAGGCAACAAGGTCAGCAACAACAATTCGGGCCAATCCAGTCAAAATCAACATCATGGGCCGGTTTCTTCTCAAGCAAATCATGGAAAGACAAGTGAACCATACCATGATAAGCAAATGGAACAATTGATGAACATGATGAAGGAAAGTCTCAAGCAAAATGAAATTAACTCCAAATCAATTTCAATACTTGAGAAGCAATTGGGACAAATAGCAGAGCAAATAAATCGGCGACCACCTGGCAACCTTCCGGGCACCACGCAAGTAAATCCTCAACACTCAAGAGCTTCAACTAGCAACACCACCACCACCAACACCAACAACAACGCACATGTAAATGAGGTAAGTATTCTGCGTAGTGGTAAATCATATGATAATCAAGTGCATAAGCCTACACCAAACTCGTTAAAAAATCCTGATGAGGTTTTGGTGGAGGATTATGTATCTTCTGATAATGAAAGTGAAAAGACTCTTAAAACACCAATTGAACGAGAACATAAATTGAAAGGAAAATTGCATGAGTCGGAACAATCTAAAGTTGGGGAAGGACATGTGGAGACAAATACCACCCCTTACCCAACAGCTTTGAAAAACCCAGAAAAACAAGTTTTTAAAAAAAATGATGATATTTGGGAAACTTTTCGACAAGTCAAAATTAACATCCCACTTATCGATGCCATTAAGCAAATTCCGGCTTATGCTAAATTCCTCAAAGATTTATGTACTCAAAAGAGACGTCACCGAATTCCAACAAAATCAAACGGTACAGCACATGTTAGTGCCGCTTTGACAGGAATACTTCCACCCAAATTAAAAGATCCTGGAGCACCTTTAATTACAATTGAAATTGGAAACATAAAAATCAAAAAGGCACTTCTTGATCTTGGAGCAAGTATCAATGTCCTTCCTGGTAGTTTATATGATAAATATGACCTTGGCCCATTGCAACCAACTAACATTACTGTATCCATGGCCGATTTGTCACTTAAATTACCACGGGGGATGTTGCCTGATGTCATAGTCAAGGTGGAAGATTTTTATTACCCAGTTGACTTCATAGTTATGGACTCTGAAAAACACTTCAAGGACAAACAACAAAATGTCATTCTCGGTCGTCCCTTTTTAGCAACTATAAATGCTCAAATTAGTTGTCGAGATGGTGCAATTGACGTGACTTTTGGCAACCGCAAGTTGAGACTACAAGCCTTTGAACCGAACGCTAACTCTCCAGATCATAATGATTGCTTTATGATAGACACCATCGGGGATTGTGTTCACGAGCATACCGCAAATATGCTCCTGGACATAACCAATGATTTGGAGGATGATTTTTGTGACAGTGACAGATCTAAATCAATTGAAGATCAAAAAGAGTTTCTGAATGCTATCCATGGTCGCACGTCAACTTGGTCAAATAATTTTGATGATCTCCCAGATTCAATTGATTTAAAGATAAAGCCATCATTGGAAGAACCACCAGCATTGGAATTGAAGTTATTACCGAAGCATTTGAAATATGCCTTTTTAGGAGAAAATCAAACGCTTCCGGTGATCATTGCATCAGATTTGACAGAGGAACAAGAACAAGCATTACTGAAGGTGCTTAACACATACAAAGCCGCAGTTGGATGGACAATAGCCGATCTTAAGGGAATAAGCCCAGCAGTTTGCATGCATAGAATCATTACCGAACCGTCAACAAAACCATCAAGAGAGACGCAAAGAAGATCGAACCCTAATATGAGGGAAGTCGTGAAGAAAGAAGTGTTAAAGTGGTTAGATGCCGGAATCATCTACCCAATCTCTGACAGTGTATGGGTTAGCCCAACGCAAACCGTTCCAAAGAAAGCTGGCATCACGATCGTAGAAACTTCAAGTGGTGAAAAGATAACCACTCGGCCGGTAACCGGGTGGCGGGTTTGTATTGATTATCGCAAATTAAATACTGCCACTTTAAAAGACCATTTTCCTTTACCTTTCATTGACCAAATAATAGAGAAATTATCAGGTCAAAAGTTTTATTGTTTTCTGGATGGGTATTCTGGATACAATCAAATACCTATACATCCTGAAGACCAAGCCAAGACTACTTTTACATGTCCCTATGGTACTTTCGCATTCCGACGAATGCCATTCGGATTATGTAATGCCCCTGCCACTTTTCAAAGATTAATGACTAGTATTTTTTCAGACATGGTCGGGGAGTCCTTGGAAATTTTTATGGATGATTTCTCTATTTTTGGATCAACATTTGACACATGTCTCCAACAATTGGTAAAAGTTTTGAAACGTTGCACGGAGACAAACTTGGTTTTAAGTTGGGAGAAAAGTCATTTCATGGTTAAAGAAGGAGTTGTACTTGGGCATGTTGTCTCTGAAAGAGGATTTGAAGTTGACCATGCCAAAGTACAACTCATTTCCTTATTACCACCTCCCACAAATGTCAAAGGCGTGAGATCTTTTCTTGGACATGCAGATTTTTATAGACGATTCATCAAAAATTTTAGTGCGATTTCAAAACCTTTATGCAATTTGCTCTCTAAAGACGCACCATTTTCTTTTGATGAATCGTGTATGAAATCCTTTCAAAATTTAAAGGGACAACTTTCCCAAGCACCAATATTGCGATCACCTGATTGGTCACAACCTTTTGAAATCATGTGTGACGCAAGTGATTATGCGGTTGGTGCTGTATTGGGGCAACGGGTGAATAAAAAGCCCGTTGTAATCTCTTATGCTAGCAAAACTTTTTCCGATATACAATTGAATTACACAACAACGAAAAAAGAGTTGTTAGCAGTTGTTTTTGCTTTAGACAAATTTCGCTCATATGTTTGGGGGTCAAAAGTTGTTGTTTTTACGGACCATAGTGCTTTGCGTCATCTCATGCAAAAGAAAGATGCAAAACCGAGGCTTATTAGATGGATATTGCTACTACAAGAATTTAACTTAGAAATTCAGGATAAGAAAGGAAGTGATAAAGTAGTAGCTGATCACTTGTCCAGACTCCCCATTGATGTATCAAGCAATTTCAAGGATGAAATTCGGGATACCTTTCCCGATGAACAATTATTGAACATCAATGGATTACCTTGGTTTGCTAATATTGTGAATTATTTGGCTACAGGAAAAATACCAGAGTATTGGACAAAGCAAAAGATGAAACATTTCATGGCACAAGCAAAACGGTTTATTTGGGACAATCCAGACTTATTCAAGATTGGACCAGATCAAATAATTCAGAGATGTGTCCCTGACCATGAAATTCAAGATTTATTGGCTCATTGTCACTCATACGCATGTGGAGGACATTTTAGTGCTCAAAAGACGGGTCACAGAGTTCTAGACACGGGTTTCTTCTGGCCAACAATTTTTCGTGATGCGCATGTGTTTGTTAAATCCTGTTTGAAATGCCAACAAGTTGGGGGGATCTCAAAAAGAGACCAAATGTCATAAAACCCCATCTTGGTTGTTGAAATATTTGATGTGTGGGGAATTGACTTTATGGGTCCTTTTCCAACTTCTTTCGGCAATATTTATATTTTGGTGGCTGTCGATTATGTCTCAAAGTGGATTGAAGCCGAGGCCACCAAAACAAATGATCACCATGTTGTTTGTAAGTTTGTCAAGAAAAATATTTTTGTGAGACATGGTATCCCTCGTGTGATCATCAGTGATGGAGGGTCACATTTTAAAAACTTTAAATTTGGCAAACTACTCAAAAAACATTTTGAAGCACCAATTAGTATTACTTGTATGGATATAGAAACAAACAATAGGATGCATAATAGTGAGAAAGTGGACCGTAACAGACTGATACATTTCATGCAGTAGATCAGCTTTCTAGAACTTGTTTTAACTCTATTTTAAGAATACTAAATATCAAAATGATAAAGGCAATTCATTTATTTTTATTTTTAGCCAATTAACCCTTAAGCCTACCCATTTGTATTTAAAATCCCTGTTGTTAACCACTTTGAGCCTTAGCCTGTTCATTTCTTAAGCAGATTTAAGCCATATCCCAAACACTTTCCTACCATGTCTTTCGACTTTATAAGCAAAGTGTTATCATTTTCGTGTATGTATTTGTTATATATATTGTTCATATTTTAGCGAGTCAAATAAATTGTGAAATTTCATAAAATTTCTTTTGCTTGGTTCTAAAAAATTGGTTTAATATATATATATATATATATATATATATATATATATATATATATATATATATATATATATATATATATATATATAAAAGACAGCTACCCCTTTATTTGAATGTTCTCTTTTTGTTTGTGTAAGTATTTATAGTTTTATAAACTTAAGGTTAGATATCAAGAAATTAACGTTGTTCGAAACATTTTACACAAATTTTCGACATTTTTAGAAAATCTAAGCCTAAGTTTAAAGTTGTATGATGTGAGATTTTTTTTGTGTTAATTGTTATTTTTAGAAAATCAAAGTTTAGAAACAAATCTAAAGTTTGAGCTTCCATACTTTGATATATATCTGTTTTGTTTAAAAAAAAAAAAAATTATTAAAAATAAAAGTATAGCGTTAGTGAAGGTTAGTTAGAAATATTTTATATGTTTGTAAACGTTTGCAATTTTTGTTTCAAGTTGAGTCCATATATATACACTTTGGGGTTTTGCTGTGCAAAAAAAAAAAAAAAAAAAAAAAAAAAAAAAAAAAAAAAAAAACCAGAACCAAGCATTTTAGTTTGAATAACTTTTGTATTTTTGTTAATAATAAAAGTTTAATTTGAAATGACATATTCAAATAATTTCATGATTTTTAAATTGAACATAATCCAAAAAGATTTTTGTCTTATCTAAACGTTTTGAGTCATTTTAGATAAGTTGTAGATGTTATTAATGTTTGTATATAGTTGTATTGTATTTATCAAGTTATAATAATTATCTTTGTTGTGCTCTTAAAGTCTAAAAGACCCAAGTCACCAATCCAAAAACATCCCTACCCTACCCTTAGCCGAACATTACAACATGAAAGTCCTTTTGATTGCTATTTAAGTAGTCACTAAGTAGAGGTAGATCAAGCCTATGGTTAAGCGATATCTTTAAATCGACCTTGAAACACGTCTCCACTTCAAAGAAAGAAATGTGACCTCATTTGTTGCTATATCTTGATCAGGTGGTATTGATTGGTGCTATTTAATTCAGTTATGGTTCCATGTGAAAACTAGTTTATAATTCATATCTTTAGTTTTCAAAAGCATCAAAGAAGTTTTCTAGCACACTAATCAATTACATTTGGATCTTTCTCGGGACGAGAAAGAGATAAGTTGAGGAGGTTTGATCGGTATATTTTACATCACGCTTAATATACTATAATTTATGTAAAATAACCGATTTTATCTAAGAATGGTGCTACTTTGACATGTATTTGAATTATGTTTGTAGGTGGTAAATATGATGAAAATGGTACAAAAAGATGCAAAAAGAAGTTCAAGGAATTACACGAAGAGAAATCAAGATTGAAAACAAAAGAATTGAAGATATTCGGGTTTGGAAAGACGAGAAAACAAAATAAAAAAATGAAAAATTGTATTTTTAAAATAATTATAATTTAATTAAAATGATTTATTTAGGAAATAATAATTTTATTATTTTCTAAATAATTTAATTTAATTAAATGTATTTTTAATAAAATCAAATTAAAAATAATATATAAAAATCATGTTTTTTTTAATAAAAATAAAAAGAATTTAAATTAATTAATGAGGTTTAATTAAAATAAATTATTGGGAATAAATTATTTAATTTCTAAATAATTTATATTAATTAAATTAATTTAATTTAATTTAAATTGAAAAAAAAAAGAGAAAAAAAAAATAGAAAAGACAAAAAATCGGAGCCCAAACCCGGAGCAGAAGCCCAAACCCGAAGCCCAGGTTTCAATTCTCGCGACCCGGATCCGAAGATCCGAGACCCGATCCGCCCCGCCCCGCAACCAGATCCCCTCACAGAAAGATCCGAAATTACCGATCCATACCCGGCTCCGACCCGGGTTGGATCCGCGCTTTTATCCGCATATGACGTCATCCATGACGTCGTCGCATCCGACCCGCACCGTATCCGATTCGCTCCGACCCGAAGATCCGATCCGTTTCGTCTCACATCAAGGTCCGCGCCTTGACCCGGATACCGACCCGATCTGGATCCGCGAAAAATAGCCCTAAACGACGTCGTTTTGATGCCAGCTCCAAGTACTTGTGCCATGTGCTGAACCTACGGGTTTTCCTATCTTTTAAACACTTTCCAACCAATTTTAACCACTTTTTCACCACTTTTCCTATTTTAAACCCAAATTCTTCCCAACAAAACCAAATAATTCCATCTTTTTAATTCTTTTGAATTCTTTTTCATGAGATTTAGATTGGATCTTAGATCCAATCTAAAAGCTTAATATTCCTAGCTTTATTTCATTCTTTTTGGTATTTAATTTTCCAAAAATTCACTATAAATACCACCTCAAAATCACCATTTCAACACACCCTCTTACATTCTTACACACCTCATATACCTCTTATACCAACCTACTTTCATACCACCACCTTCTTTAGGAAATTTCTATATTTTTTTGGAAGCATTTTAGTCTTCCAAATTCCTTTCTTTTTCAAAGAATTCAAGCCATCAAAGATTCAAGACTTTTCAAGATTCAAGATCAAGACATCAAGAATTCAAGAATACAAATATGAGTTTGTATAAGTCTACAATGCGCGGCTAAATCCTCTCGTGATCGCAACCGGGAGTAGGTTTTAATTCTTACTTATTGTATTATTTTTGGGTGTGAACATTTGAATTTGTTGAATATTATTTGTGGATTTTGTTTATGTTTTTAACATTATAAAATCGTTACACTTATTTTATTCATTTATCAATTAATTATTCCAAGTTTAAAATACTTTTAAGTGATCTCCCCACCGTGCCAAATCATCCAATAGCGGTGTGTAGGACGGAGGGTGCGGTTACACTTATTTTCTATTTTGGACTTAGACTTTAATTGAATCGACTATGAAAAATTAATAACACTCATTTCTAATTCATATAATTATTAATTCTGAAACCGGAAGCGATCATTGTTTTTAATTGAATTAAAATCATATATTTTTGTTTGTCATCATATTTATAAATCTCAAATTAATCATTATTTCTTTATCGTTAAATCAAAATAGTAACTAAACTATTAACCATAAGCTCCTCTGGATCCGACCCTTACTTACCACTCGCTAGATTAGTGGAAATAAGGTTTATTTTTGACGCGACAACGACCGCTCGTCAGTACTACGGCTCCCCATAGTATCACAACAACCTCTCTCTGACTAGTGAGTACTACGGCTCCCCATAGTATCACAACAACCTCTCTCTGACTAGTGAGTACTACGGCTCCCCATAGTATCACAACAACCTCTCTCTGACTAGTGAGTACTACGGCTCCCCATAGTATCACAACAACCTCTCTCTGACTAGTGAGTACTACGGCTCCCCATAGTATCACAACAACCTCTCTCTGACTAGTGAGTACTACGGCTTCCCGTAACATCACAACACCCTTCCCTAGTAGCTCCTGAAGCTGCGAGGATAACTACTGCGTCTCTGGCGGCGCAAGGCGATAAGGCGCCTTGGCGATAGGCGCTGCCCCCGGAACCAACTCGATGCGAAACTCTACTTGCCTCTCGGGAGGCACACCCGAAAACTCCTAGGGAAAAACATCCGGGGACTCTCGCACTATCGGAACGTCATCCATCGAACTTAGCCTCCCAACGGCCTCTCGTGTGTCCATCACATAGGACACATAACCGCTGCAGCCTTGCTGAAAACTCTGTCTCGCTCTGGCGGTTGAACAAAATGCCGACCCACATCGGTTACCCTCGTTGTACACCGTAAGTACTCCCCCACTGGGGTCTCGTATCGTCACCAACTATCGCTCGCAGTCTATGACAACCCCAAATCGGCTTAACCCAACCATGCCCACTATGACACACACGTCCCCCATCGATATTGGGACCAGATCTATCGGGGACTCAACACCGAAGATCTCGAGTACACATCCTCGACTCACATTCATAACATACTCCGCTCGCTCGTCTGCTATGGAAACTCGTAGAGGTCGACTCAACGCCTCTAGTCGGCTACTGATGTGCCGACCAAACGTTATTGACACAAATGATCGACTCGCTCCCGAGTCAAATATCACTAAAGCAGGTACATAACTCATAAGAAAAGTACCAGCCACGACATTGGGCGTTGCACGGACCTCCCCCGCCATCAACTGGAAGGCTCTCCTGCGAGCCTCGGTTGCCTCGGCCCTCGTTGGCCTGGCCTCGGTAACTCTAGCAGTAGGTGCGGCTTTCCTCAGATAGAATACTCGGTTCTTCCTCGCTTAGGGTTCGAACCATCCCCAATTGGCGTACCAACAATCTATCACCCCGACTGTCCCCACCAGTAATCATCGCACCTACTCTTGGAAGGTGATACGCAACTCTCGATGATCTCCTGACAGAGATCAAACAACTCCAAATACCAGGATCTCGTATGCAACCTTCAGTACTTACCATCGTGACTGCCTCTAGTCATTTAGGATCTCACACTATACCCTCACCGGACCTCCCAACTGTCCAGTGTTAACATTAACCCTGGATCTGGAAATAATGAACCATCATACTCCTCATCCTTGACTCCTTGCCCAATGTTCCAACATGCCCCTTATCATAAGAGCAGAAACCACATTTCCACTCCTTATACCTCTCAAGAACCATAGGAGTCACTGCCCTGATATACCCCTCTTGATCGCCCAACACTGCGGCTAACACATGCCCTATTATACTCAAATAGGGTGTATCCTGATCCTTGACCATTTCAGTCTTCACTGTCAACCTGCTCAAGCTATACCATTCCCTCGCGACAGACCTACTGCCAGATACTCTGATTGAAAAGTCACCATCAGTGCGATTCCACAGGGCTCACCCCAACTCAGAAACCAAAATCTCAACACCCCTTACGTCTCCCATAAGAAACGGAAATAGCACCACTCGGGTCACGGAAAGTGACATATCTACTATCGGCCGGCTCTCCAGCTCAGACCGTACCCCTCCATAATGCACCGTCCCTACTCATCTCTTAGTCTTGTGACTCCACTGGCATATCACCAACAAATCCCTTAGAGCTAACTCGTTTTCCCTATCAAGGGATGCTCCACTAAAACTCGTTCTCCCTGGCCTTCTGGGCCCATACTCCTTCACATCCGACCTTGGTCTAGATAATCGCTGCGGAATAACCGACAAAACCAGAAGCACTCACCGCCACATTTCATGGTACTCGATCCATGTCCTCTCTTCTCAACCCGCCTCAAATCATGGTACTCGAACCACAAAATCACCCCTCGATCTGCCACCAATCATGGTACTCGAACCATGACATCACCTCGTGATCTGCTACCAATCATGGTACCCGAACCATGACATCACTTCTCGACCTGTCACCAATCATGGTACTCGAACCATGACATCACCTCTCGATCTGCTACTAATCATGGTACTCCAACCATGACATCACCTCTCGATCTGTCACCAATCATGGTACTCGAACCATGACATCACCTCTCGATCTGCTACTAATCATGGTACTCGAACCATGACATCACCTCTCATTTTGCCACCAATCATGGTACTCGAACCATGACATCACCTCTCGATCTGCTACTAATCATGGTACTCGAACCATGACATCACCCCTCGATCCGCTACTCACAATCCTCCGGATCGCCACGGTCATTTCGTCAAAATCATACTACGAATCTCTTCATCGCTAATACCGCTGCCCTCCGGCGTGTGCGGTGTTCCAACCATGATGTTTCTGAAACACAATATGAAGATACCAGAGACTCGATCGAGTATACTCGCACTCGATAACTCAACCCTACTTGTTCCTGAGTACCCAATGGATTCTTACTTAGGGTGCGCGCTGCTCCGGTGTCTTTAGTAGTACGGGCCCTATACTACCGTCCACACCGCATCAGTATTCACTCTAAGTCCTCCTCCTTGGATCCCAAGTCCCAAGTACTCTACTCTCTTTAACCATATGCTACTCACTAGCAGCTCTCTCATAACTCCTCGCTGCTATCTAAACACTCTCAAGTATCCCTAGCAGCAAAACTCCTAGACTAAGGCATCACATATCAGGCCACTCTAGTCCTAATAAGAATACCTAGTCTACTCTAGCATGCATAGCATAACTCATCGCATATCATAACATAATATAACACTAATTGCAAGGGTATTTTGGGAATTCACCGTTCGGGCGCTGGCTGATCGTACACACGGCTCTGCTCTGTTTGTCTCAAAACTCTTTACTCTTGTGAAAAATTTTGCAAATTTTATTTTGAAAATCTCTCAATTCCTCAGTTTGAGTTCAGATACGCTCGAAGATGTATCCGAATCCCTCAAACCAAGGCTCTGATACCAACTTGTAACACCCAAATTTTCAAAACAATTTTTCACATTTTATAAAACACATTTTCATTCATAATCGTTATAAAAACACCATTGTATCACATAGTCAATCATAACATCATATCCCAAGATCATAGTAAAAATCTCCCCGTGTGTGTACTGATCAAGCCGGCGCCTTCCCGCAATCCTCGCTAGTACCTGAGACACATAACACAACACTGTAAGCATAAATGCTTAGTGAGTTCCCCAAAATACCACATATAACACATATTAGCCACTCGAGGCTATAACTCTGATGACCCTCTGGTCAAGGTGTCTCTGTGGGACCCTCCAGTCCCATAACTCTGTGGGCCCTCTAGCCCTAACTCTGTGGGCCCTCTGGCCCTAACTCTGTGGACCCTCTGGCCCTAACTCTGTGGACCCTCTGGCCCTAACTCTGTGGACCCTCTGGCCCTAACTCTGTGGACCTTCCGGTCCTAACTCTGAAAACTCTGTAACATACATAGCATATAACGCATAGAAATCACATCATGCAAAAGCATACAACATACTCTGTCTCATAGCTCTAATTACCACTCTAGGTAAAGTATAGTGAGAAGACTCACCTCGGGTAACTCGGTAAAGCTCGAACTCTGTAAAATCAGGTCTAGCCTCCGCCTAATCATGTAAAATAAATACTCTCAATCAATACATCTCTCAAGGCTAGACTATTCCTCCTCTTAGTACTCTCAGAAGGGTAAAAGACCATTTTACCCCTCTCATAACTCAAAGGCCCCACTATAGACCAAACCCTAAAAGTCAACCAAAAGTCAACCCTCCGGGTTACGCTGCGCGTACCAGATGTGTACGCTGGGCGTACCCGGCAGTCTCATAATCGGGGAACGCCTCCCCGTACGCCGCGCGTATTGGGATTACGCCCGACGTTAATCCCAGTTTCAGTCCCTTAGCTCTTGAGGTCTTAAACAGTTAAGACTCACGTCCAACTTCTAGATCTAACCATTTTTAAGCCTCTTAATCCATAAAGTCGATGACTTTAAGCCTTTGCATGGCTGAACAAGTCACTAACACCCAAAATATACCATTTCCTAACACTAGAAAGCCCAATACTCAAACATGATCTCATATCCACGACCAAGATGGGAACTTTATTGATCTACAACACAAATACCACTGAAATGGGACAGATCTAGGTCCATGGAGCACATTACACTCATAAAGTCTCCACCTTTGGGACTTTTAACCCTAAAATGGTCCATGAAGCAACAAACCAAATGAAAAGGAAAGTTTTGAACTTTATACCTCCAAATGCAGCTCCTTCCTCTGTAGATCTCAGATCCAAACTTGCACTTCAAACTCTAGTCTCCACAAACTCCTCTCCTTCTTCTTCACTGAATTTCGGGATGTTACACAAGTGGAAAAAAAATTCAAAAACTCTTAGAAAATGACACGTGTCAAATTCAATAAGAACATGACATTTGGCAAAATTGATTTTCATTTATTAGATCAGACGAATTCATGTAATTTTAGCTCTAAAATAAGCTATTCAGTCAAAATTATGAAAAAAAAGGTAACTTCACATAGGAACTTCATACCAATCATCCGACATTGGGTTGTCCCAATAACAAGGATGATTTTCTAAAATCAATAAATAAATAAATACAACCACAGGCCACTTATATTTTCGTAAGTGTTAACTTACAAACATTTAAAAATAAAAAAGAAGTGGTGACTTATGAAATCTCAAAAAAAAAAAAAAAAAACAACCTAGATTTTCCGAGATGGTGGCCTATGGAATTATTGTTATTTTGATCATTTTCATTTTTTTTTATATTTTATGGAAAACCTTGAAAAAAAATATTATTATTCTCATTTTCTCATTTTTGTTAATAGATATAGGAATATATAATTAAGTTTTTCCAATAAATAGATATATAATTTTTTTAATGGTAATCAATTTTCATTTAACTTTTTTTAATCATATAACATCATATTTATACCACAATATAATGTGCAATAATTATCCAACAAAGTGAAGGGCTTGTCATTTGGATATGACACCTTTTTTTGTTATATAGCATCATATTTATGCTAATGTGTCATATTATTATACAGACTAATGATTTAATAGTCAGGTAATAAAATATAAAACCATGTCATATTATTATAGAGACTAATGATTTAATAGTAGAGTAATAAAATAGATTTTATGTACATATTCGGTCAATTTCTTTTTTGTTTAAATGATTATAATAAAAGTAATTTCAATTGTTCAATACACACTATTGACCGGCATAGCCAGTCTGATCGACTTACAGTGACTCCTTAGTTAATTTAATGACTTACAGGGTAACAGAATATTTCTTTGTATAAATTTTGTCACTTATTTTTTAAAAGATTTATCATTAAAGTGACATGTAATGTTAAAAACACCATTAAAATAACATGTTTTGTTAAAAAAAATGTAACATCCATAAAGTTTGGTGGATGTCGAGTCAACTTTTGAAAGTTCAAGAGTTGACTTAATTAATGTGAGAAAAACTCATGGTTGACTTTTATTTAACATACTTAACCTTATTTGGGGGTGGGGGGGATAATAAGTTAAGAGAAGCATAATGTTTTTCACCTTAGTTTAGGATGTGATTCGCCCTCATAAACTTATCCACAAGAAGAAAAGAGGGTGAAAGATAAATACAAAAACTTTTAACGGATGTCGACTGCTAAAATATGATGGACCCTTCTACCATATTGTGTTACACGATTGGGTCTTAGAGTTGGTAATGGACTTTAAAGCTTGCAAATGTTACACTAAAGGTGCATGTTGCAATGGTGGATTAATCACACAATCAGTTGGAGCATGTGTCATAAGCAAATTGTCTTGGGGATAAATTTTGGGAGAAACTCAAAGAACAATTCCGAGTTAGAGGAAATTCGTCAACTTTAAAGGGAATTCCATAGACCGAAGAAAGATAAATGATAATCACATTATGCTATAAAAAGTTTCTTAATTTGAGGAGTTTGGAAAGAAGCTGGTGTAGGTTGATGACACAAACGTTAACCAATATATTAAAGGATTGTAATAGAATTATCATGTGCCTATTGGTGAAGCCATGGGAATGCAAAAAACAAGACAAGTTGAGAAGTATCACCAAGGCAACAAAGAGAAAGATAATGAAATGAAGCCAATAAACATAAGAATAAGGAAATTTGGGAGGTAGGAGCTATCATGCAATAAGAAAAGGGGAATTGAGAGAGTAGATAAAGGTAGCAATTCACAAATGAAAAGATTGAAGACATCATTTTTCCATAAGTATGGAAAAAAAATGACATCAAAGAAATGCATGTGGTAGAGGATTGACATGCTTCCATTGTCAAGAATTTAATCATATAGCACCAAAGGGTCCAAAGAAAAATAATGATGTGAGTAGTGAAAGCAAGAAGAATAAACATCCTAAAGCTATGGTCAAACTTTTAAATGATACGTGTGGTAGTCCATGAGGCCGCATATGTTATCTTATGTACATTTTTTAATTAAAATGTATCAAGAAAAGTTATCAATTTGAAAATGACAAGTTTTCTAATGGTAAACATTGAGCATTTAGATGAAATCTAAATTTTAGCATGTATTATCATCCAAAATTTATTTTATATTTGATGAAGTTATTACCTTTAGTCTTTCGTTGCGATTCCGAGGATTGAATAATCCTAAGGAGTAGGTAATTAAAAAATGACACTAGAAATTTGAACACTTAGGCAAACTTCAAAATGAAATAAACTAAATATAAAATAAAATAAATAAATAAAATTAAAAAACCTTATAAAAATCTCGTAAACTTAGATAATCATAAATGGATGTTGAGTCAAAATTTTAAAGTTTAAGAAAGTATGGTATGGGCAACGAGAAGTGGTATTTTTGCTGATGTGGCATCTCATAACATGGTCATAACACCACGAACACCATTTCCACCTTGGTGTTATGACATATCTTGTTGGCGTTATGACATATTGAAACGGGAAAACGGGAACATTGATTGGCTGCACATTTCTTCTCTCTCTATTTTTCTCCTCTTAACCTCCTCATAACATGGTCATAACACCATGAACACCATTTCCCCCTTGGTGTTATAAGGTGTTATAACACCACCTCAACGGGCCCATACCTAATGCTCTAAGAGTTTACTTGATTCAAGTGATAAAAAGCCATAGTTGTAACACCCCTAATCCAGCAGCACCAAGAAAGGAAAGGAAAGTCCTAAGTCAAAGGGGTCAACTCATCGAGTCCAAGGAGGAACTCGACGAGTCGTAGCGAGTTCCGTGTCGCATATTAAGTGGCCGACTTGGCGAGTCGGGGGACTGACTCGACAGTCAGGTCTGGGTTGGGAAACCCTAATTTCGGGACTTGGTGCCCTATTTAAGCATCCTATTCTCTTCTTTAGGGTTTCATTTACAGCCTCTCTAGTCCAGAACCAAAACCCTAGCCACCCAACTTCATTTCTTGAGCTTTTGTGAAGATTAAGGTCCATTTGGAGTGCATCTTGAAGGTTTGGGAGAAAGAAGCAAGGAAGGAAGTGTAGATCCAGCCTCTACCTCGGTTTGGCAGTTGGTAGAAGGTAACAAGTCAATACCTTGAGCATTCATTAGATAGATCCCCTTCTTGGCTTAGATTTTGTCACATTGGGCCATTTCCAAGGCCAATCCAAACATTTAGCCTTTGAGGACGAAAAGGACTTCAGATCTGGGCAATTCTGAGCTTTAGGGGACCTGAGTGGGTAGCTTTACCCAACTATGGCTTCATTCCATGATGTAGACATTCATTTTAGCTTGGATTAAGTGTTTTAGCTTCATAGCACCTTGCATGCACGTAAAGTTAGCAACTTTACGTGTAATGCTAGCCTTAGGAGCCCAGATCTACGAGTTGGAAGCAATGGAATGGACTGTAATCGACAGAATGGAGATGTCACAAAGTGGACTCGGCGAGTCGGGTCGCAAACCCTAATCTCTTCTTGTTATGAGTCAGATTAGTGAGTGAGTGGTGACTCAGTGGGGTTGACAGGACTAGGACTCGGAGATTGAAGGACTCGACGAGTCATGGGGTGACTCGGCGAGTCGAGTCGCGAGTTGTAGGGTTTCTAGAGGTTATGAACTCAACGAGTCATTAGGCTGACTCAGTGAGTAGGGTCAATCTGGAAGGTTGACTTTGACCTCGAGAAGGACTTTGACCAGAGTTGACTTAGTTTGACTTCTGGAGGACAGTTTAGGGCTAAGTGTTATTTTGGTCTTGGTAGCTCGGGGAGCTAGAGGAGCAGCAGTTCAGAGAATTGTCGAATAGGAGCCAGAGGTCTCAGCCAGTCTTCAGTTGTGTGAGGTGAGTCTCCTCACTGTGTGAATGGGTCTAAGGCCACAATGTCGGCCCATGTAGTTATGAGTAGGAAGACTCGGGGGTTAGCCCTAGGCACTGTATGCTAGTATGTAATTTCGGACCACGCGGGTGCCCGAGGAATGTCTGCATGTTAGATAATACTTGTTGTCTGTGTGATACTTGTATGTGCCTGGTAGGGAGGTGAGTGTGGGCGAGGTCCCGTATCTCATCCTTAGCAGAGTATGGACGGGGTTCCATATCTCATTAGTAGCAGAGTAGGGGAGAGGCCCAAGATAGGAGAGGAGTGAGTATGGGTGGGGGTCCGTATCTCACTAACGGCAGGAGCATGGACGAGGTTTCATGACTCACCAGTAGCAGGACATGGGCGAGGCCCAAGATAGGCGAGGTCTTAGTACAGGAATATAGTAGACTAAGTTAGCTTATGTCTTATGAATTATTTATATGCTTGTATATGTTTAGCGAGCGGGGCCTAGAGACAGCGAGGCCTAAGAGAAACAGATATGTATACCGAGCGGGGCTCGAAGCCAGGCGGGGCCCGATGTAGCGGGCGAGGCCTAGTGCTTGCAGTATGTGATTATGTATGGTATGTGGTAGGTTGGGGAACTCACTAAGCTTCGTGCTTACGGTTTTCAGTTTTGGTTTCAGGTACTTCCGGTAGCGGAGGGAAGAGCTCGGGGTGATCGCATGACACACACCATTGTTTATTCAGCCTGGGATGTTTTACTCTGATAAGATGAATATGTTTTAAATTAATAATCTGATTTGATGTTACGACTTACGTTTATGGTTTGAAAGCTATGGTTTGATAATGATTTAAAAATGAAAATTTTGGACCTGATTTTTGGGACGTTACAAAAGTTGACTTTTATTTAACCTACTTGACCCCATTTTGGACTAACTTTATTAAGGAATAAGCTATCTAGGGTTGATTTACTAAATATGGAAAAGCTAGTCAAGAGTTGGAGATGTTTTAGGGCCAAATGGGGAAATTGATAAGTTAAGGGACCATTAATGTCAAATGAGCAAAGATATGAACTTAAGCCCCAACTGTCCCTCTTTTTCTCTCATTTCACGATCTGGGGGAGTTGAGAAAGAGCTTGGGGCGATTTTCTACTGTTCATGAACAACAGGAGAAGGATTTCCTACTGATCAATGCACAAATGTCTTAAGCGTGATAGAGATTTTGACGAGGACGGTAAACCAAGGCGGCAACTACACCCCACCCTCGCCGCCGTCACCACCGGACGAGCTTTCCGATGCTTGCTGTGGAATAGTAAAAATTTTGGAGTAAAATCTGGTGCTTAGGACAGACAAAAAGGCTGAAATAAGAACTAATTTCGCTTGTCAAATCTGGACCAGGTTATGGACTTGGCTGATAAATTAGAGGTACGTCGAACGTATTCAATCATCGACAACTTCGATTTCGCTTGCTCTATCATCAATCTCGATCACAGTTTGATAGTCGACAGAGCTCGACTTCTCCCAAATTTGTATCTTGTTGGTCTTCTTTCTATCTTAGATGATTCATGTTGTTGACTTTATTAATTAGGCCTATATGAAAGAAATAGGAACGTGCAAAGCAATTTTGACTGCTATAATTGGATTGATTTTTCAAAATATTGTCTCCTACTAAAAGAATTTGAAAGTACAATGCTAATATCGGTTAGATTTCAAAGTATAATGGCTTAACTAAAAAAAATGAAAGTAAAGTGGTGTAATAGAAAGAAATGGGGAAGTAGGATGCTATAAAGCCTATAATACACATATAATGAATAATACACTGCTATATTTTTTTGAAGTGGGTGTCTTGGTGTAGAAAGGACTTCAGATGGAAAAGAAAGGGCTCCCAATTTATGCAGATTTATAGAAGTCATGAAGTAGGCCAGCTGTATAAAACCTCTTTTGGTATTTCCCTTTACTTCTACAAGTAATTCTTTCTTGACTAAATTACAAAATGAATCCCACCTTTTTGTGCAGAAGACTTGTTAGCCCTTATCATCCTTATCACTAAATAACACTATAAAGCGTCTCCATTAGTAACCAAGATGTCCCGCGTAACAAAATTAATAATCAAGTAAGCTATTGGCCGGTAGATTATCATGTTTAATACCATAGTCAATATTTTGTTATGAACCAACTTGTAAAACAAATTGCAATAACAGATCCAAACCCAAAAGCTTCAAATATTACTCACATGATTAAGAACAAGGGATAGTTTGGCAAATTCGAGAAGCCACTCTCCAAAAAGAATAATCCTCTGAAACAGACAAGATATCTATCCCTAATTGTTCCTATTACATATAGGCTAACCCTCTAACAGAAATTATACCTAAAATGCCCTTCCACTACAGGAGATTCTCTCATTATGCTGATTCCCCATCTTGCACCTTTCTAGAAAGATTTGCTGCGTATCATATTCCCCCCTGTTTTTGGCAATCAAAGATAAATCGTTACTAGAGGTGACAAATAATAAACCATCTTAATTCTTCAGGAAAATTTAAATAAACAAACAACCGGGGATTCCCATCTTACTTAATGTAGCTATTTTGAATTCAGACACCCATGTATTGTAGCCTCTCTTTCTCAAGCATTTTCATTTCAAGAAAGAGACCTTGAAGATTCCTCCTTGTCCTACAGATAAAGGAAATGTAAGAAAAATATTAAGTCTCACAAAGTATAGGGACAATTTTATATAAAATGCTATTGAAACAGATAGAAACTTGGGAGTATTTATATTATGTTATATTTTCTTAATTCAACAGATTTAATAAACATCCCTTCCAAACTCTTGAAGCAATTTATGCATTCGTAACCTGTTGATCGGTAATATCCTAAGAAGGCCTCTATTAATAACATTCCTTAAAAAACAAGTGATATGCTTAAACAATCCTTTATTGTTTTCCAGAGTGTGGTAGTTTGTTATTAACATGGAAGGCCCATAAACATCTATTATACATATATGTGAATCGGCTAACTAAAAGTGGGACATGTTAAAGAATAAAATCAAAGGATCAGAACATGTCCATAAAAATACAAGACTACAAGGACAGCAATTTGTAAGCATCAGCTACAGAGTCGCTATATGAATACCTTCACTTGTATAGAATGCTACCTCACAGAATAAACCCCCAAAGATGAAGAAAGTTTAAACCCCTATAAAAGCTGATCTGACCAGTGATGATGCTGTTAAGTTTCATAGATATCGCAGAGAAAAATACCATTTTTCCAATGAAAAAAAAAAAAAGGTGGTGAAATCAATTCAAATTCAGAAGGCATGGATCATATAGTTTCCAGAAAAATCAAGAAGCCGAGACGAATGAGAAAGTATTTGAATTTTCAATTCTAATATTATTTCCATTCATGAACTCAAAAAGCATCTTGCAAATGTTGCTTCTAAACATGTAGAGAAATCAATTTAAATTCAGAAAACGGAGGAAAATGAAATGTAGGTTAATGAATTGGTGGAAGTTCAAAATGAGGAGGAGGCCCTTAAGGCAAAGACTAAAACTGTAGTAAATAAGTACAATAGAGGCATTTTATGATAGTTTGACAGAAGAGATAACTGAATTGTATGATTAAAATTCTCAACAACAAGAAAATATTAAATAGTTAGAGAAAATCAGACAAATTTCATGCCCCATCAATCCATCATATCAGCCCCAACTATGTTTTGACGTTGTGTTTTTCATGCAAACATCTATTGCAAGGTTATAACTCTGTTACATCCTAAACCAATCAAAGATATGATTTATAGCATACTTGGATGTGCATGCCCTTTATTCATGTGATGAGAGAAAGGTTTGGGTGTTAAAAAGTATACCTCAAATGCACGACCACGACCAAGTATGTCAGGCTTCCTTGGGGATAAAGCTCTAAACCACTCTTTCTCTTGTTCTGAAGACACATACAAAGTAATATGTTAAAATTTATTCACAAACATCAACTTGGACAAAGTAGTTAGTATTGGGTCTCGAGATATTAATGTGGTCAAACATATCAAGACTTAACGATTTAACATAAACCCATTCAGACGGATCACTACTTGGGGCGATTCATTTGAAAGTTAGAAATAGAAATTTTATTTTTCATATTTTATAAAAACAAACTCTTATAGCAGAGGTCAATAAAATGAATGATAAATGGTGTGGTGGATTTGGGTTATATGAAACATTTATTTATCTACTAAAAATAAATGGGTCATTATCCATCTTTCTAAAGAAGTTGGGTCATGGGTCAGATCATTACACATAAGACATGACAATAAAACATTTTAATAAATGACATCTACCTTTCCAGCTGGGGCCATATGGAACGAATTTACGATGATGATAGGCAGGCAAGTGAATGCCATAATCAATAAATCTGAGGTTGCATAGGATGTATTGTCCTGTTGTTGTTTGAAAAGGAGAGAGATCTCCACCAATTATGTGATTCCATGACTTGTAATAACCCAATGCATCTTCTTCTTCATCCTTCTTCTCTCCATCTTCATACACAAGACTCACCCCACATTCCTTTATAAGTTCAAACCAATGCTTTTTAAGTTGATAACGCTGCGCTGTAACAGTAATTGTAATGTGGTCACCAGCCTCCATCTCATTCATCCCAAACATCCAATGACTTAACATCACAAAACACTTTTCACCTATAATGTATATGTCCCTTTTATGGTGATATATCCATGTGCGGTTCTTTGTTATATTACTAATTGTCATCATTGGCGTATCGGGGAACTGACCAAATGCATATACAGACCTCTTATCGAAAACTCGTCTTGTGTGCACAAAGCAGAAGTTGAGTTGTGACAACCCGAAAGATATTCCGTTAACGTAGCCCATTCCGTTAATAAAATTTATTTTATTTTGGGTTTTTCCGTTAACTTTCAAATTAAATAATTCATTTGGAATTATTATTATTATTTCCTACGTGTTGAAACGAAATATTTATTTGAGTGAAAACACTCTAAATAATATTTTGGGAATTTCTAGACTACGACTAATACGGGTAATGGTCATTTACCCGGGTAAAATATTAAGCTCCGTTTAATGTCCGTGTTGGGTGTATTCCCACCGGGTCACTAACTCTAGTCTTACAAAAGGGTGGAGTAACCACCATTTGAGCTTTTCCCACACTTCAAGTTTCTCTCTCTACTCTCTCTCTAGAAATCGGATCCTCTCAAAGAAATCTTCACTTTCAAGCTCCAATTTGGTAAGTGATCCTTCCTAACTAGTTGTTTATCCTAACATGCATGCAAATCCATGTCTTAAACTCCCAAATGCATCACAAACTCGTGTTTACGGTTTGGGGGAGCCTCCTAAAAACCGTAAACTCCTTCAATGGGGGTTTTCGAAGCCCCAAAACCCTCCCAAACATCTTCTAACGCTTAGATCCTTACATGCATGGAGTTAGAACCACAAGATCATGAGTTTTGGCCATGAACATGAGTTTACGGTCCTTGAATATTCAAGAACCGTAAACACCCTTTCAATGGGTTTTGATGCTCCTTAACCCTTCCAATGCATGTCTAATGGCCTTGAAACTAGCTTGGATGATCTTAGAACCCTAAAACATGTCCAAATGAGCATAAACATGGGTTTACGGTTTGGGAACGTCTCCCAAAACCGTAAACACCTTCCAAAGGTGTTTTTAATGCTCTAAACACCTTGCATGGCTTGTATTTGAGTCTAGAACTTGCATGAATGGCCTACAATCCACCAAAACACATGGAAATCGGACAAACATGACAAAGGTGGGTTTACGGCCGTAAACCCATGAGTTTACGACCGTAAACTCCCCAAGGTGGGTTTACGACCGTAAACCCTTGAGTTTACGACCGTAAACTCCACAAAGGTGGTCCAATGACCGTAAACCCTATTTCCTAGGCCATTTCATGTCCCGATCATTTCCTAAGCCCTCGAATCAACACTAGATCCTTCCTTTGTGCAAGATGAGACCTTGGATCACTCAAACTACCACACCCATGAGTTTACGGCCGTAAGCTCATGGGGGATGGGGTCTTTAAACCGTAAACTCCCCTAAGGGTTTTCACTTGAAGAGTAAACACCTTATCTAGGCCCTACACTCCTTAGATGCAACCCGTGCCATCCCTAACACTTGAATTGAAGTGTTTTCGTGCCTTGGAGTGTATTATCCTACTATTTTGGTAAATCAAAGTCTAATTAGATACAATTATGTATCTCTTCATGTTACATAGGAACCTCACGCATGTTCAAGCCCTAAACTGATTCATAGCATCTAAATCGGCACATTCTTGTCAGGTGAGTTCATACCCCTACACCATTTTCTATGTTTTTCATGTTTTCAGGGGGGGAATACAAGCAAAAGTACAAGGAAACTTGTACTCAAATCGATTTTATCGTATGACAATACTACATGCTCAACATGATTTTAAACATTGAAATCCGTTTTAACCAACCGTCTAACTCGTGGAGTTAGTTTTCAAAACCAGTTGTGAAACTTATTATAAAATGTTACCTTTTTACATTTCACAAGGATTTCATGTCATTTCACAAAACGGGATTTTCAATACTATTACTTGTAAAGTTCATTATTCTTATGATTGGAGACACGTCCTCGGTAACACTCCACACGGATTACGAGAGTGGAGGACTACTCCCGTAACCAGAATCTCTTGGAGGGAGAGCGTGACTTGAGTGTATAGATCTATACGGGACTGACTACCCCGCACCCTGCTGCTAGCTACAGTTGGATCGTCAGGTCCATGGGTGACAAAAGTCATAAAATGACGATGGACCACTTATTGCCATGTCTAGTCTATCGTATGGTTATGGAACTCGCAACTTAGATAATGGAATTTTACTAATAAAGTAATAACGAACCTAGTGAACTAACCTTCTAGTAATACCTGAATTTAATTACTACCAGTTCACTACCTACTTATTAGTTTTGTGTACGTGTCAAAACTAATACGCTTACTATGGGATACCAGTCATTCAGTATGTTTCACTCAAACGATACAAGTATGGTAGGTACTTGTACACATCATTTCAGAACCGATAACCAACGAATGCTTTACATAAGAAAACATAGGGTTTTCTTGGGATAACGAAACTTTTCATAAACAAGGTTGTATGACACATCTAACGAGATTTCAATCCATATTTTCATAAGGAAACTTGCAGGGTTTTCAAAATTCAACTCGTGTAACAAAAGGGATAACCAAACTACTTTTATAAGAAAATACGGGATTTTCTTGGATATCAACTTTTCATGAAACTAAAGGAAACTGAATCTTTTTTTCCAGAAAACAAACCGCTTATGAACTCACCAGCTTTATGCTGATATTTTAAAACTGCTTGCATTCTCAGGGCATCCATAGACAGGTACTCCTACCAGTTTCTTTTTGAGAAGACGGAGCATATAGAAGACTCGTCTTTACTTTGTTCTAACCAATGTATCTAAGAAAACTTGTAGTACTTTATTTTCAAACAAATGTAAAACTTTCTTATGTAATGTAATGGTTGTGTTTACTATGCTTGCTATGTACATTGGTTGTGATACTCTACATGACGTCACATCCGCCCCGGAACGTTTCCGCCATCGGTTTCGGGGTGTGACAGATTGGTATCAGAGCCCTTGTTTATAGTGAACTAAGTATACCGAACCTTACATGGTATACAACTATAAACACTAAGGGGCCTAAGAGCTCTAAAACTAAAAGTATGCTTTTAAAATATAAGTATTTTTATAAAAGTATACAAGTATTCCCGAGTACCGAGATCCGTATCGCGAAGAGAACAAAGCATAAGCAAATTGGGTGTTGTGCACTGTGGTTAAACCTGGGCAGTTATGTAGTCATGTCTAGGGTCAATATAGCCTGATCAACTATATTCATTCGAGACACGGCCAACATGTGCTTGGGAGTGACTGTGGTGTACAGCAGGCCTATAACTTACCTAATATCCATTCAACATAAAATACTATGGGAGTATTTTAGTCCGAACTAAATACCTCATGGAAATCCGTTCCGAGTGTTACTACTCATTCCTCCCTTAGCGATAGTTTACTTACTTTAAGTAGTTTTCCTGTCCTATCGCTTAGTAGAACACTCTAAAAATTATTATGAGATATATCCCTGCTTCATATCTCTAAATTCCATCCTCCTGTTTCTTGGTCATTTCAGATCAAGATGCCTCCCCGAAGGAGATCTACCAGGAGAAGCAACGACACTCCTCCATCACCGCCTCCTCCCCAATTTGATCCTGTCATGTTTCAGGCAGCTGTTACTGCTGCAGTGACTGCTGCCATGTCGCAAATGGATTTCGGTGGATCTGGTGGTCAGGGAAGTGGTGTGCAAGAAAGTGGTCAGGGACACCAAAAGGAGTGCTCCTATAAAGACTTCATGAACGCAAAGCCCACATCTTTCGACGGCAAAGGAGGTGTCATTGCTCTGACTCAATGGTTCGAAAAGATTGAGTCCATATTCGAGATTTGCGCAGTCTCAGAATCCAACAAAGTGAAGTACGCCGCTTGCACTTTCCTCAACAAAGCATTAACCTGGTGGAACGGCCGGGTCAAGTCCTTAACCCTGCCAGTGGCAAATGCCATGGGTTGGGACAAACTGAAAGAACTCATGATAGCCCAGTATTGCCCACGGGGCGAGATGCAGAAGCTCGAACACGAACTCTGGACCCTAAAGATGAAGGGTTCTGACATTGCCTCCTACACTTCTAGGTTCGAGGACCTAGCACTCCTTTGTCCGGGAATGGTATCCCCGGAAAGCAAAAAGATCGAACGATTCATTTGGGGGCTGACCCAGCCAACCAAGGGAAATGTTTTGTCTGCGAAGCCGGAAACCTTCGATAGCGCCAAGTGTTTGGCACAAATTCTGATTGATCATAGCGACGATCCCGAGGAAATAGCCACCGCCTCTGATCCGGCTAAAGGGAGCGGTGAAAACAAGAAGAAATCCTGGAACAAACGAAAGGGTCAGGGTTCGCAAGGATCCTCAAAGAAACAGCAAACTGTAGCGGTCCACGCTGCTACTACCCCTGTTGTTACTCCTGCCTCCCAGGCTCCTACCAGCAGGTACAATGGCACCCTTCCTCGGTGTAACAAGTGTAACTACCACCATAATCCCGGCCCGTGCCGGGAGATGTCATGCACCAGCTGTGGCAAAAAGGGGCACACGATGCGATTCTGTAGAACCCCATCCCAACCCACAAATCAAGCCTCTGGAGCAGGTGTTGGTCGAGCCTGCTACAACTGTGGGGAAATCGGGCATTTCAAGAGGGACTGCCCCAAAGCAGCAACAAACAACAACACTGGGAGAGTTCTAACCATGGGGCAAGAAGAGGCAGTCGCTGACCCCACCGTTGTTACGGGTACGTTCCTCCTCGACAACTCTTATGCATGCATTCTTTTCGATTCTGGTGCTGAAAGGAGTTTTGTTAGTCATGCATTCAAACAATTTCTTAAACAAAAATCCCAACCCTTAACCGAAAAGTTTACCGTCGAAATGGCTAACGGTGAGAAAGAGAGCACTAACGAGATATACGTAGGGTGTACCCTATCCTTAAACGACCGTTCATTTCTCATTGACCTTATGCCAGTCTCCATAAAAAGCTTTGATGTCATCGTTGGCATGGATTGGTTGAGCCCCAATCGTGCATACATCCTCTGTTTCGAAAAAGCTATCCGTCTCAATCTTCCTTCGGATGAAACTCTTGTAATTTACGGGGATAAACTCAGTTCAAACCTTCGCATCATTTCGTGCATCAAAGCCCAGAAATTTCTGCGGAAGGAGTGTTATGCATTCTTAGCCCATGTCGTTAACGAAAAGCAGGAAGTCAAAGACCTCGAGAGCATCCCCGAAGTCTGCAATTTTCCTGATGTCTTTCCGGAGGATCTCCCAGGAATTCCTCCTGAACGCCAAGTGGAGTTTCGTATCGACTTAATCCCCGGAGCTACCCCCGTAGCCAAATCTCCTTATCGATTAGCTCCGGCAGAAATGCAGGAGTTATCTAGCCAGCTCAATGAGCTGCTCAGTAAAGGATTCATCAGACCGAGTTCCTCGCCGTGGGGAGCCCCGATCTTATGCGTGAAAAAGAAAGATGGATCTTTTCGAATGTGTATCGATTACCGAGAGCTGAACAAGCTCACGATCAAAAACCGCTATCCTCTTCCTCGAATAGACGACCTCTTCGATCAACTTCAACGAGCTAGCTACTTTTCCAAAATCGATTTAAGATCAGGGTACCATCAGCTGCGAGTCCATGAGGGTGATGTTCCCAAAACAGCCTTTCGGACTCGATATGGTCACTACGAATTCGTAGTTATGCCCTTCGGTTTAACCAACGCGCCGACGGTGTTCATGGATTTGATGAACCGGGTGTGTCGTCCATTTCTGGACAAGTTTGTTATCGTGTTCATCGACGACATACTTGTCTATTCCAAAAGCGAAGAGGATCACAAACAACACTTGAGGCTAGTGTTGGAAACTCTTAGATCGGAACAACTGTACGCGAAATTCTCTAAATGTGAATTCTGGATCCGGAAGATTACTTTCCTTGGTCATGTGGTAAGCAAGAAGGGCATACACGTGGATCCTTCCAAAATCAAAGCGATAGAAAACTGGTCAGCACCGAAGACACCCACCGAAATCCGTCAATTCTTGGGTCTCGCTGGCTACTATCGCAGATTTATCCAAAATTTCTCCAAAATTGCCAAACCCTTAACCACTCTGACTCAGAAAGGTGTACCCTTTTGTTGGAGCGAAAAGCAAGACACTGCGTTAAAAACACTGAAACGAGCCTTGTGCAGCGCACCTATCCTGTCCCTTCCCGATGGGACGGAAGACTTCGTTGTCTACTGCGATGCATCCAATCAAGGTCTCGGTTGTGTCCTAATGCAACGAGGCAAGGTCATCGCCTATGCCTCCAGACAACTGAAAGTACACGAAGTCAACTACACGACTCACGACCTAGAGTTGGGAGCAGTGGTCTTCGCATTAAAAATCTGGAGACATTATCTCTACGGAACTAAGTGCACTATCTTCACCGACCATAAAAGTCTACAGCACATCTTCGACCAAAAGGAGCTGAACATGACACAACGGCGATGGGTTGAACTACTCAACGACTACGAGTGTGAAATCCGCTACCATCCCGGCAAGGCCAATGTGGTGGCAGATGCCCTCATCCGGAAAGAATACTCAGGTCGTAAGGTGAAGGCACTGACTATGACTATCCATTCTCACTTATCCGCGCAAATCAAAGAGGCTCAGCTGGAAGCCTTAAGACCAGAAAACGTGTCAGGCGAAGCCTTGAGAGGAATGGATAAGAATCTTGAGATCAGAAACGATGGAGTCTATTGTTTCATGGACCGGATCTGGACCCCAAATTTCGGAGGCTTCAGAGAGGTTGTCATGAACGAAGCTCATAATACTAAATACTCCGTACACCCAGGTTCGGATAAAATGTACTTGGATCTCAAGAAACTGTACTGGTGGCCAAATATGAAGGCCGAAATCGCTACCTTCGTGGGCAAGTGCCTGACTTGCGCCAAGGTGAAGGTCGAATATCAAAAACCCTCCGGTTTACTCCAACTACCCGAAATACCTGAATGGAAATGGGAAATGATTACTATGGATTTCATTACCAAGTTACCCAAATCTCCGAGTGGGTACGACACCATTTGGGTAATTGTCGACCGACTGACCAAATCTGCCCACTTCCTTCCTATCAAGGAAAACTTCAAAATGGAAAGACTCACGCGAATCTACATCCAAGAGGTGGTCCGACTGCACGGTGTACCTGTGTCCATCATTTCCGATCGGGATAGCAGGTTCACTTCTAGGTTCTGGCAGTCACTACAGAAGGCTCTTGGGACTAAGCTGGATATGAGCACAACTTACCATCCTCAAACAGATGGACAGAGTGAGAGAACCATCCAAACCTTGGAAGACATGTTGAGAGCCTGCGTCATCGACTTCGGCGCGTCATGGGATACTCATCTTCCTTTGGTTGAATTTTCTTATAACAACAGCTACCATACCAGCATCAAAGCTGCGCCGTTCGAAGCCCTCTATGGCCGCAAGTGCAGATCCCCTCTGTGCTGGGCTGAGTTGGGAGACACGCAGCTGGTCAAGGGACAATTCCCTGACAACACTCTCACTGGTCCAGAAATCATCCGCGAAACCACTGAAAAGATCGTACAAATCCGAGAACGACTTAAGGCCTCCCGAGATAGACAAAAGAGCTACGCCGATAAACGACGAAAACCCTTGGAATTCCAGGTTGGAGACCATGTCTTGTTGAAAGTCTCACCCTGGAAGGGCATGATACGCGTCGGAAAGCGTGGAAAACTTAACCCAAGGTACATAGGACCTTTCGAAATCCTGGCAAGGATTGGTCCCGTAGCTTACAAACTCCATTTACCTCATGAACTTAGCAATATTCACCCTGTCTTCCACGTCTCAAACCTTAAAAAGTGTCTTTCTGATGAGACCCTTGTCATTCCTCTGGATGAGATCGAAATCAACGAAAACCTGAACTTTGTGGAAGAGCCCATCGAAATCATGGATCGAGAGATCAAACGAACGAAACAAAGCCGCATCCCGATAGTGATGGTTCGCTGAAATGCCAAGCGGGGTCCCGAATTCACTTGGGAACGCGAAGACTCGATGAAAACGAAATACCCGCATCTCTTCCCAATTCCATGATTTGTATCTAAATTCTAAATTTCGGGACGAAATTTCCTCTAACAGGGGGATAATGTGACAACCCGAAAGATATTCCGTTAACGTAGCCCATTCCGTTAATAAAATTTATTTTATTTTGGGTTTTTCCGTTAACTTTCAAATTAAATAATTCATTTGGAATTATTATTATTATTTCCTACGTGTTGAAACGAAATATTTATTTGAGTGAAAACACTCTAAATAATCTTTTGGGAATTTCTAGACTACGACTAATACGGGTAATGGTCATTTACCCGGGTAAAATATTAAGCTCCGTTTAATGTCCGTGTTGGGTGTATTCCCACCGGGTCACTAACTCTAGTCTTACAAAAGGGTGGAGTAACCACCATTTGAGCTTTTCCCACACTTCAAGTTTCTCTCTCTACTCTCTCTCTAGAAATCGGATCCTCTCAAAGAAATCTTCACTTTCAAGCTCCAATTTGGTAAGTGATCATTCCTAACTAGTTGTTTATCCTAACATGCATGCAAATCCATGTCTTAAACTCCCAAATGCATCACAAACTCGTGTTTACGGTTTGGGGGAGCCTCCCAAAAACCGTAAACTCCTTCAATGGGGGTTTTCGAAGCCCCAAAACCCTCCCAAACATCTTCTAACGCTTAGATCCTTACATGAATGGAGTTAGAACCACAAGATCATGAGTTTTGGCCATGAACATGAGTTTACGGTCCTTGAATATTCAAGAACCGTAAACACCCTTTCAAGGGGTTTTGATGCTCCTTAACCCTTCCAATGCATGTCTAATGGCCTTGAAACTAGCTTGGATGATCTTAGAACCCTAAAACATGTCCAAATGAGCATAAACATGGGTTTACGGTTTGGGAACGTCTCCCAAAACCGTAAACACCTTCCAAAGGTGTTTTTAATGCTCTAAACACCTTGCATGGCTTGTATTTGAGTCTAGAACTTGCATGAATGGCCTACAATCCACCAAAACACATGGAAATCGGACAAACATGACAAAGGTGGGTTTACGGCCGTAAACCCATGAGTTTACGACCGTAAACTCCCCAAGGTGGGTTTACGACCGTAAACCCTTGAGTTTACGACCGTAAACTCCACAAAGGTGGTCCAATGACCGTAAACCCTATTTCCTAGGCCATTTCATGTCCCGATCATTTCCTAAGCCCTCGAATCAACACTAGATCCTTCCTTTGTGCAAGATGAGACCTTGGATCACTCAAACTACCACACCCATGAGTTTACGGCCGTAAGCTCATGGGGGATGGGGTCTTTAAACCGTAAACTCCCCTAAGGGTTTTCACTTGAAGAGTAAACACCTTATCTAGGCCCTACACTCCTTAGATGCAACCCGTGCCATCCCTAACACTTGAATTGAAGTGTTTTCGTGCCTTGGAGTGTATTATCCTACTATTTTGGTAAATCAAAGTCTAATTAGATACAATTATGTATCTCTTCATGTTACATAGGAACCTCACGCATGTTCAAGCCCTAAACTGATTCATAGCATCTAAATCGGCACATTCTTGTCAGGTGAGTTCATACCCCTACACCATTTTCTATGTTTTTCATGTTTTCAGGGGGGGAATACAAGCAAAAGTACAAGGAAACTTGTACTCAAATCGATTTTATCGTATGACAATACTACATGCTCAACATGATTTTAAACATTGAAATCCGTTTTAACCAACCGTCTAACTCGTGGAGTTAGTTTTCAAAACCAGTTGTGAAACTTATTATAAAATGTTACCTTTTTACATTTCACAAGGATTTCATGTCATTTCACAAAACGGGATTTTCAATACTATTACTTGTAAAGTTCATTATTCTTATGATTGGAGACACGTCCTCGGTAACACTCCACACGGATTACGAGAGTGGAGGACTACTCCCGTAACCAGAATCTCTTGGAGGGAGAGCGTGACTTGAGTGTATAGATCTATACGGGACTGACTACCCCGCACCCTGCTGCTAGCTACAGTTGGATCGTCAGGTCCATGGGTGACAAAAGTCATAAAATGACGATGGACCACTTATTGCCATGTCTAGTCTATCGTATGGTTATGGAACTCGCAACTTAGATAATGGAATTTTACTAATAAAGTAATAACGAACCTAGTGAACTAACCTTCTAGTAATACCTGAATTTAATTACTACTAGTTCACTACCTACTTATTAGTTTTGTGTACGTGTCAAAACTAATACGCTTACTACGGGATACCAGTCATTCAGTATGTTTCACTCAAACGATACAAGTATGGTAGGTACTTGTACACATCATTTCAGAACCGATAACCAACGAATGCTTTACATAAGAAAACATAGGGTTTTCTTGGGATAACGAAACTTTTCATAAACAAGGTTGTATGGCACATCTAACGAGATTTCAATCCATATTTTCATAAGGAAACTTGCAGGGTTTTCAAAATTCAACTCGTGTAACAAAAGGGATAACCAAACTACTTTTATAAGAAAATACGGGATTTTCTTGGATATCAACTTTTCATGAAACTAAAGGAAACTGAATCTTTTTTTCCAGAAAACAAACCGCTTATGAACTCACCAGCTTTATGCTGATATTTTAAAACTGCTTGCATTCTCAGGGCATCCATAGACAGGTACTCCTACCAGTTTCTTTTTGAGAAGACGGAGCATATAGAAGACTCGTCTTTACTTTGTTCTAACCAATGTATCTAAGAAAACTTGTAGTACTTTATTTTCAAACAAATGTAAAACTTTCTTATGTAATGTAATGGTTGTGTTTACTATGCTTGCTATGTACATTGGTTGTGATACTCTACATGACGTCACATCCGCCCCGGAACGTTTCCGCCATCGGTTTCGGGGTGTGACAGATTGGTATCAGAGCCCTTGTTTATAGTGAACTAAGTATACCGAACCTTACATGGTATACAACTATAAACACTAAGGGGCCTAAGAGCTCTAAAACTAAAAGTATGCTTTTAAAATATAAGTATTTTTATAAAAGTATACAAGTATTCCCGAGTACCGAGATCCGTATCGCGAAGAGAACAAAGCATAAGCAAATTGGGTGTTGTGCACTGTGGTTAAACCTCGGCATCTCCTCCGCCTCATAAACCGTGCTGAATATTCCAAATTCATAAATCATCATCTGCCGAATACAAACCACCATAATAATTATATTATACGTATTCACATAAACATAGACAGTTAAGTTAACTAGACAAAACCTGGATTTCAGATTCTGAAGAATTAGTTCCCACACGCCTTTCGTTGAGGAAGTCTAAACTACTCCAACCCAAGCTACGTAATAGCTTTGCCTCAACACTCACCATTGCTTGGATTTTGACCATACCTTCAATTTCATACGAACCAAATGAAGAAGATAACCAGTCTATTGATAACCGGAGTGAGGACATTTCTAGATCAAATACAACTTTTTCTAGAATAGAATACAAATAATGACGATTAAGCAACAATTCCTTTAGTGTACGTGGAGGATACTCGACCGACTTCAATTTTTTACAGTCGTTCATGGTAAGTACCTCAAGCCTAGGAAGGGTTCTCACACAACTGGGCATGGAATTGATAGGATTACGATCTAAAGATAAATGCTTTAACATGGATAGGCGACTAAAGTCCATGGGAAAGGATTCATGGGACAAATTATTATTTGCAAGTGACAACCTTACTAAAGACCCCGGTAAAGACATTGTAAAGGACTTTAACTCAAGGGGTATAGAACCCGTGAAGGCTTTGTTTATGCCAATGTTGTTAACCGTGCGTATTTCCAGTGAATCCATATCCATATTCTTGATTCGAGATTCACCAAGATTACAACCATCTAGCAACATTGTTTTAACCTTCTCTAACATTCCTATATTTCTTGGAAGTTGTTCAAGCTTCTTGCAGTAGCTGAGATCAATGAGGATAAGTTCAACACAATGCCCAATTGATTCACAAACATCACCCAAACCAATGCAATTTCTAAGTATTAACCTCTCAAGCGCAGGGAGTTGGTCAAAGTCGCCAACACTATGAAGTTGTTTGCAGAAACTTAAATTAAGAATCTTCAGTGAACCAAACAACCTTTTCTCTTTCAAGCATAACTACAAAAATGGAAATAAGTTAGTATAGTATTGAATTTTATCAACTCACATGGATGAACAATAAATGAAGTTAAGTTTACCATTTGCCTCTTCTCAAGTTGTTGTGGATTACTATAACAACCAACAAATGATTCAATATTGCTATATGACATGTCAAGAGCAACAAGATTCTCTATAGGTAAGCTGAAAGGTATAGACTTTGAATGAAACCCATGCATACATAACCATCTTATTTCTCCTGGAAAGTTCTCATAAGACCCATGCATGTGCACATAGTTGAGTTGTAGCATAATAAGATTATCCATGTTAGTGAAGGCACTTGTCTTCAGCTCAAATGATCCTCCTAACTTCTCTTTCTCAACCATGCGCATGTCGAGGGAAAGGCCTAGAAGATTTCCCTTGCCCTAAGAAGAAACAAAATGCAAACAAACGAATTAGGCAATACAATTTTTTTGGACTTGCACACTACCGAAGCATACATGTCCTCTTATCTTTTTTTGTTTCAACACTCTGAATGACTCCTTATGACACCATAATCGACTTCCCTTCCATGGCTTGTCAGGTGATTCAAGACGTACTTCAAATCTTACCATCTCTTGAACCAACTGATGCATCTTCAATTCATTATTCCATCCAATACTAAGAAGACATCTGTCAATGAGATTCCTGATTCCGGATCTTGTGTTTATATCACATGCCTCTAATATTGTTTCGGTAACATCTCTATCTATTCCAACAAAAAAACAAGCAATATGCTTTAACAAGTCCTTATCGTTTTTGGTTGGCAAAGAGTCGAAGCTCATTCTCAAGATATTATTTACAGGGGAACTAATTTCTTCCTTTAGCCCTTCCATGCACCCTTCCCAATATGCTACATCCCGATTATGTAGAGACTTGCCCAAAACTTCAAGAGCCAATGGATGTCCTTGACAGTACTTCACAAGCTTATCTGACACCTCTTCATAACCAGCCTTGGGATGGTTACACATGAATGCATGGGAACACAAAAGTTGTTGTGATTCAATACTAGATATGCCTTCAAGGAAGTGTTCTACATGCTTGGCTTTACTATTTGTTTTGAATAGTGCACAACTCTCTGTCATCCATCTGTCCTTTGTTGTTATTATAACTTTGCTTCCAGAATGAAAACCTTTTCTTCCAAGTAATGCATCCAACTGATCAATACTATTGATATCATCAAGAACAAGAAACACCCTTTTTCGAGCTACTGCATTCTCTATCATTGATGTGTATTTTGAAACATTAAAAACTTGAATTGGACATGTTTTTGAAATGTCAGCACACAGTTGCTTTTGTACATCAAGCAGCCCATTATACTTTCCAGCACATCTCCTACCAATATCTTCAATACAGCTGCTTGTGTGGAATTCACGCCAACATAGGCCATAGACATGTTCGACTAAAGATGTTTTCCCGATTCCACCTATACCTGAAATAGTGAGTATGTCTGCTGTATGTGAGGATCCATCTTTCAACCATGAAGTTACAAAGTTAATGGAATCATTCATCCCAATAAGTAGTGGTCGAACAGTCCCTAAGGTTACACGTAATCTACGGTAGATTTCCTTCACAATTTCTTCAATAAACTCCATCTCAAACCTGAAACTTGATTTAATAAAAATTACAAAACACAATCCACAAAACTAACAAATCATATTTGGAGATCTAATTTATATAAAGATCCAAATCAAAATTATATCACAAGTGTTGTTTGATATATGTAGAATATGGTTTATTTGTTTTTAGGTTACTTTATTTATATTTCCTGTTCTAGGTACTAGATGATTTATAAATGAGGGTTTAATCTCTTTATCAATGAGAAAATAATATTCCACAAATCTATTTCTTTCAGAACAATTATTAGTTTTAAACTTTTAATTAAGTTCTTTGCATCAAACCATATAGTCTTTTCATTCTAACCATATACATATCTAATGTGTAAGGTCAAAAATATTTATGTATAATAAGACCAAAACTACCAATGTAATACAAGTTTTCACTAATAGGGCTGATAACTTCACTATGTTTCTACAAGACTATCAAACTTAACTATCAATGTGGGAAGTTAGAAAAAAAAACTAGGAGGTTATCCTTTACTATTTACAGGTTATCCTTTACTATTTACAACATAAGTATTAATAGTAGATGTATAGGAACGTATTCAAAATTTGGTTTTAATAAAAGGGTTAATTAGTTATTCATGCAACAACATTTCGTCTTTTTCCCGGCGTATGCAACAATGTTATATATAATATACAACAATATTTTAAATTAGGACCAAATAATGCAGCTACTTAACCTAAAACCGTTATGTATATGATGTGGCATGATCTCTTCCTTTCTTATTGTTGTGTCTTCCTGTTTTAAATACTATATGCAGAAACCAAAGGGCTTATCGCCTAGAGGTATCAGGAGTTGGAAAAGGTATTCCTCCTCCAACGGGTTGATGTTGCAAGTCTCGCTTGAGACACTGGTGTAGTTTAGGATTAGATTAGGAGTTGTTTAAAATAAATAAATGCATGAAAAATGTGTAAAAAATATCAGAATAGTTAATATATCTATATAAATTGATTTATCAGATCAGATAACATGGATTCAACTTTGTGCATCTTAGTTATCCTACTATATGAATTATATGTCTATTCGATGATATTAACAAACTTACCGAAATGCATAGGGTGAAGATTATATTGACATTTTTCATAAGGTTGGATATGTGGTTACCTGTCATTTACGTCATTCCCTTTTAAATTAGCAACTTTGATAAGTGCTTTATTCCATCGGTCTATCTTTTGAGCCCATTGACTTCTTTTATTTTCATCTGTCTCTTCATCCATTTTCTGTTTATGCTTAGACATTGCATCTCCAAAGCTACTTTGTTGCTTCCTGACATGGGTGGGCTCCACATGATAAAATATTGGGATGACAATATGGTTGGATTTCATACGCTGCTCAAGGATCAATACTAATTCATCAAGGCACCATGTTGAAGAAGCGTAATTTTTAGACAACACAATAATAGAAGCCCGAGATGCCTTAATTGCACTCTCCAATTCCTGTTTCAGATCTTCCCCTGTTT
The DNA here is from genome assembly GCF_052849685.1 of Lactuca virosa. NCBI lineage: Eukaryota > Viridiplantae > Streptophyta > Magnoliopsida > Asterales > Asteraceae > Lactuca > Lactuca virosa. The sequence goes on from NC_136426.1 coordinate 182,519,046, forward strand.
CAATCTCTTCATCATCCATGAAGGTAGTGATATTGGCATCTATAAGAGCCTCATAAAGATAATTAGTAAAACTAAGATGAGTGTCAACACCTCTAAAACTTAAAAATACATCATATCTATGATCCTGAGTTGATGAATTATGAACATGAGTTAGTGAGCTATGGCCATGAGTTGACGAAGAAGATGAAGATCCTTCTGGAAGTTCAGATAGAAGAACCATTATGAGTTATGTGTTGATGACTCTTCACCCTTCTCACGATTTTGAGTATTTATTTGAACTTAAGGGTGTGTCTAAGTAAGCTTTGAAACTCCTCCACATGTTATCGATAATGTAAAGTTGGTTTCATATGCTTTCCTCACTTGTGCTTCAATGTCAGGATCCAGTACATACTGCCTCTACAAAAAAAATCCAAATTATTAGTATTTACAATATGCAATGTAACTCTTATCAAAGAATTTAAACCTCAATAATTTTAGTAGTAATAATAATAATATTAATACCTTTGAATTCTGCAAAACAAATTTTTTAGGTAATTAACATACAATACATATGCATCTCCAAAGTTTTCCATGTGAACCAATACACCTAGAAAATCTTTAAATCTCATTATATGAACTCTAATCGTGTTAATATGCAAATATTTATCCCCAAATTTTAAGTTTAGAGTTGATATTGGAGCTATATATTGCATAATGTTTATATGTGTGTTTTAACCCTCGATTTAATTTTTGTGTTTAAAGGACATTCATAGCTTAATTAGTGCTAAACTCAGTTTTGTATGCAAGGGACATACGGGAATCAAGCAGAGAGAGACTGCTCTTATTTTGAACCAACTAATTTATTTAAACTATAATGTCCCTATTTTGATTTAATTAACCCACAAACAAATCAACACCAAATACCATTCTGGATACTGTTGGAATCTTAAGTCATCATCTCCCTCCACCCATGTCTTCCACTCCTAAAAGGCTAACAATTTCTGGAACAAAGTAAGGGACACCAACAAGTGGTTGGGTCTCATGTTATTAATTATAGGATTAAAATGATTCTATCAATCCTATATATTCAGTGTATTACCAAGAGGGTAAACACACCAAAATAAACACAACAACATACATAGACATATACACATATATATGTAATTGGTTTTTGAGTTATATTTCCAATCAATCAAAGAGTTATTTTGATATATATATTTGTCTGTGTCTATACAATTGTTTTATACTAGACTTGGTATCAGAGCCTTGAAATCAGTCAAAGGGAACTGAGAAAACAAGGAAGCTTATCTGTTTAATATGTCCGATATTGAAGATGATAGAAGTGGGGGTGCTGCTGCTCCTCCGACGAGAATCAAAGAAGTCGGAACAACCACAGTCGCTTGCCCAATGCTAAACCAGACCAATTACATGGTCTGGTCCCTCCGTATGAAAGTAGTCCTGCGAATACATAGAAGCTGGTCAGTAATTGAACCAGGAGAAGAGAATGAAGAGAAAAATTACCTTGCCATGGGATTGCTATATCAAGCAATCCCTGAGAGCCTGATAATGCAGATAGGGGACGTCGATAGAGCAAAGGTCCTCTGGGAATCTATTAAAGCTCGACATGTTGGAGCCGACAGAGTAAAAGAAGCTCGACTTCAAACCCTCACCGCCGATCTAGACCGACTGAAGATGCAGGAGACAGAGACGATAGATGCTTTCGCCGGAAAACTCGCTGGAATCGCCTCGAAGTCAGCGTCACTGGGAGAACCCATCGGAGAAACGAGACTCGTGAAGAAACTCTTGACGGTAGTACCTCATCGATTCATACAAATCGCTGCCTCCCTCGAGCAAGTACTAGACTTGAAGACAGTAACCTTCGATGATGTCGTAGGGCGCCTGAAAGCGTATGAAGAAAGAATCAAAGCAGATGAAGGCGGAGACGGGCAACAAAAGGCGTTGATGGCTAGAACGAGTGGTGGTGGTGGATGGAGAAGTGATGGCGGTGGAAGTTCTGGATCGTCGGGGAAGACGAATTGGGGAAAACGGGGGAAGGGTTCTAATGGCACCGAGTCGGGAGGCTTTAATCGAAATGGGTCAAGCGGGTCGGGTGGTGGATCCGGGTCAGTAGGATCCAGTGGGTCAGGCCCAAAAGGAAATAGACCCAATTCGGCCCAAAACAATAATAAGCCCAATAACCGGCCCAATTCTAATTCGGACTCGAACCGTAACCCGAAAAAAGATCTGTCAAAAATTATTTGTTACAGATGCGATAAATCGGGCCATTACGCATCCAAATGTCCGGACCGAACCCAAAAATTCCAAGAAAGTAATTTTACTGAACACGACGATGCCGATGAAACAGTATTTCTACACGAGTCCGTATTTTTGAACGAAGAGAAGGTGATACCGTCTCGATACAACTCACAAGAAAACGATGTGTGGTATTTGGACAACGGGGCAAGTAATCACATGACGGGAAATCGTTCATTTTTCTCTGAACTCGACGAAGGAATAACCGGAAAGGTCAAATTCGGTGATAATTCGTGTGTCGAAATAAAAGGGAAAGGCTCAATTGTTTTCCAAGGAAAATCGGGGCAACAACGATTGATAACGGAGATTTATTTCATTCCGGATTTGAAAAATAATATTTTCAGTCTCGGACAAGCAACCGAAGCCGGGTGTGATATTCGGATGAAAGACAACTATTTGACGATGCATGATGCCGACAACTGCTTATTAATGAAGGTACAAAGAACTCCAAATCGCCTTTATAAAATACAGTTGCCTATTGGAGTACCTATTTGCCTTCATACAAGACTGAGTGAAGACACGTGGCGCTGGCATGCAAGACTTGGACACATCAATTTCGAGTCAATGAAAAAGACGTCCAAGAAAGGTCTAGTCAAAGGGCTACCCCATTTTGACAGTGAAAATCAATTGTGTGAATCTTGTTTGGTTGGCAAGCAAACAAGAAAGTCATTTCCATTAATGACGACGTACAAAGCAACACGGCCATTGGAGCTAGTTCACGGTGATTTATGTGGTCCGATAACACCGTCAACGAAGGGTCAAAATCGATACATTTTCACACTAATTGACGATTTTTCACAGTATATGTGGATTTTTCTCTTAAAAGAGAAAAATGAGGCGTTTTTACACTTCAAAAAATTTAAAGCTTTGGCGGAGAATGAGCTCGGAAAGTCTTTAAAGGTGTTTCGAAGTGATCGAGGAGGTGAGTTTACTTCGCTCGAGTTTAATTCCTTTTGTGATATGAATGGAATCAAACGCCATCTTACCGCCCCATATTCACCACAACAAAACGGTATTGTGGAACGAAGAAACAGAACACTTATGGACATGACACGAAGTATCATGAAGGCGATGCATGTTCCAAACTATCTATGGGGAGAAGCGGTAAAACATTCCACAAATCTGATCAACCGTGTTTACACAAGAGTACTTGGTGATACAACTCCGTACGAGAAGTTGTATAAAAGAAAACCTAATTTGGAGAACGTACGCATCTTTGGGTGTTTAGCGTATGCAAAAGTTGAACCGGTAAACGTGAAAAAATTGGATGCAAGATCAAGACCATTGGTTCATCTTGGTTCTGAACCGGGTACAAAAGCCTATCGGTTATTTAACTCGGTTACACAAAAAATAATCGTAAGTCGAGACGTTATTTTTAATGAAACCAAAGGATGGAATTGGGTTAACGAAGCTACACCTGACAATGAAGAACCAGGATCATTCATAGTACCATGGGATTTACCGGAAGATAAGGCAAACAACAACCAAGGAAACGAAGTAAACAACGAACCAAACGAATCGGATCACGAGATTGAAGACGGAGTGGAGGTACAAGAAAATGAGCAACCAAGTCCGATCAACAACAACGTGAACAATGTTCAAAACCAAAGACCCACAAGACAAAAGGTGCTTCCAATTCGATTACGAGATTATGTACTTTATGTTGATGAAATTGAAGAACTTCTCCTAGCAACCAATGACGAGCCGGTATCGGTTGAAGAGGCGAAGAAAGAACCAGAGTGGGTCAAAGCCATGAATACAGAGATCAATTCAATCAACAAGAACAATACTTAGTCTCTCGTAAACAAACCTATGGGGGTGAAGCCCATTGGACTCAAATGGGTGTTCAAGCTGAAGAAAAATGCAGATGGCACCATAAACAAACACAAGGCGAGGTTGGTTGCTAAAGGGTACGTACAACAACCTAGTATTGACTTTCAAGAAGTATTTGCTCCAGTAGCTCGCATCGAAACCATACGGTTTCTCATTGCCTTAGCCGCTACCAATGGATGGGAGCTTCACCACTTGGATGTCAAGACGACTTTCTTACATGGAGAGTTGAAAGAAACCGTCTATGTGTATCAACCGGAAGGCTACATAAGGAAAGGCGACGAGCACAAGGTGTACCGTCTCTCAAAAGCACTATATGGTCTTAGACAAGCACCGAGAGCATGGAATACAAAACTTGATGGGATTTTGAAAGGAATGAAATTTCATAAGTGCATGAAAGAACCATCGGTGTACCGGAAGAACGAAGGATCCAACTTGCTAATTTTAGCAATCTATGTTGATGATTTGTTTGTCACAGGTACAAATTTGAGCATGATCAAAAGGTTCAAATTTGAAATGTCCAAGAACTTCGAGATGTCTGATCTTGGAAGATTAACTTACTACCTGGGCATTGAAGTCAAACAAGAAGAATCAGGGATTACTATAAACCAAGAAGCGTATGCTAGACGCATTCTAAAAGAAGCCGGTTTACACGATTGCAATCCGACCCACATTCCCATGGATCCAGGAACCAAAATGTCGAAGGCCGAAGATGAACCCGAAATCGACCCGACACACTACCGAAAGTTGGTAGGATGCCTTAGATATCTCTTGCAGACAAGACCCGATATGGCATATGCGGTTGGAGTTGTTAGTCGATACATGCAAAATCCAAGAGAATCACATGGTGTTGCAATCAAACACATCCTAAGGTACTTACGTGGAACAACGTCACATGGAATCAAGTACGAGAGGATGGGGCAAAACCGGATCATTGGTTACAGCGATAGTAGTCACAATGTCGACCCGGACGACGGAAGAAGCACAACCGGTCACATTTTCTACTATGGGTTGTCTCCAATAACATGGTGTTCTCAAAAGCAAGATACTGTTGCTTTATCATCTTGCGAGGCGGAGTTCATGGCTGCAACTGCGGCTGCATGTCAAGCAATATGGCTTCAAGATTTGCTAGGCGAAATCATGAACAAAGCACAAGAGAAGGTGGTCCTAAGAGTTGATAACAAGTCAGCTATCGAACTCACGAAGAATCCTGTTTTTCACGGAAGAAGCAAACACATTCACACGAGGTTTCACTTCATTCGTAAGTGTGTTGAAAAGGAACAAGTGGAGGTGAAGTACATTCCAGGTGAAGAACAAAAGGCAGACATTCTCACAAAACCATTGGCTCGAACCAAGTTCAAGACAATGCGGGACTTGATCGGGATCGAAGACATCTTTAGAAGGACTTAAAGATTGGCGGTGATCGGGAATCTCTAGAAGGACTTAGAGATTCGGGGGTGATTGTTGGAATCTTAAGTCATCATCTCCCTCTACCCATGTCTTCCACTCCTAAAAGGCTAACAATTTCTGGAACAAAGTAAGGGACACCAACAAGTGGTTGGGTCTCATGTTATTAATTATAGGATTAAAATGATTCTATCAATCCTATATATTCAATGTATTACCAAGAGGGTAAACACACCAAAATAAACACAGCAACATACATAGACATATACACATATATATGTAATTGGTTTTTGAGTTATATTTCCAATCAATCAAAGAGTTATTTTGATATATATATTTGTCTGTGTCTATACAATTGTTTTATACTAGAGATACAACTAAAAGATCCACTATTGCCTCCCATGAAAGTTTCTTGACATACAGATCCCAAAAATTAGCAACAACAACCTTTTTAAATGTAAATTTCTCTATCACTAGATCTAGTATCGTCATATCTAAAGGATTTCAACTAAAATTCATAGGTTTTTTTTTTCCATATGATATGTTTATGAAACTAACAATGTAATCAGAGAGTTGCTAATACAATCACAGGGACTGCTTTCAGTTTGCACCTTGTGCATCAAGGTAAAAGAAACAGAAGAACAGGGGATAAACAAAGCAAAAGGTATCCTAGTCTAACTCTAAAAACTGGAAGAAAAACTATTTAGATAAAAACTTCCGAAAATACCTCTGAGGCTCTTTTACTGACTTAAACCAACAAACAAGCCATGCCCTTTCTAAGGGTTCAAGTCAAACTCTATACTAGATGAAACTTCAAAGTAAAACACCCATTTTGAAAAATCGAATATTGAAGTTTGTTCGTTATGAAGGTCTAGCTTACAATTAAGGATCAGATAACATCCTTTTAAAAGAATTCAATGTAAAAAATCGTGTTTATAAATTAGAAAATATAAAGGAATTGAGGAAGCAATTTTGGAGGGTTGAAGAAGTTCCCACTGTGATTATAATAATATTTATGATTAATAAGATGAAATTGTGAAACAATATCTGAAACTAACTTGTAAGAATGTGGCTTCATAGTTACCTGCCTAAAGGAAGAAAAGGAGACCTGAAGCAGCGATGATATATAGAGAAGAAGATGACTGAAATCTATAGATCAAGTTGTTTCAGGAATCAGGAGTATTGTTTTTCCTTTTATTCTTTCAAGTAAACATATGAGGAGAAGAGGTCAATTGAAAAAGCCAGTGCAAATTTTATAATTGGGTTAATACTATATAAAGGGCTTAAATTGCTTTTGGAGAAAAAGTCAATTGAAAAAGTCTTCAGCTTGTCCCGCATAGAAAGTCAAAGTGAGCAGACAGCGAGTTGGAGGACGTTGCAGAACCCTGTGATTATCCATCTGCTTAATAACAAATCTAAAAAATATTATGAAAATGTTTTTGACTTTTTAGTATTCTACCTAGTGTCACAGCTCACATCTCAATTTTCCATTTTTTAGCTTAGGTTTTAAATTTTATTAGGAATAGTCAAAACTTTATACTTTTTTTACGAATATAGTCCATACATTTTTATGTCGCTCCTATATTTAAACTTTTTATGAACTTTTTTAAAAAAATCTTACAACTTTTTTATAATCTTTTATTAATTTAAAAAAAAAACATGTTATATGTTTTTAATGCAACATTCTAAACTTGCATGGTTTATTTTTTTCTTAATGTTTTAACACTTTTGTACAACTTCCAAATAACTTTTCAATTTTTTTTTCCAAATATTACAGATTCAAAATGTTTATAATTACTTTCCTTTATAAAGTTGTTCAACTTGTTTTACAACCTTTTGCAAAATCTTCTTTTTACACTTTACACAAATTTCATACAAGTTTTTTATACGAAGATGTTTTTAAATAATAGAAGTTTAAAATAATTAGAAATACTTTCATTTGAAAAAAAAAAAAAACTTAAAACATTAAGGTGTTACGATTAAGTTTAAAACATTTATGAATATTTATTTTACAAAATTTATAAAAAAATATTTAGAATTACTTTGGTTTAATTGTGTCAAAACTTTCAGGACTTTCATGTTGGCCCTATTTTTGTTTGTTTTGACAATAAATTGGTTTTTAAAACACCATTGGTCCCATCATCTTTTACCGTTTCCAATTTTAACCCCAATCCTTTCGATATTTTTATTTTTCTGCCCACCTTTTTATTTCTCAATTTTAGCCACATTGTAACACTCTGTTTCGGTGTAAACTTTTCTTTGAGGAATATAAATATAATAATTAGCTATAAAGAACGAGGAGTCATTAGAGTTTTAATTAATTTAAAAAATACATTTATAGGATTTCTGCTACATATTGGTCAAGTAATTAATTATATAAATAAATAAGGTTTAATAATTGTTATGATTATTAAATAAATCCATTTACTTAAATAAATCAGGAATTATAAGTTCAGGATCGATTTCGTTATTTTCAGAAACCATATATGTTAAGAAATTCTGGCCAAGGGTGTCTTCTACCATTAGACTAAACCTCAGGGACCAAATCTGACAAATTTTGAAAGTTTATGTCTTTTTCCCTACATCATGACCAAGTCTGCAAAAAAAAAAAACCATCCTGATGGGTACCCGAAACCCTAACCCGAGTTGACCGGGTAAATCTCTGAGTTGATAGGGGACGGGGATGAGTATTACGGGGTTGGTTCTACCTGTAGGGTACCCATACCCATACCCGAAACCGGCCCCGATGGGTACCCGATATATATATATATATATATATATATATATATATATATATATATATATATATATATATATATATATATAGAGTAGGATCAATTGAGAACACCTAAAAGGTTGAGAATGCGAGAACACTTATCAGCCAATCATTTTATTAGGGTATTTAAGTAAATTTGTATTTAATATAATTTTTAATTAATATAATACCATTAATAATCAATATATTATCCATTATTATTTACCTATAATTAAGGGATATTCCATAGTTATCGTTGAATTGAAGATACGGTTTCCAATATACGATTCGTGATTTAGTCAATCGACAATTGTATCTGTAACATCGATTATGGTTGAAGATAACAACGTAGGAATTTGTTAACCCAAATTTTCGATGTCGGACTGTTTTGATTACAGTAGCGATGATACCGAACATGATGATCATTATGGCGACGAAGCATTCGACAATAATCAATATCATGAAGACGATTTCTATCATTCGGATGATCAATACAACGGAAGAATTCAATTATCTGATAATGCTAGTGAAGGTAACAATATCAACATATTTTAAATACAGTTCGTGTATTATAATCAGCATTGAATTTATGTATATGATGAATAAGACGTGTCATTTATTCAGTACATATTTGTATACGATTAATCATATACGTTTTATGTATTAATTAGTTAATGCTGGTGTATATCACAAATTGTTGTACATTGATTCGTAAGTTTAATACAATGTTTCTTACGTTTGATAAGCATTGGTGATTATGCGTAACAATCATATATGATAATGATTTAAATCTTTTGACATAGTTCTGTGTATTTTAAAATGAGTAAACACTTCAATTTTGATTACTGTTTCACACATGTTGATTATGATTAGAAAATTGTTTAGTTTATGAATACGTAATTGATCTAAATTTATATTATGTCTCTCATGTCGCATTATTGTTTTTTGTTGTCTAAAAAAACAGGTACATATCGAACTGATTTTGAAGAGGAATCATTCAATAGTAATGTTGTTGACTCGTCTGGTGGGAAAACCAAGTTGTGGAAACCTATTGTTCCTAAAGAATTTATGCCAGATGTAGATGCTACTTATCAATCATTTGAAAAGGCGGTTGAAATGTATAAATTATATGCAGATAAAGCAGGTTTTGGTGTCAGGTTAAATACAGTAACGAGGTTTGGTGACAAAACCATTAAAAAAAGGTATGTAGTGTGTAACAAAATGGGTAAAATACCTAACAGATCAACTGACACTTTGGATCCTGACGGAACTGGAAGGAATAAACGAAACTCAAACTTCAGAATCACGGACTGCAAGGCATTGATAAAGTTTAAATGGTTACATATGCGAACTAATGCTTGTAAAATATATGAGTTTGAAGAGAAGCACAACCACCCCCTAGAAACTAAAGAAGAAAGACGATATTCCAAACGTGCACGACGACTTAGTTATAAAGATAAGGAGTTTATAGTGCGTTCTTCAACATGTAACATTGGTGCAACAAAGGCACATAAGTTACAAACTAGTTTGCAAGGAGGTTATGAAAACGTTGGCCCTAAAGCAATTGATTATAAAATTTTTAGAAAGGAAGATGGGAAACATTATAGGTGACAAGGATGCACATCTAGTTGTTAACAAAATGAACATGAGGAAAGATGAGTTACCTAACTACACATTTGAGTATAAATGTGTTGATAGTGTGTTAAACGCAATGTTTTGGGCGGATGAAACCGATAAGTTATATTACAAGGAGTTTGAAGATGTGATCTCATTTGATGCTACATTCCGAACAAATAAGTATGCTCTTATGTCACACCCCCAAACCAAGGATGGCGGAAACGTCCGGGGGTGGAGGACTTCATGTATAGTATCATAACAACAATTGTAATAGTAATTCAAGCAAACACAACCAACATATATATAATTGAAAAAGTTACATCATTGTATGAATTACATGTTTACGAATCAATTACAATATGTTGACAAAATATGAAATAGTAGACGCCTTAGCGTCCCATCCTCAAAAGCACTTGATTACCTGTTTAATGATTTCCTGAGAATACAAGTTGTTTGAAAAAGTGTCAACACAAAGGTTGGTGAGTTCATAAGCTTTTCGTTTGTAAAAGTAGTATTTGTGTTAGACAAATCCAATATTTTCCTTAATGTGTAAATGTAGTCTTAAAACCCAAAGACCGAAATGTACAAGTAATTTGTCATATTTATAGTAAAACAATGCAAGTTTAAATCGACATAAACTCGTTAAATTTTAATGAAGTCCCCGTAAATTCCAATGTTTGTTAATACTTTATGTGAGTTTATTATAACCATACTATGACCACGGTTGCCTAAAACGACGTTCTTCAGGCGTCGGAAATGTTATGACATTTGTCACCCCAGACCTATCGGTCTAACTGTTGCATGCAGTTTAGGTGTGGGTTTGTCAAACCCAATATAGATCTATACACAAGTATCACGCTCTCCCTCAAGGAGACTCTGGTTACAATACAGGACTTAATGGTAATTTGAAGTAAATGTCTCACAAAGTCATTAACGGAATTACGTGTTATGAAAACTTGGTACCGTATGGCCGTACCTTGCTTAATGAAAATATCCTTTGTATAAATGTACCCTTTTTAAATGTATGTGTTATGTAATGTATCATAAACTATACCTATTATAGTTTATCAACCAAGGGTAGTACGTGGTAATCTATGCAAACTATATTCAAAATAGTTTATTTAATGTTTGAATGTATCGATTGTACTTTGATTATAATCACTTGTTATTCTTTATATTTTATATGACCAAATCCATTTGTAAACTGATGTGTGTCTAAATATTAAGATAAAATGTCATATATTGCAGTAACATATAGTCACATAAAGATATACACCTTGCTCAACATGTTACAAGGTGAAATGAAATTAACAGCAACTTTTCGTTAAAGACAGTTTCTGTTACCGTTCTTAGAAAATTTATAGAAAAATCATCACAGCTCTAAATCCAAATCCGCAAATTTTGAGAGTTTGGAATATGAGTCTAGTTTGTTCGTGAATTTTATCATGATTTTTAGTGATCTCTAACAGAGGTGAAAATGTTCATAATCACAGACTGGTCCGGGTTTGCCTCTGAAATGACAGGCAGTTTTGTAAAAATCACCATTAATTGTAGAAAAATCATTTGGAGATGTGCAAGTAGTCATTTTAAAGCTAAGAGTTTGAACTACTTGCAACTGAAACAGTTTTGAAAACTAAAATTTTTAAGTTGACCAAAACAGTCCGTGATTAACGTCCATCTTTTCTGATGCAATCTGTTAGAAAAAGTTTAATTGTGTTCTTGATGATTTTACTTGTATTCCCCCCTTAAAACTTAAGAAAAACATGTAAATGTATGGGTATGAACTCACCTTATGTGGTTTCAGTAGATGAATGTGAGAGAGAGGAAGTGTTCAACTCAAGAACACTAAGAAGATGTCTTGATGATTCGAGAATCTAACACCGAATAAGATGGAACTTGTGTAAGATATCAATGATTTGAGTAGAATGGAGTTTAATAATTATGTGAATGATGAATATACTTACTAATTGAAGCAAGAAATCCCTGGAGAAAGCCTTGAAGTTCTTGAAGTTGAGAGAAAGGATGAGAGAATTTTGGAGAGTGTTCTTGGTTGCTAAGTGTAGAATGAAAGAGTTTTTATGGAGAATGAGGAGAGAGGATCAATCCTCCAGCTCTTAGAACGTGGGAAGAGCTGGAGATTGGCTGTAAAGGTCCACTAAGGAGACAAGGGGTAGTGGGAAAGAGTGGCTGGTCATAGAGTGAGGTGGTAGTGGGTTGCTTTTGCCATAAATTAAGGAAAAGCAAATATTCCCTCAATAATTAGTTCAATCACCAATTCTTTTAATATATTTTATAAAAACCCTGGAGATTTATACATTTTGGGGCCTTAGTTTATAAAATAAAGTTTTGGGTGAAAATCCTACGTTAAAATAATGAAAAACGGAGTTAAAACGAAGTCGTAGTCGAAAAACCGGTAAAAATGGGCTGTCTGCGAGACCTCTCGGATGGGGGCCGAGACTTCGGATTCGGACAAGGACTTCGGACGGACCTCGCTTCGGACATCGGATGGACTTCGGACATCGGATCTTGCTTCGGACATGGCTTCGGACCAGAGGCCTCGGATGCGAGGCTTCGGTCCAAAAGCTTTGGTTTCGGATCCTTAAAGCTATTTTACTCGTTTTTATCCCGTTTCAAGCGATTTTTGACCCGGTTAAGGGTCGAGATGACCCAAATGATTACAAAAAGTTAAAGTAACTTTTGAGAGAGATTTGGGAGAGATTTGGGAGAGATTTCAATTAGAAAGAGATAGAGTGAAAACGATTTAGAGAGGTTTCGTTTGTGATTAATTCGAGTGTCCGGCTTCACAACGCAAGGTTCGTAAACCCCATTAAACCGTGTTTTAGTGTCGTACACAATCCCGATGATTGTGCAATAGGGTTTTATCGCTTTGGTTCGTTGTTTAGCACTGTTAAGGCTAAGGAAAATCAAACACATGAACTTTCCAAATGAGGATTTCTCATTAAAATAGCGAATTGTATAGTGATTACATAACGTAAACCCTAGCATACAAGGGTTATTGGAGTTGACCGGTTTGACTTGTTGACTTTCAATTGACCGAAATTTGACGGTTGTCACATCATCCCCCCGTTAGAAGGAATTTCGTCCCGAAATTTTCATTTTGACTGGGATTTCAAGAGTTTGGGAAGAGATGTGGATACTTTTGTTTCATCTGATCCTCGCGTTCCCAGGTGAATTCGGGTCCTCGTTTAGCGTTCCAACGTACCTTCACGATGGGAATACGACTTTGTTTCGTTCGTTTGATTTCCCGGTCCATGATCTCCACAGGTTCTTCCACGAAGTTGAGGCTCTCATTGATCTCGATTTCCTCGAGTGGAATAATGAGAGTCTCATCGGATAGGCACTTTTTCAAGTTCGAGACGTGGAAGGTAGGATGCACATTACTATGTTCGCGGGGTAGATTGAGTTTGTAAGCTACGGGGCCGATTCTAGCGAGAATCTCAAAAGGCCCTATGTATCTTGGATTCAGCTTCCCACGCTTTCCGAAGCGTATCAAGCCTTTCCAGGGTGAGACTTTCAAAAGGACTCGGTCTCCCACCTGGAATTCCAAGGGTTTCCTCCGCTTGTCTGCGTAGCTTTTCTGTCGGTCTCTTGAGGCTTTAAGTCGTGCTCGGATTTGTACGATCTTTTCGGTTGTTTCGCGGATGATTTCTGGACCGGTGAGAGTGCTATTAGAGACTTGCCCTCTAGCTAGCTGTGTATCCCCCACCTCAGCCCAACACAGGGGTGATCTGCATTTGCGACCGTAAAGAGATTCGAATGGAGCGACTTTGATGCTAGTATGATAGCTGTTATTGTAGGAGAATTCGATAAGCGGTAGATGGGTATCCCATGCTTTACCGAAGTCTATCACACAAGCTCTTAACATGTCTTCCAACGTTTGAATGGTTCGCTCGCTCTGTCCGTCGGTTTGTGGGTGGTAGGCCGTACTCATGTCAAGCCTAGTTCCCAATGATTTTTGTAGAGACTGCCAAAACCGTGAGGTAAATCTACTATCTCTATCAGAGATAATGGATATCGGCACACCATGGAGTCGTACAATCTCTCTGATGTACGTTCTAGTCAGCTTCTCCATCTTGTCGGTTTCTTTTATTGGTAGGAAGTGTGCTGATTTGGTCAATCTGTCTACAATTACCCATATTGTGTCAAGCCCGCCTGATGCCTTAGGCAGCTTGGTTATGAAGTCCATGGTTATTCGTTCCCACTTCCACTCAGGTATATCCGGCTGTTGTAATAGCCCGGATGGTTTCTGGTATTCTGTTTTGACCTTAGCGCAAGTCAGGCACTTGCTCACATAGGTAGCAATCTCAGCTTTCATGTTCGGCCACCAGTATAATTTCTTGAGGTCTAGATACATCTTATCCGACCCGGGATGGATGGAGTATCGAGTCTTGTGTGCTTCATTCATGACAACATCTCGGAGTCCACCGAACTTCGGTGTCCAAATCCGGTTCATGATATAACGTGCTCCATCCTCCTTGACTTCTAAGTTTTTATCCATTCCCCTTAATGTCTCTCCTGCCACCTTTTCTGGTTTCAAAGCTTCCAGTTGAGCTTCCTTGATTTGTATGGTCAGGTGGGAATGGATTGTCATTGTTAAGGATTTTACTCGACGGCCCGAGTACTCCTTCCTGCTTAGAGCATCGACCACTACATTGGCCTTGCCCGGATGATAACGAATTTCGCACTCGTAGTCATTCAGCAACTCCACCCATCTCCTCTGTCGCATGTTGAGCTCTTTCTGATTGAGGATATGCTGAAGACTTTTGTGATCAGTGAAGATAGTGCATTTCGTGCCGTAGAGGTAGTGTCTCCAGATCTTCAAAGCGAAAACCACTGCTCCTAATTCCAGGTCATGCGTAGTATAATTAACCTCGTGCGTCTTAAGCTGTCTTGATGCATACGCGATAACCTTCCCTCTCTACATGAGCACACATCCGAGGCCTTGATTCGAAGCATCACAGTACACTACGAAGTCCTCGGTTCCCTCTGGGAGAGACAAGATCGGTGCGCTGCATAGGTCTTGTTTTAACGTTTGGAAAGCAGTTTCTTGTTTATTTTCCCACTTGAATATCACACCTTTCTGCGTCAAGGTGGTGAGTGGTTTCGCAATCTTGGAGAAGTTTTGTATAAATCTTCGATAGTAGCCAGCAAGCCCAAGGAATTGTCGAATTTCGGTTGGCGTCTTGGGTGCTGACCAATTCTCGATTGCCTTGATCTTGGAGGGGTCCACATGTATGCCTTTCTCACTTACCACATGTCCAAGGAAATCCACTTCTCTAATCCAGAATTCACACTTAGAGAACTTAGCATAAAGCTTCTCCGCTCTTAGCGTCTCTAGCACTTGGCGTAGATGTAGGCGATGCTCTTCTTCGCTTCGCGAGTAGATCAAGATATCGTCGATGAATACGATTACAAACTTGTCTAGGTAGGGTCGACACACTCTATTCATTAGGTCCATGAATACCGCATGTGCGTTTGTTAAACCGAAGGACATCACCACAAACTCGTAGTGCCCATAGCGAGTTCTGAATGCAGTTTTGGGAATATCTTCTTCTTGAACTCGTAGCTGATGGTAGCCTGACCTTAGGTCGATCTTTGAGAAGAAATTTGCTCCTTGGAGTTGGTCGAAAAGGTCGTCGATTCGGGGCAGAGGATATCGGTTTTTGATGGTGAGCTTGTTTAGTTCCCGATAGTCGATGCACATGCGAAAGGATCCGTCCTTCTTCTTTACAAAAAGGACTGGTGCTCCCCAAGGTGAAAAGCTTGGTCTGATGAACCCTTTGTTCAAAAGCTCGGTCAACTGACTGGACAACTCCTGCATTTCTGATGGTGCGAGGCGGTATGGAGCTCTGGCTACGGGGGTAGCTCCGGGTATTAAGTCAATTCTGAAATCGACTTGTCGTGCGAGTGGTACACCAGGAAGATCCTCTGGGAACACATCCGGGAAGTTACACACTTCGGGGATGTCTTTGATGTCATTCACGTCTTGATTCTTGTCTACTATATGGGCTAAGAAGGCGTGGTACTCCTTCCGGAGATACTTTTGGGCTTTGATGCATGAGATGATTTGTAAATTCGCACTAGGTTTGTCACCATAGATGAGAAGGGTTTCGTCATTTGGTAGATTGAGGCGAACGGCCCTTTCGTAACATAGAATGTCGGCACGGTGAGGAACTAACCAATCCATCCCGATGATTACGTCGAAGCTTTTTATGGTGACTGACATCAGGTCAATTTTAAATGTATGGTTGTCTAGAGTGAGAGTACATTCTGAGTATATGTCGCTAGTGCTTTTTACTTTCCCATTTGCCATTTCTACTACATAAGTATCCTTTAGTGATTGGGGATTTTGTTCAAGTAAATGTTTATATTGGTGGCTCACGAAACTCCTCTCCGCTCCACTATCGAATAGTACGCATGCATAAGAGTTATTGAGGAGAAACGTACCGGTAACCACCGTGGGATCCTCGACTGCTTCCCCGTGTCCTATTGCCAGGACTCTTCCTACTCCACCAGCATTAGGGGCTTGTGCTTTGGGGCAGTCTCTTTTGAAGTGACCTGCGTCTCCACAGTTGTAGCAGGTCCGGGTTGCCCCCGTACTGGCGACTTGGTTGATTGGTTGAGCCGGCGCTTTACAGAAACGAGCAGTGTGCCCCTTCCTGTCGCAGTTGTTACAGTGCATCTCCCTACAAGCACCATTGTGGTGAAAGTTGCACTTGTTGCACTTAGGTAGTTTTCCCGCATATGGCTTCGGTGGTGCTGGAGTGGTAGCAGTAGTGGCAGCATTAGTGGCAGCATGGACAGCAACAATTTGTTGCTTCTTAGCGGGGTCCTGTGCTGGTTGGCTCTTCTTTTCGTTCCAGAACTTCCTTTTGTTGTTTCCCCCTTTTGATTTATCAGTGGTGGTGGTTGTAGTATTATGACCGGCTCGGTGGTCAACAAGTTGTTGTGCCAGCTCCCTGGCGCTGTCAAAAGTAGTTGGCCTTGAAGCTAGGACACTACTTTGCACGTGGAGAGACAGTCCCCAAAGGTATCGCTCCACCTTTTTCTCCCCCGGAGTAACCATTGTTGGGCAGAGGAGAGCCAATTCATTGAATCGAGTGGTGTAGGTTTCAAGGTCAGAGCCTGTCATCCTGAGGTTCCAGAGTTCTTGTTCCAGCTTTTGAATTTCACCTCTCGGGCAGTACTCCTTCATCATCAACGTTTTTAGTTCTGCCCAGGTTATGGAGCTAGCCACTTCGAGAGTAAGTGACTTAACCCGGCAGTTCCACCAAGTAAGGGCCCGGCCGGTGAAGGTTAAGGTTGCGAACTTAACTTTGCTCGCTTCGGGGCAGGAGCACACCTGAAAGACTACTTCGGTCTTTTCAAACCATTGCATCAACGTGATGACTCCCCCGCTTCCATTGAAGTTGTCGGGTTTGCCATTTGTGAAGTCCTTGTATGAACACTCTTTTGCACGCCACGTACTGTCTCCGTGGTTAGAGTGTGTAGCTCCCGATCCCGAACCACCAGCTCCGTTGGTCCCTATCTGCGACATTGCGGCCGCTACGGCTGCTGTTACTGCAGCCTGGAACATCGCGGGATCAAACTGTGGAGGCGGCGGCGGAGGAGGTGTTGCTGTGTTGCTGGAAGGTCTTGGTTTTCTTCTTGGCGGCATGGTTCTGTCATAAGTCGTAAACCAATGTAATTTTAGTAAAAGTGTATTTATAGGGAGAGAAATCTTTTATACATAAAGTATATTATTACGTTGTTTTCCGGTATGTTTACGATACATACGATTTTATACTTTTTATTGACCCAATACATTGGATTATGAGGTAAAATGAAAGTATAAAATATTTTTATTATAGTAACACAAAATACTCCTATAGTATTTGTAAATGTTTAGTTTTGAGTTCTTAAAGCATTTAGTTACTTTATAATATTCATCATACTTTTAATGAGAATTTATAAGTCCTTGTCTTACCCGTTCGGCTAACGACCCTCCACCGATCAAGGAAGCGGTGGGTGAGAGTGGACACCCATTAAATTGCCATTTTTACAGGCAACAACCTTATACCCCCCTTATAGACCGGCTTCGTGAATGAGGCGTACTAGCGGTAAGACGAGTTTGTTAGATTCGTTGTCCATCCTGACCATCCCCCGGTATATGCAAGTCAATTCCCGGACAGATATAGTTGATCAGGCTATATCCTTCCCAGACTTGATTTACATATACCAAGGCATACCCATAATGTACAACTCCTCTTCTTTTATTTTATGTTCTTCTAGTTATGACACTATGTGAGCATGTATGCATGTATTTATACTTTTTAATAAAAAGAATCATTTATTTTCTAAAAGTATATTTATTTGAAAAATGCACCAATCAGAGACTATTAGTCCCAATTGTGTTTATAGTTTGTATATCTTATGTGGTTTGATATACTTAATTCACTATAAACTGCGCTCTGATACCAATCTGTCACACCCCCAAACCAAGGATGGCGGAAACGTCCGGGGGTGGAGGACTTCATGTATAGTATCATAACAACAATTGTAATAGTAATTCAAGCAAACACAACCAACATATATATAATTGAAAAAGTTACATCATTGTATGAATTACATGTTTACGAATCAATTACAATATGTTGACAAAATATGAAATAGTAGACGCCTTAGCGTCCCATCCTCAAAAGCACTTGATTACCTGTTTAATGATTTCCTGAGAATACAAGTTGTTTGAAAAAGTGTCAACACAAAGGTTGGTGAGTTCATAAGCTTTTCGTTTGTAAAAGTAGTATTTGTGTTAGACAAATCCAATATTTTCCTTAATGTGTAAATGTAGTCTTAAAACCCAAAGACCGAAATGTACAAGTAATTTGTCATATTTATAGTAAAACAATGCAAGTTTAAATCGACATAAACTCGTTAAATTTTAATGAAGTCCCCGTAAATTCCAATGTTTGTTAATACTTTATGTGAGTTTATTATAACCATACTATGACCACGGTTGCCTAAAACGACGTTCTTCAGGCGTCGGAAATGTTATGACATTTGTCACCCCAGACCTATCGGTCTAACTGTTGCATGCAGTTTAGGTGTGGGTTTGTCAAACCCAATATAGATCTATACACAAGTATCACGCTCTCCCTCAAGGAGACTCTGGTTACAATACAGGACTTAATGGTAATTTGAAGTAAATGTCTCACAAAGTCATTAACGGAATTACGTGTTATGAAAACTTGGTACCGTATGGCCGTACCTTGCTTAATGAAAATATCCTTTGTATAAATGTACCCTTTTTAAATGTATGTGTTATGTAATGTATCATAAACTATACCTATTATAGTTTATCAACCAAGGGTAGTACGTGGTAATCTATGCAAACTATATTCAAAATAGTTTATTTAATGTTTGAATGTATCGATTGTACTTTGATTATAATCACTTGTTATTCTTTATATTTTATATGACCAAATCCATTTGTAAACTGATGTGTGTCTAAATATTAAGATAAAATGTCATATATTGCAGTAACATATAGTCACATAAAGATATACACCTTGCTCAACATGTTACAAGGTGAAATGAAATTAACAGCAACTTTTCGTTAAAGACAGTTTCTGTTACCGTTCTTAGAAAATTTATAGAAAAATCATCACAGCTCTAAATCCAAATCCGCAAATTTTGAGAGTTTGGAATATGAGTCTAGTTTGTTCGTGAATTTTATCATGATTTTTAGTGATCTCTAACAGAGGTGAAAATGTTCATAATCACAGACTGGTCCGGGTTTGCCTCTGAAATGACAGGCAGTTTTGTAAAAATCACCATTAATTGTAGAAAAATCATTTGGAGATGTGCAAGTAGTCATTTTAAAGCTAAGAGTTTGAACTACTTGCAACTGAAACAGTTTTGAAAACTAAAATTTTTAAGTTGACCAAAACAGTCCGTGATTAACGTCCATCTTTTCTGATGCAATCTGTTAGAAAAAGTTTAATTGTGTTCTTGATGATTTTACTTGTATTCCCCCCTTAAAACTTAAGAAAAACATGTAAATGTATGGGTATGAACTCACCTTATGTGGTTTCAGTAGATGAATGTGAGAGAGATGAAGTGTTCAACTCAAGAACACTAAGAAGATGTCTTGATGATTCGAGAATCTAACACCGAATAAGATGGAACTTGTGTAAGATATCAATGATTTGAGTAGAATGGAGTTTAATAATTATGTGAATGATGAATATACTTACTAATTGAAGCAAGAAATCCCTGGAGAAAGCCTTGAAGTTCTTGAAGTTGAGAGAAAAGATGAGAGAATTTTGGAGAGTGTTCTTGGTTGCTAAGTGTAGAATGAAAGAGTTTTTATGGAGAATGAGGAGAGAGGATCAATCCTCCAGCTCTTAGAACGTGGGAAGAGCTGGAGATTGGCTGTAAAGGTCCACTAAGGAGACAAGGGGTAGTGGGAAAGAGTGGCTGGTCATAGAGTGAGGTGGTAGTGGGTTGCTTTTGCCATAAATTAAGGAAAAGCAAATATTCCCTCAATAATTAGTTCAATCACCAATTCTTTTAATATATTTTATAAAAACCCTGGAGATTTATATATTTTGGGGCCTTAGTTTATAAAATAAAGTTTTGGGTGAAAATCCTACGTTAAAATAATGAAAAACGGAGTTAAAACGAAGTCGTAGTCGAAAAACCGGTAAAAATGGGCTGTCTGCGAGACCTCTCGGATGGGGGCCGAGACTTCGGATTCGGACAAGGACTTCGGACGGACCTCGCTTCGGACATCGGATGGACTTCGGACGGACCTCGCTTCGGACATCGGATCTTGCTTCGGACATGGCTTCGGACCAGAGGCCTCGGATGCGAGGCTTCGGTCCAAAAGCTTTGGTTTCGGATCCTTAAAGCTATTTTACTCGTTTTTATCCCGTTTCAAGCGATTTTTGACCCGGTTAAGGGTCGAGATGACCCAAATGATTACAAAAAGTTAAAGTAACTTTTGAGAGAGATTTGGGAGAGATTTCAATTAGAAAGAGATAGAGTGAAAACGATTTAGAGAGGTTTCGTTTGTGATTAATTTGAGTGTCCGACTTCACAACGCAAGGTTCGTAAACCCCATTAAACCGTGTTTTAGTGTCGTACACAATCCCGATGATTGTGCAATAGTGTTTTATCGCTTTGGTTCGTTGTTTAGCACTGTTAAGGCTAAGGAAAATCAAACACATGAACTTTCCAAATGAGGATTTCTCATTAAAATAGCGAATTGTATAGTGATTACATAACGTAAACCCTAGCATACAAGGGTTATTGGAGTTGACCGGTTTGACTTGTTGACTTTCAATTGACCGAAATTTGACGGTTGTCACATCTTATAGTTTTCTATTTTTTTTCTTTAAATATGAATATTGATGTTTTTTGAGTTTATAATAACTGTTGAATTTGTTTTTAATTAACTTTTTAATACAGGTATGGAATGATTTTTGTGCCGTTTACAGCCATTGATAACCACAAACGTTCAATAAACATTGGAGCAGGTTTGTTAAGCAACGAGTCAATAGAATCTTATCGTTGGTTGCTTGAAGCTTTTTTGAAAGCACATGGAAAACACCCTCAATTAGTGTTAACAGACCAAGATCCAGCAATTCTACAAGCGTTGAAGCAATATTTCCTAATTCTAATCACCGCTTATGTATGTGGCACATTATGAAAAAACTACAAGCTAAGGTGTGTATATTTTATTCATAGTTAACACAGAACATGTTTTATTCAACAACGATTTAAACAATTTACATATTTTTAAAAATGATTAGCATAGATATTGTTTATTCATAGATAATCTTATAAAATTCTAATGTTTTTTTTAGGTTTCAGCGGATTTTCTGAAAAACACTGATTTTCGAAAGCGTTTTACTAAGCTTGTTTGGAATGTCTACATCGAGCCTAAAGTCTTTGAATCAAGGTGGAAACTGCTTGTGAGAAAATTCAAACTACAAGACAAAAGATGGTTCAAAGACATGTACAAGGATCGAAAGCTTTGGATTCCAGCCTATTTTAAAGACATGCCACTACATGGTCTGATGAAAACTACTTCAAGGTCTGAAAGTGTCAACTCATTTTTTAATAAATACTCTAACTCTGGTAATTTGCTTATCTATTTCATGATGAACTACGACACCGCAATTGGAAAGCAACGAAATGGTCAACAGAAACTAGAACATGATACAAAAAATGCAAAGCATGAAATGACGCTTCCAAGTGGATTACTAGAACATGCAGCTGCGGTTTACACTAAAACCGTTTTCTATGAGGTCAAAAAGGAAATATTTAAAGCAGCCTGGTACTGTTCTATTGACAGTGTTGAAATGATTGATGGGTGGCAAGTTGTTATGATTACACAAACGGATAAGAGCAAACAGTTGAAGATAAAATGCAAGGTTATATTCATTGTTGAAACGCTATTCATTAGTGATCATACAAGTATATTATATCATTATTTTTAAATTACATATACTTGTTTCAATATTATGCAATAACCACCAACTAATATGTTAATTCAACCGGTTACTAACATACATTATTTTTATTATACAATGTAGGTTGAACTAAAATTGCCTGAAAAAGAAGTTAAATGTTCATGCAATCACTTTATACGTACCGGCATTTTGTGTCGTCATATTTTTGCTGTATTGAAAAACAACCATGTTGAAGAGATTCCAGAGTAATATATTCTCAGAAGATGGAGAAGGGATGCAATTTCCGGCAATTTGCTTGCCATGAAACATGTTGCCATGGAAACCGAAGATGACACCTTTAAACTTCTAACAGAGGCATACAACAATATTCAATACTGCTTGGATCATTTCAAAAGAAGCAAGGAGAAATTGTTGGAATTTGTTGAAAAAACACGTATCTTGAAGCAGGCAGCAATGGAGTTTGCCGGTTCAAACCAATTATCATCTGATAATGATGAAGAAGAAATTATTCGGATGCTTGGAATACATAGCATTCCTTCATCTATACGTACCAAAGGGAGTGGAACTAAGAAAAGAATGGTTAGTGCTACTGAGAAAGCTGTTGCAGCTGCAAAGAAAAAAACTAGAATTTGCACAGGTTGCAATCAATATGTTAACCATAATTGGAGGACTTGCAAAGTCAAACTTGCACGAGAGTCAAAACAACCTTAAAATGGCCCATTCATTTGCCCAATAGATTTTATTTTTCTATTAGATTTATGAATAAGAATATGTTTCTATGATTCAGTATGTTATTTTATCTTAAAACACCTTCATGATTTTTAACGTTTTGTTTTATTCAACAATGAATAATATCATAAACATATCTGGTAATCATAAAAGATTAATGATATGAACAGGCATTTAAACCTCTGTTATTTGATTAAAACAGTTTGCATTTAGAATAAATATATTTTTCCTTTGTTGAAATTATAAAAACATCAATCATTATAGACTACAGACATATACAATTCAAGCAGTATTCATAGTTTATTGTATGCTGTTAGTAGTATATCATACTAACAAATGTTTGTACGATTCATGAATAAGGAGATGTTTCTATGTTTCATTATGTTGTTTTATTTTAAAACACCTATACATAATATATTGATTTATTTTACATGTTTTTTTATATAATATTTCATGTCTGCTTTTGGGTATATTTTAGTCATAGGTTTAACAACATTAAACTTTAAACCCTTTGTTATAGTCAATAATGAATAATATCATAAATACATTAATTACTTTCAACAGATTAATGCTATGAAAATTGTGAAATACTCTGCTATTATGTTAAAACAATTTGCATTTAAAGTAGAATCTGTTATGACTAATTCATGTATTTATGCTATTATTCAATATTGAATAACAACATACTTTAAGATATAAAAACAACAACAATCATTATAGACTATAGATATAGTCATTTAAATTATTAAAAGTTCTGACTGTATGATCATAGTAGTATAGCATATTAACAAATGTTTGTTAGTAAGAATCATTACTGACTGTACATTATAATTATACCAGTCATGTTAATCATCATTGTTTAACATAATTTATTTCTTATTTAATTTTTCAAAAGTTAATGTAAAATTATAACTATTAATATTAAGTTTAAAATATTACCATTCCATTACTAAATTAGCAAACCAAACGGAACTATTGTACGTTCTACAACCCAAGTTAATATCCCTAACATACAAAACCATTGTTTTAAAACTATCCAAAAGAAACCATCAAAGTCATAACTAAAATAACTTTTTTAACATAATTAACTAAAATCATCCAATCTTGTGTGAATTTGTTCCTTTGCAATGGCCAACGGTTCAGAATGTTGTCTTGAAGGAATCTTGTGGAATTCATCAACATTTTGGAGCACATAATCCTTTTGCACATTATATTCATGAGTGATGATTTTGTATAAATATTTTGTCCTCAGTTTAACAAGTTGATCATCTTGTGCAGAAGACTCGTTCTTGAACCTAACTTTAAACTCATTCATACTTCCACCCATATACGTTTCCATGTGACGCATTGTAAACACACCACAATCAATGTGGTTGTTTATTGTTCTCAAAGGCATTTCCAGTCTATATGGCATCACATGTGAAAACATCTCATTTTTTGGATGATTCTGAGATTTTAAGTAATCAACTATGTACTTTTTCTGAAAATGTAAAAAAGATTGTCAACACATATGAAATGTTATTTACTAGGTAATGTAACTTTTATTAAATACTTACAATGATTTGGGGCAACTGACCATATCTCTCATCAATATGATCATCAACTTTGTTGTTGTCAATGATTACAAACTCTGGGTGTTGTAGATTGATCACAAAAAGGAAAATGTGGAAGGAACGGACGACCGGTAGGAAAAGTTGTAACGTATATTCATTCACATGTATTCACTTTATTTAATATTCATATTTGATCAATGATAAATAAACACATAAGTAAAATGTACAGATATGTATCTTACTAATCCAACGTAACGTAGGCTTGCGTCCATATCTTCAATAGAAAGCAACAGATTCTCAATGAATTTATCTTTACGTTGACTTTCTGTTAAATCACTTTCAAGATACGAATTCTGTAATCCATTTTTAAAAACTCATTAGTTTATTTATAAGTTGTATTTAAAAAATAGTTTAATCAACATTGAACAATATTAAATTATACCGTCACATCTGTCTTGCAATAAACTCTCAGAGGCGATTCAATTCAGGTGCATGTTTACTTTCATCAAGATTCAACACTTGACTCCAACAATCAATCACATGACCAAATAGTTCACATGTTGGAAAAAAACTTTCCATGTGAAACCTCTCAGTAGAAAAACCATCCAAAGTGTGGAAAACTATATCACTGCAAAAGACGT
The DNA here is from genome assembly GCF_052849685.1 of Lactuca virosa. Lineage (NCBI taxonomy): Eukaryota > Viridiplantae > Streptophyta > Magnoliopsida > Asterales > Asteraceae > Lactuca > Lactuca virosa. The sequence goes on from NC_136426.1 coordinate 182,544,349, forward strand.
GACCAATTGATACTTATTTTAATAAGCAACCAACAAAATTAAGTAATTTTAAACATATTTTAAATGCAACTTACTTTGGCTCTCCCTGGAGAGAGAATATCCATTCTGCTACACGTTTTTCTTGTCGTGGAACTCCTTTGGTGATATCAACAACCCGTATAATGTAAGGAGATTTCAGATATTCGGATTTCATGCGAGGCCTGTACCCTCTTCTATTAAACCTCTTTTCTTCACTGTTGAATGGTACTACATACAAAGGAATTGGCATTTCCATTTTAGATGGTGGTGTAGTCTGAAAAGATTTTCTTCCAGATCTATTCACGAAGTCTGCATATTCCTTTGACATCTGAATACTACAGTTTGCTATCGGGGAGTTGTCAAACTGTTTGTGAGATGTTGCTAGAATCAGTGTACGTTCAATTTCAGCCTCGTTATCATACCACCATTGAGATTGTTCTGGTTCCTCTGATGCGGAAACTTCATTAAACAAATCATTTACTTTGTTTTTTCATTCTTTGACCAATTGATTCTCAGGATATTTCTTGACAACATCATTTATTTTGTCTTCCAACACTTTCTTTTGTTGCACTAGCATGTCGTGCATCTCCTTTATTGTTGAAATAGTTGTCTAATAAGGTCAACACAATTTAATTACGGTACAAACCAAATAAAAACATTAATATGTCATTTGGTATTAATTAATACTATAGTAACTCATAATTCAAATGTGAATAATTAGTAAACTACCTCAACACTTTCCCCACTTCCACTAAAAATTTCCGCTCCTTGATTTCCCTACGAAAATTAATACACTGTTAGTTTTTGTACTAATACCTTATTATTTATTAATGATTATATTATATTAATACCTTACACCTTCCATCACTAATTTTCACACCTCCTGCATCATTTCCCTGTCAACATGTATGAATATAATTAATTTAGATTATACAAAATAACAAATTTTAAATTTCATATGCATTATTCAATATAATAAAATATTACCTGAACTTTTTCTTGACCTACATTACTCGTTCCCGATGATTCATTGATGACTTGAAATGGTTTTTGCAATTCACCCATACCCAGACCTATTGTCCTACACTCTACTCTTTCTCGCTCACGCAGTTTATCAACATTCCAAAAACATATTGCTGGTCTGCCTCATACAATCTTCACTGAATCGCATCGAACACTTTCTACATATAGCAACTACAAAAAGACAAATAAATACTGTATTAATTAAATACACTTTAATGAATTTGCACACATAAGTAAACCAATATTGAATGACAACTGAATTTATAACAACTCTTACCAGCAGTAAGATAATTGGCCTAACATAGAATCCTTTTTTTGCTGTTTGGATTCCATGCACTTTTTGTCTCATTAAGGAAATCAAAAACATATCCACACCAATCGATGTCACTTAGATCCAGGTCTTTCGTGACTTTTGATAATGTGGAAGTTTCCTTCAAACTTCAACATTAGATGATTTCTAGAATACCATTCTACACATGTGGTTTTAATTTGTCAAGAATGGGTGGTTGCATGTTTGTCAAGAATGGATGGTAGCATGTTTGTCAAGCTTGGATGGTAATAGACAATTGAATTCATACATTCATTTGCCTATAAAAGGAAATGAAACCAAGCTTATTAAAAACACCACACCTCAAATTACATCTTCATTTTTCTCTCATATTCATACAAATATATATTTGATATATTTGTTTTTCTTTCCTCTATCTCTGTAAACACTGAATATTATAGTAAATTGGTTCTCGGCTTCCTCCGCCCGTGGTTTTTCCCGATTTGGGTTTCCACGTAAATATCGCGTGTTTTTTTTTCTTTTTATCGTTCGATTTATTCTTGGTTGATTATTCAAATAGTTTTATATTCCGTTGAATCGCTATCGTGATATTTGGGTTTTTATACTTCGATCTTGAAGTTATCGATTATTTATTGTAGTCGATTTGTCTACAATTGGTATCAGAGCTATCCGGGTTTTCCGATAACGATTCATAAAAAACTATTTTCAACCATGTCATCGATGAAGTACGATATTCCTTTACTTGACAGAAACACAAGATTCCCTCTCTGGCAAGTAAAGATGAAAGATGTGTTGATCCAAATGGATCTCCACAAAGCACTATTAGGAATGGAGAAAATGCCGGCAACTTGGTCGACTGAGGAAAAGGAGATGAAAGATCTGAAGGCGTCGTCGCAGATCCGTCTGCATCTTTCTAACGACGTTCTCCAAGATGTGTTGAAAGAGACATCCGCAGCGGCTCTCTGGCTAAAACTCGAGCAGCTACTTATGACGAAAAGCTTGCCCAACAAGCTACACTTGAAGCAACGACTTTTTAACCTAAAGATGGGTGAAGGTAGTTCTTTGTCTGATCACCTCTCTACCTTTAAAGAGCTTGTAGGAAATCTGGAGAATATGGACGTCAAATACGAAGATGAAGACTTGGCGTTATTTTTATTATCTTCTCTCCCAGACTCCTACGATCACTTTCGTGACACCATTATCTATTCTCGGGACACTCTTGTCCTTAACGAGGTAATGACTGCTCTTGATTCAAAGGAAAAGATGAAGCAGATAGTTGGGAACAGTAGCAGCGATTCTAAAGCCGAAGGTCTCAACATCAGAGGGAGGCCTAACGAGAGAGGTAGCTCTTCACAAAACCGATCTAGATCTAAGTCCAAAGCCAATCGCAAGTATTGCAATTATTGCCACAAGAAGGGACATATGATCGATGAATGTTTCAAGTTAAAGAACAAGGAGAAAGCAAAGGCAATCGCAAACGGAAAAACAACCAATAACACCGTTGAAGCCGATGTTGCCGAAACTGGTTCCGATGGCGAGCTTCTATCCGTTTCAGACTACAGTTTAATGACCACGAGTGAGTGGGTACTTGATTCAGCGTGTACTTTTCATATGAGCTCCAACCGAAGTGTTTTTCATTCATATGAAAAGGTTAATGAAGGCCACGTTCTAATGGGTAACGACACTTCGTGTCGTATTATTGGACGGGGTACACTCAGGTTCCGCATGTTCGATGACGTTGTTCGAACGATTCAAGATGTGAAGCACGTATCCGGTCTTAGGCGAAATTTACTAAGTCTCGGTACTTTCGAGAAGAAAGGTTACGAGTTTGTTGGCAAAGACGGGAAACTCCATATTTTCAAGGAAGGTTCTGTGGTCATCCGAGGAGTTAGAAAATCCGCAAACCTTTACATTATGGATGGGCAAGTTATCTCCGGCGAAGTCTCGGTATGTTCTAAATCCCTCTCCAACGTTGATCGCTCTCGTCTATGGCACCTCAGGCTCGCTCACATGTCATACCATGGTATGAATGAACTAAGTCGAAGGGGGTTGCTCGGGGAGCACAAATCAATCGAACTTGAATTCTGTGAAGATTGTGTATTTGGAAAGCAGAAGCGAGTGAGTTTTATCGGTGGCAAACATACGACGAAAGGGCCACTTGACTACATACACTCTGATTTATGGGGACCAGCGAAGGTTAAATCGAAAGGTGGAGCCTCTTATATGCTCACGATCATTGACGATTTCTCAAGAAAGGTATGGTCGTTCTTCTTGAAGTCAAAGGGAGAAGTATTCCAAACTTTTAGAGATTGGAAAGTATTGGTTGAAAAGCAATCAGGTTTTGAAGTGAAATACCTTCGTACTGATAATGGACTGGAATTTTGTTCTGAAGAATTCAACTCCTATTGCCGTAGGGAAGGAATTACGAGGCATCGCACCGTAGTTCATACACCACAGCAGAACGGCGTAGCGGAACGTATGAACCGCACCATCATGGAGAAGGTCCGATGCATGCTATCTCATTCGAAGTTGCCGAAGTATTTTTGGGCCGAGGCCGCTTCAACTTCATGCTACATTATCAACTGTTCCCCTTCTCGTGCTATTCAAAAGAAGACCCCATTTGAGCTTTGGTCCGGCCAACCTGCTGATTACACGAAATTGATTCCATTTGGATGTCCAGCATATGCCCGAGTTGATAACGGTAAATTGGAACCGAGGGCAATTAAATGCGTCTTTCTCGGATATCCGACAGGTGTTAAAGGGTTCAAATTATGGAGCCCGGAGCTAAGCAAGGTTTTGACATCTAAAGATGTGACCTTCGATGAAAAAGCCATGCTTCATCCTGTCTCCAACATTCAGACCAGAGAAAATGAAAATTCGGAAAAAGACAAAGTTCGAGTGGAGGTGGAGTTTCCTTTAAATTCATCTTTCGAGGACCAGTCTCATGAAGGTGTTGAGGTTTCTCAACCCTCGAATAATCAACATTCCTCTTCTCATGAGCCAGCCGAAGCTCCAAGCCAACCTCACAGTCCCTCCATTGCAAGAGATAGACCTCGCAGACAGATTGTACCTCCAGAGAGATATGTTCAAGCCAATTCTGTCGCTTATGCACTTACAGTTGCCAATGAAGTTGAGTCTGTTCTGGAGCCCACGAGCTACAACGAGGCCATTCAATCCAAACATTCTAATAAGTGGATGGTTGCCATGCACGAGGAGATGGAATCTCTTCAGAAAAATAGCACATGGGATCTCGTTCCAGCTCCAAAGGGTAAGAAGACAGTTAAGTGCAAATGGGTCTACAAGTTGATGGAGGCTATCCACCCTGGTGACAAACCAAGATATAAAGCTCGTTTGGTAGCCAAAGGCTACAGTCAAATCCCAGGTATCGATTATACCGACATTTTCTCTCTGGTTGTGAAACACACGTCAATACGTGTCTTGTTGGGATTAGTTGCCTCTCATGACTATGAATTAGAGCAACTTGTTGTTACTACAGCATTCTTAAATGGTGTGCTTGAGGAAGAGATATATATGCAACAACCTGAAGGTTTTGTAGCTCCTGGCAAGGAAAGCTACGTGTGCAAATTGAAGAAGTCTCTTTATGGCCTCAAGCAATCTCCTCGACAATGGTATAAAAGGTTTGACTCATTTATGACCAGTCACAAGCTGAAAAGGTGCACCTACGACATCTGCGTTTACTACAAAAAGTGTGACGATGGTTCAATGGTCTATCTACTTTTATACGTGGATGACATGTTAATTGCAGCGAAGAATATAAAGGAGATTCAAAAGATAAAAGACCAGTTGAATGCTGAGTTCGATATGAAGGACTTGGGTGCTGCCAAGAAAATTCTAGGAATGGAAATAGTGCGAGACCGTAGTGCAAGAACTCTATACCTTTCTCAACAAAGCTACATTGAGAAGGTTCTGCACCGTTTCAATATGCATGACGCAAAAGAAGTCAGCACTCCTTTCGCAGCCCACTTCAAGCTATCATCCGCCTTAAGTCCTACCACCGAAGAAGATATAGCATACATGGCAAAGGTACCATACTCCAGCGCTGTAGGATCTCTTATGTATGCTATGATTTGAACACGTCCAGATTTGTCATATGCGGTAAGCATGTTGAGCAGATACATGGCGAATCCAGGAAAGGAGCATTGGGTTGCTGTTAAATGGATTTTTCGCTACTTGCGAGGTACTTCCTCTTTATGTCTGCGGTTTGGAAAAACCGATAATGGAGTACTTGGTTATGTGGATTCTGATTATGCAAAGGACTTGGATAAAAGACGATCGATTACAGGGTACGTGTTTACTTTGGGTGATTGCGCAGTTAGCTGGAAAGCGCAGTTACAATCTACTGTAGCGTTATCCACCACTGAAGCCGAATACATGGCTGCTACGGAAGCAGTGAAGGAAGCCCTCTGGTTGAAACGGTTGATAGGTGAGCTTTCAAACAAGTTATCTGTTAACACTGTTTTTTGTGACAATCAAAGTGCAATATTTCTGACGAAGGATCAAATATTCCATGATCGAACGAAGCATATTGATGTTCGTTATCACTTCATCAGAGATGTTATTGCTAAAGGCGATATTACAGTAAACAAGATCAGCACCAATGATAATCCTGCTGATATGTTCACTAAAAGTCTTCCAATAGCCAAATTCAAAGCATGTTTGGATTTGGTGGGTGTTTCAGATCGCATTTGAGCCTGATAGGCTCGTGGTGGAGGAAGTATATTTACTTTTCAAAATCAATTTTTTCTCATATGGTGTTTGCAGATTCTTATAGAGATTTGGAGTATGATGAGCTGTTGATAAACTGTTTTGCATGATCATTGTGCAAGTTAAAGTTTTTTCATCCTGTCTCATTTGAAGTCAAGGTGGATATTGTGGAAGTTTCCTTCAAACTTCAACATTAGATGATTTCTAGAATACCATTCTACACATGTGGTTTTAATTTGTCAAGAATGGGTGGTAGCATGTTTGTCAAGAATGGATGGTATCATGTTTGTCAAGCTTGGATGGTAATAGACAATTGAATTCATACATTCATTTGCCTATAAAAGGAAATGAAACCAAGCTTATTAAAAACACCACACCTCAAATTACATCTTCATTTTTCTCTCATATTCATACAAATATATATTTGATATATTTGTTTTTCTTTCCTCTATCTCTGTAAACACTGAATATTATAGTAAATTGGTTCTCGGCTTCCTCCGCCCGTGGTTTTTCCCGATTTGGGTTTCCACGTAAATATCGCATGTTTTTTTTTTCTTTTTATCGTTCGATTTATTCTTGGTTGATTATTCAAATAGTTTTATATTCCGTTGAATCGCTATCGTGATATTTGGGTTTTTATACTTCGATCTTGAAGTTATCGATTATTTATTGTAGTCGATTTGTCTACAGATAACATGGACACGTCACATGTTCCCATGCTCATTGACTGACCTAGTGTATTACACAGCAGGACAAAGATGTTTACTTTAAAGAGTAAATATGCACGTGTTGTTTTCGTAATAACTTGTTGAACTGCCCTTGGTCTAATATTATCTTCATCATCGAATTGTTTCTTCCAAACAGTTATCGTGTCGTCTGTAACTTCTCTATAAGGCATGGACTTTATTGTAACATTTCCCAGAGGCAGAACCAACAGTTCGTGAATAACCTGCCGATTAATTGATATATCACCATGATGAAGGTTGAGTACCATCCTATCTGCATCAAAATTCCTTACAGTATAATGCCCCATAATTGATGCACACCCATCCACTTTCATATTCAAAAAATGCCCCAGAACAACAGAAGAAATATACGCTTCCTGTTCCTTGCTAAGGTTATGCATACAACTGTACAAAACATTTGGAGATGTCCGTACTTGTATTCGCCTTGCTTCTTCTGCATCATTTCCTACAACTTTAGGCATTTTCCTTGCTTTCACTACATTTCCTTCTTTATTCTTTTGTCTTTTTAATTTCTTCACATTTTCTTTGTCATCATCTTTGAAGAAAGTATAATGTATTCTCTTTTTCCTTATAAGCACAGGTTTAGCATCTGCAAAATCAGAGTCTTCATCTTCATTAAGCTTCTTGACAGTTACCTTATGTTTTCCTGTTAAGACATATTTAACACAATAAATGATTATAACTAAATTACAAAAATAAAATTATACTAAATTTATTTAAAAATAAATCATTACCTGAACATGAGTTTAAAACAACAACTTCATCACCTTTTATTTTACAACTATCAAACCGTTTTTTTGTTCTCAATTCATGTTCCCTATGTATTTCTTTATCTTCTGTCATGTCAACACTTTCAATCAAACCTGTCAGTCAATATGTAGACAACATAATCATAACTGAACACATTTTGATATACAACTAACATTACATGAAATCATCATTAACACCTTTTTGTTTCTGTATCTTTTTTTAGATTTTGAAACCCTTACTTTTCCTGCAGCAAACTTCTTCACATTGACTTTGGTTTTCATATTCTTTTCTATTAATAAATATAATACAATACAAGTTATTAAAACTAACTACAAAAACAAACTTTAAATAAATTTAATTTTAAACAAATTCATTACTTGAATTTGAGCTCAAAACTACAACTTTAAGATCCCTTTGCATTGAATTGTCTGGTGTGCGATTCACACGTTCCTCCATACCTGTCCAAAAATTAAGACACATAATCAATATAGATTCCAATTGATATTTAACATTTTAATTTTCATTTAATCATCATCACCACCAGTTTGTTTTTTAGTTTTCTTCTTAGGTGTTGAACATTTCTTTTTTCCTTCTCTTCTAATCCGAGGTTTTCCTGTTTCGTTTCCTTGATTGTCTTCATCTTCAACATCAATAAGCACTGGATTGGATTCTTCATTAGTGAATTTGCTGAATGCCATCTTTAGTAATATCCACTCGCTTTTCTTTCTACCTAATAGTAGAATTAAAATACCTTATTCATTTATAATTCAGAATTGAATCATCAACAACTAAAATAATCATAATTTATCCCTAATAAACACAAACTCAATCAAACACATACCCAACAACAGAGTAATGTCTACAAAAATCATCACTTAACAAACAGTGAAAATAATTTAGTCACAAAAACTATTAGGGACTCCTACACCATTATTCATTACTTACTACATCATGTACTGGATCAAAAACACATACATACTCAATAAAGTACCCATTCACAACCGAATATGCCTTTAACAATCTAAACAATATACAACCCACAACAATGATTAATACTAGAAAGGTAATTCTGTACCACAAACAATCATATTTTACAAATAATCAATAGTCAAGACATTTATACCCTTCCTTATTCTTTTTCTCTTAAACACCATTCAAAATCGAATACTAATATCAATTACTCCTCTTGTGGTACTGATAATCTACTTACTTTGACATTCAACAAGACGCCTCTGGAAAAAAAAGTAAAAAAAAAACCCTAATTTTTGGGTTTTCATAATCGTACTTAAGTTCAAAGTAATCGACTACGACTACACATGTATCTACATCATAAAACTTTCAATCACAATCATAAACGATTAATCTTAAATACATTCCATATCAGACTACCGTAACATTGAAACTCATCTACGATTACCATTTTCGTTTAAACATTCACATACAATATCGTTTTATTCGTAAAATACAAACTTTAAATCAACAATCATCGACGATTTTGAGTCACTACAGTTCATAATAGATGATACAAAGAAAAAACGAAAAAACCTAATTCTAGGGTTTTAAGAATCGTTAAAATGTAAACATTAAGAAGAACTAAATCCACTACTACACCTGTTTTCCACTCAATCGACATTCAAAAAAGATTAGAAAGCTTAGTTCTTCCACTTCGGTTGATGGTCGACGACATTCCTCCACCTTCAACCCTTTACGGACTTCTGAATGCACAAATCTCTTTACGGATGAACAATAGTAATCGATTGTCGTATAAATGTTTAGCTGTGACAATATTTTGCATTGCAGATACGATCGAATCCTCCCAAAGATAAGAAGTTAGCTGTGATTACTAAAACATAGGAACGATTTCTTTTAATTGTCAAACTTACCTGATATATTCAAAATGGATGACATCATAAAATTACTTGAATACCCTTTTATATTTTTTTAATTAAAAAACAATTTAAAATCATTTAATATTATGTTTAAATTAATGATTAATGACAGCCTTAGATTTTAAATATTTAATGTACCAGATTTGTTCTCGCGTTCTCAACCTTTTAGGTGTTCTCATTTGATCCTTTCCCAATATATATATATATATATATATATACACACACACACACACACACACACATATATATATATATATATATATATATATATATATATATATATATATGGTATTATTTATGCTTTTATTTTTAATAATACATAAGAAAAAGTTTAGTAGACAAAGTAAGGTTTTTTAACAATCAAACCTATAATTTTGGGAAGCTTTTTATGTCTTTTTTATTTTCAAAAAATGGTTAAATTTGTAAACTTGAATGTTATTTTTCGTGTTTGAAGACATTAAGTGATTATAGTGCTTTATATTAATTCTCTTAGTTTTTGTTTTGTTGGTTAATATATAATTATGAGTTATTTTTCATAAAAGTTCAAAACTTTGTAACGAAGAAAAATCCTCGATTACCCATTGGGGATCCCCATTCTCCATTAGGATGGGGAAGGGGATAAATTTTTAATCCCCGATGGGGATGGGGTCGGGTATGCGGATGAGGATGGGGATGAGGAACACGAAACCAGGTATACCCGTACCTATTGTCATCCCTAATCACGACGTAGCAACGAATTTTCTCCATTTTAGACATCTGCATCTTCAAAGTCGACTGACCCTACCCCAAATGCCTTGCCCTTGACCAATTTAAAGCAATATCTTCCGTTTTTTTCGAACTTCAATCCGAGAGAAAACGAGGGTGATAGGTGATGACCGGAGGATGTTAGATTGTAATGAAATGAATGATGAAGAAAGAGAAATCTGTGAAGTGAATTTCTCATTATTGAAGAAGATTCAATTACAAAGCTTATATACATACTAAAAGATAAATAACTACTGTAACAACTTTCTATAACAAAATTACATATATGTCCTTATGATTATGATCAACTAATAACTGCTTTGTAAACCAACACCCCCCCTCAAGCTCCTCAAGCTAAAGGGTGTAAATTCAGCTTGGAAACAACATCATCATGTATAGGACCAGATAAATGTTTGGTTAAGACATACGCTAATTGCATCTTGGTTGAAACATGATCTAAGGAAATTAAACCATGAAGAAGTTTTTCTCGAACGAAATGACAGTCAATCTTAATATGTTTGGTCCTTTTGTGAAAAACTGGATTAGATGAAATATGTATAGCTGCTTGATTATCACATTTAAGTGGAATAGGAGTAATATCAAGAATACCAAATTCATTAAACAAGCGAGTTAACCATGCTAGTTCTGAACAGTAGCTTGCTTCTTGGATTTCCATGAAATGGGTGATCCTACAAATAAGATAAAGAAACCACTTACATACATGGTAATCGGACACGAAGCCCAGTCAGAATCATAATAAGCATCAATGTTAAAAATTGAATCTTTGTTGAAGAATAATCCTTGAGCTTTGGAAGTTTTCAAGTATTTCAATACATGTAAACCAGCTTCATAATGATCTTGAGTGGGATGTTGATTGAATTGACTAAAGTATTGAATATAATATGCAAGATCTAGTCTCGTACGAACTAAAAAATTCAACCTTCCAATCAGCTGTCTATAAGTTGTAGGATCATCAAGAGGAACTCCAAAATTGGGTTGTAACTTGGTCTTCTTTGGCAAAGGTGTGGAAGCATTTACATTTTTATCAACGGAGTAATGGGAAAGTAATTCACGTATGAATTTACTACGATGAACAATCATTCCATTAGTATTTCTTGTAAACTCAAGGCCAATAAAAAAATTGATTGTTCCCAAATCTTTAATCCGAATTGATCATCTAGAAATGTTTTCAAAGATGTAATTTCGTCAGCATTGTGACCGGTAACAAGAATATCGTCGACATAAACAGAAACAATAGTAATAAAACCATTAACCTTCTTTAAGAACAAGGAATAATCATTTTTTGAATGAACATAACCTTGTTTATGTAAAGCTTGAGTTAACATGGCATACCATTGACGAGAAGCTTGCTTTAATCCGTATAGGGATTTGTTTAATTTGCAAACCAGATGAGGATTATCAACATTATAACCAGGAGGTAACTTCATAAACACTTCTTCATGTAAATCTCCGTGTAAAAAGGCATTGTTGACATCCAATTTTTGTATATCCCAACCCTTTTTTGACAGCCAGAAGCAACGAACAGTAGTGAACTTAACTACTAGAGAATAAGTTTCATGATAGTTTGTGCCTTGTTGTTGAGTAAATCCTTTAGCAACAAGACATGCTTTATGTCTTTCAAGTGATCCATCTGCTCGGTATTTGACTTTGTAAACCCACCGACATTGTATTGGCTTTTTACCCTTAGGTAATTTAATCAAACTCCACGTGTTATTATCGATAAGAGTAGATAATTCAGTTTGCATAGCTTGTTCCCAGCAAGGATTACGTTTGGCTTTGATGATAAAAGGCAGTTTCTGGAATTTGAAGTATTAAATGCAAATGAATGAAAATGATGATCATGATCTTGATGTGATAAAGAAGATGGAACACACAAGTTTGTTAGGGTATGAGAACAATGACCATGAGAATGGACATTGTTACAAACATAATCTTGAAGATAAGCGATTAGCAGGAGGTTGTATAACTCATGAAACTCTTTGAATTTGAGGTTGTGTTTGTTCAGGGGCATTTCTGTCATTTGGAACTTCATTTGATGAGACATCTTGATTAGTTTGAACATCAGCGACATTGTTGGGAATAAAATAATTGAATGTATGAGGTTTAGGTGTAATCAAGTGTAAGGGAAAGACATCTTCCACAAATTGAATATCTCTTGAAACTTGTATGGATTTGGTGACAAGATTGAGAACAAAAAATGCCTTTTGCCCAAATGGATAACCAATAAAGATACAAGGAGTTGATCTTGGCATGAATTTGTCTCGATGAACATAAGATGTATCAACAAAACAAATACATCCAAATGTTTTGAGTCGAGAAAGATCTGGTTTGTGATTGAATAACATTTCATAAGGTGACTTGTTGTGTAAAACTTTTGTGGGCATTGGATTGATTAAATGTACAGCAGTTCGAACACACTTAGTCCAATAAGCACTGCCCACTCCAGATTGAAAATATAAAGATCTAGCAACCTCCGAGATGTGTCTATGTTTTCTTTCAACATTTCCATTTTGTTGAGGGGTATATGTTTTCAATCTTTGATGTTGAATACCTTTTTCTTGGAAAAAATTGACCCCTTCATTAAAAGAACCAAGCTCTAGAGCATTATCTGTTCCAATAATTTTCATTGTCTTTTGGTATTCAGTTTGAACATAAGTGACAAATGATTTGATGAGAGTAAAAGCATATCCTTCATGAGCTAACATGTTTACCCATGTATATCGACTAAAATCATCAACAATGGTGAGAAAAAACTTATCCATCATGAGAAAAAGTTTTATAAGGTTCCCATCAACATGTATAAGTTCAAATCGATGATTAGTAGATATGATATTTGGAAAAGGATTTCTATGTTGTTTTGATTTGAAACAAATCGAACAAGAATCAACAGATGAATCATGACTACAATCAACAAGAGACATAGAATGAAGTTATTGAACAGGTAGGTGCCCTAATCTGTTGTGCTACAACATGACATTGGAATGTTTATGCATCACATTGAAAGAATGAAAATTCAAAGTATTTATTACAGAAAAAGTATAAGAAAGATTGTTTTGAATGAAATGATGATCAAAGACATAAAGATCTCTAATCCTTTGGCTAAAAGAAGCAAGAGAAAATTTATCCTTTATTGAAGGGTCCTGCAACATACAGTGTTTATTAGTAAAAAGAATAAATGTATGAAGTTGGGAAGCAAGTTTGGGTACAGAAACAAGATTGTACTTGAAAGAGGGAACATAAAAAAACATTTGAAGAGTGATAGTTTTGTGTAATTGAACATTACCAATGTAAGAAACAATAATATCATTCCCATTAGGAAGACCAAGAAAATGTGGCTGTGAAATTTTGATAATGAAGAAAAAAGAGATCGATTAGAGCAAATATGGTCAGTAGCACTAGAATCGACAATCCAAGAAAAATGTTCATGTAATAGAGATGGTGACTTATAAACATTAGCAGCAAAATGTTGAAAATCAAATAGAATACCTTCATCTTGCATAGCACCATTAACAATTGAAAGATTTGACAGAGAAGATGAACCAAGATTTGAAAGAGAATTAGTGTTTAACAGCTGAATCAATTGATTGTATTGATCTTGTGAAATAGGTGGAGAATCATTAGAAGCAACATTTGAACTGTAGATTTTGTAAAGCAATTATTCTTTCCATGCCTCTGACTTTCATTCCATAAAGTATAAATACAATACAAGAATCCAAAGGGCTGATTACACAATAGGCTATACAATAGAAACTGGGCTACACTAGATAAATACAATATGATAATATAATATATATATATAATATACGTAGTCTAACAGCCCCCCGCAGTTGAAACGGGAGTAGAAGACCGAACGTTCAAACTGGACCGAAAATCAAGAAATAATGAAGAAGGGAGGCTCTTGGTGAAGATATCCGTATACTGAGATTTGGATGGAACATGAAGAACACGAACATCACCTGTGGCAACTTTGTCTCTAACAAAATGAAGATCAATCTCGATATGCTTGGTTCGTTGGTGCTGAACCGGATTAGAACACATGAAGACCGCGCTGACATTATCACAATAAACCATGGTAGCTTTGCGCGGTGAGTAGTGTAGCTCCAAAAGAATATTACGAATCCAGCAAGTCTCTGCAACATTGTTGGCAACGCAACGATATTCAGCCTCTGCACTAGAGCGAGAAATGGTGTTCTGACGTTTAGATGACTAGTTGAGAAGATTATGACCTAGAAAAACGCAATAACCAGAGGTGGAGCGTCGAGTAACCGGACAACCTCCCCAGTCAGCATCAGAATAGGCAATAATGTCACGATAGGGAGAGTTGAAGATCTGAAGGCCATGATCGGTGGTGCCCCGAATGTATCTCAGAATACGCTTGAGAGCGGTAAAGTGTTGCTCTCGTGGATCATGTATATATAAACACACTTGTTGAACAGTATAAGTAAGATCTGGCCTGGTGAATGCGAGGTACTGAAGAGCACCTGCAAGACCGCGATATAGAGTGGGATCTTTGACTGGAGGACCTGATCCATCAAATTTAGCAGACAAGTCTGTCGGTGTAGAAGCCGGTTTACAATTCGACATGGAAGCACGGTCAAGGATCTCACATGCATACTTGTGTTGAGAAAGAAATAGCCCATGAGTGTTCCGGGTGGAAGAGATACCCAGAAAGTAGTGTAAATCTCCAAGATCCGACATGGAAAACTCAGAGCCAAGAACCGTAGCGATAGTGGACAAGAACTGAGGAGACAAACCTGTGAGAATAATATCATCCACATATAACAACAAGTAAGCAGTGTGGGGCCCCTTTCGGTAAAAATAAATAAAGAAGAATCACACTTGTTGTTAGTAAAACCAAGTCCCGAAATAAAGACAGTAAATCGTTGAAACCATGCACGTGGTGCCTGTTTGAGACCAAAAAGTGACCGTTGTAATAAGCAAACATGATCTGGTCTGGAGGGATCCCGAAAACCCGGAGGCTGATGCATATAAACCGTCTCTTGTAAGTGACAGTGAAGAAAAGCATTTTTCACATCCAACTGTGGAATAGGCCACTTATGAGTGACTGCAATGCTAAGAACAGTATGAATAGTGGTAGGTTTAACCACATGACTAAAAGTCTCATCACAGTCAATACCAGGTCTCTGGCTTCGACCGTTAGCAACAAGACGCGCTTTATAGCACGACAAAGAACCATCCGAATTAAGCTTCTGCTTAAAGAGCCAAATGCAATTAATAACATTAGCACCCGATGGATGTGGCACAAGAACCCACGTTTTATTTGTAATAAGAGCAGAGTATTCCTCTTTCATGGATTTTAGCCAGTTAGGATCTTGGAAAGCCTGTAAATAAGTGCGGGGCAAAGGAGAAGAGGAATCAACGTGAAGATTTAAACGTTGGGGTGGTTTTGTTGGGATGCCACGTTTAGCACGGGTAAGCATCGGATGAGTGGAGACCACAGGAGTAGGAGAAGACTCTAGAGCAGCTGAGGACCGAGGGGGGGGGGGTGGCATTAGAAGGATCGGTAGCCACAAGAGAAGAAGCGGCCGACGAGTCAAGGGAATTGGAAGTGAACGACTCGAGAGGAGTTTGCACTACTGGAGTTGACTCATCACGTGAAGTATTGGGTATAGAAGCATCCAGCAAGGAGGATGAGGAGTCAAGGTAGAGAGATGGGAGAACAACATTCTCGAGAACTCAGTAAGAAGGAGCATTATTGGGGGTCATGGACCCGAAAGGAAACACGGTCTCGTCAAAGATCACATGTCAAAGATGATAATTTGATTTGTGTGAAGGTTGAGACACCGATTTCCTTTATGGTTTGAGGGATATCCAAGAAAAACACATGGAGTAGAACGTGGAGAATGTTTGTGAGGAGCAACAATATTTGGAAAGCAAAGGCAACCAAAGACACGCAAATGATCATAAGTGGGTGTTTTGTTGAATAACTTTTGAAAGGGAGTGTCATTTTGGATGGTAGTGGTTGGAAGGATATTAAGAAGATGTTCAGCCATATGAAGAGCTTCAACCCAATATTCGGGAGGAAGACGAGCTTGAAGTAGAAGGGTGCGAACAATATTGTTTATGGTGCATAAGATGCGTTCAGATTTACCATTTTGTTGAGATGTGTGAGGACAAGAAAAACGCATGTGAATTCCATTTTAATCACAAAGTTGTTGGAATTGTGTGTTATGGTATTCACCACCATTGTCACATTGTATGGTTTTAATATCAGTGTGAAATTGGTTAAGAATAATAGCACGAAAATGAACAAATTTAGAGTAGACATCAGCTTTGACCCGTAAAGGGTACACCCATACGTAATGCGAGTAATCATCCAAAAATATGACATAATATTTTATTCCACTAATACTAGTGACCGGGGAGGTCCAAACATCAGAATGAACAAGCTCAAATGGAGACATAGTAATGAAATTAGATGAACTAAAAGGCAATTTAACATGTTTGTCCATTTGATAAGATGCACACAAGTTTGACAATTTATTATTCGAACATGAAATAAAATGACTATCAACTAATTTCTTGAAAACTTGAGGACGGGGATGACCGAGACGCTGATGCCAAACTTGAGAAGCAATGGAAGCAAATGTTTGAGGGTTGGGTGTAGTGAGAGGGGAGAGATCCTCGGTACTGTCACATCGCATGAGAGTCTATTTGGTTTTGAGGTCCTTCACAGAAAAACCAAAAGGATCAAATTCAATAGAAACTAAATTGTCACAAGTAAAGCGACGAACATAAATAAGGTTTTTAATAATTTGAGGAGTAATAAGAATGTTTTTTAAAACGAGAGTGCAGTAGGGGTGAGTATGCGGAAGAGTAGTGTGCCCCACTTTATTTATAGGAATTGAAGATCCATCTCCTACTAAAACAGAATTAGGAAACTCTTTATTATCACAAATAGAAGAGAGAATACTTGCATTGGAATGGAGATGTGAGGTGGCCCCAGTATCCATATACCATCCAGCATTGCCCGGATCCGAAAAAGACATTGCATTGAACATTTGGGCAAAGTAGTGGGTTGATCAGGCCCAAATTGATGTGGTTGGGCTTCTGAAGGAGTGACAAAAGCCTGTTGGGCTGGAGTTGTGGCAGTGGGTGGACCAAAAAAATAATGAGGCTGATTTGCTGCATTGTTGGGTTTGGTAGAAACATGCTGGGCTGGCGGACTTGGGTTGGGCAGCAGGCCACGAGAAGTATGTTGGGACGTCGCAGCAGCTGAAGTGAGAGGGTACCACCCATAAGCCCAACCAGGTGAGTGTGCAGGGGATCGGTAGGCCTGTTGTCCACTGCCGGAGCGACCACCACCAGAGCGACCTCCTCTGCCCCTATTCCGACCACCTCGACTGTTGCCACGCGAAAAATGAGCCCCACGAGATGAGTGTTGGAACGTATCATCAATTGCCAAAGCATGTGGGGAGGAAGAATGATCAGCGTGAGGGGCCACGTGATTCTTGGTTTGATCGGACATGAGTTCTTGTTCCTCCACAGCTAGCATAGAACGGGCTTTCATGAAGGAAGGAAAAGGTTCAGTATGGCGAATGGTGATGGCAATGTATGAGAACTTAGAGGACAAGCCACTGAGAAGAGGAGACACTAAATTTCGATCACTAACCGGGGCTCCAAGGTTCTCAAGTTGATCAGCGATTTTCTTGATACGAGCATAATAAGTGGAAACTGAGGAATCCCCCATGGCTATGTTACGGAGTTCAATCTCCAATTGATGTGCCCGAGATTCCTTGTTGTCACGAAAAAGAGTTTCCAGACTATGCCATAAACCATACGCAGTCGTCTTTTTCTTTAGAACCATTGAAGAAGAGATGTGGATAAAGTACTGTAGATCCATGATTTCACGATGGAGTCACGGTGATAGAAGCCAATTATGGATGGCTAATCCCCTTTAGAAATATAGATAGGAGAGATATTACAGAAACACAATTGAAACCATTTTCTTACTTCATTCATAACCTCAAAACGATTACAGTGAATTAAATATGTATCCAATTAACCTACACAATAACTAAACAAAGAAGTAGGAGAAAACTAAGGGAAATCATGGTCTAGTACTACCTAGTGGGTACAACATGAATGCTAGTAAATAAAATAAGCAAATATCAATTGAACTTCTTTTGTTTGACTAAGTCATGCACATGGACTAAATAGCATAATTATAATACTACCCACACAAGTACGTATCACACGGCGAGCCCAATTAGAAGAAGCTGCTGTTTTGTCGTTCGGAGGTTGCAGATGTTGATCGAGACCAAACCCAATACAATGGGTTTCAAATAATTCTTGCCAAAGGTCAAAATTCATTTGATCGAGATCCAAGATTAAAGGAACAGCATGCTTAATGTTGATTTAAGGGGAAGGTTTTTCAGAAGGTGTGGGATCAGCAGTGCCCATCGGAAAAAGACAGAAGAAAAAAAAAAAGCGGGAATGAGATGATGATGACGGCTAGCTAGGGTTTTGTTGCCGGCAATCTTTAGAGACATCTGTTGCAGTTGCGATGCTTCAAGTCGTGAATTATCGGGTCTGATGCGTTTTTTCCGGTGGCTATTTTCCGATGCCAAATGAATGATAATCGTGAATGAAAAGGTTTTGTTAGGGGGACGTCGCTGTTAGTCAAAATTAGAATATTAGATTCATAATTTATTAAGAGTAAAAGGTTTTGTTACACAAATGTATTGGACTTTTAATTTGAAGTGAATTGGAACGTTAGTTATTATTAGTTGGTGGTTTAATTATAGATATTTTTATTTTGTTGATCTTGCTTGTTTACATCTTAAATGATTCATGCTGTTCACTAAAATAATTGGAGCTAAATGCAAGAAACAGCAGCGTAGATCCTTTGATTTGTTCATAATAATATCCTACTTTCATTTTTTCCCATTACAACAATGTACTTTGAAATCTATCAGTTATAGCAATTTTATCTTCGATACAAAGTAATTTTCACTGCTATAAGTGGATAGATTGTTTCAAAGTATTTTGTCCTAATAACAAAAAAAGTTGAAAGTACAATTCTGTTATTTGGTAGATTATTCAAAGTATGAGAAATTAATCATACATTTTTTTTTGAAATTGGTGTCCTGGTGAGGAAAATAAGTAAATCCTCAGAGTGGTACTTTCCTTTTTCTTCTGCAAGTACATCCTTGTTGACTAAATTACACATAAAGCGACTCTGTCTTTTATCTTTTTATAGATTTTGGTTTTTTTGGGTGATAGGATTCTTGTTACATAACTTTCATCTGTAAAAATCTCAAGGGAAAGCATAATGACTTTGTGTATAAGACTAGAAATATATCTAATAAATCATGATGTGGAATCCAAGTTTCTCAGCAGCAAACAGGATTTTGGTGAAAGTCATGAAACAATCAGAGATAATAATATATGTTACTGGAGTTTCAAGTCATGTGGCTACAAGGTCAAAATAGGAAGCCAAAAGGTTGGATGCTAGGTACATGCCTACTTGTTTCCATGGGTTTGAGGTTGTGGTTTGATTGGGTGTTGACAAAGAAGAAGAGAATCAGAAGTGTAACAGGTTTTGTTGTCTTAGGAAAAAGAAAAGTTGAATGTGATGTCAAATGTTTAGATAAGGATATCATATTCTGTTTTATAATGAATTTTCTATAGAAACCGATTACATGAGAGGACTTCGATCAAAAAGCAAAGTCATGGGTTTGTTCAGTTAAGGTATTGACCACAAAGTAACACAAAAAATGACGACCTCTACAATAATTTTACTTTCAGAAAAAGACAACTCATGAAGATTATTTGTATCTTTTTCAATTTTGGTTCTCAAGATTAAAAAATATAAAATATTATTCTCCAAATAACCAATGAAAAATAGAGATTCAAATGAAGTGTGTATGGGATGAGTTCAGGTGAGCCTTAGAGGTGTGTAAAGAAGTTCCAGTGAAAATCTATTGTTGATGATGTGATGGGAATGGTATGTAATGAAATACTGAGTTTTTGGTATTATATACAAATGCTAATGAAATATGTTTACTGTAAAGATACAAGTGTTTTCTATATTTCTGATAATATTGATACAATCAAACTATGAATTTATACATGAGACCTATCCTAAAAGCTATAGAGTACATGAAAACTCTTTGCAAAGCTGGAAAAGTGACAACACATGCTGGAAAGGAAAAGCTACAACTAGCATATGCTGGAAAGGGGCAACACATGTACAGCTTGTTTTTATATTCTAACTTTTACTAAGTTCCATTTATACATGAAAATGATAATACGGAGCTTTTTAACGGATGATCAGTGATATGAAATCCAAGTGGTCTACTAGTAAGTTAAAATTGAGTAGTTATACAAAAGAGCAGTAAGGAAATGGACAAAGTTGTAGTTACAGAATTGACTTTCTCAGTTATATCACTCAGAACTTCAACTTATTGAATTAAGTAGCAGCAAAATATTCAACTGTGAGAATCATGGCTACTCAGCAATCACATTTTAGTCTTTTCTCTCAATCACATGAACCAAATCAACAAAATACATAAAGTAATTTAAAACAACATTATGATTTACATCATATTCTCATATTCCTTATATGTGTATTAATTAACTCAAAAACCATTCATATTCTCTTCCCCTGTTTTTGGCAATAAAAGATACAATTATTAAAATAAAAACCGAAAAGATAAATCGTTACTAGAGATGACAACAAGCAAACCATCTTAATTATTCTGGAAAAAATAGGATATTACTCATTGGTTTCATGTGATTGTGATAGGAACGTGAAACAGGAAACCCAATAATATGCAATAAAACAATGATTTGCTTCGATAAAGATATAATACTTTAATTGATTAGTCTGAAGATGAACAAATATAATCAGAGAAGGAAACCCAAATGGTTATCCTTCCTGCCCTAATCAGTGTGGCTCTCCAAAGAGACAACCCCCTGCCCAAGCTAACGCCGTATTCTTAAAAAGCAAAATACTCAATGATGCAAAAACCCTAAGAGTATAGTTATTTATACTAGCCTAGGGTTTGGGTGGAAAACAGAAAATATAAATATTACAATTTGGTCCCTCCACTTTTCCCCTGTAATAAGCCACCGAATGATATGGTATTATTCTTACGATACGAAGATTACAATAGAGGTCCTATATATAAGACTAGACCAACATCGGTGAAAGCCTGAAGTGTAGAAGCAGACCCATGACGGATAAAGAGGCCAAAGTGCGATGTTCCCTTGAGATAACGAAGTATTCGTTTAACAACATACCAATGATTTTCTATTGGAGTTTGCATGAATTGGCAACCTTTGTTGACGGCAAAAGTAATA
Organism: Lactuca virosa; assembly: GCF_052849685.1. NCBI lineage: Eukaryota > Viridiplantae > Streptophyta > Magnoliopsida > Asterales > Asteraceae > Lactuca > Lactuca virosa. The sequence goes on from NC_136426.1 coordinate 182,565,882, forward strand.
TCCGGTCTCGAGAGAGTTACATATTGTAGAGCACCAACTGTTTGGCGGTATTTGGTTGGATCCGTTAGCAAGGGACTGTCGGACAAGGTTAACACTTGAGAGCTGTTCATGGGCGATGGCACAGGTTTACAATCTGCTAGACCAGTACATGTCAGCAATTCAGATACATACTTGCGCTGAGATACAATGATGTTTTTACCATGAGAAACAATCTCAAGGCACAAGAAATAGTGTAAGTTCCCTTGATCTTCGACAGCAAATGTTGATCCTAATTTAGAGATAACACCTGTGATTGCTTGAGGATCATTCCCGATAACTATAATATCATCCACGTAAACAAGAACATAGACTAAGGTACCCCTATTCTTGAGGATGAACAATAAGGGATCAGTTTTAGAACCAACAAAACCGAGAGACTGTAAGGTTGTAGAGAGTCGTTCAAACCACGCTCTCGGTGCCTGTTTCAATCCATACAAGGATTTATGGAGTAAAAAAACATGACCAGGTCTTGATTTATCAACAAATCCCGGTGGTTGACGTAGATAAACCGTTTCCTTGAGATCACCATAGAGAAAGGCGTTTTTAACATCAAGTTGTCTGAGAGACCATTGATTTGTCCCAACAAGAGATAGAATAAAACGGATTGTTGTTGCTTTGACAAGGAGACTGAATGTCTCTTGGTAGTCAACACCCGATTGTTGGTTGAAGCCTTTCACCACAAGGTGGGCTTTGTAGCGAGTAACATTCCCATTTGCATCCTTTTTGATCCTGTAAACCTACTTTGAATCAATGACATTAGTGTTTTTAGCAAGTGGAACTAGAGACCAAGTTCCGTTTTTGACAAGTGCATCAAACTCTTAGGTCATGGCTTGACGCCATATTGGGGATTTGTTAACAACTGAGTTTTTGGGTTGTTAGAAGGCTGAAAAGAGGCAGCAGCGGGCGTAACCGGGGCTGCAGCGGGCTGAAAAGGAGTTGCAGTAGTAGGTGGATCTGGGGTTGCATTTTGAGTGTCAGGAATGGGTGGAGGTTGTGGAAAGGAGGAGAAATGAGGAGGTTCTTTTTCAGTAGGTAAAGGTGTAGGAGAAGGGGTAAAAGGGAAAATTTCTTCATTGAAACTAACCTGTCGCGCAATGTGTATGCGATTAGTGGTTGGATCCAAACACCGGTAGCCATGATGAAGAGGGCTATATCCCAAAAAGACACACAGGGTGGATCTAAAATCCATTTTATGTCGGTTATATGGGCGAAGATACGGAAAACATTGACACCCGAAGATTCTAAGGAAAGAATAATCTGGGGTTTTATTGAGAAGATGCTCAAAAGGAGATTTGTTGTAGTAATTGCGAGAGGGCAAATGGTTGATTAAGTAAACCGTCGTCTCGAAAGCAAAGTCCCAAAAACGTGGAGGAGCATGTGAGTGAGCAAAGAGAGCAAGGCCCGTTTCTACCACATGTCGGTGATGCCGCTCAACAAGGCCATTTTGGGTACTTGTGTGAGGGAAGGAACGGCGATGGATTATACCAAGAGAAGTAAAGAAAGATGCAACATTGAGAAATTCACCCCCCCCCCAATCGGTTTGAACTTGTTTAAGTTTTGTTGTAAATTGTCTTTCAACCATGAGAAAAAAGTTTTTAAAAGTGATATAAACATCTGATTTTTGAGCTAATGGGTAAAACCACATGTATCGTGAATGATGATCAACGCATAATAAAAAATGTCGGTGACCACTAAAAGAAGTAGATGGGGCGGGGCCCAAACATCACAATAAACCAAATCCAAAACATGATTACTACGATAATTTGAAAGTGGCAATGACAATTTTGAGGATTTCCCCATTTGACAACTAGAACATAAAGAGGAAATTACATGTGAAGAAATAGGTAAATGACTACGAGAAATAATTGATTGAAAAACACGAGCATGAAGGTGCCCAAGACGATGATGCCAAGTGGTTGATGATGCTTTGATGGTGGTGAAAGACATATGAGGAAGAGACTTCAATTTTGGGAGACACAACAAATATAGCCCTTGATTACTTGGTCCCGTGAGTAGGATGGAACGTGTAGACTCGTCCTTCACAACAAAAAAGGACGAATGAAATTAAAAAAACACGTTATTATCTAAGCAGAATTGTTGATTAGATAAAAGGTTCTTTTTGATTTCAGAGACATGAAGAACATTAGATAGATTAAAGGTTTTGTTGGGAGAGTATAGTTTAGATGAACCAATGTGAAAAATATGGAGAGGATTACCGTCACCAACATGAAGAGAATTTTTGCCATTGTAAGCATCAACATTGTCTAAAGTTGTGAAGTCGGGTGTAACGTGACTGTTTGACCCGGTGTCGGGAAATCATGTTGAACCGGCAGCCAAGCCATTTTATGAGAATGTTGCATAATTGGCTTGTGTCACGTCACAAACTGAAGCTAAAGTGGGCTGATTTGGGCATAGGGCTTGAATATGACCTATGTCACACCGGTTATACTGGTCATACACCATATTCTGAGTTGAAGCCCAAGCAAACTGAGGTTGACGAGTGTTACCACCAGAACCAGAAACGCGTAAATCATCACGATTTCAGTTGTAGTTGCCACGACGCTTGCCCCGATAATTGTTTGAAGATCGGTTGGTATAAAAGGCTTGGGTCTGATTGTTTGTAGCCATAATGGGGCTGATTTGGTAGCCAGGTTGTGCTGCCAACTGCTGTAAAGTAGTCAATTGTGCTGGTGGGGCAGCTGGGAGGCGCAAAACAGGTGGGAGAGCAGCCGTGAAGGGCTGGGGTACTGCTGGAAGTGATCGATTTATCATAAAGTCATGATCAATTAACAAACTATGCAGTTCATGGAAGGTTATTGGAGGGAAACGAGCTAACAGATTTGACTTTAGGCCATTATATTCATCATGTAGCCCGGAGATAGCTAGCATGTTCATATCGTTGTCTTTTACGGGTTCTCCAATATTGGCTAAAGCGGTTGCATATTCCTATGCTCGGGTGAGATAGGCAGATGATGTTTCATCACCCTTCATCTCCATCTTCAAAATTTGAGTCTTCAATGTGTATTTAAGAGAAGAGGTGTTGGGGGCATAGGCTCTTTCAAGGGAGAGCCATAGATCCAGGGAAGTTGTACCTTGAACATGTTGATAGGAGGCTTCTGATATAGTAGAGGCAAGAAGCATCCACACGTGTGCATCATTGGTAATCCAATAAAGATAGCTAGGGTTATCAGTGGAGGTCGTGTCAGTAGTTGCAATAGTCTTCGGTGGAGGACATTGGATGGTCCCATCTATATAACCGAATAGACGATTAGTGACCAAGAAGGGCTGAATCATTTGCTTCCAGAATCCGTAGTTGGTGGGTGAGAGTTTAAAGGCGAATTTGTGAGTAGTTTTCTCAACATTAGTAAAGGATTGGATCATCGCCATTGAAGAATGATTGAATGAAGAAAGAAAAGAAAAAAATCGGTGATTTAGGGTTATAGAGGCTGTGGCGGCTCTGATACCATAATAAGCCACCAAATGATTTTGTATAATTCTTAAGATATGAAGATTACAATAGAGGTCCTATATATATGACTAGATATTACACTTTGGTACCATCTAGAATAACATAAATAAAATACTGTTAAATATCTTAAATATATATTGTCTATTACCCTGTTTTATATAAGACCCTTCTTTATCATATTCTCTATCACTATTGTTGGCTACCTATGCAAAATGGTGGAGGGCATCTCGGTCATTTTGATTGTTATGAGTTTGAGATTGCTAGTGGTCCGTGTCATATATGTTAAACCACTTCGCAATACTCCCTTGAGAAATTGGAGTAGTCATATGCTTCCAGGTGTATTCCCTAGGGTGATGTTTGTTGCAAAGTTTTTAGAGCTATTTTTTTTGTTATTATAGAATTATACTTTCAGTTTCTTCCTATTGCAACATTGTACTTTGAAAAATTTATCCTGTTATAGAGTATTGTCATCCGAATACAAAGCAATTTTTAGTGTTGTTATATTGGAGATATTTTTATAGTATGTCATTCTAATAAGAAAAAAAATTGAAAGTACAATGCTACTATTATGTAGATCTTGAAAAGTACAATGCCTTAATAAGAAAAAAAATGGAGGTATAATGTTGTACTAAACAGAAGAAAAAAAAATGCAGAAATGGTTCCTGTGATTTACAGAAATCACAAATTTAGTCCCTAACTTTTTTTTATGCGAATAATGCCTGTGTTTTCAATTTCTTGCATCTTTGATCCTTGACTCATATAAAATTGCATTTATACCCTTCTTAATTTCAATCACCTGTTTTTAACTAACTTTAGTCGTAAAAATAAATAAATAAACCCCCACCCTTACCTCCCTCCCCTCATCTTCATCATTGTTCTTCTTCCTCACTATTTTTTTTTTCTGACTCACATGTTCTCTTCCTTTGTTTTTTCACCATTACGAATATTTAACGAGTCTTTATGAGAAGATTTTTGTTTTTTTGGGTGATTGGATTCTTGTTACATAACTTTCATCTATAAAATTTTACAAGATGGATAACTTAAAGTGTCAAGGGAAAGCATAATGATTTTGTATATAAGACTAGAAATATATATCTAACATTTAAGTGGGACATGTTTCTCCATTAAAACTTTTTCCTGGAATAACCCCACAAGCAACATGTGTCTAGCAAATCATGGTGTGGACTCCGAGCTTCTCAGCAGCAAACAAGATTTTGGTGAAAGTCATGAAACAATCAGAGATAATAATACATGTGACTGAAGTTTCAAGTCATGTGGTTTACAAAGGTCAAGAAAGGAAGTCAAAAAGTTGGATGCTAGGTACATGCCCACTTGTTTCCATGGTTTGAGGTTGTAGTTTTATTGAGTGTTGACAAAGGTTATTTGTAGGACCATGTGGACATGAGCATACACTTAATGTGTCACTTTGTCCGTTGGTTGATAGCATATCTAAATGAATAGATGCAAATCATAAAAGGAGAAGAGAATCAAAACTAGTGTAGCAGGTTTGTTGTCTTAGGAAAAAGAAAAGTTGAATGTCATGTAAAATATTTGCATAAGGATATTGTATTCTGTTTTATAATGAATTTTCTACAGAAACCAATTACATGAGAGTACATCGATCAAAAAGCAAGTCATGGGATTGTTCAGTTAAGGTGCTGCTGTAAAGGCATATCCCACAAAGTAACATAAAAAATGACATCCTCTGCATTAATTTTACTTCCAGAAAAGACAACTCATGAAGATTATCTATATCTTTTTCGATTTTGGTTCTCAAGAATGAAAAATTAAAAAAGCTATTCTTAAAATAACCAATGAAAAAGATAGAGATTCAAATAAGGTCTGTATGAACAACTAGCAGCAAAACATTGAACCATGAGAATCATAGCAACTCAGCAATCACATTTTAGTGTTTTCTTTCAATCACATGAAGCAAATCAACAAAATAACAAACATATAAAGTAATAAAAACAACATTACGACTTTACACGTGTATTAATCAAATAAAAAACCATTTATATAGTTTTCCTCTGTTTTTGGCAATCAAATATACAGCTATCAAAAACAATAACCAAAAAGATAAATCGTTACCAGAGGTGACAAAAACCAAACCATCTTAATTATTCTGGAAAAGATTAGGATATAACTCATTGAGTTACAGTAGTATTAGGTTACCCATCTGACTAAGTGCATCTATTTTGAATTCAGACAGCCATGTACTGCAGTCTCTCTTTCTCAAGTATTTTCATGTTAAGGATGAGACCCTGAAGATTCCCCCTTACCCTACGGATAAAAGGAAACGTAAGAATATCTTTAAAGAAACATAAGTATATAGAGATCTGATACAAAATGCTATGAAAATACATAGATGGCAATACAATACACCAAGATCTCTTTAAGTTTGTTTGTACATATATCTGAATCAACTGAATAAATGTGGGACATGTTAAAGAATAAAATCAAAAGGATCAGAACATGTCCATAAAAATACAAGACTACAATAAAACAATTTTAAAGCATCAGCTTCGGAGGCTTGTAACAGAAACCCTTGCTTGTTAGCAAGTTGAAAAGGCTTCAAGTGAAAAAAGATAAATATTAAATTTATGTCTATTCTTGGAGGTCAAATGTAAACAGTGAGAATTGTAATCTATACATCTAAAGATCTTAGGAATAAATACATGATGTTCATGGAGAAGTAGCATAACACTAAAAACTTATTGGTTAAAGTCCAATACATGATTAAGGGAATTTAATGACCTCTGGTAGTCAAATAATACTTCAAAGGTTATATAAAGTTTATTGGAGGAAATACAAACTATGAACCGAACCCTTGTGCATTTGCTGTATATTAACCAAAAATAAGGGCTGAGGAAAGTTGGGTTCCAAAAAATGTGATGAAATTTTGGATTTTCTTACAAAGAAGTTATCATGTATTTGACAATAAATGCTTAAGATATCATGTATTTGACATAAAAACAAACATAAATAAATAAAACCAAAAGAACTTGATAAAAACCATGAATTTAGAGCCCTAAATGGAGGAAATAGGGATCCATAATTCCTGACTCTAATATTAAATAGGTAAAGAAAATCAGACAAATTCCCATCATATCAGCCCAAACACATTTTGATATTGCCATTTCCAAGCATTGATTGCAAGACTATGACTCCTTTTATCTTGTTACATCCTAAACAAATCAAAGATATGATATATAATATACTTGGGTGTGTATGCCCTTTATTCATGTGATGAGAGAAAGGTTTGGGTGTCAAAAAGTATACCTCGCATGCACGACCAAGTATGTCAGCCTTCCCTGGGGATAAAGCTCTGAACCAACACTTTTCCTTTTGTTCTGTGTTCACAGATAAAAAGTTATGTGTTAATTATTATTCACAAACATCAACATGGACAAAGTAGTTTGTACTGGGTCCTGATATATTTATGTGATCCAACATATAAAGACTTAATCGGTTAACATAGACAAATTCAGACGGAGCACTACTTGGGTCGATTCATTTAAAAGGCAGAAGTAGAAATTTTATTATTCATATTTTGTAAGAACAAACTCTTATGGTGGAGGTCAATAACATCAACGATAAATGGGTGGATTTGGGCGTGAAACATTTATTTATCTCTTAAAAAAATGGGTCATTATTCATCTATTTAAAGAAGTTGGATCATAGACAAGATCATTATACATAAGACATTACAATAGAATATTTATCAAAAATCACATCTACCTTTAGAGTAAGGGCCGTGTGCAACGAATTTACTAAGATAGGGAAACACTTTAATGTCAGGAAGAAAAAATCTGTCGTAGGAATTTGATTTGTCATACTTTACTAGAACAAACTTTATAGTAGAGGTCAATAAAATGAATGATAAATGGGTGGGTGGATTTCGGTTATATAAAACATGTATTTATCTACTAAAACTAAATGGGTCATTATCCATCTTTCTAAAGAAGTTGGGTCATGGGTCAGATCATTACACATAAGACATGACAATAAAATATTTTAATAAATGAAATCTACCTTGAAAGTCGGGGCCGTTTGGAACGAATTTACGATGATAGGGAGACAATAGAATGCCATGTGAAGAAAACCGCCCTTTTTCTAAGATGTATTCTCCGGTTGTTGTTTGAAAAGGAGAGAGATCTCCACCAATTATGTGATTCCATGACTTGTAATAACCCAATGCATCTTCCTCTTCATCCATCTTGTTGTCTATATCGTCATACACAAGACTCACCCCACACTCCTTTACAACTTCTTCTATTAAAGGTACATGCCTCTGCGGTGCAACAGTGATAGTAATGTGGTCACCAGCCTCCATCTCATTCTTCCCAAACATCCAATGACTTAACATCACCCAACACTTTCGAAGTACAATAAATCTATGAACGTAACGTTCGTATATCCACGTACGGTTTTTTGTTATATTACTAATTGTCATCATTGCATTCCAAGGTAAAGGATCATAATCTGATAAATCCAACCCCTCATCAGGAAAGATGAATGTGTGCAAAGAGCAGAAGTTGAGCCCTGTAAGGAGGTTGTTTGATGATGATGATGGGATGGTAAAAGATATTGATGGCCCCAAGCTTCTATGCCTAAACCAACTCGGCATCTCCTCCGCCTCATACAGCATGCTGAATATTCCAAATTCATAAATCATCATCTGCCAAATACAAACCACCATAATAATTAACATTATATGTCTTCACATAAACAGACAGTTAAGTTAACTAGACAAAACCTGGATTTCAGATTCTGAAGAATTAGTTCCCACATGCCTTTCGTTGAGGAAGTCTAAATTACTCCAGCCCAAGCTACGTAACACCTTTTCTTCAACACTCATCATTTGTTGTATTTTGATCATACCTTCAATTTCATAATCGTTCAACCCAAGTAAAGATGGCCACTCTAACCAGCCTATTGATAACCGGAGTGGGGACATTTCTGGAACAAATACAACTTTGTTTGGATGATACCCATAATTAACACTAAGAAGCAACTTTTTTAGTGTACGTGGAGGATACTCGACTGACTTCAAATTATTACACATATTCATACTAAGTATCTCAAGTCCAGGAAGGGTTCTCATACAACCTGGCATGGAATTGATAGGATTGCCATCTAAATATAATTCCTTTAACATGGATAGACAACTGAAGTCCAATGGAAAGGATTCATTGGACATATTATTATATGCAAGTGACAACCTTACTAAAGACCTCGGTAAAGACATTGCAGAGGACTTCAAATCACGTGGTATACAACCCATAAAGACTCTGTTTATGCCAATGTTGGTAACCGTGCGTATTTCCAGTGAATCCATATCCATATTCTTGATTCCAGATTCACCAAGATTACAACCATCTAACAACAATGTTTCAACCTTGTTTAACATGCCTATATTTCTTGGAAGTTTTTCAAGTTTCATGCAGTCGCTCAGATCGATGAGGATAAGTCTAACACATTGCCCAATTGATTCACAAACATCAACCAAACCAATGCAATTTCTAAGTATTAACCTCTCAAGCGCAGGGAGTTGGTCAAAATCACCAATACTATGAAGTTGTGTGCAGAAACTTAAATTAAGAATCTTCAGTGAACCAAACAACCTTTTCTCTTTTAAGCATGAGCCATCCAACTACAAAATGAAAATAAGTTAGAATCGTATTGAATTTCATCAACTCACATGCATGACTAATAAATGAAGATAACTTTACCTTTTGCCTCTTCTCAAGTCGTTGTGGATTGCTATAACAACCGACACATGATTCAATATTGCTATATGACATGTCAAGGGCAACCAGATTCTGCATAGGTAACTCTAAAGGTATAGACTTTAAACGAAACCCATTCATACACAACCATTTTATTTCTTCTGGAAAGTTCTCATAAGAGTCATAAGACCCATGCATGTGCACATAATTGAGTTGTAGTAGCATCAAATTATCCATGTTACTTAATGCATCTGTTTTCAACTCATACGATGCTCCCAACTTCTCTTTCTCAAGCATGCGCATGTCAAGGGCAAGGCCAAGAAGATTTCCCTTACCCTAAGAAGAAACAGAATGCAAATAAACAAAATAGGCAATACAAAGTATTTTGGACATGCACACTACTAAAAGCATAATGGCTTCTTACCTTTTTTCGTTTCAAGACTCTGAATGACTCCTTATGACACCATAATCGACTCCGCTTCCATGGCTTATCAGGTGATTCTTGATCTACTTCGAATCTTCCCATCTCTTGAACCAACTGATGCATCTTCAATTCATTATTCCGTCCAATACTAAGAAGACATTTATCAATGAGATTCGTAATTCCGGATCCTGTGTTTATATCACATGCCTCCAATATTGTTTCGCTAAGATCTCTATCTATTCCAACAAAAAAACAAGCAATATGCTTAAACAATTCCTTATCGTTTTTGGAAGGCAAAGAGTCGAAGCTCATTCTCAAGACATTATTTATACGATCATTTGTTTCTTTCTTTAGCCCTTTCATGCACCCTTCCCAATACACCACACCTCGATTATGAAGAAGCTTGCCCAAAACTTCAAGAGCCAATGGATGTCCTTGACAATACTCCAAAAGCTTACCAGACACCTCTTCATAACCTTCCTTGGGATGGTTGCACATAAATGCATGGGAACACAAAAGTTGTCGTGATTCAGTCTCATTTAAGCCATGAAGTAAGTGTTTTGTATGTTTGGGTTTAATGTTTGTTTTGAATAGTGCACAACTCTCTGTCAAGCATCTGTCCTTTGCCGTTATTATAACCTTGCTTCCAGGATGAAAACCTTTGCTTCCAAGTAATGCATCCAACTGATGAAGAGTGTTGATATCATCAAGAACAAGAAACACCTTTTTACGAGCTATTGCATTCTCTATCATTGATGTGTATTTTGAAACATCATAAACTTGAATTGAACTTGTTTTTGCAATGTCACCGCACAGTTGCTTTTGTATATCAAGCAGCCCATTATACTTTCCATCACATCTCCTAGAGATATCTTCAATATAGCTGCTTTTGTGGAATTCATGAGAATATAGCCCATAGACATGTTTGGCTAAAGATGTCTTCCCGATTCCTCCTATACCCGAAATAGTGAGTATGTCCACCGTATGTGAGGATCCATCTTTCAACCATGAAGTCACAAAGTTAATATGATAGTCCATCCCAATAAATAGTTGTTGAGCATTTCTTAACGGTGCATGTAATCTACGATGGATGTCCTTCACAATTTCTTCAATAAACTCCGTCTCTAGCCTGAAACATGATTTAATAAGAATTACAAAGCACAATCCACAAAACTAACAAAACAAATTTGGTGATTTTATTTATATAAAGATCCAAATCAAAATTATATCACGAGTGTTAGTGTTAGATATATGTAAAGTAGGGTTTATTTGCTTTTAGGTTACTTTATTTCTATTTTCCTGTTTTAGGTACTAGTTGATTTATAAATGAGGGTTTAATATCTTTATCAATGACAAGATAATATTCCATAAATCTGATTCCTTCACAACAACTATTAGTTTTAAACTTTTAATTAAGTTCTTCTCATCAAACCATATTGTCTTTTCATTCTAATCATATACATATCTAATGTGTAAGGTCATAAATATTTATGTATAATAAGACCAAAACTACCGGTGTAATACAAGTTTTCACTAATGGGCCTTGTAACTTGACTACGTTTCTACAAGACCGTAAAACTCAACTAGCAATGTGGTGAGTCTCAAAAGAATGCCTGTAGGTTATCCGTTACTACTTACAACAGAAGTTATTTATCATAAAAGATGCTATGATTTGAAGGTAGTACAATATAACTAATAGTAGATGTATAGCAACGTATCTGGTTTTTAACAAAAGGGTTAATTGGTTATTTATGCAACAACATTTCGCCTTTTTCCCTGTTTATGCAACAATGTTATAGTTATACAAAATATACAATGACATTTTAAATAAGGACCAAATAATGCAGCTAGTTAACCTAAAACCGCTAATATATGATGTGGCATGATCTCTTCCTTTCTAATTGTTGTGTCTTCCTGTTTTAAATACTATATGCATAAACCAAAGGGCTTATCGCTCAGCATTATCAGGAGTTGGAAAACGTGTTCCTCGTCCAAGGGGTTGAAGTTACAATTCTCGTCCAAGGAGCTGTTTAAAATAAATAAATGCATGAAAAACGTATAAAAATATCAGAATAGTTAATCTATCTATATAAATTGATTTATGAGATCAGATAACATGGATTCAATTTTGTGCATCTTTGTTATCCTACCATATCAAATATATGTCTATTCAATGATATTTAAAATAATAATAATAATAAAATAAATAAATAAAAAATAAAATAAAATAAACTTACTGAAATGCATATGGTGAAGATGTTATTGACATTTTTTACATGAGTGAATATGTGGTTACCTGCCAGTAACGTCCTTCCCTTTTAAATCAGCAACTTCTGTAAGCGCTTTATTCCACCTATCCATCTTTTGAGCCCATTGACTCCTCTTATTTGCATTTGTCTCCCTCTCCATCTTCTGCTTATGCTCGGCCATTGCATCTCCAAAGCTACTTTGTTGCTTCCTGACATGGGTGGGCTCCACATGATAAAAGATGGGGATGATAATATGGTTGTATGTCATACGCTGCTCAAGGATCAACACCAATTCATCCAGACACCATGTTGAAGAAGCATAATTTTTAGACAACACAATAACAGAAGCCCGAGATGCCTTAATTGCACTCTCTAATTCTGGTTTCAGATCTTCCCCTGTTTCAATCTCTTCATCATCCAAGAAGGCAGTGATATTGGCATCAATGAGGGCCTTATGAAGGTGATCAGTGAAACTATGACGGGTGTCAACACCTCTAAAACTTAAAAATACATCATATCTATAACCATCAGTTGATGAACTAGGACCAGAAGTTGATGGACTATGGCCATGAGTTGATGAAGATGCTTCTGGAAGTTCAGATAGAACAACCATTATGAGTTGTGTGTTGATGACTCTTCACCCTTCCCACCTTTTTGAGTATTTATTTAAAGGTTCTTCTTAAATGCAGGTGTACCTAAGTAAGCTCTGAAACTTCACAGGTTATCAATAATGTAAGTTGGTTTCACCAGTTTTCCTCACTTGTGCTTCAATGTCAGGATCCAGTACATAATGCCTCTACAAAAGAATTCAAATTATTAGTATTTACAATATGCAACGTAAATCTCATCAAACAAATTAAACCTCAATAATAATATTATTAATAACTTTGAATTCCTAAAAAATAAAAATTTTAAGTAATTAAAATACAATACATATGCATCTCTGAACTTTGCCATGTGAACTAACATGCCTAGAAAATGTTTAAATTTCATTATATGAACTCTAATTGTGTTAATTTGGGAATATTTACCCCCAGACTTTGAGTTTAGAGTTGATATTGGAGCTATACATTGGATAATATGTATATGTGTGTTTTAACCCTCGATTTAATTTTCAAGCTCAAAGGTGATTCATAGCTTAATTGGTGCTAACCTTGGTTGTTTTGTGTGCAAAGGACGTATGTGAATCAAGCAAAGAGAGATTGCTCTTATTTTAAATGGAAAAAGGTATAGCGAAGTATTGATACAGAGTAACAATTACATTGCCATGGGAATTATTTAGAAAACAGTTACTCCACTAATTGAACTGGTTAACCTATTTTTCCAGCTAATTAAGTTCAGGTGCAAAAAAAATATCGAAGCAATTTATTCATTTAACCTTTAAAGTCAACATTTTGATTTTAAAAACCAACAAATCAACACCAAATACCATTCTGGGTACAACTACAAGATCCACGATTGCCTCCCATGAAAGGAATTGCATAAGATATAGGCAATTTCAAGCTTTCACTCCATATCAACAACCAGTAATTTGAAGATCCAAACAGGAAAAAAAGAAGCTTCTTGACACACAGATCCTCAAATTTCCTTGAAAATATAAAGGAATTGAGGAAGCAATTTTGTAGCGCTGAAAAATTTCCCAATTGCACGAATTTCTGTTCATGATTCTGGAGTAGTGGACTTTACTCTAAAAAGAGTGTCTGCTATCCTAATTGATATATAATATTAAATAAAAGTAACTGAAATAGAAAAAAAAAATCCAATCACATGTTCGCGAAATAAACAATTGATTATGACGTTGACTTATGATTAATAAAAAAAATTGTCAAACAATATCTGAAACTAACTTGTAAGAATGTGGCTTCGTAGTTAACCTGCGAGATCTGAAGCAGGGATGATAGAGGATGAACCAACAGTGACGAGGCTGAGAAAGATGAATGAAAACGGTAAGTCGGCAGGTAAACGGCGAGTCAAGGAGGAAGGGAGACGGCCATATGTAGAGGAGAGTGAACGAGGATGATGGGTTTTTCTTTTGCCTTACGATTGACGAGAGGTTCACAGGTGTTGCTTTTCTTTTCATTCTTTTAAAGTATTATTAATATTTATTTATAAGGAGAAGGTAAATTCCAAGAAAGTGCAGATACTTAAGACTCTAGCGTGTAGTGGGTGTTTTGTGGTCGGTATTTCGACATGGAAGTATTTCTTCAGTGTTATTTTTTTATAATTTTTTTTTCGAAGGAATGTTTGTGCGGGTTGTGTTTGCTGTTTTAAATGGAAGAGGATATCTTTGGGCTGGGTTTTGCTTGAGAAAAGTATAGATTGGGCTGAAATTAATACCACGTACCATTATAATATATGTTTGACATTTCTTTTACAATTCAATGGAATATAATCATATATACATATAAAGAGTTCGATACCTAAATATATTATTATTATATCTTAGATGGAATTTTGAGTAAGAGTAAGCATGTATATATTTTTTAAATAGAACGAACCTATGGATTGAAAGCTTTTATGTTATCCGATGTCAACCATAAAAATTGTTTCCATCAAACGTCAACCCGTTGCAACAACAATTTCAATTCCAAAACCTTTAATTTTTCTAATGTAATTTTAATTTCATGTTAATGTTTTTTAGGTTTTCTAAAATGTAAAATTCAATCTTTTTGTTTGATGAAATTTATATTTTATTTTAATTAATACTAATGGTTTTTGTTAAATACTTAAATTATTTTTTATTTAAAAAATACAAAGTTCATAGGCAAAAAAAAAAGACAAAATTGCAAAAATGGTTCCTGTGGTATGCATTTTTTTGGAGTTTTAGTCCAAACCACGACTTTTTTTTATTGGTGGTCATTTTGAGCTAGTTTCATTGTACATTTGGTCTCTCAGTAAACTGAAATGACTATAATACCCTTGGGGTATTTATTTTCTATTTTCTTTCATTTTTTTAAAATCAAATAATTATTTATATTATTTAATTAAAAAATAAGAAGGTCTCTCTCTCTCTCTCTCTCTCTCTCTCTCTCTCTCTCTCTCTCTCTCTCTCTCTCTCTCTCCAAATTAATCACAACCCGTTTTGTTCTCTTGGATCACACTTTACATACCCAAAAATCATCCCATGATGGATGATTACACTTGAGAAATGATGGAGCTAAAGACCCTCGTCGCAAGAACCCTGGAAAAGAAAGAGGTTCTCGCCAAGATTCGAGTAAAACCCACAAACAGCCGTCTCCAGCAGGCCATCCTCGCCGATTTCAACACATACATACACTGATTCAGTGATTTAGGGCAAAAACAAATTATATATGAACAGAAGGGGAGAAGATAAACCTATGGATGGACAGGGGGATGATGGGTATGCAAAATCAGAAGCAAAACGTGCAATTTATCATATTAAAAATCAATCCACAAAAGAATCTTGGAATTGTCGGCTCCCTTTATCTCCTTCATCTCACCCTCTCCCTCACAATTCACCATCGTAACCCACATCCTCCGGTAAACCAACCTCACCACTTACCTCCTCCGTTAAATCAACGCCACCACCCAATTCGACTTGTCACAAAAGAATAACAAAAATGAGGTAACCTCTACAAACATTCAATTATGGGGTTTATTGAAGAGATTTAGGGCTTGATTTAATATTTTTAGTTGGTTTCTAAATACAGGTTAACAACGTCTGGTTTCTTCACTGGAATCAACGGGTTAATGTTCCATTGATCTGGGCTTTATTGATTGTGTCATTAATGAACAATGTTGGCTTCTTGAACAGTTTTTTGGTTTGTTTCACCAGAGAAATCATCGATTTGGTTTCCTGAAGAGCTTGTGTGTTTCATCAGAGGCAAACCAAATCCTTGAACGTAAGGAGTATCAACAATTTAGTCAGAGAAGTGAATATCTGATAATTTCATCGGAGAAATTGCTTTGGTTTCCAATATGCAAAAAGGACACATTTTATCAGTAGATGAATTATTTATTTTCTTTTTAATTTAAATTAAATAGAAAAAACATTAAAAAAATAACATAAGGGCATTACAGTCATTTCAGTTTACCGAGTGACCAAAACCGCAACGAAACTACCTCAAAAAAACCACGAATCCAAAAAAGTCGTGGTTTGGACTAAAACCCCAAAAAAATACATACCACAGGGACTATTTTTGCAATTTTGTCCAAAAAAAAATCATCACACCTCATTCATAGACAATATTGACAAGAAAGATAAATGCTTATGTGGGACAAAAACATCACCATACTCATTAGCCTAATTATAGGTAACTAGGGTGATGTTACATTCTTTTTGCGGAATCGTAATCTCTAAATTTTCTATTAGGCACGTACATTTTTTGTAATTTTTTTAACATATGAATTGTTTCAATAAAAAAAATATGCACAGTGACCTTTTCTGTAAATTATAGAGACAATTTTTGTAATTTTATTTCTACACGGAGAACAAACCTATCAATATATGAAAGTCTTAAACACATGAATCTTTTCTGTAAATTACATGGACAGTTTTTGTAACATATTTTCTACACACACAAAACATGCCAATGGGTGATAAAAATGATTCTTATGGATCCGAAGTTATGGAGTTTATACTTTGCAAGAACTCTCTACGGTCCTAGTCAATATTGGTCGGCCAATTGGCCACCGAAGAGCAAGGAAGTTTCGTGGATTTATGTCAAAAATTTGGTAATAGCTTTATTTTGCAAAGAAGAATTCAATAACAAAGAGCATGTTATATTTTCATGCAGACAACGAGAAGGAGATTCTAATAATGCTTACTTTAAAAGGTTCAACGAAATCAACAAGAAGATGTCTACCAGTGATGATCACATGATTATAGAAGCCTCGCCTATGGGTTATTAGAAGGAGACTTGTTCCGAAAGTTAGTAGGGAAGAGAATGGATTAATGTCGATGAAATGATAAGAAAAGTTAATAGATTCTTGAGACAAGAAGCGGAAAAGTGTCGAGAAAGATAGAATGGAATGAAAAGCCACGGTCATTGGGGGAAGAAAAGAAGAACGATCATGGTAGCCTAACATGCCACCAACAGGAGATAACCCTCGTTTTAATCAAAACTAGAAATCTTCATACATGGGTAGGGGAAGACAACATGATAGGTTTCAATCATACTGCCAAGAAGCGTATGAGGCATACTCACCAAGAAGCCCGATTAAAGAAAATAACAATGATACGAGTAGGAAATACCCTAGAGATCCTAACCAATACCGTGATTTCCAAAAAAAAGTTAAGGGCATGCAACAGCAGATTGCGAGATCCTTAAAAGAGAGAAGGAAAAAAGTCGATTACCAAAGCAAGGGGTTGTGCAAGTCCCGAAGAAGGAAGAAACAGTGGTGTATGACACGAAAGTTATGACAATTCAGGGGAACATGATTTTAGGCTCATTAAAAAGAGAATGTGGGTTAGCATATAGTTTACTCATCATGATATGGTATGTTTCGACCATCAAGATACCGATTATATTAGGTGGGGGGGGGGGGTGTTAGAAAGAATTATGATTAATAGGATATACATCGGTAACGGAAGGTCAATTAACATCATTTACGAGCATTACCTACCCTCAGCACAACTCCCTCAAGCCTTAGAGGTTTTGTCCAATACACAAGTGTTTATTTGGAAAAATAGTGACAAAATTATTTCTTCTTAATAGATGCCATAAACTAAATAAGATTTAATATATGATTTCTTTTAAACAACTGAACAGTTTAAGAAAAAAACTCAACATAATTTTTTTTTTAAAATAGTGAACGTGTTATTTGGATTTTTGAACGGTTTTTCTTTTCTTTTTCTTCAATATTAAAGTCAAGACATTTTCTTTATCGCCTCGATTTTAAATTCAGGGGTAAAAGAGTCAATATACCTTTTAAGTGAATAGATGAAATTCATAAGTGGAAATATCAAGACCCACAATTTATATACACATTTATATTTTCTTTTATCATATTTGGCCAATGTTTTAAAAACCGGTTTTTTAGTTGAACCGGTATGGTGACCGGTTCACGGTTCAACCGGTTCGACCGCCGGGTGAACCGGTTTCTATAGTTATCATGTTTTTTTTCTATTTTCCTACATATACATACATATATAAAGTATGAATTTGATATTTACAAGTTCAAACATTAAAAATACACATAAAAATACGTTGTAGATGAATCCAAATACATTAAAATAACACATAACCGTAAGTTTTAGTGTTTTACATCAATCCATATACGTCAAAAAGAAAATAAAGTATAATACCGAAACAAAATATAGTTTTAGATGAATACAAACACATCAAAAAACTTTATAACATTTACCATATGTTTTTATTTAGAGAAAACTAATTATATTTGAAAAAAATCACCAAAGTTTATTATGTAAATGATTTTATTTTATGTGTTTTTATTCGGTTTAACCGGTTATTCCCAACAAAACCAAATAATTCCATCTTTTTAATTCTTTTGAATTCTTTTTCATGAGATTTAGATTGGATCTTAGATCCAATCTAAAAGCTTAATATTCCTAGCTTTATTTCATTCTTTTTGATATTTAATTTTCCAAAAATTCACTATAAATACCACCCCAAAATCACCATTTCAACACACTCTCTTACATTCTTACACACCTCATATACCTCTTATACCAACCTACTTTCATACCACCACCTTCTTTAGGAAATTTCTATATTTTTTTGGAAGCATTTTAGTCTTCCAAATTCCTATCTTTTTCAAAGAATTCAAGCCATCAAAGATTCAAGACTTTTCAAGATTCAAGATCAAGACATCAAGAATTCAAGAATACAAATATGAGTTTGTATAAGTCTACAATGCACGGCTAAATCCTCCCGTGATCGCAACCGGGAGTAGGTTTTAATTCTTACTTATTGTATTATTTTTGGGTGTGAACATTTGAATTTGTTGAATATTATTTGTGGATTTTGTTTATGTTTTTAACATTATAAAATCGTTACACTTATTTTATTCATTTATCAATTAATTATTCCAAGTTTAAAATAATTTTAAGTGATCTCCCCACCGTGCCAAATCATCCAATAGTGGTGTGTAGGACGGAGGGTGCGGTTACACTTATTTTCTATTTTGGACTTAGACTTTAATTAAATCGACTATGAAAAATTAATAACAGTCATTTCTAATTCATATAATTATTAATTCTGAAACCGGAAGCGATCATTGTTTTTAATTGAATTAAAATCATATATTTATTTGTTTATCATCATATTTATCTCAAATTAATCATTATTTCTTTATCGTTAAATCAAAATAGTAACTAAACTATTAACCATAAACTCCTCTGGATCCGACCCTTACTTACCACTCGCTAGATTAGTGGAAATAAGGTTTATTTTTGACGCGACAATGACCGCTCGTCAAGGTACGATTAGGGTTTTCTCTGGACTGAGGGACGATGAGGAAGGCCACAATGAAACATTAATGCCTTTAAATAGGGTACAAAACCCTGAAAATTAGGGTTTCATTTCTACTAGCCTACTCGTCGAGTTGAGGCCTCAAACTCGTCGAGTAGGTTTCTTAACCCGCGGCCCAAACCATCTCTACTCGACGAGTATGGGGCTCCCAACTCGTCGAGTTTCTCTATAAAAGTGCATAAATTATGATTTTAAATACATACCAGGAACCAAGCGTTACAATTCTCCCCTACTTGTCTCAAACTTCGTCCCTGAAGTCTGTTGCGGCTAGAAATAGCTCTGGGTAGTGCTCCCTCATCTCATCCTCCGACTCCCACATCTATTCCAAGCCCTTGCAGTGCTGCCACTGCACCTTCACCAACTCTACCCTCTTGTTCCTCAGATCCTTCGTCTTCCTATCGAGAATGGCTACTAGTCTCTCAATGTAGTTCAGGCTGTCATCCACCTGAGTATCCTCTAAAGACACAACTGCGGAGTCATCCACTAAGCACTTCCGCAGCTGCGAGACATGAAAAGTGTTGTGGATCTGTCTAAGTTTTTTCTAAAGATCCAACCTATACGCCACCTTGCCCACCCGGGCTATAACCCTAAAAGGTCAGATATACCTGGGGTCCAGCTTTCCCCGTTTTCTGAAGCGGATGACACCTTTCCATGGTGACAACTTCAGAAATACCATATCCCCGGCCTGAAACTCCAGGTCCGATCGACGTCTGTCGGCGTAGCTCTTCTGCCGACTTTGGGTCGTCTGGAGTCTACTTCGGGCCTGTTGGATCTTCTCTGTCATCTTGAGTACCACCTCAGTACTCCCCATGACCCTCTGACCAACCTCACCCTAGCATATTGGGGTCCCGCACTTCCTCCCGTAAAGCATCTCGAAGGGAAGTCGGTCGATACTGGCGTGGTAGCTATTATTATAGGAAAACTCATAAGTCATTGTTTCTCAAACATCATAAACATCTGTCAAATATATCAAAGTGAAAACATCCCAGGCTAAATTCATGGTGTGTGTGCACTACAGTCATCCCGAGCTCTTCCCCTTTCTACCGGAAGTACCTGAAACCAAAACTGAAAACTGTAAGCACGAAGCTTAGTGAGTCTTCCCAAACTACCGCATACCATACACATAATCACATAATAACATAACATGGGCCTTGCTCGCTACATCGGGCCCCGCCCGGCATCGGACAAGTCCGACATCGGGCCTCGCCCGGCATCGGACAAGTCCAGCATCGGTTCCCACCCGACATCCGACCGAAATCAGGCATCGGGCCCTGCCCGACATAGAGAAAAACTCGGTATACATATAAACATATCAACAAATACATATAAACATAAGCATATAAACATTCCTCGGGCCCCGCCCGGCATCGGACCAAAATCCAGAAGCATAAAAACATTCCTCGGGCTTTCCCCTGCATCGGACCGAAGTCCGGAAACATATAAAACAAGCACATGCAAGAATCACGAAGACATCAAGCATACAACATTCCTCGGGCTTTCCCCGACATCGGACCAAAGTCCGGAAACATATAAACCTACATCGAGCCTTGCCCGACATCGGACCTAAGTCCGGAACATACTAGCATACATATACGGGCCGACATTGGTGCCTTCGACCCGTTCATACATGAGGAAACTCACATCGCAAAGCTCAATGCATAATCTCACGGAAAGGAATCTCTAACGGCCGCTCCAACGACTCCCCGACTATCATTATCATAATAACACTAAGTCAAAATCCAATAATCCTTCTTAGGGTAAGATGACCATTTTACCCCGTGGTCAAAGTCAACATTCTGGGTTGACTCAACTCGTCGAGTTCCATAAATCAGAAAACCCTGAATCCGCGATCCAACTCGTCGATTTCTTCACGAACTCGTCGAGTTTCTCCTATCAACAGAATCAGGACTTTCCAACTCCGCTCGTCGAGTCCGTCCTTGAACTCGTCGAGTCTTACCTTCTACAGGGTCAGGGCATTTCAACCCAACTCGTCGAGTTCCTTTATGAACTCGTCGAGTTCTTCAGTCTGTTAAGCTATCTTAATAGGTTAAGCTCCTATCCTTCAGATCTAAGCTCCATACTTCATATACATACTGAAAATGTCCTTTTAAGGGTAAAGTTTCCAACTTTACCCGTTAATACCCTTCCTTAATGGATTTAGCTCAAACCCTAACTCTTTAAGACCTAGATCTTGATCCAAAAGCCATTAATACTTCAAGCTAAGGCATACAAACTGAGATCTAGACGCTATACACTACATGAACACGTAAAGTCTCTAACTTTCCCTCCATGCATGGTTTTTTGGACATTAAAAGGCCAAAATGACATCCTAAAGCTTGCATGGGGATTCAATGGCCATAAAGTTTGTGTGACAACCCGAAATTTACCCCGTCACTGTAACCCATTTCCGTTAATAAAAGTTAGTTCTATTGAAATTTTCCGTTAACTTTTATTTATTAAAAATAATTCATTTTGAGTTATTAAAATAAATAATATATAATGACGGAATAAAAACAACTAAGCCGGGTTACGGTTAGTTTACCCGGTAAAAACATTTAGCTCCGTTTAAACGACAGTGTATGGTGGGTCCCCACTAGGCAGCCATATAAAAAGGAGGAGTGTCCACCTTTAGAGCCTTTTCCCCCACCTTGGAGCTTTCTCTCTCTACTCTCTCTCTCTAAAAACGGGTTTGGCTCAAGAACACCACTTTCAAGCCTCAAAAATCAAAGGTAATCCTCCTAACTTGATTTTCTAGCTTAGTATTCATGCTATTTGAAGTTGGATCGGCCAAATACCCCAACATGCATGCGTTTACGGTTTGGGGAGCCTCCCAAAACCGTAAACTCCTATATGAGGGTTTCGAAGCCCCAAAACACTTCCAAACCTTCTCTAAAGCTTAGAAACTTGCATGCATGGACGAAGGAACCCAAGATCATGACTTTTTGGCCATAAACTCGAGTTTACGGTTCTTGAACATTCAAAAACCGTAAACCCAAAAACCGTAAACACCTCAAATGGTGTTTTGATGCCCCTAAATCCTTCCTTAGCTTGTTTGATGAACTAGAAACTAGTGTAGATGAGCTTAGGACCCAAAAACATGAAGTGGTTGAAGTGGTCAAGGGTTTACGGCCGTAAACCCTAGAGTTTTCGACCGTAAACTCCTAGAGTTTACGACCGTAAACTCCCAAGGAGTGGTCCAAGGACCGTAAACTCCAAGGGAGTACCCAATTGAACCCTAATCACTTCCCAAGCCTTCGAATTGATCCTAGGAACCTTCCTTGTGATGCATTAGACCTTTAGACACACAAACTCACCATTTCCATGAGTTTACGGCCGTAAACTCATGGGGGAAATGGTCTCCCAACCGTAAACACACTTAAGTGTGGCCAAGTGAAGTGTAAACTCCATAGTGAGGCTATACACTCCTTAGATGCCACCTTTAGCACTCCTAACACTTGAAACAAAGTGTTTTCATACATTAAAGTGCCTTTACTCACTTAATTAGTGATTACACAACTAATTAGATACTTTATACATCACTACATGTTACATAGGATCCGTGTGTGTGTTCAAGTCCTCACTTGACACCTAGCATCCTACCCGGCGTTTCCATCCACTTCACTCACTACAGGTGAGTTCATACCCCTAAATGAACCTTTTTAAATGTTTTTTTAACTGTTTTATAGGGGGGAATACAAGTTGAACCAACTAAGTTATAGTAACAATCGCATGTGAATTATAACTTGCAACCAAAAGGATTTTCTATACTATTAACTGTTCTTACCACCAAAAAGGGATTTTCTATATTTCCAACTATATTGCCAATTAAACTGTTTTCAAATGATTACCAAATTCATTTTCATGTTAAGTCATTACAAAAACTATTTCCAAAACTCTTTTAAACTATTTTTATTCCCAAACCATATCTACACCAATATATTTATATAAGTAAGACTTGAAGGACTTAGGACTAATAACTCGCCTTACTTCCTGTTCTTGTTTGATTATGGGCTTAGGGTATTTTGTTATTAGTCCGACTCTCGTTGAATTCTTAGTTATATATCCTATATATTTGTGTCAGATATAAAAGTTTTCATATCAGTTCAATGCCTTTGGATATTCAAAGACATGCAACTAACAATACTATTTAACTATAATGGGTATAGTTAAGGGATACTATTCACTACTACTATTGCCATGACAACTACTAGAGTCAATTCAGTTGTGGGTCAATATATGCTATGTACTATACAAGAGAACACTACACACTATACAAGAGAACACTATATACTATACAAGGAGAACATTATATACTATACAAAGAGAACACTACATACTATACAAGAGAACTTACTAAAATAGAATGTGACATACTATTTCTCGATACGACACATCTTTATGCTATCACCGCGTAACCAGAGTCTCCTGGAGGGAGAGCGGGCATTATGTGTATAGATCTATACGGGACAGACACTCCCACATCCCGACTGCTACCTACAGTCCGAGCCGTCTAGGCCCAGGGGTGACAAAATGTCACATCTACATATGACTCGGAGGGTCAAAGGGATTCGATCGTCAATCAGCATGGTTACGTACGAGTTCACATTCAAACCTTTAATTAATACTTTAAAAATTAAAGGTAACGGATTCCCTGAGGAGTATTGTACATTTAATACTGCCTGGAGTCTGCATTTCATTACATATGGCCGACAGTGATACTGTTGGGGGTAAAACATTTTTCTCATTACTATACATGGATAAAGTCAAACTATATTTCCAAACTAATAACTACTGGGAAAACTTGTACACTATTAAAGGAACAAACAAACCAATGGGTCTTGGTGAAGACTACTTTTTCTGGAAAACATAGGGTTTTCTAGGGTTCATACTATTTTCGAACACTGAAACATTCTTTTACAAATGTATAAATGTGAATATTTTTATACAGGAAATGACACTAAAATACTTATGAACTCACCAGCTTTATGCTGATAAACGTTTTCAAAATAACTTGTATTCTCAGGTCATCAGTAGACAGGTACGGATGCAGCTTTTGAGAAGACGGAGCGCACATAAGACTCAATTTTATTTTGATTGTATTTTTGGTGTCTAACAAATGTACTGAACACGTTTGTATTACAATTATTATCTTAATGCAATGGATGTTGTTGCTTGCCTTTACTATTATGCTTTGTTATGATACTGTACATGACGTCCTCCACCCCAGGACGTATTCCGCCGTTCTCGGTTTTGGGGTGTGACAGATTGGTATCAGAGCACTGTTTATAGTGAATCAAGTATATCAACCCATAAAAGATATACAAACTATAAACACATCGAGACTAAAACACTCTGAACAAGAATATATACTTTTAAATAATAAAATATTTAACTAAGTATATATATACATTCATTCATGCAAAGGGTCAGTATCATACAAGAACAGAACAAAAGTATTAAGATTGTTGAACAGCACAGTTAGGCTTAGAGACATATGGCCAAAACTAGGCGGATGTAGCCTGATCAACTACATTTTCCTAGGAGTGGCTAGCATGTGCCTAAGAATGATTGTGGTGTTGCAACAAGTCTAAAACCAACCAATACTGCTACAAGAACATCAGAACAAGAATACTATAGGAGTATTTTGCATTCTAATTACAACGTATGTGAGAACTAAAAGGGTCGTTACTAGTAGGGCAATAGTTGCTAAGTGGATACACCACGGTTACATGCGACTAAGGCGTTATAGACTTAGAATCTGTGACCTTTGCTTCATTTCCTGTTCTTGTTTGATTGTGGGCTTGGAGTTAGGGTCACTTATTCGAAGGTCTATTCTGCTTCGATTACATGTAATTGGTATGCACTATGCAAGTATTGGGTCGACTAATAACGATCATCTTATAAGTATCCTAGATTAGCACGCCTATCAACTTTTCTTTCCCTATTCTCGCGTAAATGGCATAACCGCATCCCGAGCGGAAGTCATGAAACTATGAGCACGTCAGAGGACGCACAAGCGACATCCTCAGAGAGTTGTGCGCCAACTGGCTGATCTTAGGGTTGCCCCAAAGGATCCCCGTCGCCAGTAAAAGATGCCAACTCATCCCTCTCTTTCGATTAAGGAATAGCCTTATCTCTATAGTCAATAGAGTACATGCCTGTAAATATTCCTAACTTTGGAAGTACTCTAGCTAGACTACTGAGCTGCCAATATTTTCCTTGATGGTTTGATGTAAGACCTCCTCCTAGGTCATTTTCTTTCCCGAACTCATTATACATCAGTAATACCAGTAATATTGGCAGTATCTAATCGATGGGGAAGTTGTACTTTTGGGTGTCCCTAACCTAGCAGTACAGTTCCCTTTGTTTGTTAGACTATAGAGAGTTAGTCCAAGAAACACTCTTATCATGTTTACAAATCGATTCTTACCATTGTCATCGTTTTCGTAACCTTTCAGTACAGGATGCCGCCTCGCAAGCATCCAACCAGGAGAACTCCCGCAACTCAAGCTCCACCACCACCACCTACACCGCCGGTTCCTCCGCAGTTCGACCCGGTGTTGTTCCAAACAGCCGTGACTGCAGCCGTGACCGCCGCTCTGGCGCAAGTCAATTCTGGTGGTGCCAGTGGAGGTGGACTGGGCACTAACTCTAGCCAGGGTGAAACCCACCCCCGTGCTCGGGAATGCACCTACAAAGATTTCATCAGTTACAAGCCTACCTACTTCAACGGGACCGGGGGAATCCTCGCCCTAACCCAATGGTTCGAAAGAACCGAAGCAGTATTCGAAATGTGCTCCTGCCCTGAAGGGAGCAAGATAAAGTTTGCTACTTGTACCCTCACCCAAAGGGCCCTAACATGGTGGAATGGCCATGTCAAAGCCCTCTCCCTGGTAGCAGCTAACGCCATGGGTTGGGATACACTGAAAGACCTAATGATGACAGAGTACTACCCAAAGGGAGAAATTCAGAAATTGGAGGAGGAACTCTGGAATCTCAAAATGCAGGGTTCCGATATAGTAGCTTACACAACATGGTACTGCGAGCTGGTAGCCCTATGCCCTAACATGATCCCCTCGGAAGCCAAGAAGATTGAGCGATACATCGGGGGCCTAGTGCCTCCGTATCGTGGGAACGTTCTATCATCAAGACCAACGACCTTTGAAAGTGCCAAGGAGTTGGCCCAAATGCTTATCGATCATGAAGTTCCCCGTGCTCCGTCAATAACTACAACCATCACTACTGCTCCAACTCACGCCTCCGACAACAAGAGAAAGCGGAGGGATCAAAAGAAGGGTAAATCAGTCAAATCCTCTTCCAGTAACCAGCAAATAGTGGCTGTCCATGCTGCCACTACTCCTACTGCCCCTGTGCCCACGAAAACATATGCGGGGAATCTACCCAAGTGCGATAAGTGCGCCTTCCATCATAACGGCCCATGCCGTGAAATGCACTGCACCAATTGCGACCGGAAGGGCCACACCATCCGGTTCTGCAGAGCACCTCCCAAACCTATTTCCCAAGTTCCCAGTTCGGGAGCAAGCCAGGCCTGTTATGGCTGTGGCGAAGTCGGACATTTCAAAAGGGACTGTCCAAAGGCTGGCAACGCGGGAGGAGCAGGTAGACTACTTGCTATTGGCCATAATGAGGCTGTAGCAGACCCCACCGTAGTCACGGGTACGTTCCTTCTTGATAACTCTTATGCTTGTATCTTATTCGATAGTGGGGCAGAAAGAAGTTTCGTAAATCAAAACTTTAAACACTTACTCAAACAATCACCGCAATCACTGAAAGAAACCTTCGTCGTAGAAATGGCTAACGGCAAAACGGAAAGTTCTAACGAAATCTACATAGGTTGTACCCTCACGCTAAATAATCATTCGTTTCCTATCGATCTCATACCAGTAGCGATCAAGAGCTTTGATGTCATCATAGGCATGGACTGGTTGAGTCTCCACCGTACCGACATCCTGTGTTTCGACAAAGCCATCCGTTTGAACTTGCCCAACCATGAAACATTGATGATCTACGAAGACAAACCCAGTACGAGCCTTCGCATCATCTCGAGCATTCAAGCTCAGAAATACTTGCGCAAGGAATATCGCGTATTCCTTGCACACGTTGTCGACACGAGCCGGAAAACGAAAGAACTCAAAGATTTCCCCGTCGTGTGCGACTTCCCTGATATCTTTCCAGAGGAACTGCCAGGCCTACCTCCCAAACGTCAAGTCGAGTTCAGAATCGATTTAATTCCAGGAGATACCCCCGTAGCTAAATCGCCCTATCGTCTAGCGCCTGCTGAGATGCAAGAACTATCCGGCCAACTTAACGAACTGCTCAGCAAGGGCTTTATAAGACCAAGCTTCTCACCCTGGGGAGCACCAGTCTTGTTCGTAAAGAAGAAAGACGGATCGTTCCGCATGTGCATCGATTACAGAGAACTCAACAAGCTGACAATCAAGAACCGTTATCCCCTTCCTCGTATAGACGATTTATTTGATCAACTGCAAGGGGCGAGTTACTTTTCCAAAATTGATCTAAGGTCCGAGTATCACCAGTTGCGAGTGCTCGAGGAGGATGTTCCGAAGACAGCCTTCCGGACTCGTTACGGGCACTACGAATTCGTAGTGATGCCGTTCGGACTAACCAATGCGCCCGCAGTCTTCATGGACTTGATGAATAGAGTATGCCGTCCTTACTTGGATCAGTTCGTCATCGTCTTCATTGATGATATACTTATCTACTCTAGAAGTGAGGAAGAGCATAATGATCATCTGCGACAGGTCCTGGAAACTCTACGATCGGAGAAGCTTTACGCAAAGTTCTCAAAATGCGAATTTTGGATCCGAAGAGTCGAATTCTTAGGACACGTGGTTAGCAAAGAAGGAATCCACGTGGACCCATCCAAGATTAAAGCTATTGAGAACTGGTCAGTACCAAAGACGCCTACATAAATTTGCCAATTTCTAGGCCTCGCTGGCTACTACCGAAGATTCATTCATAATTTCTCTCGGATTGCGAAGCCTCTTACGGCATTGACCCAGAAAGGCGTGGCCTTTGACTGGGAAGAAAAACAAGAGAAGGCATTCCGAACCCTGAAGCGAGCCTTGTGCACTGCGCCGATACTGTCCCTCCCCGAAGGGACAGAAGACTTCGTAGTATATTGCGATGCATCCAATCAGGGGCTCGGCTGTGTTCTGATGCAACGAGTTAAGGTCATCGCCTACGCCTCAAGACAGCTGAAGACACACGAAGTCAACTACACCACGCACGACCTCGAGCTAGGAGCGGTCGTGTTCGCCCTAAAGATATGGAGACACTATCTGTATGGTACAAAGAGCACCATCTATACCGACCACAAAAGCCTCCAGCACATCTTCAACCAGAAAGAGCTCAACATGAGACAACGACGGTGGGTCGAGCTACTCAATGACTACGAATGTGAAATTCGTTACCACCCGGGTAAAGCCAATGTAGTAGCAGGCGCCGTAAGTCGGAAGGAATATTCTGGGCGAAGAGTCAAGTCCCTAACCATGACTATCCATTCGCATCTACCCGCACAAGTTAAGGGAGCACAGCTTGAAGCTTTGAAACTGGAAAATGTGGCGGGAGAGTCCATGCGAGGAATGGATAAAAATCTAGTAGTCAAGGATGACGGAGCTTACTACCTCATGGACCGGATCTGGACACCACGACACAGTGGCTTCAGAGACTTGGTCATGAAAGAAGCGCACAACACTCGATATTCCATTCACCCAGGTTCAGATAAGATGTACCTGGATCTCAAGAAATCGTACTGGTGGCCTAACATGAAAGCAGAAATCGCTACCTTCGTGAATAAGTGCCTTACTTGCGCTAAGGTCAAGGTCGAATACCAGAAACCCTCGGGTCTTCTCCAACAGCCAGAGATACCTGAATGGAAGTGGGAGAGAATTACTATGGATTTCATTACCAAATTGCCCAAATCTCCGAGTGGGTACGACACCATTTGGGTAATTGTCGACCGGCTAACCAAATCCGCCCACTTCCTTCCTATCAGGGAAAACTTCAAAATGGAGAGACTCACGCGAATTTACATCCAAGAGGTAGTCCGACTGCATGGTGTACCTGTGTCCATTATTTCCGATCGGGATAGCAGGTTCACCTCGAGGTTCTGGCAGTCACTACAGCAGGCTCTTGGAACTAAGCTGGATATGAGCACAGCATACCATCCTCAAACCGATGGACAAAGTGAGAGAACTATTCAAACCTTGGAGGATATGCTGCGAGCCTGTGTAATCGACTTTGGTAAGGCGTGGGATACCCACTTACCCCTAGTCGAGTTTTCCTACAACAACAGTTATCACACAAGCATCAAAGCTGCCCCATTCGAAGCCCTATACGGCCGGAAGTGCAGATCCCCTCTGTGCTGGGCCGAGGTAGGCGACACTCAATTAGCTAAGGGACGAGTTCCTGACAGCACTCTCACCGGTCCAGAAATCATCCGCGAAACCACCGAAAAGATCGTACAAATCCGAGCATGACTTAAAGCTTCAAGAGACCGACAGAAAAGCTACGCAGACAAACGGAGGAAACCCTTGGAATTCCAGGTGGGAGACCGAGTTCTTTTGAAAGTTTCACCCTGGAAAGGCTTGATACGCTTCGGAAAGCGCGGAAAGCTGAATCCAAGATACATAGGGCCTTTTGAGATTCTCGCTAGAATCGGCCCCGTAGCTTACAAACTCAATCTACCCCGCGAACTTAGTAATGTGCATCCTACCTTCCACGTCTCGAACTTGAAAAAGTGCCTATCCGATGAGACTCTCATAATTCCACTCGATGAAATCGAGATCAATGAGAGCCTCAACTTCGTGGAAGAACCTGTGGAGATCATGGACCGAGAGATCAAACGAACGAAGCAAAGCCGCATCCCGATTGTGAAGGTTCGTTGGAACGCCAAACGAGGACCAGAGTTCACTTGGGAGCGCGAGGATCAAATGAAACTTAACTATCCTCATCTCTTTGCTTAGTTGTGTTGTAATAACGTAACTACTTGAATTCTGAATTTCGAGACGAAATTCCCTCTAACGGGGGGATGATGTGACAACCCGAAATTTACCCCGTCACTGTAACCCATTTCCGTTAATAAAAATTAGTTCTATTGAAATTTTCCGTTAACTTTTATTTATTAAAAATAATTCATTTTGAGTTATTAAAATAAATAATATATAATGACGGAATAAAAACAACTAAGCCGGGTTACGGTTAGTTTACCCGGTAAAAACATTTAGCTCCGTTTAAACGACAGTGTATGGTGGGTCCCCACTAGGCAGCCATATAAAAAGGAGGAGTGTCCACCTTTAGAGCCTTTTCCCCCACCTTGGAACTTTCTCTCTCTACTCTCTCTCTCTAAAAACGGGTTTGGCTCAAGAACACCACTTTCAAGCCTCAAAAATCAAAGGTAATCCTCCTAACTTGATTTTCTAGCTTAGTATTCATGCTATTTGAAGTTGGATCGGCCAAATACCCCAACATGCATGCGTTTACGGTTTGGGGAGCCTCCCAAAACCGTAAACTCCTATATGAGGGTTTCGAAGCCCCAAAACACTTCCAAACCTTCTCTAAAGCTTAGAAACTTGCATGCATGGACGAAGGAACCCAAGATCATGACTTTTTGGCCATAAATGTGACAACCATCAAATTTCGGTCAAGTCAAAGTCAAACAAAGTCAACAAGGTAAACCGGTCAACTCTATTAACCCTTGTATGTTAGGGTTTACGTTATGTAATAACTGTACAATTCGCTATTTTAATGAGAAAACATCATTTGGAAAGTTCATGTGTTTGATATTACTTAGCCTTAACAGTGCTAAACAACGAACCAAAGCGATAAAACACTATTGCACAATCATCGAGATTGTGTAGGACACTAAATGATGGCTTAACGGGGTCTATGGACCTTGCGTTGTGAAGCCGGACACTCAAAAAGATCACAAACGAAACCTCTCTCAATCTCATTCAAACCCTACTCAAGATTACTTGACGCTAATAGGATCAAAACTCATACACTACGATATAAATTGACGTTAATAGCAACATAGTATAGTACAACGTTATAACTATAATCAAATTAAATTATGATACCATATTAAAATCAAATGAAAGTATAATGCTCTAATTAAATTTAAAAGAATCAAACTTGAATGTTATAATTAAACTTTAAATCAAAGTAGATTGTTATAATCAAATAATAACTCATCTTTTATAAAACTCCATTTTTATAAACTTTACATTAAATTTTATAAAACTCTATTTTTATAAACTTTACATTAAATTTTATAAAACTCATATATTAATTATATGTAAAAGATGCTTGTGTTAGTGGGAAATTATGAAGACCACCAAAAGCAAAAAGATTATTCCCATGGTCTCCCACTCACACCTCCCATCCACTTTCCTTTCATTTTTCTCCCAACACATTATTCTCTTCACCACTTAAACCTTCTCTATTCTTTCTCTCACTCTCAATCTCGAAATTTCCTCCAAGAATACTCATATTCCATCCAAGAACAATCTATTATACTCAAATCTTCATCCCTCTTGAAGCATTCATCAAGGTATGTTGTTAAAAGTTTCAAATTCATACAAGAAACAAATTAAATCCACCAAAATATCTAAAACTCATTTTTTTCATAAACCTGATTTTTCTCAGAATACCATCAATAAAATAAGAAGTTCTGGAAATTTTCAGAAAATAACTTATTTTTATTGAATTACCATAATTATTTCAATAAAGTAGGGCAATAATTCACATAAAATACTTGTTGCATTCAATAAATTCTGAGAAAATTCTGGGATGACCTGTATACTGATTAAACATGATATATGAAGTTTCATGCATTTATATTACTGTTTACTATTATTTATAATTTTATTGATTAATTAATAATGAAATATATATAAAATACTTCCCATAGTCACAAATATCTGAAACTTATACACTAAACTCTACATCATGTTATAAAACTATGGTTAATTTTACAGATTTTTTGAGAATCATTTACTATTTTTCCCGAATTTTGTGTTGTTTAATCATTAAAATATTAAATAAATACTAAAACAGTTCAGAAAAATATACAAATTTTACAGTAATTCATATTGTATGAAATAATGATTTCCTAAAAATTTCATAATTTTTCAATACTGTTTACTATTTAAAACTATTTTCCTAAGTATTTAAGCATGTAAAAATGCATTTTAATGATTATTTCATATAAATAATTGTTAAAATCTGTAAATAATTATAATTGGGCAAGTTATTATTTTAATAAGAAATTATTAAAATCTGGCCTAAATTGAAAATATAAATTAATTATGCAAAGTAAGTAATTCAATTTAAAATTCATTTAACAAATAAATACCTTAATATTATAATCAAAATGAATTATTGTTAATTCATCTAATATAAGAATATGTGTCTAATTGTTTGTATTAATACTCCATTCTCGTTTAGCAGTTCCTAAACCAAAACTATTAATTATATTAGGTTCTACGTCATTTTGACCCGAATTGTATATCGTACGACACACGCATTTCGTTTTGGGACTAATGTGAGTAATCTACCCCATACTTTATAATTTTCAATACTTTTGGGGTGTATCATGTGGTTCTAATATATTCCAACTTCATTTTATTGTTTTATCACAATTGAGACATTGTTGGGACATTTATACGTGAGTCATTAATTGTATAACTATTGTTTGTTTACGCTACATGTACTTGTAGTGCATTACCATTTTTAGTCTAATCTCCATGACTATGCCTGTATTCTTGAGGTACGTTATGGACAATAATAGCGCTATTGGGTTGACCACCCCGCCTTGGGACGCTAAGGTGATTGATCGCACGTGGTTGAGTGTGTATGATGATTAGATGCTCTATCTTATATATATTTATATATATATACATATGTATATATAGGGTGAGGACTTATTGTTGTTGTTATCATTTGTTAATCAATTTTTGATTTATAAACCGTTATCTCAAATACAATTGTTTGCCGACTTCAAAAGAAAACAAATTTCTAATTATAAAGGTTTCAACTTCACAATTTTCTCTACTAAAATTAGATTAGTCACCAACTCTTGTAGTTGACCTGTTTTTACCCATGATGC
The DNA here is from genome assembly GCF_052849685.1 of Lactuca virosa. NCBI lineage: Eukaryota > Viridiplantae > Streptophyta > Magnoliopsida > Asterales > Asteraceae > Lactuca > Lactuca virosa. The sequence goes on from NC_136426.1 coordinate 182,599,401, forward strand.
AGATTTGAAGAATGAAGTCGATTGGCGAGAGTGAGACCAGGCGACTGACTTGGCGAGACAGCGAGAAACGAACAGCAGGCGAGATAGGCAGCGAATTGGGCAAATAGGGATGAATCGATTTTGATTTCTTGATACCGGGCTTGGTAACACTTGCCTATAACCCAAGTGGGGTAACAAAGTGGATGTTCATATGAGTTGGCCCAGTAGGCAATGTGGGCCTGAAGAGCCGAGGCATGTTATCTATCCACTGTCGAGAGAGAAGAGTTTTTGCAGCTCTGTGAAGCCAGCCTGACGCATTTCCTCTTTCTCTAAGACCCAAGCCTAAGCTCAAGCCACATGAATCAACTCTCGACTTGGATCGAGCAAGAGTATTGGACCATTCTGATTAGGAATCGGGAGGGGCCAAAGCCCAAGTTTGAAGATAGCAGGCTTATAACAATTTTATTTTGAACTACAATTCCTACTCCTGGCCCCAATAATACTACGCCCCTGGAATCTATGATGGCTAGTGTAAACTTTATGGTCATATATCATTAAGATTCTATGGACTTAGAATGTGTGATTCCGCCTTATTCCCTGTTCCTTGTTTGGTTGTGGGCTTAAGGCGGGGTCACCCATCCAAAATGCCCTTGCAATCTTAATGATATACGACTAGTTTACGCCAATCGACTATAAAAGAACTAGTAGGACTTATAATGCAAATTTCGTCAAAATTTGTTGAAACATTCGTAATGATGGAACTCGCTAACTACGTTATAAAATATTCATAGTGGTAATACCAATGATAAAACAGGGAGTATAAAAGCACACATAAAATACTCTATCATCCCAAAACAATAAACTCCTTTTAAATTGACTCAGTTCAAGTTATAATAAGAAATTTCCAAGGTCGTCATGTGACATCAGGAGGGTTGTTCCTCACCATAATCAATTTCTTGTACTACGCAAAGTTTTCCACATCTTTTTCCAAACTCTTGAAGTCCCAATCAAAATGCAAATTTCGGGACGAAATTCCCTCTAACGGGGGGATGATGTGACAACCATCAAATTTCGGTCAAGTCAAAGTCAAACAAAGTCAACAAGGTAAACCGGTCAACTCTATTAACCCTTGTATGTTAGGGTTTACGTTATGTAATAACTGTACAATTCGCTATTTTAATGAGAAAACATCATTTGGAAAGTTCATGTGTTTGATATTACTTAGCCTTAACAGTGCTAAACAACGAACCAAAGCGATAAAACACTATTGCACAATCATCGAGATTGTGTAGGACACTAAATGATGGCTTAACGGGGTCTATGGACCTTGCGTTGTGAAGCCGGACACTCAAAAAGATCACAAACGAAACCTCTCTCAATCTCATTCAAACCCTACTCAAGATTACTTGACGCTAATAGGATCAAAACTCATACACTACGATATAAATTGACGTTAATAGCAACATAGTATAGTACAACGTTATAACTATAATCAAATTAAATTATGATACCATATTAAAATCAAATGAAAGTATAATGCTCTAATTAAATTTAAAAGAATCAAACTTGAATGTTATAATTAAACTTCAAATCAAAGTAGATTGTTATAATCAAATAATAACTCATCTTTTATAAAACTCCATTTTTATAAACTTTACATTAAATTTTATAAAACTCTATTTTTATAAACTTTACATTAAATTTTATAAAACTCATATATTAATTATATGTAAAAGATGCTTGTGTTAGTGGGAAATTATGAAGACCACCAAAAGCAAAAAGATTATTCCCATGGTCTCCCACTCACACCTCCCATCCACTTTCCTTTCATTTTTCTCCCAACACATTATTCTCTTCACCACTTAAACCTTCTCTATTCTTTCTCTCACTCTCAATCTCGAAATTTCCTCCAAGAATACTCATATTCCATCCAAGAACAATCTATTATACTCAAATCTTCATCCCTCTTGAAGCATTCATCAAGGTATGTTGTTAAAAGTTTCAAATTCATACAAGAAACAAATTAATTCCACCAAAATATCTAAAACTCATTTTTTTCATAAACCTCATTTTTCTCAGAATACCATCAATAAAATAAGAAGTTCTGGAAATTTTCAGAAAATAACTTATTTTTATTGAATGACCATAATTATTTCAATAAAGTACGGCAATAATTCACATAAAATACTTGTTGCATTCAATAAATTCTGAGAAAATTCTGGGATGACCTGTATACTGATTAAACATGATATATGAAGTTTCATGCATTTATATTACTGTTTACTATTATTTATAATTTTATTGATTAATTAATAATGAAATATATATAAAATACTTCCCATAGTCACAAATATCTGAAACTTATACACTAAACTCTACATCATGTTATAAAACTATGGTTAATTTTACAGATTTTTTGAGAATCATTTACTATTTTTCCCGAATTTTGTGTTGTTTAATAATTAAAATATTAAATAAATACTAAAACAGTTCAGAAAAATATACAAATTTTACAGTAATTCATATTGTATGAAATAATGATTTCCTAAAAATTTCATAATTTTTCAATACTGTTTACTATTTAAAACTATTTTCCTAAGTATTTAAGCATGTAAAAATGCATTTTAATGATTATTTCATATAAATAATTGTTAAAATCTGTAAATAATTATAATTGGGCAAGTTATTATTTTAATAAGAAATTATTAAAATCTGGCCTAAATTGAAAATATAAATTAATTATGCAAAGTAAGTAATTCAATTTAAAATTCATTTAACAAATAAATACCTTAATATTATAATCAAAATGAATTATTGTTAATTCATCTAATATAAGAATATGTGTCTAATTGTTTGTATTAATACTCCATTCTCGTTTAGCAGTTCCTAAACCAAAACTATTAATTATATTAGGTTCTACGTCATTTTGACCCGAATCGTATATCGTACGACACACGCATTTCGTTTTGGGACTAATGTGAGTAATCTACCCCATACTTTATAATTTTCAATACTTTTGGGGTGTATCATGTGGTTCTAATATATTCCAACTTCATTTTATTGTTTTATCACAATTGAGACATTGTTGGGACATTTATACGTGAGTCATTAATTGTATAACTATTGTTTGTTTACGCTACATGTACTTGTAGTGCATTACCATTTTTAGTCTAATCTCCATGACTATGCCTGTATTCTTGAGGTACGTTATGGAAAATAATAGCGCTATTGGGTTAACCACCCCGCCTTGGGACGCTAAGGTGATTGATCGCACGTGGTTGAGTGTGTATGATGATTAGATGCTCCATCCTATATATATTTATATATATATACATATGTATATATAGGGTGAGGACTTATTGTTGTTGTTATCATTTGTTAATCAATTTTTGATTTATAAACCGTTATCTCAAATACAATTGTTTGCCGACTTCAAAAGAAAACAAATTTCTAATTATAAAGGTTTCAACTTCACAATTTTCTCTACTAAAATTAGATTACTCACCAACTCTTGTAGTTGACCTGTTTTTACCCATGATGCAGATTTGAAGAATGAAGTTGATGAAAAATAGGTTGTGCCTTAGAAATCCACAAGATTATTTAAATTTGATGTAATAAATGTTGTTCATATTTGGATTTGTATTTGTATGTTGTGGATCTTGTTTGCATACTTAGTACTTAATTGAATCTAATCATATTATAACATAGTTGTCATGAGACTTTGAACAATATATCACGCCTCGATCGATTCCGACAAGGATCGGGGTGTGACAATAAACTCGAGTTTACGGTTCTTGAACATTCAAAAACCGTAAACCCAAAAACCGTAAACATCTCAAATGGTGTTTTGATGCCCCTAAACCCTTCCTTAGCTTGTTTGATGAACTAGAAACTAGTGTAGATGAGCTTAGGACCCAAAAACATGAAATGGTTGAAGTGGTAAAGGGTTTACGGCCGTAAACCCTAGAGTTTACGACCGTAAACTCCTAGAGTTTACGACCGTAAACTCCCAAGGAGTGGTCCAAGGACCGTAAACTCCAAGGGAGTACCCAATTGAACCCTAATCACTTCCCAAGCCTTCGAATTGATCCTAGGAACCTTCCTTGTGATGCATGAGACCTTTAGACACACAAACTCACCATTTCCATGAGTTTACGGCCGTAAACTCATGGGGGAAATGGTCTCCCAACCGTAAACACACTTAAGTGTGGCCAAGTGAAGTGTAAACTCCATAGTGAGGCTATACACTCCTTAGATGCCACCTTTAGCACTCCTAACACTTGAAACAAAGTGTTTTCATACATTAAAGTGCCTTTACTCACTTAATTAGTGATTACACAACTAATTAGATACTTTATACATCACTACATGTTACATAGGATCCGTGTGTGTGTTCAAGTCCTCACTTGACACCTAGCATCCTACCCGGCGTTTCCATCCACTTCACTCACTACATGTGAGTTCATACCCCTAAATGAACCTTTTTAAATGTTTTTTTTAAATGTTTTATGGGGGGGAATACAAGTTGAACCAACTAAGTTATAGTAACAATCGCATGTGAATTATAACTTGCAACCAAAAGGATTTTCTATACTATTAACTATTCTTACCACCAAAAAGGGATTTTCTATATTTCCAACTATATTGCCAATTAAACTGTTTTCAAATGATTACCAAATTCATTTTCATGTTAAGTCATTACAAAAACTATTTCCAAAACTCTTTTAAACTATTTTTATTCCCAAACCATATCTACACCAATATATTTATATAAGTAAGACTTGAAGGACTTAGGACTAATAACTCGCCTTACTTCCTGTTCTTGTTTGATTGTGGGCTTAGGGTATTTTGTTATTAGTCCGACTCTCATTGAATTCTTAGTTATATATCCTATATATTTGTGTCAGATATAAAAGTTTTCATATCAGTTCAATGCCTTTGGGTATCAAAGACATGCAACCAACAATACTATTTAACTATAATAGGTATAGTTAAGGGATACTACTCAATGCTACTATTGCCATGACAACTACCAGAGTCAGTTCAGTTGTGAGTCAATATATGCTATGTACTATACAAGAGAACACTACATACTATACAAGAGAACACTATATACTATACAAGGAGAACATTATATACTATACAAAGAGAACACTACATACTATACAAGAGAACTTACTAAAATAGAATGTGACATACTATTTCTCGATACGACACACCTTTGTGCTATCACCGCATAACCAGAGTCTCCTGGAGGGAGAGCGGGCATTATGTGTATAGATCTATATGGGACAGACACTCCCATATCCCGACTGCTAGCTACAGTCCGAGCCGTCTAGGCCCAGGGGTGACAAAATGTCACTACTACATATGACTCGGAGGGTCAAAGGGATTCGATCGTCAATTAGCATGGTTACGTACGAGTTCACATTCAAACCTTTAATTAATACTTTAAAAATTAAAGGTAACGGATTCCCTGAGGAGTATTGTACATTTAATACTGCCTGGAGTCTGCATTTCATTACATATGGCCGACAGTGATACTGTTGGGGGTAAAACATTTTTCTCATTACTATACATGGATAAAGTCAAACTATATTTTCAAACTAATAACTACTGGGAAAACTTGTACACTATCAAAGGAACAAACAAACCAATGGGTCTTGGTGAAGACTACTTTTTCTGGAAAACATAGGGTTTTCTAGGGTTCATACTATTTTCGAGCACTGAAACATTCTTTTACAAATGTATAAATGTGAATATTTTTATACAGGAAATGACACTAAAATACTTATGAACTCACCAGCTTTATGCTGATAAACGTTTTCAAAATAACTTGTATTCTCAGGTCATCAGTAGACAGGTACGGATGCAGCTTTTGAGAAGACGGAGCACACATAAGACTCCACTTTATTTTGATTGTATTTTTGGTGTCTAACAATTGTACTGAACACGTTTGTATTACAATTATTATCTTAATGCAATGGATGTTGTTGCTTGCCTTTACTATTATGCTTTGTTATGATACTGTACATGACGTCCTCCACCCCAGGACGTATTCCGCCGTTCTCGGTTTTGGGGTGTGACAGTTTGCACCTTTATGCCATGAAAACCCTTCAAGGTCCTAGATCTGGAAGTATACTCACTTGGGACGTCCATTTCCCATGGACCATGCTACTTGGACCAAAACCCAATAAAAGTGAAAATGAAGAGATCTAAGTAATCATTAAGCAAGTTTGAGACTTGCTTACCAGAAAATGCTACAAATAGAGTGAAGTTTATGGATCTAAAAGCTTTCTCTTGGGCCCTCAAGCTTCTCCTTCTTCCACGAGCTTCAAATACACAAGTTTTCTCTCAAAAATGACTCATAAGCTCACACAAGGCATTAGGGTTTTGAGATTTAGGGTTTGGGACTTGGAGGATGTAAATGAGGCCAGCCTATGGAGGTTAATGTGTTTAAATAAGGTGCAAAACCCTGAAAATTAGGGTTTCATTATGCCCGTACTACTCGTCGAGTTGAGGCTCTCAACTCGTCGAGTAGACTTCTCAACCCGCATCCGAATCCATTCCTACTCGACGAGTTTGGGGCCTCCAACTTGTCGAGTTTCTATATAAAAACGTATAAAATTTTAATTAAATACATACCAGGAACTAGGCGTTACAATTCTCCCCCACTTGTCTTAGAATTCGTCCTCGAAGTCTGCTGGATCGGGAAATAACTTCGAGTAGTGCTCCCTGATCTCCTCCTCGGGCTCCCAAGTCCACTCCGAGCCCTTGCGGTGCTGCCACTGTACCTTCACCAGCTCTACCCTCTTGTTCCTCAGCTCCTTCATCTTCCTGTCGAGAATGGCTACTAGTCTCTCGATGTAGTTCAGGCTGTCATCAACCTAGATATCCTCTAAAGGCACGGCCGCAGAGTCATGCACTAAGCACTTCTGCAACTGGGAGACATGAAAAGTGTTGTGGATCTGGTTGAGCTTTGCTAGAAGATCCAAACGATAAGAAACTCGGCCCACCCGAGCTAAGAGCCTAAACGGACCGATGTACCTGGGGCCCAGCTTGCCCCACTTCCTGAACCGGATGACACCTTTCCAAGGTAACACCTTCTGGAGGACCATGTCGCCTACCTGAAACTCCAAGTCTAAATGGCGCTTGTCGGCATAACTTTTCTGCCGACTCTAAGCAGTCTGAAGCCTGGCACGGACCTGATGAATCTTCTCAGTGGTCTTGAGTACTACCTCAGTACTCCCCATGACTCTCTGACCGACCGCGCCCCAAAGATTGGAGTCCTACACTTCTTCCCGTAGAGCATCTCGAAGGGAGGTCGATCTATGCTAGCGTATCCCAACTTTCTGCAAAATCCAATACGCACGCACGCAGCATGTCCTCTAGAGTCTGAATCATCCTCTCACTCTGCCCGTCCGTCTAAGGGTGGAAAACGGTACTGAAGTGAAGACGAGTACCCATCTCGTCATGAAACCGCTTCCAAAATCTGGAAGTGAAACAAACATCTCGGTCTGACACAACCGAAACCGACACTCCATGACGTGCAACTATCTCGCATTCGTAGATCTTGGCTAGCTTCTTATCTGATATACTCTCCTGGATCGGGATGAAATGAGCACTCTTGGTCAACTGATCCACGATGACCCATATTGAATCTACTCCACGTGCGGTCCTGGGAAGATTCGTGATGAAATCCATAGTGATGTCTTCCTATTTCCACATGGGAATCTCCAACGGCTGCATCTTTCCATGAGGTCGTTGGTGTTCGGCCTTGACTTTCCTGCAAGTCAAGCACCGCTCCACATACCAGGATATGTCCCGCTTCATGCAGAGCCACCAATAATAAGGTCGAATATCCAGATACATGTTCGTCGCCTCGGGCTGGATGGAGAACCTCGACTTGTGGGCCTCATCCATCAGAACCTGTCATACACCGCCCCAGTACGGAACCCAGACCCTCCTATGCATGACCAACAACCCACGGCTGTCATAATCAAATGAGGCCATCTGGCCTATGATTCGCTCATACTTCCGGCACTCTTCCTTCATACCCTCGACTTGCGCCTCCCGAATCCGTTCCAACAACAGAGTAATCACTGTCATCCTCAGACATATATCTCGAATCGGAGCCGCTACTGCCTTGTGGCTAAGAGCATCGGCCACCACATTGGCCTTGCCCGGGTGATAAAGGATCTCACAGTCATAATCTTTCACCACATCTAACCACTGATGCTGCCTCATGTTTAGATTCGGCTTATCCATGAGGTACCTCAAGGTCTTGTGGTCCGTATAAATGGTATAACGAAACCCATAGAGGTAGTGTCACCAAATCTTAAAGGCGAAAGCTACAGCCCCTAACTCCAAATCATGCGTCGGGTAGTTCGCCTCATGATTCTTCAACTTCCTCGAAGCGTATGCTATCACGTGACCCTGCTGCATCAACACTGCACCCATGCCTGTGATCGAAGCGTCAAAGTAAACCACAAATTGTCGACCCCCACCAGCAAAGTCAGAATCGGTGCCTTGCATAACCGTTGTCTGAGAGTCTCGAAGGCTACCTATTGCTCAGGCCCCCAACGGAATGTCACCAAATTTTTGGTCATTCGGGTAAAGGGAACGTAAATCTTGGAGAAATCCTTGATGAATCTCCGATAATAACCCACTAGACCAAGAAAACTTCGAATCTCAGTTGGAGACCTCAGAATCTCCCACTGTATCACGGCCTCTATCTTGGCCGGATCGACCAGAATAGCCTTCTGGTTGACAAGGTGCCTCAGAAACTGCACCTCACGTAATCAAAACTCACACTTAGAGAACTTTGCGAAAAGTCTCTCCCTCCTCAGTGTCTCCATCACCTCCCTTAGGTGCTCCTCATGCTGCTCCTGAGTCTTGGAATAAACCAAGATATCATCGATGAAGACTATCACAGATCGGTCCAGCATCGGTCTGCACACGTGGTTCATAAGATCCATGAACGCGACAGGAGCATTAGTGAGCCCAAACGGCATCATCACGAACTCATAGTGACCATAGCGAGTCAGAAAGTCTGTATTCAGCATGTCGTCGTCCCTGACTCGCATCTGGTGATAACACGATCGCAGATGAATCTTGGAGAACCAAGATGCACCCTGAAGTTGGTCAAATAAGTCATCAATCCCCGGGAGGGGATAACGATTCTTCACCACTACCTTATTCAGCTCCCAGTAATTTATACACATCCGATGTGACCTGTCTTTCTTCTTCACAAATAGGACCCGGGCTCCCCATGGCCAACTGCTCGGCCTGATAAATCCCTTGTCTAATAGCTCTTGCAGCTGTGTAGACAACTCCTGCATCTCGGGAGGATCCAACCAATATGGTGCCTTGGCTATTGGAGCCGCACTAGGGACTAGGTCAATCCTGAACTCTACCTGCCTGTCCGGAGGTACCCCGGGCAAATCCTCTGGGAACACGTCTGGATACTCCCGTACATTCGGTGCATAATGCACTGTCGCCTTACCCTTATCTCGGGTATCTATAATATAGGCGACATAACCTACGCAACCCTGCTGAAGGTAGCGCCTCGCTCTCGCTGCTGAACATAAAGTCGGTCCACCCTGCGGGCCTCTTGCCCTGAATCACTAAAGCTCCCCCAAATTGGGGTCCGAACCCGCACAAGCTGCTGCTCGCTGTCTATCACTGCCCTATTGGGGCTCAACCAGTCCATCCCAACGATCACCTTATTCCCTTGCAGGGAAATAGGGACTAAATCCACGGAAAACTGCTCATCAAACAACTATAGTGTACATCCCCGATGAACCCTCGCAACCCGGACGGTCCTATCATCATCTATCTCAACATCTAGTGGACAGTCCAGCTCCCCTGGAGCTCCCACAAACCCCTCAGGACATCGGATCGTACGGAAGGCGTTGGCAACATCAGCCAACCACCTGCTGCTAGCAATGGGGTCCCGAGCCCCATGATAGTCTGGAGCTCCACAAGCTCGGAACTCCCTAAATGTCATCGTGCGTGCCCCTAGCATGGCCGCCATCTCGATGCGGAATGCACCCAACCTCTCATCAAGTATCTCCAAGATGCCCTCCTTGACCGTACCGAAGATCACGGGAGTCTGGTCTAAAATACTGCGCGTGACCTCAGATGAAATGAACTCTCTCATCTGCTCGTCGAGCTGCCCAACTCTAGAGCCCGAGCCTGATCCCTCACCGGCGCCAGAGCTGCCAATTGGCCTAGTGCATAGCGTCACCATACTAAAAATACACCATAACAAACATCAGAATACTCATCATAACTCGAGGGATCTCACATATTACCAGTTTCCTGGGTTCATCTCAGCCTTCCTTGATTCGAGTACGGATCCTCTACTTTCAGTAGTACGGGCCCATACTACCTTCCACATCTATCCGTACTTTCCTCAAGAACTACCTTGACTCCACCAAGTCCCTTTTACTACTACTACTCTCCGTGTTAATCTCATCCTAGGCTTGCCCTAGGGTAATCTTCGCCCCACTCTCCGCCATCAGCTGCATAAGAAGTCCCTGCTATCTCCCTCTAACTAGCTCACAAATAATATTACATATCACTAAGACCAGATAATTCTTCGAATGAGAGGTCCTACCCTACATCGGTTGGACGCAGATAAGAGCTGTGAAATAGAGCTGAACCTAACCTTCTGAAATTATTTATTCCTCATAATATGTAACTTAACATATGCGTTTACTAGTTAGTTAAAGATAACTAGAACTCCTAAAAGAACATAGCAAGCAGCATTTGACCATTGAGTAAACAAAACCAAGCATATCCTAATCAGACCATCATATCACTGACTAATCAGTACTAACAGGCAGTTCATAAGCTCATAAAGTAGACATAAAAGGCATCCTTCCTAGATCCTTGGCCCTAATCTAGCATTCAGTTCTCATACACATATAACAGGCATGCAAGGCATCATCCCTAGATCCTTAGACCTAATCTAGCATGCAATTATCATAATCATATCATAACATAAACTTGTATGAGTAATTTGGGAGTACTTACTTGAGCTCGGTTGATTGCATGCACCACACCCTTTTTCTCTTTTCAAAATCCCTTTTGTAAAAATGGTTTTCTTTTAAAAATTCTATACCAAGTCCTCAGTTTGAGTTCAGACACACCCGAGAGTGTGCCCGAATCCCTCAAACCAAGGCTCTGAGCTTAATAGAACAAGTTCGGCATCGGGCCCCACCCGACATCAGACCGAAATCTGAATGTTTTAGTGAGACTCCCCGCTTGGCATCGAACAAGTCCGGCATCGGGCCCCACCCGACATCGGACCGAAATCTGGCATCGGGCCCCGCCCGACATCGAGTAAAACTCAGTATATATATAAACATATCAACAAATACATATAAACATAATCACATAACATAAGCATATAAACATTCCTCGGGCCCCGCTCTGCATCAGACCGAAATCTGGAAGCATACAAACATTCCTCAGTCTTTCCTCTGCATCAAACCGAAGTCCGAAAACATATAAAACAAGCACATGCAAGAATCATGAAGACATCAAGCATACAACATTCCTCTGGCTTTCCCCGACATCAGACTGAAGTCCGGAAATATATAAACCTACATCAGGCCTTTCCCGGCATCGGACCTAAGTCTGGAACGTACTAGCATACATATACAGGCCGACATTGGTGCCTTCGACCCATTCATATAGGAGGAAACTCACCTCACAAAACTGAATGCAAAATCTCATGGTAAGGAATCTCTAACGGCTGCTCCAACGACTCCATGGCTATCATTGTCATAATAACACTTAGTCAAAATTGAATAATCCTTCTTAGGGTAAAATGACCATTTTATCCCTGGTTAAAGTCAATATTCTGGGTTGACTCAACTCACCGAGTTGACCCATCAACTCGCCAAGTTCCATAAATCAGAAAACCCTGAAATCGCGATCCACTTGTCGAGTTATTCACGAACTCGTCAACTTTCTCCTATCAACAGAATCAAGACTTTCCAACTCCGCTCGTCGAGTCTGTCCTTGAACTCGTCGAGTCTTACCTTCTATAGGGTCGGGTTCTTCAGTCTATTAAGCTATCTTAATAGATTAAGATCCTATCCTTCAGATCTAAGCTTCATACTTCATATACATACTGCAAATGTCCTTTTAAGGGTAAAGTTTCCAACTTTACCCGTTAATACCCTTCCTTAATGGATTTAGCTCAAACCCTAACTCTTTAAGAACTAGATCTTGATCCAGAAGCCATTAATACTTGAAGCTAAGGCATATAAACTGAGATCTAGACCCTAGATACTACATGAACACGTAAAGTCTCTGATTTTCTCTCCATGCATGGCCTTTTGGAGCTTAAAAGGCCAAAATGACATCCTAAATCTTGCATGAGGCTTCAATGGCCATAAAGTTTGCACCTTTATGCCATGAAAGCCCTTCAAGGTCCTAGATCTGGAAGTATACTCACTTGGGACGTCAATTTCCCAAGGACCATGCTACTTGGACCAAAACCCAATAAAAGTGAAAATGAAGAGATCTAAGTAATCATTAAGAATGTTTGAGACTTGCTTACCAGAAAATGCTGCAAATGAAGTGAAGTTTCTGGATCTAAAAGCTTTCTCTTGGGCCCTCAAGCTTTTCCTTCTTCCACAAGCTTCAAATACACATGTTTTCTCTAAAAAATGACTCACAAGCTCACAGAAGGAATAAGGGTTTCAAGATTTAGGGTTTGGGACTTGGAGGCTGTAAATAAGGCCAGCCTATGGAGGTTAATGTGTTTAAATCGGGTGCAAAACCCTGAAAATTAGGGTTTCATTCCCCCCGTACTACTCTTCGATTTGAGGCTCTCAACTCGTCGACTAGACTTCTCAACCCGCGTCTGAATATGTCACACCCCAAAACCGGAACGACGGAATCGTTCGGGGGTGGAGGACGTCATGTACAGTATCACAACAATGCAAAGTAGTAAACAAGCAACAACATCATCCATTGCATTAATAATATAATTTAATACAAATGTGTTCTGTCAAGTTATATAGACACCAAAAATATGAATCAAAATAAAAGATGAGTTTTGAACGAGCTCCATCTCCTCAAAACCTGGCTCCGGTACCTGTCTACTGGCGACCTGAGAATATAAGTTATTTTGAAAGAGTTTATCAGCTTTAAAGCTGGTGAGATCATAAGTATATTAGTGTCTGTATTTGTATGAAAGTGTTTGTAAGTCTGTAATTGTATATGTTTGTAAAAGTTTGTAATTGTTTGAACTCTCCTAGAAAACCCTATGTTTCCTACTAAAAGTAGCCTTCTACCAAGGCGTCTAGTATATGTGTGTGTGTCTCTTGTAAGATTGTGTATTTTCCCAAATCTGACTATCATTAACCAAAAATATAGTTTTTACATTATTGTTTATTGTGTGAATATCACAAAGTAAATGTAATGGGAAAATGAAATAGTACTGTAGTGTTGTATTAAGTAACTACTGCTGTACTAACTACTTTAAACCAATTGTTAATTAAAGTACCATGTGATCGGCCTGTATCCTGCTACCGACTCTAGTAAAACGACGATGTAAGACGCCGTAAGAAATGACGTTTGGCACCCGTAGACTTGCAAGTCCCACTGTAGCGAGCAGCAAGGTGTAGGATAGTCAATCCAGTATAGATCTATACACAAACTCATACGCTCCCCAATTAAGGAGATTCTGGATACAAAAACGGTCATGACAGGTAGTGCCATGCCCCGTTAGGTGGCTCACATAACTGTAGTAATGTTCTAGTATATGTATGTGCTAGCTGTATTGTGTGTTCTCTCCCTGTCTAGCATGTATTGTTTGTTTCTCATCATAGTATTCTATTGTTTGTTTCTCATCATAGTATTTATTGTTTGTTTCTCATCATAGTATCTATTATTTGTTTCTCATCATAGTATCTATTGTTTGTTTGTTATTGACTCATGTATGAACTGACTCGTTGTATGTTTCATTGTTCTAGTAATAGTATTAGTATCTCCCTAAACTATACCTATTATAGTTTACTAGTAATGTTGTTTGAATGAATGAACATGTGTGTATACCTTTGCTACCCAAAGGTATTTGAACTGAATGAAAGAAGGAACCTTTGTATCTATATACATATACATGATATATAACTACGATTCAAACGACCTTCGGACAAATAACCAGAACACCCTAAGTCCACAACCAAACAAGGAACAGGAAGTAAGGTAAGCTATCAGTCCTAAGTCCTTTCAATCCTACTTATATAACTATATCTATATAGATACACTTTTAACAGAATATAAGTTTAAAAGAGTTTAAGTAAAAGTATTTAACATGTAAAAGAGTTTGATAAACGCATTTGGTATGTAAAAGAGTTTGTAAGACAGTTTGAAGTAAAACAGTTTGGTAACACAATTTGAAAAAGTAAGAAATCCACTTGTTGATAGTTATTAATCACTTGTGATTGATATAATAACTATAATAGTTCACCTTGTATCCCCCCCATAAAAGCATTTAAAAACATTTAAAAGGTTAATTAAGGGGTATGAACTCACCTGTAGTGAGTGGTTTGGATGAACGAATTGATATAGGATGCTAGGTGTCAAGTGAAGACTTGTACACACACAATGATCCTAGTTAACATATAATAACACATATATGTATCCAATTAGTCATTAAACAACTAAATTACCAAGTTAAGACATCCTAGGACATGCAAAACACCTTATTTAAGTGTTATAAGTCCTAAGGATTGCATCTAAGGGTGGTAGGACCTTGCTATTGAGTTTAGGGTTCAAAGGTAAACTCCTTTGGAGTTTACGGTTTTGTGACCATAACTCATTGAGTTTACGGTCATAAACCCATGAGTTTACGGCCGTAAACTCATGGTACTTTTACCATGTTGAGTTTTGAAGCTTTACATGTAACGACGTAAATTCCCAAACAATTTTTCATTTTTAAAATGATACTTTCAATCACACATAAATCATAAAAACCTAATGTATTCGCTGTCATAACAAAACATGTCCCAAGATCTCATATACATAAATCTCCTCAGTGTGTACGGATCATGCCGGCGCCTTCCCGCGATCCTCGCTAGTACCTGAAACACGTAACACAACAACTGTAAGCAATAATCCTTAGTGAGTTCCCCAAATACCACATACCACACATACGGCTTTCCAGGCCATAACTCTATAGGATCTTCCGATCCATGTGTCCCAGGGGACTTCCGTCCCAAATCCGGTAGACCTTCCGATCCTACCCTCTTGACCTTCCGGTCCATATCATCTTGACCTTCCGGTCCATAGCATATATAACATACATAGCACAATACATCTAGCACAATACATCTCACATAATCGCATATAGCGCATACGTCTCATAGCATACAAGACCTTCCAGTCACACTTAGGTACCCTTCCAGGTACGGTATAGTGAGAAGACTCACCTCGCATGATGTCTAGTAACTCACGTGCTCGATATCCATGAATCTTGAACAACGACCTAGCCCCCGCCTAATCACATCAAATAATTATTTCAATCATTAACGGCTCTCGAGGCTAGACTACACCCTTTTCTACAATCCCACAGAAGGGTAAAAGACCATTTTACCCCTCCTAGACCTAAAGTCCAAATGTTGACCAAAACCCTAAAAGTCAACAAAAGTCAACGTTCAACTTTGACCCGACCCGCTGAGTGCACTAAGGTGACTCGGCGAGTACACACCTGCCCTCTTCGCCCCTGGTCCTCTCTTGACTCACTGGGTCAATCCTAAACTCTACGGGTCGTCACAGATCGCGAGTCGCGGGGCAACCCGACTCAACTCGTCGAGTCCGCTCATGGACTCGGCGAGTTCATTCCATGCTCATACTCAAATGACCTTCTGAGGTCAGATCTGTTCCTCTAATCCATAGATCTGGCCTTCCTAACCACTATAATCACGTAAAGGTCTGACCTTTACACTCATGCAATGACCAAAAAGCTTCTTTGGGTGAAATAACCCCTAAAATGGCAACCTAGGGCCATAACTCTAATGGAGCAGCAAAAAGCAATGAGAATATGACTCTCTGGACCTCTTAAGGTCCAGATCTATAAAGAACTCCACCTTGGGACGTCACATACTTCAAATCCAAGCCAAAGAAGGCACAAGGAAACCCTAGATTCAACTAGAAAACCAAATACACGAGTTTGAGCACAGATTAGTACCTCTAGTAGCCTCCTCTGATGAAATGGATGATAGATCTGAGCTCCTCAACCTTCCTTGTTGTCCTCCTTCCTTCTTTCTTGCAAAATCACACTTAGAATGATGAAATAGCCCTCCTCTTGCACTACAAGCCTTCTCTCTACTCTCTAGGGTTTTCTCAGGGGTCTGATAGCCGCAAATGGTGGCTATAAAGTGTAGCACCTGGTTCTTGGTACGTATTCTTTTATTAAATCCTTAAAATATTTTGCATTTTGGCCTTGGACTCGGCGAGTCAAAGGCTCGACTCGCCGAGTAGAAGCGGGAAGGGGCACGGGGTTTAAGTTGTGGACTCGCCGAGTCGGGTCCCGGACTCGGCGAGTAAGCTGCTGTTTGGACAAAAACCCTAATCCAGGAGTGTGCACCCTATTTAAACACTCTAACTCGGCCTCCCTTGTCCCTAACACTTCCAAAGAGCTGTAGAGCGAAACCCTAGCCCCTATATTGTCCTTGTGAGTGATTTTTGGCCTTGTGGAGGAAGTTTGGAGCTTAGAAGAAGAAGGAGGAGGTTGGAGGGTGCAAGGAAGAGAAGTAGATCCGAAATCTACACTGTGGGAAGCTTCTATTCAGGTAGAAAAGTTCCTACCTTGATCACTAGTTCATTGGATCCCCTTTTTGTCCCTAATTGGCGGTTTTCATGCCCTAAAACCCCAAACTCCATGTGTTTATGCTCCATGTTCTAAAAGGACTTCAGATCTGGACCTTATGGACATCTTAGAAGTGTAAAGTCTCTGTGGTTGAAGTGATTGAGGTCCCTATTGAGTGTATAACCTCATAAAGAGCTTGGAATTGCCTTTTGGAGCTCATAGGGCCATGCATGCACATAAAGTTTGCAACTTTACGTGATAAGCATGCCCTAGGAGCTTAGATCTATGGTTTGGAACCGTTGCATGTCTCAGATTTAGTCTGTATGGGAGGAGGGTTGAAGGGACTCGGCGAGTGCCAAAGTGCACTCGGCGAGTTCTATGAAGATGGTCTTAGACTCGACGAGTTGGATGAACCACTCGACGAGACCTATGAAGATTGCCTGGGACTCGACGAGTTGTTCTTCAACTCGGCGAGTCATTCGAACTGTTACTGAGTTAAGAGGGGTTTAAGTGTAGAAGGTCCAACCCTTCGTAGCTGCACGCGGAATTAGCAATTTATCGAGCAGCAATAGTCCCAGAAACCCAAATCCTCAAGATGGATGCTCTGGTGAGGATTTGGAAGTGAGTAGGTGATCTGCTCGTAGGGACTCAGCGAGTTGTTCTCGGACTCGGCGAATCGGATCGCGAGTCGGTCTAATCGTCCCCAGGTAGTGAGTTAAGGGTGACTCAGTGAGTGGGAAGAGGGAGTTCATGAGTAGTACTGGGTTAGTAGGAGAGGGACTCGGCGAGTCTGTGCCAGGACTCGGCGAGTCCAGTCAATTGGAAGTTGACTTTGACCAAGGAGCTGACCTTGGACCAGGGGTAGGTCAGTCATTTGACCTAAGGGTATTTATGAGTGGCTAATCTATGTTTATGGATTTATAGCTGTTAGAAATATATAACAATCTGATTACCACGAATAAAAGGCTCGGTTACCAGTTACTGGGTGACAGATATATATATTTAATGAGATTAGATGCGGAAAGATAAGAAGTGCGGAATAAATAAATACTGGAAAGCTATAAATGACTGAAAGCTATAAATGAAATAAATGACAGTATTTAAATGACATAAAGCGTTAATAAAATATATAAATATATATATATATATATATATATATATATATATATATATATATATATATATATATATATATATATAGTAGGTGGTGTTAGAACGGGACATGTGGAACGACTGTTTTGTCAAGTTGTTAGTCAAATAAATGACTAACAGGCTTAGGGTTGGACTGGATCTTAATAGACTGTGTCTCTATTTGTTCAAAGTTCAATCCGGTAAGTAACAATAAGTTCTTTTTATGTAACAATGAATTGTTTACAAAACGATACAAAATACACGGGTAATGTTTTTTGTATGTGGGTATGGGTTTTTTTAAGGTGATTTGATGAGGTTGAAGTGGTTATTTGGAGGGTGGTAGAAGGTGGAATAAGGTTGTAGTTTTGGTGGTATAATGTAACAAAAAGGGTGATGTTGAAAGAGCTTTGGGTGGTTATGAATATAGATTTTCGTAGTAAATCTCTCTGGATAGCCAATTCTCTCTCGCGTCTCTCTGGGGTTTGCAGTGGTCAAAAAAACCGAGGAAAATTCCTGGATGTAGGTAAGGTCTTAAATCATCTGCGGTGAAAATCTCTCCCGTAGTTTCTTCTTGAGTTGTGCTCGGTGAATTTTTTCTTAACTTGCAAATTCTGATGTCGAAAAACAGCAAGGTGGTGATAGTTGTGGTGATTTGAAAGGGTTTTTGGAGGAGGTTTAAGGAGGGTATTTGGAGGGTGTTTGGAGAGTATTTTGAGGTTGGCTATGTGTTTATTCTTCTGGAGATGAGAGAGTAATAGGAGATATATTACAAGGAAACACAAAACACACACAAAAACTCATGTAAACATGCATCTATATATATGCAAAGGAATCAAGCAACTCTTGTTTGTTTAAGGAAAAGTAATGAAGTGATTGATTGTAAAGGTTGAAAGCACACATGATGTTTGATACTTTTGCTTTTGTGAAGATTTCTTTCCAATATATATATATATATGCATGATTCATGTATATATATATATATATATATATATATATATATATATATATACAATATATACAATATACATACATATATATATATATACAATATATACAATATACATATATATATATATATATATACAATATAACATATATATATATATATATATATATATATATATATATATATATATATATATATATATCCAATTTTGAATTGAATTTCCATTTTTGACCCTTGAGGTTTTTAAATTCTTGACAATTTTAGTCTTGATTTGTTTTGTCTTCAAACGACCAAATATTGCGTCTATTTTTCCGTCTTTGCGTATTTCGTCTTTTGCATATTTTTCTATTTCATAATTAAGCACGAATCCACGCAACCTGAAATAACTGATAATATTTGTTAGATAATATAAAACCAATTCATCTTATTTCAGTGATGATCACATATAAAAACAATTTTCAACAATTTCCCCCTATGTGATCATTGATGAAATAAGGATAGATATAATCACATTAACAGTTTTAATCTTGAAGATTTGGGATAAAAGTTTTGTCAATGAGAAGATATATATAAAACCATTGTAATCGTTTTGAAAGTTTGTGACTTGGTTTAACATATCTTATGTAAAAGATTTTCAGAAATTTGTTTCCGAATCAAAGTCTCGGGTTCGGTTATCAAAGGGTAGTCATATATGTATCTAAAGAAATTTCCTTAGATTTTATAGCTTTATTAATGACGACAAGTGGTCTAACAGTTCGATTCAGATGAACGCTCATAGGTATAGCTCACACTTCACTTGGGTGTTTGGTTGTTCCGGCAGCAGAACAAGTTAATGATCACTAAAAATGAGTGATATCTCTCTCTGACGACTCACACTCATATTGGAGGTGTTCAACTATGTTTTTCTTGTAAAGTCACTTAGTCTCATTATTAGATAATCAATCACATAAGACTGGTTTCGGCATTACTCAGCGGGTTTCTTCATTCATGCCATTAAAGTTCACTCTCTCTCCGTCGGGAAATACATGTAGAGGGGTTTAGCAATTTTCATAGTACAGTTTGCAACTAAGATACTTCAGTGATGAAGGCTACAGTATCCCGGGAAATCCATTGTTGTTGCAGCTTCTTCTTTGATAGTATCCTGTTTGTTGATCAATATCGATTTATTGTAAAAAGATATTTTGTTTTAGCATTGAGAATTTGCTACATTCGAGACCTTTTTAAGAGTATTTGACTTGAGTGATTGAGATATCTTCTTTTGTGAAAAAATGGTTAAAACAAATCGCGAGATTTTATGATTTTTGTTTTGAAATAACCATTTGGTTGAAAGTTTGTTTGAAAATACCAAATATAGAATATTTTTTTTTGTTTTGTTTGGTATATCTTTATTGAATCCATTTGTTTTCTTGTTGATTTGTCTTTGAGGATTGGATGTTGATAGATATTTGTTTTTCCTTTGGTTTTCTTGTAAGGATACGTCGTTGTTTGCTTGATGGATCATGGGATCGCAAGTCTTCATTTTTTGTTGGCTTTTATCTAGGTAGGGATAGGTGGCATAAAAGACAGTTTGTCTAGTATGTAAGAAATGAATGTATCGTCCCTGGTCATTTTGATATCTAAGCAAAAATGAGACCGTGACAAGGTATAATTGGGTATACCTTATAAGCAATAGTGACACACCTAAGCCCACAAGAAATGATTTCCACAATGATTTAGATCGACGAGGCACAAATTCTCACATGGGTTTTTGTTTTCATCTGAACCTCCTAACCTTATGTCCCTTGATTGTTTAAAATCGTCAATAATGAAATAAAATCGAAGGAAATAAAGTTATATACATTATGAAAAGTAGGATATTTGAACCTTCACTCCAATTGAGAATCAATATGACTTAAAATCTTCATCGAGCATAAGCATCTGAAAATTAAGTCAAGAGAAGATTAATCACAAGGTTCTATAAAAGCTTATTATGGCTAGTCTTTTATTAATTTTTTTTTTTTGAAGATTTGTTTTTCTGAATGTTTTTGGAAATTTTGGTTATTTGAATGTTTTTGGTATTTTTGAAAGGAAAGCAATTTTCAATTGTTTTTTAATTTTCCTTTTGAATGAAAGTAAACACACTTATGTACAAACAAAAAGTAAAAGTTTAAGGATGGATGTTATCTGGATTTAACATTCCTAGACGGCCTAGGAAGTATTGGAACTTTGTTTCATCGAGAGCCTTAGTGAAGACATCGGCAATTTGATCTTCGGTGTTGATGAAGTGCAATTCGATATGACCCTTTTGAATGTTGTCTTTGATGAAATGATATCGAATGTCGATGTGCTTTGTCATGGAATGGTGAACGGGATTGTGAGAAATGGCAATTGCACTGGTTGAGTCACAAAATATGGGAATTTGTGAAATTTTGAAGCCATAGTCTCGCAGTTGAGTTTGCATCCATATGACTTGCGAACAACAGCTGGCGGCAGCGACGTATTCAGCTTCTGCTGTTGATGTGGATACACAAGTCTGTTTCTTTGAAGTCCAACTCACTAGTCTACCTCCTAGGAATTGACAGCTACCAGATGTACTCTTTCTATCTAACTTGCATCCTCCATAGTCTGAGTCGGTGAAAGCGTTCAACTGAAAATCGGATTTAGCTGGATACCAAAGGCCAAGTTTGGGAGTGCCTTTTAGGTATTTGAAGATGCGTTTCACAGCAACTACATGGGATTCCATAGGATTTGCTTGGTATCTGGCACAGACACATGTAGAAAACATGATGTCAGGTCTGCTGGCAGTGAGGTATAAGAGTGATCCGATCATTCCACGATATCTTTTCTGATCAACAGGTTTGCCATTTAAGTCTGCATCGATTTTGTATCCAAAAGCCATTGGGGTTTTTGCGGTATTGGATTTGTCCATTGAAAAGCGAGTGAGTAGGTTTTTGACATAATTCTCTTGGTTGATGAAAATGCCATCAGTTGACTGTTTGATTTGAAGTCCGAGAAAAGTAGTCATCTCCCCAATCATGGTCATTTCAAATTTGCTCTTCATTAGATCTGCAAACTTAATACTCAAAGATTCATCAGTAGAACCGAAAATAATGTCATCAACATATATTTGTACGATTAAAAGATGTTTATTATAGATTTTACGAAAGAGGGTTTAATCGATTGAACCTCTTTTAAAACCTGATTCTTCGAGAAAGGTTGTCAATGTGGCATACCAGGCTCGGGGTGCTTGTTTTAAGCCATAGACAGCTTTCTGCAATTTGAAGCTGTGATCAGGAAATTTGGGATCTTCGAAACCTGGTGGTTGTTGGATGTATACATCGCGATCTAACTCTCCATGTAGGAATGCACATTTAACATCCATTTGGAATACTTTGAAGTTCTTATGTGCAGC
This sequence comes from Lactuca virosa, assembly GCF_052849685.1. Lineage (NCBI taxonomy): Eukaryota > Viridiplantae > Streptophyta > Magnoliopsida > Asterales > Asteraceae > Lactuca > Lactuca virosa. The sequence continues at coordinate 182,621,682 of NC_136426.1, forward strand.
ATATGCAAGAAAGATGCGAATTGCTTCAATTCTGGCAACTGGAGCATATGTTTCATCGTAGTCGATTCCTTCTTGTTGTGAATATCCTTTCACTACGAGACGTGCCTTGTTTCGACAAACGATTCCTTGATCGTCAGTTTTGTTTCTGAATACCCATCTTGAACCTATAATAGAAACATCGGGTGGGGTAGGGACAAGATTCCATACGTCATTTCTTTCAAATTCTTCTAGCTCTTCTTGCATAGCTTTTACCCAGTCTGGATCTTTGAGAGCAGAATGTATAGTTTTGGGTTCAGTCATGGATAAGAAGGCTCCAAATAAACAATCATTAGAAGTTGCGGCTCTAGTTTGGATGCCTGAGTTTGGATCTCCGATGATTTGGTCAGTTGGGTGGTTTCTGGTCCATTTTATTAAGCGATTCTCTTCCGCTATAATAATTGGAATTTCAGTATCCCATTGTTCTTCTCCGGGAGTTTCATCTTGTAATAGGTTTGAAGGTTCCCCCATAAATGATGCATCGGGATTGTTTTGGATATTTGGGGATGGGGTATTTAAAGGAGGATTTGGTGTTTGTTCCAATGAAGAAGTATGTGTAGGTGGTTCCCCCTCGAATTGATCTGCATCATTTCGGTTTGTTTGTGGAGTTCCTTCAGTGGTTGTTCCTGTAGAATCAATAGAAGTAGTTAGAAGTTCAGAATTGTAAGCGGTTTTGGGTTGTTCAAAAAGTAAATCAAGATCGATTTCAATATCTCTGTCAGGAGAAGGTGTTTGTTGAATTGGATTTTGAAAAATATTATCGATCATTTTTGAACCAAAATGTTCACGATCCAATTTCCTGACATAAAATTCATCGAAATGAACATCAGTACTTTCTTCAATTACTCTGGTACGTTTGTTCAGTACTCGATAAGCAGCTGAGGAAAACGAGTAACCAAGGAAAATTCCTTCGTCCGACCTTGATTCAAATTTTGAAAGGTGATCTTTATTATTCTTTATGAAGCATCGACAACCAAAAATATGGAAAAATTTGATGTTTGGTTTTCGGTTGTTAATGACTTCATATGGTGTTTTATGAAGATGTTTATGGATTAAGGAACGATTTTGAGTGTAGCAAGCTGTGGCTATTGCTTCTGCCCAGAAGTATTGTGGCAGATCAGCGAAGATAAGCATTGATCTTGCAGCTTCACATAGAGTTCTGTTCCTTCTTTCGACAACGCCGTTCTGTTGTGGAGTGTATGGGGCTGAGAAGTTATGTTCAATTCCTTTGTCTTTGAGAAATGAATCTAGAGTCTTGTTTTTGAACTCTAAACCATTATCACTTCGGATTCTTCGAACAGGTTGTTTGAGCTTCAGTTCGATTTGTTTGATGAAGTTGATCATCTCTTCAGGTGCTTCTGATTTTAGTCTTAAGAAAAAGACCCAAGTAAAGCGCGAGAAGCCATCAACGACAACAAGAATGTACTTCTTCCCTTGTATGGTTTGGGTTTTGGCAGGGCCACAAAGGTCTATGTGCAGCAATTCTAGTGGTTCGGATACACTAGATTCTGAGATGCTTTTGTGAGTGGATTTAGAAAGTTTTCCCTTTTCACATGCAGCACACAGAGTTTCATTATCAAGCTTCAGAAGTGGCAGTCCTCTAACAAGATCATCGCCGATCAGTTTGTTGATGTACCCAAAGTTTAGATGGGAAAGGCGGCGGTGCCATAACCAACTGATATCTGCTGGGGCTTTTGATAGCAGACATATATCGGGTTTACCATAGATAAGATCCATGTCAAGTGGATACATATTTCCGGCACGGTAAGAATCAACAATGATTTCTTTGGTTTTGGCGTCCATGATCAAGCTTCTTTGTTTGGTGAATAGGACTTCAAGATTGTTATCAGACAGTTGAGAAACACTGATGAGGTTGTGTTTCAGGTCATCGACATAGGCAACTTTCTTTATGGTGAAGTTACCATTTGTTATGTTTCCATAACCCTTGATTTTTGCCGTCATGTTGTTGCCGAAGGTAACGTCTTGATTGGTTTGGGTGGGTTTGAAGTCACGAAGGTAGTTTTGGTTTCCTGTCATATGCTTGGAGCAGCCACTATCAATATACCATGTATCATCCTTGGGTTCTCCAACATTAGATACCTGCAATTAGACAGAAGGTTTAGGTACCCAAATCTGAATGGGTCCTGGTTTGTTAGTTGTTAACTTAGGTACTTTGTTTGATGAATTTCTTTTGTTGTAGGGTCTTGGTTTATTATGACGGAATTGTTGTGGTTTGATCTGACTTATCAAGTTTTCCCAAAAAGTGATTTGTTTTTGAAAACCCGTGGGTTGATAAGATCTGTGTTTTGGTGTAGGATATCCTAGATGTGATGTTTTGTTAGAAATTGTTTTCTCATATCTAGGATGTGAAGTATGGTTTTGAAAAGCATTATACTGATGGTTTTGAACTTTCAGATATGATGGTTTTTGAAAGTTCCCTGACTGTTTGAAATTGATATCCTGAAAGTAATTTTCAACAGTCTTTCGCAAAGGTTTTGGTTTAGAGTTGAAAACTTGTTTTGTGGCACAAAGTCAGGTTTCAAAAGTTTCCTTGGTTTTGTGGACTGAGCTTGGACAGCCTGAATGGGTTGCTTATTTTTTTGTTGTTTCTTTGAATACTTTTGTCCCAAACTGTTCTTTCCAACTATGGTAGAATTCAAAGAAGGGAAGACATTTGGAGCAGAAGTATTTCCATGCTCATGAGTAGATTTTTGTCAATTTAGGAAAATCTCAGGTTTGATTGTGCCATCATTCTCTGTTACTTCATTAGATTTCAATTGATGAGTTATTGAACTAACAGAGTCTGATTCAGAATTCACAACTCTTTTGTATGACTTTTTGGAAATAAAGAAATTAGTATCATCTGGGCTACAGTTGATAACTGTTTCGTCATCTGAATCTTCCTCGTTGCCAGATGTGAAAAGATCTGGTAGAGTGGATTCAGAGTTTTCACAAATTATCATGTTTTCAATTTGTTCCTTTTCAAATGCTTCTCTACCAATTCCTGGTTTATAACTTGTATTAACTGTGCCAGATCCTAAGGTTTTTGCCTTAGTGAAAATATCATCACTTAATTTTCTAGCAATATTAATAGAATCCAATTTTCCTTGCAGTCTTTTGTTTTCGGATTCAAGAAATATGATTTTGTTTGAAAAATCAGTCAGTTTTTGAGTTAAAACAGAATTTTCATCAGTTGAAGATTGAAATTTTTGTTTCAACTTAATGATTTCCATTTCTAAAATATCTTTAATTTCAGAAGAAATAACTGACTGGTTTTTCAATTCCAAATCCCTCTTTTGAATTAGGGATTGATTTAATTGTTCCAAGACGTGAGCATTATCTTCAGATTTTTGTTCAACGTCTCTTTCCAATTTCAAAATCGTTCTTGTATTTTCTCCGAGTTTGAATTGCATAGTTTGTGATTCAGACTTGACAATGTCCATTTTAACCATGTTGTTATGATATGTATTGAGATCAACTTGCAGGCTATTCTCAATCTTGGTTATATGGGATTCAAAAATTGTTTTAGAATAACCAAGTTCTACAACCATGTTCCATACCTGTTCAATGACGTTTGGAGCCCTTGAAGGTATTTCTTCACCAGCCATGAAGCAGAAATTTGACTGTGCTGGTTCAGAGTCTGCTTCATCATCTGAAGTTGGCCAGTATTCGACGTTGGGTTCGTGGATTGCCATTAAAGCTTTATCTTTCTTTTCTTGTTTCTTCAGTTCTTCAGCTTTTTGAACGTAGTATGCTGAGTCCTTGACTTTGGATTTGCTTTTAGCACGACATTCTCGAGCATAGTGATTTGTTCCTTTACAATTGTGACAAATGATCACATCATCATTATCACTGTCAGCCTTTTGACTTTGAATTGGTGGTCTTTCAGGTGCCTGGGCTTGGTTCTTTTGTTGAGATTGCTGAAATCCAAAATTTTGATTGTTGTTAGAACCTTGATTTGAGTTGTTATTAAAAATTGGATTGGGATTGTTTTGAAATCCCCGGTTTTGGAAACCTTGGTTTGGGTAGTTTTGGAAAGATGGTCTTTGAGAACTTTGTCCAAAAGATGGTCTTTGTTGAAAACCTGGATTGTTTTGTCCAAAGTATGGTCTTGGTTGAAAACCTGAATTGTTTGGTCCAAAAGATGGCCTGTTTTGATAATTTGGTCTGAAATTTGATTGACCAGAATTTGGCAAAAATCTTTGTAGGTTTGTGTTTGCTACCAAGGCGCATAGTTGTTGATAATCCGCTTCATCATTTGAATCAAAAGAATTATAACAATTTCCCAAAAATGCTTGGTTTTGATTTTGATCGAAAAAGGGTGTTTGGTGTTGAGAAGATGTGGACAAAAGAGCTAATGGTCCACCAAAAGTTGTAGTGGTTGGTGATTCAATAGAGGATTCATACGATTGAAGTTCTCCATACAAATTGTATAAAGATTCAGTATGAATTGCTGGATTTCCCTGAATAATGAGTTTTACCATTTTCCAGCTTTCAAAAAGATTATTCAAAAATTTGAGATTTATCTCATGTTGTGACTTTTTGATACCCAAATTGTTCATTTTAATAACAATAAAATTGAACCTGTCGTGAGCATCATGAATGGTTTCTGATGAAAACATTTTGAAATTGTCAAATTCATTCAAAATGGATGTTTTCTTGTTTCCGATTATTCTTTCGTTTCCACAAAAACGATTTTTTAAACTTTCCCAAATTTGATTTGCGGTTAACAGTATAATGTCATCCATTTGACTTAGAATACTGTGTGGGATTCCAGAAACTAGTTCCTTTTTAGCTTGGAGTTCAAGCTTTCTGTTGTTTTCGGCTATTGTGATTTGATTTGTAGCAAGAGTGGCCATATCTTCTGTAGAGATTCCAGTATACATTCCTTCCACGCATTTCCAGACATTTTCACCTAAAGTATTTAGATGAAGGTTCATACGGCCAACCCACGAATTATACTCTTCAGGTATAAGTATGGGTGCCCGTGAACCTGAACCCAAACTGTTAGCAATAGAAATAGAATTCATGTTTGAGTAATTTGTTGAAGACATAAATAAATTTTTTTTTTTTTTTTTTAAAAAATTTTTTGATCAAGGATTTGAACAAGTGATATTAAAATGAAACTTTTAAAGAAAATATTATGGAAGGTTTATATAAACGCTAACCAAAAATTTTCGACAAAAATTTCAGAATGAAACACACGAGCTTTGAATTTTTTTGTTTAAGATTTTTTTTTTTTTTTTTTTTAAAAATTTTTTTTTAATTTTTTTAATATATATATATATTTTTTTTAAGGATTTTGAACAAGTGATATTAAAATGAAATTTTTAAAGAAAAGCTTATGGAAGGTTTATAAACGCTAACCAAAAGTTTTCGACAAAAATTTCAAGGTAAATCACACAAGCTCTGATACCAATTGTTAGAAATATATAACAATCTGATTACCACGAATAAAAGGCTCGATTACCAGTTACTGGGTGACAGATATATATATTTAATGAGATTAGATGCGGAAAGATAAGAAGTGCGGAATAAATAAATACTGGAAAGCTATAAATGACTGAAAGCTATAAATGAAATAAATGACAGTATTTAAATGACATAAAGCATTAATAAAATATATAAATATATATATATATATATAGTAGGTGGTGTTAGAACGGGACTTGTGGAACGACTGTTTTGTCAAGTTGTTAGTCAAATAAATGACTAACATGCTTAGGGTTGGACTGGATCTTAATAGACTGTGTCTCTATTTGTTCAAAGTTCAATCCGGTAAGTAACAATAAGTTCTTTTTATGTAACAATGAATTGTTTACAAAACGATACAAAATACACGGGTAATGTTTTTTGTATGTGGGTATGGGTTTTTTTAAGGTGATTTGATGAGGTTGAAGTGGGTATTTGGAGGGTGGTAGAAGGTGGAATAAGGTTGTAGTTTTGGTGGTATAATGTAACAAAAAGGGTGATGTTGAAAGAGCTTTGGGTGGTTATGAATATAGATTTTCGTAGTAAATCTCTCTAGATAGCCAATTCTCTCTCGCGTCTCTCTGGGGTTTGAAGTGGTCAAAAAAATCGAGGAAAATTCCTGGATGTAGGTAAGGTCTTGAATAATCTGCAGTGAAAATCTCTCCCGTAGTTTCTTCTTGAGTTGTGCTCGGTGAATTTTTTCTTAACTTGCAAATTCTGATGTCGAAAAACAGCAAGGTGGTGATAGTTGTGGTGATTTGAAAGGGTTTTTGGAGGAGGTTTAAGGAGGGTATTTGGAGGGTGTTTGGAGAGTATTTTGAGGTTGGCTATGTGTTTATTCTTCTGGAGATGAGAGAGTAATAGGAGATATATTACAAGGAAACACAAAACACACACAAAAACTCATGTAAACATGCATCTATATATATGCAAAGGAATCAAGCAACTCTTGTTTGTTTAAGGAAAAGTAATGAAGTGATTGATTGTAAAGGTTGGAAGCACACATGATGTTTGGAAGCAAACATGCATCTATATATATGCAAAGGAATCAAGCAACTCTATATATATGCCGACAAGCGTCGATCAGACCTGGAGTTCCAGGTCGGGGACATGGTTCTCCTGAAAGTGACGCCTTGGAAGGGCGTCATCCGATTCAGGAAGCGGGGCAAGTTGGGTCCCAGGTATATCGGACCGTTCAGGGTATTAGCCCGGGTGGGCAAGGTGGCGTATAGGTTGGATTTGCCAGCCGAGCTCAGTCAGATCCACAACACTTTCCACGTCTCTCAGCTGCAGAAGTGCCTGGTGGACGACTCAGCAGTGGTACCCTTGGAGGACATTCAGGTTGATGACAACCTGAATTACATCGAGCGGCCTGTAGCGATCCTCGACCGGAAGTCGAAGAATCTGAGGAACAAGAGGGTTGAGCTGGTAAAGGTGCAATGGCAGCATCGGATGGGCTCGGAATGGACATGGGAGCCGATGGATGAGATGATGGAGCATTACCCAGAGCTGTTCCAGGATCGAGCAGCAGACTTCGAGGACGAAGTCTAAAATAAGTGGGGGAGATTTGTAGCACCTAGTTCTTGGTACGTATTCTTTTATTAAATCTTTAAAATATTTTGCATTTTGGCCTTAGACTCGGCGAGTCAAAGGCTCGACTCGCCGAGTAGAAGCGGGAAGGGGCACGGGGTTTAAGTTGTGGACTCGCCGAGTCGGGTCCCGGACTCGGCGAGTAAACTGCTGTTTGGACAAAAACCCTAATCCAGGAGTGTGCACCCTATTTAAACACTCTAACTCGGCCTCCCTTGTCCCTAACACTTCCAGAGAGCTGTAGAGCGAAACCCTAGCCCCCATATTGTCCTTGTGAGTGATTTTTGGCCTTGTGGAGGAAGTTTGGAGCTTAGAAGAAGAAGGAGGAGGTTGGAGGGTGCAAGGAAGAGAAGTAGATCCGAAATCTACACTGTGGGAAGCTTCTATTCAGGTAGAAAAGTTCCTACCTTGATCACTAGTTCATTGGATCCCCTTTTTGTCCCTAATTGGTGGTTTTCAAGCCCTAAAACCCCAAACTCCATGTGTTTATGCTCCATGTTCTGAAAGGACTTCAGATCTGGACCTTATGGACATCTTAGAAGTGTAAAGTCTCTGTGGTTGAAGTGATTGAGGTCCCTATTGAGTGTATGACCTCATAAAGAGCTTGGAATTGCCTTTGGAGCTCATAGGGCCATGCATGCACGTAAAGTTTGCAACTTTACGTGATAAGCATGCCCTAGGAGCTTAGATCTATGGTTTGGAACCGTTGCATGTCTCAGATTTGGAATGTATGGGAGGAGGGTTGAAGGGACTCAGCGAGTGCCAAAGTGCACTCGGCGAGTTCTATGAAGATGGTCTTAGACTCGACGAGTTGGATGAACCACTCGGCGAGTCCTATGAAGATTGCCTGGGACTCGACGAGTCATTCGAACTTTTACTGAGTTAAGAGGGGTTTAAGTGTAGAAGGTCCAACCCTTCGTAGCTGCTCACGAAATTAGCAATTTATCGAGCAGCAATAGTCCCAGAAACCCGAATCCTCAAGATGGATGCTCTGGTGAGGATTTGGAAGCGAGTAGGAGATCTGCTCGTAGGGACTCGGCGAGTTGTTCTCGGACTCGGCGAGTCGGATCGCGAGTCGGTCTAATCGTCCCCAGGTAGTGAGTTAAGGGTGACTCAGTGAGTGGGAAGAGGGACTTGATGAGTAGTACTGGGTTAGTAGGAGAGGGACTCAGCGAGTCTGTGCCAGGACTCGGCGAGTCCAGTCAACTGGAAGTTGACTTTGACCAAGGAGTTGACCTTGGACCAGGGGTAGGTCAGTCATTTGACCTAAGGGTATTTATGAGTGGCTAATCTATGTTTATGGATTTATGGCCGGAGGATTACCGGTGCAGCAGTCAGACGTCTAGCAAGCAGACTTTCAGCAGCTACTTTTCGAGGTGAGTTACCTTCCAGTAGGGGTGGGTCTAAGGCCACAATTCCGGCCCACAAATAAGGAGTATTTGTAAGATGATTGTCTTTGTGATAATTATCTTGGTCTGGTATGTGTTTGGTTATGAGTTATATCTGTATGATATGTTACATGATAGGGACAGTTTCCCTGATAGGGGTCCTTAGGACCAAGGGGTAGGTCAGTACCCGGATATGCCTGACTGTATGTTTATATCTTGCTTTTGTATGCTAGTGGTAGGGGGTGGAATAGTCCCCAGTTACCGGTTGAAGATACCGATGACGATTACCGGTTGAAAGATACCGATGACGATTACCGGTTGAAAGATACCGATGGTATTGTATGGTATGTGGTTTTATGGGGGAAATCACTAAGCTTTGTGCTTACGGTTTTAGTTTTTGGTTTCAGGTACCTCTTTGTCTAAGGGAAAGGAGCCGGCAGCGTAGCATGGCATCACACACACATCTGATTTTCCGCACAGTGTTATCTGGGATTGTACTCTGATATTATATTTGTGTATGTTGTGGGTTTTAAACATGATACTTGGTTTTATGAAGTGACGTGTTTATATAATATTTTCTAATGAATGTTTTATGAACTAACTAATGAAAAATGAAATTTTTGGGCTTGATTTTTGGGATGTTACATAAAGGTCCTTAAATAGGGCTTAGGCCCCGAGAATTAGGGTTTCATTAAACAGCGTGGACTCGCCGAGTCCACGTATGGACTCGCCGAGTCCATCACTAAATCAGGCCAAGACATGCGCGATCCAACTCGGCGAGTCTGAGAGTCTACTCGCCGAGTCCCTCTCCAAAATTCAATATAAATACTAAAAATAAGATACCTGGGAATCCGGGTGTTACAATTCTCCCCCACTAGAATCAGACTTCGTCCTCGAAGTCCTAATCGACAAACAACTCCGGATGCTGCTTTCGCATCTCCAATTCTGGCTCCCAGGTCAGCTCGGACCCCTTCCGATGTTGCCACTGGACCGGCACCAGTGACACTTCCTTGTTCCTCAGAACCTTGATCTTCCGATCCCGGATCGCGATTGGCCTCTCCGCATAGTTCAGGCTCGCATCCACCTAAATATCCTCTCATGGTACTACCGCCGACTCGTCGGCTATACACTTCCTCAACTGGGACACGTGGAAGGTATCATGAATCTGGCCCAACTCTGCCGGTAGCTCCAACCGATATGCTACCTGGCCCACTCTCGCGGTCACCCTGAACGGACCGATATACCGGGGACCCAGCTTGCCCCTCTTCCTGAATCGGATCACTCCTTTCCAAGGAGATACCTTCAGGAGTACGAAGTCTCATACCTGGAACTCCAGCTCGGATCGTCGCCGATCCGCATAACTCTTCTGACGACTTTGGGCCGTCAGTAACCTCTGTATAACTTGTTGAATCTGCTCTGTCGTCTGCAGCACTATCTCAGTGCTACCCATCACACGCTGCCCTACCTCTCCCCATCAAATGGGAGTCCGACACCTCCTACCATACAACAACTCGAAGGGAGGCATCCCAATACTAGAATGATGGCTGTTATTGTAGGAAAACTCAGCCAACGGTAGGTACGTGTCCCAACTTCCTCCGAAGTCCAACACACATGCTCGTAGCATGTCCTCGAGCGTCTGAATCGTCCGCTCACTCTGCCCGTCCGTCTGGGGGTGGTAGGCGGTACTGAAATGCAACCTCGTACCCAACTCCTCGTGGAACTTCTTCCAGAACATGGAAGTGAAACGTACATCTTGATCTGACACGATCGAGATCGGTACTCCATGACGCGATACCACCTCCCTCATATACAACTCTGCCAACCTCTCGGCAGAGGAGCTCTCACTGATAGCAAAAAAATGCGCGCTCTTTGTCAGCCGGTCGACGATCACCCAAATTGCATCAACACCCCTCGCGGTCCTCGGCAATTTGGTGATGAAATCCATGAAAATCTGTTCCCACTTCCACTGGGGAACCTCAAGCGGCTGTAACTTGCCATGCGGATGCTGGTGCTCGGCCTTAACCTTACGACATGTCAAGCACCTCTCCACAAACCACGCAACATCCCTCTTCATACAGGGCCACCAATAATCTCTCTTCAAGTCCAAATACATCTTAGTGGCCCCAGGATGGATCGAAAACCTCGACCTATGCGCCTCCTCCATCAAAGTGGTACCTGCCCCGCCTGTGTACTGCACCCAAATCCGACCTTGAAAGGTCACCAGCCCTCGGCTATCCGTCACGAACTCGGACACCAGCCCGATCACCCGCTCCCTCTTGCGGTTCTCCGGTATCACGGCCTCTGCCTGGGCCTCTCGAATGGTGTCCAACACCGGAGTCATCATTGTCAATCTCAAACAAACATCCCGTATAGGGGCACTCTCCGACCTACGACTCAGGGCATCAGCTACAACATTAGCCTTGCCCGGGTGGTACAAGATCTCGCAATCATAATCCTTCACCACATCCAACCATCTCCTCTGACGCATGTTCAGATTGGGCTGATCCATCAAATACTTCAAACTCTTGTGGTCCGTGTATATGGTACACTGAACCCCATACAAATAGTGACGCCAGATCTTGAGGGCGAACACCACTGCCCCCAACTCCAGATCGTGGGTGGGATATCTCGTCTCATGAGGCTTCAGCTGCCTCGATGCGTACGCTATCACATGCCCTCTCTGCATAAGCACTGCACCCAACCCCGATATCGATGCGTCACAATACACCACAAAATCCTCCATCCCTTCCGGGAGGGCTAACACAGGGGCTTCGCACAATCTCTGGCGAAGTGTGTCAAATGAGGTCTGCTGCTCCGGACCCCATGAAAAAGCAACACCCTTCCGGGTCAATCTGGTGAGAGGCACGACAATCTTGGAGAAATCTCTGATAAATCTCCGATAGTAGCCAGCCAATCCCAGAAAACTCCTGATCTCGGTGGGAGATCTCGGTACCTCCTAACTCATAACAGCCTCAATCTTGGCCGGATCGACCAATATCCCCTTCTGATTAACGAGATGCCCCAAGAACTGGACCTCTCGCAACCAGAAATCACACTTGGAGAATTTGGCATAAAGCCTCTCCGTCCTCAATACCCCGAGAATCTCTCTCAGATGCTCCTCGTGCTGCTCTCTAGATCTCGAATACACTAAGATATCGTCGATGAACACGATCAACGAACGATCCAACATCGGTCTACACATCCTGTTCATGAGATCCATGAACGCTGCTGGTGTATTGGTGAGCCCGAAAGGCATCACTACAAACTCGTAATGCCCATAACGAGTCCTGAACGCTGTCTTCTGGATATCCTCATCACGCACTCTCATCTGGTGATATCCAGACCTCATATCAATCTTGGAAAACCAAGACGCTCCCTACAACTGATCGAACAAATCGTCGATCCTCGGTAATGGATAATGGTTCTTGACCGTCAATTTGTTCAACTCCCGGTAATCAATACACATCTGGTGTGAACCATCCTTTTTCTTGACAAAAAGGATCGGCGCTCCCCACGGCGAGCTACTCGGGCGAATAAACCCTTTCCCCAACAGCTCCTGAAGCTGTGAGGATAACTCCTGCATCTCTGGCGGCGCAAGGCGATAAGGCGCTGCCCCTGGAACCAAATCAATGCGGAACTCTTCCTGCCTCTCGGGAGGCACACACGGCAACTCCTCTGGAAAAACATCCGGGAACTCGCGCACTATCGCAACGTCATCCACCGAACTTGGCCTCCCAGCGGCCTCTCGTGTGTCCATCACATAGGCTACAAACCCGCTGCAGCCTTGCTGTAAACTCTGTCTCGCTCTGGCAGCCGAACAGAATGCTGACCCACATCGGGTACCCTCACCGTACACCGTAAGTACTCCCCCACTGGGATCTCGTATCGTCACCAACTGTCGCTCGCAGTCTATCACAGCCCCAAATCGGCTCAACCAATCCGTGCCTACTATGACACACACGTCCCCCATCGCTACCGGGACCAGATCTATCGAGAACTCAACGCCGAAGATCTGGAGAACACATCCTCGTATCACCTCCGTAGCATATACCGCTCGCTCATCAGCTATGGAAACTCGCAGAGGTCGACTCATCGCCTCTCGTCTGCTACTGATGTGCCGACTAAACGCTATCGACACAAAAGATCGACTCGCACCCGAGTCAAATAACACTAAGGCAGGTACAGAACTCACAAGAAAAGTACCAGCCACAACATCAGGTTTTGCGCGGGCCTCCTCCGCTGTCAACTGGAAAGCTCTCCCGCGAGCCCTCGGTGCCTCGGCCTTTGCTGGCCGAACCTCGGTAACCCTAGCAGCAGGTGCAGATCCCTGTGCTGATCCCTGATGTAGCTGCGGACACTCGGCCTTCCGATGGCCAGTCTGGTTGCAATGAAAGCACACAATAAATCCCTTGGGGCAATCCTTGGCGATATGCCCCTCCTTGCCACACTTTTAGCAAGCACCTGATCGACAAACCCCATCATGTCCCTTGCCGCACTTCCCGCAAGTGCGGCCCTTCTGGCCTCCAGATCTCATATCCGCGGACTTGGTCTGCTTGGCTGCCGGTATGTCGAGTTCGACACAAACTCCCAAATGTCTCTCCTCAGAACACCCAAATACCGGCTCATACGTTCCTGCTCAGTAGACACCTGCTTAGGGCAAAACATCGCCCTCTCATGAAACTTCCGGGTAACCACATTAACCGAATCAGTACCCGGCTTGAGGGTCAAGAACTCCTGAACCAACCGTTCCCTCTCCACTGGGGGAACGTACTCATCTCTAAACATAGTGTTAAACCTCTCCCAGGTCACCGCTGAAATCTCTGCAAGAGTGAAGCTCGCTATCACAAACTTCCACCAATCCTTCGCTCCCAATCGAAGCTGGTTCAACGCGAACCGTACCCTCAGATGCTACGGACATGAACACGTGTAGAAGCATCCCTCGATGTCAGCAATCCATCTCATCGCAGCGATCGGATCCTGCGTCCCATCAAACTCTGGTGGCTTCGTGTTGCTGAACTCCCGTAGCAACAACGAGTCACCTCCCTGAGGTCTGGCAGCAGCCACAGCTGCAGTAGCTGCAGCAGCAGCATCCTCAGTCACCGCGGCGTACCGCTCATCGAAAGTCTCAATCAGTGTGGTCTTGATAGACCAAACATCTCCGGAATCTCGGCCCTGATCGCCGCCGCCACCTCATCGTGGATCATCTGACGAAGCTCCTCGTCACTCACCCCGCTCGCCTCAGGTCTGTGGCGTGTCCCAACCATGATGTCTCTGAAATACGACACAATAATATCAGAGACTCGCTCGAGCATACTCGCACTAGATAACTCAACCCTACTTGTTCCCTAGTACCCTAAGGATTCTTACTTAGAGTGCGCACTGCTCCGGTGTCTTCAGTAGTACGAGCCCAATACTACCGTCCACACCGCATCAGTCTTCACCCTAAGCCCTCATCCTTGGGTCCCAGTTCACAAGTACTCTATATCTCACTAGCATAGGTTACCCTTCGGTAGACCTCTCATCAGCTCCTCACTGCTACCTACTCGCTCTCAAGCATCACATAGCAGCAAAATCCTTCCTAGGCTAAGGCATCACAAATCATGCCACTCTAGTCCTAATATGAATACCTAGCCTACTCTAGCATGTATATCATATCATAACATATCTCATAACACATAATGTAAGGGTATTTTGGGAAATCACCGTTCGGGCGCCGGCTGATCGTACACACTGCTTCCTTCTGCCTTTTTCAAAATCTTTTATTCTCTTAGAAAAATTGTTTAATTTATGAAAACTTTCTCAATTCCTCAGTTTGAGTCCAGATACATCCGAAGATCCATCCGAATCCCTCAAACCAAGGCTCTGATACCAACTTGTAACCACGTAAATTCCCAAACAATTTTTCATTTTTAAAATGATACTTTCAATCACACATAAATCATAAAAACATAATGTATTCGCTGTCATAACAAAACATGTCCCAACATCTCATATACATAAATCTCCTCAGTGTGTACGGATCATGCCGACGCCTTCCCGCGATCCTCGCTAGTACCTGAAACACATAACACAACAACTGTAAGCAATAATGCTTAGTGAGTTACCCAACTACCACATACCACACATACGCCTTTCCAAGCCATAACTCTATAGGATCTTCCGATCCATGTGTCTTAGGGGACTTCCGTCCCAAATCCAGTAGACCTTCCGGTCCATATCATCTTGACCTTCCGGTCCATTGCATACATAACATACATAGCACAATACATCTAGTACAATACATCTCACATAATCGCATATAGTGCATACATCTCATAGCATACAAGACCTTCCGGTCACACTTAGGTACCCTTCCAGGTACGGTATAGTGAGAAGACACACCTCGCATGATGTCTAGTAACTCACGTGCTCGATATCCCTGAATCTCGAACAACGACCTAGCCCCCGCCTAATCACATCAAGTAATTATTTCAATCATTAACGACTCTCGAGGCTAGACTACACCCTTTTCTACAATCCCACAGAAGGGTAAAAGACCATTTTACCCCTCCTAGACCCAAAGTCCAAATGTTGACCAAAACCCTAAAAGTCAACAAAAGTCAACGGTCAACTTTGACCCGACCCGCTGAGTGCACTAAGGTGACTCGGCGAGTACACGCCTGCTCTCTTCGCCCCTGGTCCTCTCTTGACTCACTAGGTCAACCCTAAACTCCACGGATCGTCACAGATCGCGAGTCGCGGGGCAACCCGACTCAACTCGTCGAGTCCGCTCATGGACTCGGCGAGTTCATTCCATACTCATAATCAAATGACCTTCTGAGGTCAGATCTGTTCCTCTAATCCATAGATCTGGCCTTCCCAACCACTATAATCACATAAAGGTCTGACCTTTACACTCATGCAATGACCAAAAAGCTTCTTTGGGTGAAATAACCCCTAAAATGGCAACCTAGGGCCATAACTCTAATGGAGTAGCAAAAAGCAATGAGAATAGGACTCTCTGGACCTCTTAAGGTCCAGATATATAAAGAACTCCACCTTGGGACCTCACATACTTCGAATCCAAGCCAAAGAAGGCACAAGGAAACCCTAGATTCAACTAGAACACCAAATACAAGAGTTTGAGCACAGATTAGTACCTCTAGTAGCCTCCTCTGATGAAATGGATGATAGATCTGAGCTCCTCAACCTTCCTTGTTGTCCTCCTTCCTTCTTTCTTGCAAAATCACACTTAGAATGATGAAATAGCCATCCTATTGCACTACAAGCCTTCTCTCTGCTCTCTAGGGTTTTCTCTGGGGTCTGATAGCCGCAAATGGTGGCTATAAAGGTCCTTAAATAGGGCTTAGGCCCCGAGAATTAGGGTTTCATTAAACAGCATGGACTCGCCGAGTCCACGTATGGACTCGTCGAGTCCATCACTAAATCAGGCCAATACATGCGCGATCCAACTCGGCGAGTATGAGAGTCTACTCGCCGAGTCCCTCTCCAAAATTCAATATGAATACTAAAAATAAGATACCTGGGAATCCGGGTGTTACATTACAAGTCCTAAGAAGCATTTCTACTTGAAGTATAAGCCTTTGGAAGAGATTAGGGTACCATTTCACTCCTTTGTGGAGTTTACGGACCTTGGACCATTTGTCTTTGGGTTTACGGCCATAAACCCAAATGGTTTATGGTCATTTTGATGTTTCAAGCCCCTAGCACATCAAGGATGGGGTCTAGGCTAGTTTCCAAGGCTTGGTAAGGGGCTACGACACACTTTGGCACCCTTTTTAGGGTTTACGGTCCAATAACATCTTGGACCGTAAACACCTTTGATCTTGGGTTTCTTGGGTGTTTTCTTGATGATTAGAAGTGTAACGAGTCTTATAATACACTAGGGTAAGAGTACTTACTAGGTAGAAGTTTGAAAAGGTGCTAAAAGTCCAAGAACACTAGTGTGTGTTCTTGGTGAAACTTGAAGATCTACACTTTTGGAATGATTTCACGGATGGAATCATGTAAGATCACTAGATTAAGCAAGATATCAACTTTTTAGGGTAAGAAACACTTACATAGTTGAAGATCAAGAAGAAAAGTCGGATGATACTTGAGAGGATTTGAGTTTTGTTCTTGAAAAGTGAAAAAGTGATTAAAATGGCTAAGTGCCATATTTATACCCTTGGGGTTTACGGCCGTAAACACCTTGTTTAGGCCGTAAACTCCAAACTCTAGGAGTTTTAGGACTTTATTGTTGCACAATAAACCCTAGGGCATCCTCTCTCCTCATATCTCCTAAAGTACTAATCTTAAAACACTCAAACTTATTCCAAAAAGCTTGAAAGTTAGCAAAAACTGTTCTGACTTCTATTGAAGTGAATGGTTGTACATAATAGAAATTTTGGGTTGTCACATCATCCCCCCGTTAGAAGGAATTTCGTCCCGAAATTGGAGTTTAAGAAAATAAGTAGTTACAAATAACTAAGTAAAAAGATGAGGATATTTCAGTTTCATCTGATCCTCTCGCTCCCAAGTGAATTCAGGTCCTCGCTTGGCGTTCCAGTGAACCTTCACTATCGGGATACAACTTTGTTTCGTTTGCTTGACCTCCCGGTCTATGATCTCTACAGGTTCTTCCACGAAGTTGAGCCTCTCGTTGATCTCAATCTCGTCGAGTGGGATTACAAGAGTCTCGTCGGACAGACACTTTTTCAAGTTCGAGACGTGGAAAGTAGAATGTACGTTACTGAGCTCGCGCGGTAAGTTAAGTTTGTAAGCCACAGGGCCGATTCTTGCGAGAATCTCGAAAGGCCCTATGTACCTTCGATTTAGCTTTCCACACTTTCCGAAGCGGATCAAGCCCTTCCAGGGTGAGACCTTCAATAGAACACGGTCGCCCACCTGGAATTCCAACAGTTTCCTTCGTTTATCAGCGTAGCTTTTCTGTCGGTCTCTAGAGGCTTTCAGTCGTTCACGAATCTGAACGATCTTCTCTGTCGTTTCCCGTATGATCTCCGGACCTGTGAGAGTGCTTTCAGGAATTCGTCCTTTAGCTAACTGGGTATCACCCACCTCAGTCCAGCACAGAGGGGATCTGCACTTTCGGCCATAGAGGGCCTCGAATGGAGCAGCCTTTAAGCTCGTGTGATAACTGTTGTTGTAGGAAAATTCGACAAGGGGTAGATGAGTATCCCATGCTTTCCCAAAGTCGATCACACAGGCTCACAACATATCTTC
This sequence comes from Lactuca virosa, assembly GCF_052849685.1. NCBI lineage: Eukaryota > Viridiplantae > Streptophyta > Magnoliopsida > Asterales > Asteraceae > Lactuca > Lactuca virosa. Next base: position 182,639,390 of record NC_136426.1, read on the forward strand.
CAAGGTTTGGATAGTCCTCTCACTTTGTCCTTCGGTCTGTGGATGGTAGGCTGTACTCATATCTAGCCTAGTTCCTAGGGAACTTTGTAGCGACTGCCAGAACCTCGAAGTGAATCTACTATCTCTGTCCGAGATAATGGATTTGGGAACACCGTGCAGTCGTACAATCTCCCTAATGTAATTTCTTGTAAGCTTCTCCATCTTGTCTGTTTCCTTGATAGGCAGGAAGTGTGCGGACTTGGTCAATCTGTCGACGATGACCCATATGGTATCAAGTCCACCCGTTGTCTTGGGCAACTTGGTTATGAAATCCATAGTGATCCGCTCCCACTTCCATTCCGGTATCTCAGGCTGTTGTAGAAGACCTGAGGGTTTCTGGTATTTGACCTTAACCTTGGCGCAAGTAAGGCATTTACTTACGAAGGTAGCAATCTCTGCTTTCATGTTAGGCCACCAGTATAACTTTTTAAGATCCAGATACATCTTATCTGAACCTGGGTGGACGGAATAACGAGTGTGGTGCGCCTCGTTCATGACCAAGTCTCTGAAACCACCAAGTTTCGGGGTCCAGATCCGGTCCATGAGATAATAAGCTCCGCCACCCTTAACCTCCAAGTTCTTATCCATCCCTCTCAGGGATTCACCCGCCACATTTTTAGGTTTCAAAGCGTCAAGCTGTGCCTCCTTAATTTGTGTGGACAAGTGTGAATGGATAGTCATAGTCAATGATTTGACTCTACGACCAGAATATTCTTTCCGACTTAGGGCGTCAGCTACTACATTGGCTTTACCCGGATGATAACGAATTTCGCATTCGTAGTCACTGAGTAGCTCGACCCACCGTCGTTGTCTCATGTTGAGCTCCTTCTGGTCGAATATATGTTGTAGGCTTTTGTGGTCTGTAAAGATAGTGCTTTTTGTACCATACAGGTAGTGTCTCCAGATCTTCAGAGCAAACACAACTGCTCCTAGTTCAAGATCGTGGGTAGTGTAGTTGACCTCATGTGTCTTCAGTTGTCTCGAGGCATAGGCAATGACCTTACCTCGCTGCATCAGAACACATCCGAGCCCTTGATTTGACGCATCACAATAGACAACGAAGTCTTCTATCCCTTCGGGGAGGGATAGTATTGGTGCGGTGCACAAGGCTCGCTTGAGCATTTGAAACACTCACTCCTGCTTCTCTTCCCAGTCAAAGGCCACGCCCTTCTGGGTCAGTGTTGTAAGAGGTTTCGCAATGCGGGAGAAGTTCTTAATGAACCTGCGATAGTAGCCAGCGAGGCCTAGAAATTGACGAATTTCTGTAGGCGTCTTCGGTGCTGACCAGCTCTCAATGGCTTTAATTTTGGAAGGGTCCACGTGTATTCCCTCTTCGCTAACCACGTGCCCTAAGAATTCGACTCTTCGGATCCAAAATTCGCATTTCGAGAACTTCGCATAGAGCTTCTCCGAACGTACAGTTCCTAAGACCTGTCGAAGATGTTGACTATGTTCCTCCTTACTACGAGAGTAGATAAGTATGTCATCGATGAAGACAATGACGAACTGATCCAAGTAAGGACGACACACCCTATTCATTAAGTCCATGAATACAGCGGGCACGTTTGTTAATCCGAACGGCATCACTACGAATTCGTAGTTCCCATAACGGGTTCGGAAGGCTGTCTTCGGAACATCCTCCCCTAGCACTCGTAGTTGGTGATATCCGGATCTTAAGTCGATTTTTGAAAAGAAGTTCGCCCCTTGAATTTGGTCAAATAAATCGTCAATACGAGGTAAAGGATAACGATTTTTGACGGTTAGTTTGTTGAGCTCCTTGTAGTTGATGCACATACGAAACAATCCGTCTTTCTTCTTGACGAACAAGACTGGAGCTCCCCAGGGTGAGAAGCTTGGTCTTATAAATCCCTTGCTGAGTAGTTCGTTAAGTTGACAGGACAGTTCTTGCATCTCTGTAGGTGCTAGACAATAGGGCGATTTGGCTACGGGGGTAGCCCCTGGAACTAAGTCGATTCGAAACTCTACTTGACGTTGCGGAGGTAATCCTGGGAGTTCTTCTGGAAAGATGTCGGGAAAGTCGCATACTACTGGAATGTTCTGAATGTCTTTCGTTTCTTGGCTCACATCGACCACATGAGCAAGGAATGCGCGACATTTCTTTCACAAGAATTTCTGAGCTTGAATGCTCGAGATGATACGAAGGTTCGTGCCAGGTTTGTCGCCATATACTACTAGAGTTTCATCAGACGGCAGATTAAGGCGTACAGCCTTTTCATAACACATGATGTTGGCATGATGAAGAATCAACCAATCCATGCCGATAATGATGTCAAAACTTTTAATTGAGACCAGCATGAGGTCGATCGAAAATGAATGGCTATCTAGTGTTAGGGTACACCCTATGAATATACTGCTAGTGCTCTCCGTCTTTCCATTAGCCATTTCTACAGTGAACGGTTCTTTAAGTGCTCGTGATTTTTTCTTAAGTAAATGAGCAAATTTTTTGTTCACGAAACTCCTCTCCGCTCCACTATCAAATAGTATGCATGCATAAGAGTTATCGAGGAGAAACGTACCCGTGACCACTGTGGGGTCGGCAATCGCTTCCTCGTGGCCTATGGCCAGAACCCTTCCCACTCCACCTGCATTCCCTGCCTTCGGGCAGTTCCTCTTATAATGGCCCACCTCGCCACATCCGTAGCAAGCTTGGCCCATACCAACGCCGGGGACTTGGGTGATTGGCCTCGCCGGAGCTTTGCAGAAACGGGCAGTATGCCCCTTCCTGTTGCAGTTCAAACACTGCATTTCCCGGCAGGCTCCTGCGTGATGGAAGTTGCACTTGTTGCACTTGGGCAAACTTCCAGCGTACTGCCTTACTGGAGCAGCAGCGGCAGGTGCTATCGCAGCATGTACGGCCACGACCTGCTGCTTTTTGGCAGCCTTCTTCTTCTTTTTGTCATCCCAGAACTTCCGCTTGGAATCAGTGGTTCTGACGGGTTCTGAGATGGCCAGGGTTGTTGTTGCGGCCGGGGTACGAACCCCATGGTCTATGAGCCGCTGTGCCAATTGCTTGGCACTATCAAATGTAGTGGGGTGTGAAGCCAAAACATTTCCCTGGACTGGTGGCATCAGCCCCCATATAAATCTCTCTATCTTCTTCCCCTCTGTATGAACCATGTTGGGACAGAGGGCCACCAGCTCGCAGAACCTGGGGGTATAAGAGACTATGTCGGAGCCCTTCATGGTTAGGCTCCACAGTTCCTCCTCTAGCTTTTGGATCTCGCCCCTCGGACAGTACTCCTCAATCATGAGATCTTTCATAGTCTCCCAGCCCATAGCATTGGCAACTACAAGAGATAGTGACTTGACATGGCTATTCCACCACGTCAGGGCTTTGTCTTCAATGGTGCAAGCGGCGAACTTGACCTTGCTCCCTTCTGGACAGGAGCAGATTTCGAAAACCGATTCGGTCTTCTCGAACCATTGTGAGAGGGCAATGACTTCGCCAGTCCCTCTGAAGGACTTGGGCTTGCAGTTAGTGAAGTCCTTATAGGAGCACTCTCTCAAGCGCACCGGAGCTTCACCTAGGGTAGATTGAACAGGAGTTCCTCCTCCAGTGGAACCAGATGAATGATATTGTGCCATGGCTGTAGCCACAGCCGCAGCTACAGCAACATTTAGAGCTGCCGTATCGATTTGAGGAGCAGGTGGTGTCGGTGCGGGAGGATCGCGTATTGTTGATTTACGAGGAGGCATCTTTTAACTATAAGTTTAGAAAGATGAAGACATTGATAAGAATTTAATAGGAAAATTATGAGAATGACTCATGGACTAACTCTCCATAGCCCAACAACACAATTGAATAGCACGATTGAAGGATGATCTAGTACTAGCAGATGATGGCAATTGGATATTGATTTCCATAAAGTTAGATATCTGTCAATAATACTGGGATTACAGATGTAACAAGTCTGGGAAAAATGGCCTAGAAGTAGGCCTTACATCAACCAAGATGGGAAAATTTTGACAGAACTACGACCTAATCAAGACCTAACAGGTCTAAGATTTACAAAGATAGGAAATTAGACTAGAGTTTTTACACAAACTAGGTTATATCCAAAAGAGAAGTCGATGAGACTCTATCGGCGACGAGAACTACTAGAGTGAGTTCTTGAATCCGACAGAAGACGTTCTATGTCCCTCACGCGCCTATCAGATCTTACTTGTTGAGCTCGAAGTTCTCTGACTTCAGCTTGGGTTTCAGCAAGTTCCCTCTGCAGAACTGCATTTCGGACCTGAGTCCTTTCTTGAGCAGACTCTAGCTGGCGAATGCGGACTGTGTTAACGCCATAGTTGGCATCAATCTCCACGACTCGATCAATAGTCGCTCGACCCTGAACTGCATTCCGAGAAATCCTACGAACCATGATGGGTAGGACTCTGTCAGCTGAACCTCCCTCAGTGAGGTTGTAGAAGCTTCTGTCTCCGTTGTAAGGCATGGGTTGCCCCTGTTCCTGACTCTATCTATTCAAGTTTGTGGCCCACAGAGGTGTGGGTCCTTGAAATGCGGGACGATGGTTTGGTTTTTGAACAGTTGGGGGTAGGTTGTAGACTTCTGGCTCTGAGTCAGAATTATCAGAAAAACCTTCAGCTTCGTGATCATCCAAGGGGATTGGGTGATCATCTTATGGCTCTTCTCCAAGCCATCCAGCATTGTCGTGGTTGGGATAGTACGGGTCTCCGGGAAGATGGAATCCAACCATTTAATCTACGCGAGAAAAGAGGTGTAAGATATAACTACATAGACGATCTAATTAGATAATTATAAGATGATCTTTATTAGTTGTTTCAATAATTTTTTAGTGCATACTAGTTATATGTAACCAGGATAGGATAGACCTTCGAATAAGTGACCCTAACTCTAAGCCCACAACCAAACAAGGAACAGGAAGTAAAGCAAAGATCACAGATTCTAAGTCTATGACATCCTAGCACATATAACCTTAGTGTATCCACTAAACAACCATTGACATACTAATAAAGACCTTTTGTTCTTAGATAAGTAATTATAGTAACACAAAATACTCCTATAGTATTTTAAGTTTATGTTCTGTTCTACTTTTCTCCTTGTAGTAGTGTTGGTAAGTTTTTAGACTTGTTGCAACCTCACAACCACACTTAGGCACATGCTAGTCACTCATCGGATAATATAGTTGATCAGGCTATATCTTCCCAGTTTTGACTATATGTCTCTAAGTCTACTTGTGTTGTCCAACAATCGTAATACTTTTGTTCTGTCCTAGTGACACTGATTTTAGTATGAATGCAGGTATGTATACTTGGTTAAATATTTTATTATTTAAAAGTATAAACTCTTTATCAGAGTATTTTAATCCCGCTGTGTTTATAGTTCGTATATCTTTTATGGGTTGATACACTCGATTCACTATAAACAATGCTCTGATACCAATCTGTCACACCCCAAAACCGGAACGACGGAATCGTTCGGGGGTGGAGGACGTCATGTACAGTATCACAACAATGAAAAGTAGTAAACAAGCAACAACATCATCCATTGCATTAATAATATAATTTAATACAAATGTGTTCTGTCAAGTTATATAGACACCAAAAATATGAATCAAAATAAAAGATGAGTCTTGAACGAGCTCCATCTCCTCAAAACCTGGCTCCGGTACCTGTCTACTGGCGACTTGAGAATACAAGTTATTTTGAAAGAGTTTATCAGCTTTAAAGCTGGTGAGATCATAAGTATATTAGTGTCTGTATTTGTATGAAAGTGTTTGTAAGTCTGTAATTGTATATGTTCGTAAAAGTTTGTAATTGTTTGAACTCTCCTAGAAAATCCTATATTTCCTACTAAAAGTAGCCTTCTACCAAGGCATCTAGTATCTGTGTGTGTGTCTCTTGTAAGAGTGTGTATTTTCCCAAATCTGACTATCATTAACCAAAAATATAGTTTTTACATTATTGTTTATTGTGTGAATATCACAAAGTAAATGTAATGGGAAAATGAAATAGTACTGTAGTGTTGTATTAAGTAACTACTGCTGTACTAACTACTTTAAACCAATTGTTAATTAAAGTACCATGTGATCGGCCTGTATCCTGCTACCGAATCTAGTAAAATGACGATGTAAGACGCCGTAAGAAATGATGTTTGGAACCCGTAGACTTGCAAGTCCCACTGTAGCGAGCAGCAAGGTGTAGGATAGTCAATCCAGTATAGATCTATACACAAACTCATACGCTCCCCAATTAAGGAGATTCTGGATACAAAAACGGTCATGACAGGTAGTGCCATGCCCCGCTAGGTGGCTCACATAACTGTAGTAATGTTTTAGTATATGTATGTGCTAGCTGTATTGTGTGTTCTCTCCCTGTCTAGCATGTATTGTTTGTTTCTCATCATAGTATTCTATTGTTTGTTTCTCATCATAGTATCTATTGTTTGTTTCTCATCATAGTATCTATTGTTTGTTTCTCATCATAGTATCTATTGTTTGTTTGTTATTGACTCATGTATGAACTGACTCGTTGTATGTTTCATTGTTCTAGTAATAGTATTAGTATCTCCCTAAACTATACCTATTATAGTTTACTAGTAATGTTGTTTGAATGAATGAACATGTGTGTATACCTTTGCTACCCAAAGGTATTTGAACTGAATGAAAGAAGGAACCTTTGTATCTATATACATATACATGATATATAACTACGATTCAAACGACCTTCGGACAAATAACCGGAACACCCTAAGTCCACAACCAAACAAGGAACAGGAAGTAAGGTAAGCTATCAGTCCTAAGTCCTTTCAATCCTACTTATATAACTATATCTATATAGATACACTTTTAACAGAATATAAGTTTAAAAGAGTTTAAGTAAAAGTATTTAACATGTAAAAGAGTTTGATAAACGCATTTGGTATGTAAAAGAGTTTGTAAGACAGTTTGAAGTAAAACAGTTTGGTAACACAGTTTGAAAAAGTAAGAAATCCACTTGTTGATAGTTATTAATCACTTGTGATTGATATAATAACTATAATAGTTCAACTTGTATCCCCCCATAAAAGAATTTAAAAACATTTAAAAGGTTAATTAAGGGGTATGAACTCACCTGTAGTGAGTGGTTTGGATGAACGGATTGATATAGGATGCTAGGTGTCAAGTGAAGACTTGTACACACACAATGATCCTAGTTAACATATAATAACACACACACATATATATATATATATATATATATATATATATATATATATATATATATATATCCAATTAGTCATTAAACAACTAAATTACCAATTTAAGACATCCTAGGACATGCAAAACACCTTATTTAACTGTTATAAGTCCTAAGGATTGCATCTAAGGGTGGTAGGACCTTGCTATTGAGTTTAGGGTTCAAGGGTAAACTCCTTTGGAGTTTACGGTTTTGTGACCATAACTCATTGAGTTTACGGTTGTAAACCAATGAGTTTACGGCCTTAAACTCATGGTACTTTTACCATGTTGAGTTTTGAAGCTTTACAAGTCCTAAGAAACATTTCTACTTGAAGTATAAGCCTTTGGAAGAGATTAGGGCACCATTTCACTCCTTTGTGGAGTTTACGGTCCTTGGACCATTTGTATTTGGGTTTACGTTCGTAAACCCAAATGGTTTATGGTCATTTTGATGTTTCAAGCCCCTAGCACATCAAGGATGGGGTCTAGGCTAGTTTCCAAGGCTTGGTAAGGGGCTACGACACACTTTGGCACCCTTTTTAGGGTTTACGGTCCAATAACATCTTGGACCATAAACACCTTTGATCTTGGGTTTCTTGGGTGTTTTCTTGATGATTAGAAGTGTAACGAGTCTTATAATACACTAGGGTAAGAGTACTTACTAGGTAGAAGCTTGAAAAGGTGCTAAAAGTCCAAGAACACTAGTGTGTGTTCTTGGTGAAACTTGAAGATCTACACTTTTGGAATGATTTCACAGATGGAGTCATGTAAGATCACTAGATTAAGCAAGATATCAACTTTTTAGGGTAAGAAACACTTACATAGTTGAAGATCAAGAAGAAAAGTCGGATGATACTTGAGAGGATTTGAGTTTTGTTCTTGAAAAGTGAAAAAGTGATTAAAATGGCTAAGTGCCATATTTATACCCTTGGGGTTTACGGCCGTAAACACCTTGTTTAGGCCGTAAACTCCAAACTCTTGGGGTTTTGGGAATTTATTATTGCACAATAAACCCTAGGGCATCCTCTCTCCTGATATATCCTGAAGTACTAATCTTAAAACACTCAAACTTATTCCAAAAAGCTTGAAAGTTAGCAGAAACTGTTCTGACTTCTATTGAAGTGAATGGTTGTACAGAATAGAAATTTCGGGTTGTCACATAATCCATTCCTACTCGATGAGTTTGGGGCCTCCAAATCGTCGAGTTTCTTTATAAAAACATATAAATTTTTAATTAAATACATACCAGGAACTAGGCGTTATAGGATCTTTCCCATGAAATATGTCACGAGTTGGGATCCTCCCCAGTATATAATATTAACATGTAATCAATTGAACTTATGGTGTTACCTAAGAATTTTGTCAAAGTCTATAAACTAAACAGGTTATCCTAAGAAGGGAATTCCCCCGTATGATCCTATGATTAAGGATCATCAACATTAAGGATCTTCATCCTTAAGGATCCTCATTGATAAGGATCCTCATCAGTAAGAATCTTATCATCAGAATTCAACAACGATCCTAAGTTCTTTCCTAATTTGAGATTTATCCTCAGTAAATTCTAAGATTGAAAGACTTATGAAGCTTAAGGAAAAACTCGAAGACAATCAGGTTCCATCTTTCCTTGTTCTTACCTTTGAAATTTTTTAAGTAAAATTAAGGATCTTAAACTTTTTAGGGTCCTAAACCAATTGCTGATTTATAAACTTTCGTCACTTCAGATCCATTTACTATTTTAAATCGATATCAGTAAAGAAATTTTAAAGCACTTAGATTTACCAAAATAAGTTCTTAACAAATTCTTCTATACTTGTTTTGTTAAAAAAATTATTTGAAACTCTTAAGGATTAAAAGTAAGTCATCAAACTTTTAACATTTTAAATTGCTTAACAAAGTCAGTTCTTATTATTTTAAGTTATTACTTTTAGTTGTTTAACTAATTGAATCCTTATCGAATCATTTTATCTATTATTTGCCAAAAGAACTTTATGTTGAAAATTATTCACTGTTTTTAGGATCCTAACTACGCAAAGGTCTTAGTATCATATTATGCAGGTAAAGGAAACATAGAAAGATAAAGGAAAGATTAACCATTGTATTCAAAATAAAAGGCTTACATCCCTATAGGAGTCAAATGGTTACATCAAAAAACTACACTACCCTAACCACCTAAAAGGCCTAGACCTTAGCCTGGTCACCATCGGCCTTCTTCTCCCCCTTCACCACTTCTGGCTCCGGTGCAGGATCCTCAGCAGTGGTGATAGGCTTGCCAGTTAGTTTGGCTAGTGCCTCGCGCCATCCTACTATATTCCCAGATCCTGAATGCTCAAGATTCTCCGCCAAATTGATCTTAGCCTCCAGGATAGCTACTGCATCACTTGCCTTCGCATATGCAATCACCTCCTCAAGCTCCACATAATGCTCCTCCTCCTTCTCAACCTTAGTTTTCTCAACAACTCCACCCTCCGGAGAAGATCCTCATTGGTGGTCCTCCAGATTTTCTCCTGCTCTTTTAGAGCAGACTCAACTTTCTCAGCACAGATCTTGAGATCATTGGTGAACTGAGAAACATGAGTGGAGACCTGAGAGAAACAAAAACATCAGCAAAAGAAGAAACATGTATAATAAACTAACAAAAATAATTCTTATACACAGGAAACTTACAGCTTGGGAAAATGAGGTCAACTTCATAAGAGCATCCTCGATATTGAGGTTCTCTACGCTGGAATCTGTGGCCTCATTAGTGTTCCTCTTTTGGGATCCTGGAGTCTTCACAACCAGATCAAGCTGAGATTTTTTTGAAGGGGGCAGAGCAGAGGGCTTCTCTTTCTTGATCATGACCAAGCCACTGGTCATGTCATCCTCAAGGTCAACCACAGTGAAGCGAGCACTGGAGCGGATAGTCCTGGAACCGGCACAAGAAACAAGGATCCTGATGAGGTCGAAGATCCTAAGACAATAATTCAAATAAAAAAGAAAGAAAGATATACATGTAGCCATAAAAGGTATGTTGGAAGATCCTTCTTGGAGACTGGTTTGATCAAGTCTGAGAGAGCTATCTGCCTCCGGGAGAGAAAGAAAATTATTAATCTTATCCTCTGTGTCCTCAGCAGCAGCAACGAGCTCCCCGAGCTTGAAACCTGTAACAGAAAAAACAAAATAAGAATAAGATTTTAGGATCACAAGAAAAAGTATTGAAATCCTACCCTTCTTAACCCACTCTTTGGGTAAGAGATCTCTGCCAGGAATAGAGTCACGCCTGACAACTAAGTATCTCCCCTTCCAAGCCCCATCATTGTGTTTTGTTTTTAACATAAGAGGAGGCTTGGCACTCTTGACCTTGAATAGGAAGCGAGAATTGCCAAAATTTGAAAGATCATAAACATGGGCCAAGTCAGCCAGACCCATGCCAAGATCCCGTGTCTGATTCAGACACTCAACCCAGTACAGGATCCTCCAAATGATAGGCATCACTTGGATGAAAGAAAGTTTCGTGATCTCGAAAAACTCCGAGAACAATTCGGAAAAAGGGAATTTAAGGCCCAAAACAGAGAAGGGATACTATGGAAAGCACACCCAAGAAGAGGAGATGAAGTCTGGTTGGATCAAAGGGTCATAAGTCCTGAAGACTGCTTTAGGAGGGAAGACACCACTAACCTTTAATGCTTCGATATCACCATCATCGAAGGTGCACATCTCGTCATAAGACAATACTCCTTGATCGATGAAATCGTCCTCAGGAAGACCTAGGATCTTCTTACGAGAAAGGGTCATCTTTTTACCCATGATCGAAAATTTGGTAGAAAGGAGATGAGGCAGAGAGGATGTTACCTTTATCGAAAACGCCGGTAGCACAAGGAAAGCAAAGAAAATCGAGACGAGTAAAGAGAATAGAGAGCTGATCACCTCTATTTATATTGAAGATTTAAGGTTGATTTGACCATTAACGGCTAGTTATCCACCCGTTGGATTTCAAAATTTAGCCGTTAAGGGTTAATTTTAAATATTACTTTTCTCTCTCTCCTTTTGTCTTTTTAATTTAAGTTATCCCTTTAATATTCTCGAAATTAACTCTTATACTTTTGGGAATAATTTGGGGGCAATTGTTAGGGCCACGATCCTCAAAGCATTCAGGATCCTCAAGCCTCATCAGATATTCAGGATCCTCAACTATCTCACGATCCCGACTATTAGCGTTATTGTTATTTACTAACATTTATAACGGTTATATTTCGTTCTTAATTAACACATGTGCAGAAATAGTCAAGAGAAGACTTATTCTCAATAGAGAGTCGTCCCAACTATGCTAAAGACCCGGAATACCAAGTCAAACAACGTTCAGAAAGCTGGTCATAGAGAATCCTGGGAATATCAGACATCTTGTTAGCTAGTTTAGACTATAAATTGACACATGTATCTCGCACACGACATACTCTACCTAATATCTCTGTAATCATCATTTTATATTAATAAAATCATCAAGGCAGGTAATCATTATCACCTCCCAAGGTTTTGTGCTGGAGATCCTAGCAAGGATCAAGGGCTTTCCTTGTAAACAATCGTGTCATTCTCTTTACCTTTCTCTATTGCACAATTCGAGCATCACAACCTTTCATTCATTTTGGTTGATTTATACTTGTGTAATTTTTTACCAAAATAATAATTTTGTGGGATTGCAATGTTTTAAGTAAAAAACTCACATGGTGTAGGCAGTAGCCTCTTTCTATTTGTTGGAAGTGTTCGTATACACTCAAGTCAACTAGAAAGATGCTATTATATTTGTACTTACAGTTTTGACTACTTAAAATATAATATTATTTTATTGATGGGTTGTTGTATTTTTAGCTTAAAGCTTCGGATGTCTCACAAATATATTATTATTATATTGAATTTATTTTTAGAAAGCCAAACTTTTATATATATATATATATATATATATATATATATATATATATATATATATATATATATATATATATATGTGTGTGTGTTTTATGTTTGTAGTAATTGTAGGAGAGATGGATGAGAAAAAGTGAAGTGTTATAAAAAAATAGAACAGTAGCTACAGTAGCTGTTATTAAAATTATAACAATAGCTCTCGTTTAAAATAGTTAATTTCTTTTTGTGTAATTTTAGTCTACCTTCTTTGTTTCTTTGTAACCACGACCCCTTTTCCCAAAAAGAAAATTATTATTCCAACAACCGCTTGCTTGATTTCCTTTCTCATGTGATACATCATATGTTCTTTAACCTATTTGGGCCAAAAAATAACATAGTCTAATATAACATCTTAATTAGTTTTAGGCCCTAGATAGCACACCTTGAAAACCAATGGTGCACACCCTAAAGTTAAAAAGTCCATATGACTATTCTTATGATCTGTTTTATATATTCTCGCTGGTGATTAAAATAGGTGGATTAGATTCATTTTATAATTTATACATAATGGTATTGACTTATACTTTAATTATGCATGGATATATTCAGAAAAATGAACATTTTTTTTGTTATTTAAAACTACAGAGATTTTAGTTCAAACATTTAGAAAATCATATAAAAACCCAAAGCCTGCAGTTAGGTTATTATTAGCCCAAGATACCTATTATGTAGTTTAACCTTTTGATTTAATCCAATAACTTAAAAAGCCCAATAAGGTCTCTTTCAATACGTTTTCTAATCTTTTGAAAAATGGAAAGGTGAGCCGATTACCTCCTTTACATGTCACTCCACCACACGATCTCCTCTTGTTTAAGCACACTGCTCCGACGGCAGCAATAAATCCACCAGTATTAACGGAGGAAGGAGTCATTCCCTCCCAACCCACTCAACCCACTACCACATCAGTTTTTCTCTTTTTTTCATCTTTTCCAACTCACAACACACGGAAACCATATCTTTTTTCAATCCATTCAACCCACTCAATTAAAAAAACACAAAAAAACTAAGGTACAAGTCTTAATTCCAAGATACCACTCCCTCTTTAGTGGGTTGGGAGTGGGAGGAGGGAGTCATTCCCTCCCAACCCACTCAACCCACTACCACATCAGTTTTTCTCTTTCATTTTTCTTCATCTTTCTCAACCCACAACACACGAAAACCCTATCTTTTTCAACCTACTCAACCCATTCAATTAAAAAAAAATACAAAACAATCAAGGTAAAATCTTAATTAGCAATAGAGTTATCGCCGGTACCATTCCCTCTTCAGCGGGTCTGTTTAATTGGTTTCACTAACCCACTTCATAATCTCTCTCTACTCTCTCTCTCTCTCTAATTTTCTCTTGTACCATGTGTTTTAAGACTTGTATCTTAATTGTTTTGTAAATTTTTTTAATTGAGTGGATTGAGTGGGTTAAGAAAGATAGGATTTTCGTGTGTTGTGGGTTGGGAAAGATGAAGAAAAAAGAGAGACAAAAACTGATGTGACGGTGGGTTTAGTGGGTTGGAAGGGAATGACTCCCTCCTCCCTAACCCGCTTCATCCTCTCTCTCTTTCAACTTTCTCTTTATCATTCTCTCTTGTACCATGTGTTTTGAGACTTGTACCTTAGTTGTTTTGTATTGTTTTTAATTGAGTGGGTTGAAAAAGATAGGATTTTCATGTGTTGCGGGTTGAGAAAGAAGAAGAAAAAAGAGAGAAAAAAACTGATGTGGAAGTGGGTTGAGTGGGTTGGAAGGGAATTAGGGATGGCAATAGGGCGGGGTTTACCATCCACATCCCCATCCCCGAGTCTGTAACCTTATCCCCATCCCCGAGTCTGTAACCTTATCCCCATCTCCATCCCCATCCCCAACGGATGCGGGGAATCTAATCCCCCCTCCGTTAGATTTTAGGCTTATCCCCGGCCCATCCCCAACCCATCCCCATGCTATCAAAAGTTCAAACGAACTTGTACAAAGTTTGGTTGAATAGTTAGTCAATCACTAACTTGTACAAAAGAAAATTGAAACAGATGAGATTATGAGAAATCAATCCTAAATTCGTAATGACAAACAAAAATTAAAGAATGAGATTATGAGAAATCAATCACTAACTATTCACAGTTTCACTAACCTGTTTCGTGTCACTGTAATGATTAGGAATTTGGGATGAATAAATGATGAATGATGACTGTCGATTGATGAACGACAATAGAGTAGTCGATAGTATCGCAACTCGCAGTGTCGGATAGTATCGCAACTTGATACTCGATATACCACACATGTCGACCTGCGAAGTTCAAACAGAAGCACGATTGGAGTCTGGAGATTGGGGTTCTAGACTTCTGGGAAACGACTTGTCGCAGTCTCGCAACTCGCAGCGTGAGCGTCGGGTGTGTAAATTGCACAACACCAATTTGCCAATTGCCAAAGCCCAAGCGACGAATGAAACGATCGGAATATGCGATGTTGCATCATACGAAATTACGGATTGAAAAGTTTTAAATTGGGTCAGTCATGGGCTTAATTTAGTTAAAATCTATAATATTTATATTTATAGGATCAGTACTCGATGTATAATGAAATATACTAATACTAATATGTATATGTGGGTATAATATAACCTAGTGAGGGGCGGATTGGGGAATAGAATACCCGTCCCCGTCCCTGTTGGATTAGATGTCTAAGCCCATAACTATTATTGGTATGTATTCGACCCGAGAGTAGCATGGTCCATTTGGGCTGCACTTCACCGGAACAATTTATATGGATAGTCTTTTGAGAATAGTATGTTTATGATTTATATTAATATATTATAAGTTCTAATATATTAATATGGAATCATATTATTTAATTAGTATTGATCAAGAATTAATTTAGAATTAATTTGGTGATCAAAAGGAACTAATTAAATATGAACTCTTATATTTATATAGAGTGGGCCAATGCTTATTTAGAATGGGCTAGGCTTGCATGGAAAGTCCATGGAGCTTTAACCCATGGATCTTATGGAAATGAAAGGTCATGGGTATTAGGGATTACATGAATGTAACCGTAATCCACCACAATATATAAATGGGTCCTTGACACATGAAATGACACTAGTGTGTGAGGATACAAGAGTGGGCCGATTTCTAGTGTGCATTCTATTCTCTCAAGTTTTCCAAGGTGTTTTTGGTGATTTGTGATTCCACTTGAGGCTTCCACACTATTGAGGCTAAGCTCTTAAAGTTCAAGACTTCAAGCTACATAAAAAGGTATGTTATCTAACTAGGATTTTGTAGTATAGTTGCTTCATATTATGCTAGTTAGGATAAAACCTTGGAATATTGAATATTTGCATGTATAATAGAGTAAACATAGATCCAAGGTTTATAGGGTTGCATGTACACCATAGGAGTGATAGAATGCTGAAACCCATCAGTGGTATCAGAGACTAGGCTTGTTTTCAATTATACTTGATGCTATTTGCAAGAAAAATCATTTTTTTGGAATCTGCCAGTTCACCACGAGGTGGTGACTGTTCAATGAAATTTTTTTTTTAGTTTTTTGGCCTATTTTGGATTAGAGTCATTACCACAAAGTGTTTTTGTTCATAAAACTTGATTTTGATGTTATAGTAATATTTATTCTCATCCAAATAAATGATAATTGTCAAAGTTTCAAGACTTGTTTTAGTTTATGTGATTAACTAAGTTCTTGAAAATTGTTGATATGAATTATCTTCACTTATGAGTTTGATCTTGTTCATAGAAAAATTACTTGATTATTGTGTTAATTGGTAATTTGATCTTAATGGTTTTTATGAACTCCATAACTTGTCCTCAAGTTATGGAAAATGAAGAGTTTTTCTTTTAAAGTGTCATTAAAAGTCATAGGTTATGAAAATGGAAGAGCCTCTAATTTTAATATCATCATAAAATGTTTTTTATGTCTTCCATAACTTGTCCTCAAGTTGTGGAACTTGAAAAGTTTTTCATAAAAACCATATTAAACTCATAAGTTATGGAAACCAAAATTTTTTGAATTGTTCAAAACTTGCCCTCAAGTTTTGGAATTTTTAAAGTCGCACACACACTTTAATTCCAAACCCTTATAATTTTAAAAGTTAAAATTCAACCCTTATACTATTATAATATTATAGGTTTAATATTTATATATATGTATAAGAATAAAGTCAGTCTTACTGTTAGTAGGCCTCATTCACGAAGCCGGTCTATAAGGGGGGTATAAGGTTACTGCCTATAAATTGGTAGTTTAATGGGTTTCCACTCTCACCCACCGCTTCCTTGACTGGTGGAGGGTCGTTAGTCGAGCGGATAGGACAAGGACTATAATTCTCATTATAAGTATAATGATAAATATAAAGTAACTAAACTTTTTTTTTTATAAATTCCCAATCTTAGTTACTTTAGGAAAATGTGAATTTGGTGCTAACCCATGAAATTACACTTTGCACCTTGCTTAAGTTGTTAGTGGAGCGTGTGTGGTTAACCGGCACACTAACTGGGATTTAACAAGGTTGGCAAAGGGTGGCTTAAGGTTTATCATAGATCGGTGGAGCGCGTGTGGTTAACCGACACATCGATTAGGTGATAAAATTAAGGGTACCAAGTTAATTTGCATGATTATTCACACCTTGTTTGTGATCCTCGACATCCCAGACACAAACTTGAGAGGGCAAAATCGAGATTTAAACATGCCATCGAAAAGTTCAATGAATCTCAAAAGATCTAGGAGTTTCAAACCAATTAAAACCTAATTCCTATTTCTTTTTTCATGGTGGAAATTGGTGAATCGTCATTCACCTACCTTCAAATATTTTATAGCTTGGATTACGGCATCCTTCTTCCAAGTTATAAAATATTGTGTTGGGTCCTAGCCTTAATATTTCATATTAGGTGTTTTATTAAGGATTTAAATCAACTAACTTGAATTTCTCCCATTGTAGATGTCTGGTTCAGACAACTATGATCTTCCCAAATCTCTTGAAACAAGCTTTCCTAATGAAAATGATGTCCCGTAGTTGGATCATCGAAATCATACTTCACTTCCTCCACCTCCTCCAATTATTCTCCTTAACCCACAAGTTCTTGAATAGTTCAAGGTCACTCAAGCCCTATTGGAAAGCAAGGTCTATGTGTGCTCACATCTTGGAGATGAAATCATATATAGATATGTCGGGAGAGTTGGGTGTCAAAGTCTTGAGGAAGTTGGTCGTTGACTAGGTTCTTCAATCACTTCCTAAGTCACATAGTGAGTTCCTTTGGGACTACTATGTAACAGACTATGACATGACCCTTAATGATCTTACCTATTTGTTTGATGCTGTTAAATCAGCAATGATTTGGAGCACTGGTAAAGCAAATTTGATTGGAAGATCGACTTCCCAAACTTCTATGGACATTGACAATGGTAACATTGGAAATCCAGAAAAACTTTCTCTTCCCAATGGAAAGGGATCGGCCATAGTCAACTCGGTTGACCAAATGGTAAAGAGAAAGGCTAAGTCTGAGATTGTCCCATGTACCATTCCCAAAGGGTCCATATGTTTCTATTGCTAAAGGAAGGGGCATTGGTTGCTAAGCTGCCAAATTTACCTGAAAGATCATAAGGATGGTAAAGTCAAAAAGTTTGACTCTACTTTGGGTAAAATCCATTATCTAACTCTATTAAGTTCCTAATTGATGATTCTTAATACAAAATGTGACTCGGTTACATTTTGATGTTTGGCAGGATCAAGCAAAGGGAAGGAAACTTAAAGGAAGAGTATGATGAATCTGATCGCGAAGATGGATTTCAATCGCATGGTTCGAAGATCGAATTCTTGAGCTACTACTTAGGAGTTATGATAGATTGCTAGAAAATATGCAATAGCATAGTTTTCATTTAAAGTTGCATTGTAAGGAAAAAGTTTTTTCCGCATTTTATAAATAAAAATAATATTTTGTTTTATTTTATATCTCCTTGCAATGGCATTTATAGAAAATGGATGTTGTATATTTCTAGCAGTAATGGAAATATGAATTTGATTCTTTTATTTGTAGTAGTGTCTAAATTTACCAAATAAGGAAAGATTCTCTTCACCCAAGTTTCAATCAGACCAAAACGTGGAATCATGCAAGTTATATTGTATGATGAATGAGAATTTTCATCTTTGGAAAATTAAGACTAATTCCTTGTTCACATGTATATGTGAGTCAAGTGAAGGACTAAGGGATCGAGTACACATTCTTGTGCACTGGTCAAGTCCACCACAAAGATCGATAAGACTATTCGTCATGATTTACTAAAGTTTAGTAAATATGGTTATACTTATAAGTTTAAGTATAATTCTGAAAAATTGGAAAAGTTTCGATGTATGGCAGAACGGATGAGAAGAATCAAATTAGGTAGAAAGATAAAAGTTTCTCAAATCTGAAAAGATGGGAGAGTACTTTTTTATCATGTTTTGTGATCATCTTAATGATTAAGAAACCATATCACAATTGGTCCTCTAAGGACATCTTAGTGCATTCCTATGGCTAAGAAGAGGAATCATGAATTTTTGAAATGGTTAAATCAAGAAGATGAGTCATACTTCGTTCCAAAATAATTCTTAGAGTCATACTCCAAGATTGTAACTTGAGTGACATATCTTAAAGAAGGTTTATAACACTTGTCAAATGTAAGAGTAAAATGTGTTCTACTCTTGTACATTTGAAATTGGTAAGTTGTGATGTTTTGGATAAAACAGAGACCAACTAAGGCCAGTTGTGTGAAGTGTTTGTCTTGATAAGAATCCACACTATCTCTTGAATATTTGTTTGTCAAGGAATGACTCTTGGTAAGAGAGTCTTATATGTCAAGAGGACAGTGGGAGTCTTAAAGATCCTGAAAGAGTTTCAAGAACTAATCAAGAATAAAACCTGTTGTTTATCACTAGCACACGACTTGGGGTTTATAACCTATCGTGTTGACATATTCCTATTTCTGTGCCCATTCCAGTTAAAGTTGGTTTTGCATATGAGTTATGTGAGTTCTCGATTGGTTGCATAACAACTTGGAACACATGGTAGGCCCTTGTGCTGCAAGATGGCAAGAAATTAAGATTGAACAAGTTCAATCCATATAATTTTGGATTTGTCACTTACCTTGTCTTGTGATTATGGTTTTGACAAACTCACATGGATAGGAACACATACACCATAAAATCTAAGTGTCATAAGGTTTCTCTCCGATTCATGAAAATGATGGTGAGGAAACGCTTTCACTAAGTAGATTTTAAGTAGATAGCAATTGTGATATTTGCATTCTCAAAGTCGTTAGTGGAGCGCGTGTGGTTAACCGGCACACTAACATAGACTTGTGAGAAATGGCAAAGGTCTAAACAATTAAGACTATGATTACGGCATCCATTTTCATACTTCTAAAAATTGTTTAGACACACATGTGAGCTATCTAAGGAAAGGTGTATGATTTTGATAAAGTTTTATCAAAACATCTCGAATCAGAAATTTGAAATTTAGTAAGAAAGTCAATAAAGTATTGATTTCTAGAAATCCAGCTGATTTCTGAGTACATGTCAAATCTAGTGGGAGCATGAGTGGTATGCTAATAATCATCATGTCAGTGGGAGCATGATAATTATGATAAGTGTTGCAAGTTAGCAATGTTAATTATAGAAAACAAAAGTTTCAATTGGGAAAAGTTATTTTGCTATAATTAAGGGAGAAGAAAGTATACTTCATTTCAATTCTAAAAGCTTAGATTGAGATTTTAATCATCTTTAGTCAAGGATATATATATATATATATATATATATATATATATATATATATATATATATATATATATATATATATATATATATATATATATATATGAATTTTATGTTGGAATAGTTCAACTTAAGGAAATTCTATATATATTGTGTTCTCAAAATTCGATTATGATTACGACATCCCTCTTCATAGTCGAATTATGAAAACATGGCAAATTAAAAATATTGTAGCAAAAGACTGAAAAAGGATCATGTCTTTATGTGAGACATCATGAATCGTGTCCCATATGCTTCGGGTATAGGATCGATTACATGTGCTATAATATTTATCCTTTCTAAATTTTCCAAATGCCCAGGGCATTAAGAGGGGAAAAGGTCTAGAATTGGATATGACTAAGATAATTAAGCAATTGTCGAGGACAATCTAAGGTTTACCAAAGGTTG
Source organism: Lactuca virosa (assembly GCF_052849685.1). Taxonomy (NCBI): domain Eukaryota; kingdom Viridiplantae; phylum Streptophyta; class Magnoliopsida; order Asterales; family Asteraceae; genus Lactuca; species Lactuca virosa. The sequence goes on from NC_136426.1 coordinate 182,659,761, forward strand.
GTTGCTCATGGGCAGTTGGAAGTATATTGTAAAATTTTGGAAACGACCATATTGACATATTCTGAAAAGAGGCAACTCTTGTTCAAAAGTAATAGTCAAAATGGGAATATGGAAATGTCTCCATAGGTGGAAGTTATTCAATCTGTGTAAGATTAGAAAACTTAATGCAAGAAGGATGTTCAGAGCAATGTACTTTGAATTTGAGACTTCGTTTCCATGGAATTGATCTCCAATGGAATACTCTGTAATGTCTGATGACAAGTCTTTGTGACTTTGTACATAGTCGTTACAAGATGATCAATGCATATAAGTTTAGAATCTAACATATTTCGGTAAATGGCAGGAATTTGGAATTCTTATATTTACCGTAAGGATTTGGGTTTGTGAAATGAGCATCATTGGAATCATGGTCAATTGGTCTATTTCACAAAGTAAGGATCATAGACAAACACAGTGCGCATACTTGGTGTATGGCATAACTATTGTTTAGAAAACATAGTTTACATGATTGGAGCATGGGACAACTATTGATTTAATTCAAGTATTAAGTTGATAAATTCGAAACATTATACAATGAATAATGAGTAATCAATATGGTGTTTAAATAAAAGGTGTTCTATTTACTCTCAAAGGTGCTTGGGGCCATATTGAATTAGTATTATTCTTGTGTTTCACTTTGCATGTTTTGACTTCCCGAATAACTGGATTATTCAAATTCTCCACAGTCGGTCATATGTTGGAAGTAGGTATGAATCAAGACTGTCATGAAGTTGGCTTGTAGATGTCTAAGGTGTTGGACATAGCAAGAGTTGCTACAACATTTATGAGTGCTCATAAGTTCTGAGTATTGGATTAAACCCACACTCATTTGAATCACTTCATGGATTTTATCATGAGTGATCATGAGATGATAATATCTTATATTCTTCAAACCTAGAGATATGATTTGTTGACTATGAGTTGGTTAACATTTATTGCACGAAAACGCTTCAGTAACTTGATGTTATAAAACATGCCTTTGTGTATGATTCAACAAGTAGTAGGACAAGCATATGAGTCGAAGTTTATCCATTCCTTTTACCCTTGGAGGGATAAAAGCGATATATGTGGGTCCCTCGATGATTTAGTGATGACACCCCTAAATGCTTGGCCAAGCCTGGACTGATTTGATTTGTTCAATTAGTCAGTCGTCATAAGTTGGAAATTGGGAAACAACAAACGGACAGAGAGAATGATTATAATCCATGTCTCAGTCCATATGATATCTAGAATGGAGGAATATATGATCCCTTATCTAATGGACACGTCATTTGACTAGGTCAGAGTTCGGCAGCGGCTTTAAGAGCTACGATTGCTAGTCGGGATCTTGGAGTCATGCTTGAATAATAGTCTAAGACTTATCCAAGTGGGAGACTGTTGGATTAGATGTCTAAGCCCATAACTATTATTGGTGTGTATTCGACCCGAGAGTAGCATGGTCCATTTGGGTTGCACTTCACCGGAACAATTTATATGGACAGTCTTTTGAGAATAGTATGTTTATGATTTATATTAATATATTATTAGTTCTAATATATTAATATGGAATCATATTATTTAATTAGTATTGATCAAGAATTAATTTGGTGATCAAAAGGAACTAATTAAATATAGACTCTTATATTTATATAGAGTGGGCCAATGCTTATTCAGAATGGGCTAGGCTTACATGGAAAGTCCATGGATAGTCCATGGAGCTTTAACCCATGGATCTTATGGAAATGAAAGGTCATGGGTATTAGGGTTTACATGAATGTAACCCTAATCCACCACGCTATATAAAGGGGTCCTTGGCACATGAAATGACACTAGTATGTGAGGATACAAGAGTGGGCCAATTTCTAGTGTGCATTCTATTCTCTCAAGTTTTCCATGGTGTTTTTGGTGATTTGTGATTCCATTTTAGGCTTCCACACTATTGGGGCTAAGCTCTTAAAGTTCAAGACTTCAAGCTACATAAAAAGGTATGTTATCTAACTAGGCTTTTGTAGTATAGTTGCTTCATATTATGCTAGTTAGGATAAAACCTTGGAATATTAAATATTTGCATGTATAATAGAGAAAACATAGATCCAAGGTCTATAGGGTTGCATGTACACCATAGGAGTGTTAGAATGCTCAAAACCCATCAGTCCCCATCCCCACTTTTTGTCATACGGGGATCCCCGTCCCCATACCCGGTACCCGGTTTTGCGGGGAATACCCTTCCCCGGTTGGGGCGGGTTAACCGGGTTTCCCAACGGGTCCGGTCATATTGCCATCCCTAGAGGGAATCACTCCCTCCTCCTGGTTTACCGGAAAAAAGGCAATAAATCCACCACCGTTATTATGTGGTTTACCGGAGAAAAAGGCAATAAATCCACCACCGTTATTATGTGGTTTACCCGAAAAAAAACACCATCTCTCCTTTCCAAACTATGCCTCTATCGCTGGAGTCTTACCACGTTCTCATAAACCACCACAGTTCATGGTCTCTGTTGGAATTAGGGTTGAACTCTTAACCAGAGGAAAACATAAACAAAGCTCATCAGAAAATTCTTATAAGTCAACGAAGTCTATGCCGGAAAACAAAACGGATCAGAATACTTATTATTATTATCGAAAATCCTCCAAAACATTCATTCCTCCTCATTTTGGGGATTTCAAGTGAATAACACACAAGTATATACGCATAGTTCCATGCTCCTTTTAACACCACAACCATTGTCGAAAACTAAGCTCCATAAATCAACTTGAAATCCTCCGGTGGCTCTTATAGATCTGGATATGTATCTAACATCGGAGACTCTACAATCAACATCAATCTGAACAATAAATGGCCAAACGCATGACCGTTAACTGATATGCTTATCTTTGTAAGTTCTAGCAACTGCTAGCATTATTCGCCATCTGTAATTCAAAAACCAACTTCTTTTGTGTGTTCGAAAACACCCTTAACTTTTAGGGCAACTGAATGATTTGGGATTGATAATTATCACAGGTTAGCTTCTTAGGGTTCAAAGGATGTATGTCATTGCTATGCTAAGATGTAGGGAAAGGACTATCTTGATTAAAAGAGGGAAAAACGTTTGCTATTTGTATGTGTGCTTGAGAAACTGAATACCACAATCCAAATCGGTTGTTGAGTACAAATTTAGATCGTTTCGAGGTCTTTAGTTTGGGCTATGGATGCTTTTTGTATCATGGATGGATTTAGTTGGTTTTTGGGTGAGTGTTCATAAGTGTGGTATACACACCCACCAATGGGTCCCACAGCCAACTTGAACTTGTGACATTTTTAACTGCATGTGGATGTGTCCAATAACAAGTATACACAACAACTTTTGTCTTCTTTTACAAACAATTGTAATGTATTTTAGTTTGTGTATTTTCCTTATGGTTATTTCTTTATATGTGTATAAAAAACTCCCGGCTCAATGTAGATCCAACCTTTTAGCAACTTCAAATGGCTATTGTTGGCTACTTATCCAAAATGTTGGAGGGCATCTCGGTCATTTTGATTGTTATGAGTTTGACATTGCTAATGGTCCGTGTCATATATGTTAAACCACTTCATAATACTCCCTTGAGAAGTTGGAGTAGCCTTGTTGTTTTGGGTTCATCCAGTTGTATTGCATCGGGTCATGTTTGTTACAAAGTTTTTAGGGCTATTTATTTTGTTTATTATAGCATTATACTTTCAGTTTCTTCCTATTGCAAGTTTGCAACATTGCACTTTGAAAAATTTACCCATTATAGTTATAGTATAATCATCCAAATAAAAAGCAATTTTCAATGTTGTTATTGGAGATAATTTTTATAGTATGACTTCCTAATCAGAAAAGAAAAACTGAAAGTACAATGCTAAAATTAGGTAGATCTTTCAAAGTACAATGCTTTAATAAGAAAATTGGAAGTACAATGTTGTACTAAAAAGAACACAAAGTTAATTAAATGGTCCCCGTGGTTTACAATAGTCACAGATTTAGTCTCTCACTTTTTTCTTTATGTGAATGGCCACTGTTGTTTCATTTTCTTGCATCTTTGATCCTTGACTAATATAAAATTACATTTATACCCTTTTTAATTTCATTTACCTTTTCTCAACTAACTTTAATTTAAGGAAGAAAAAAAAGCAAATAAAACCTCCAAACCCCCACCCCGGCCACCGTCCCCTCTTCTTCATCATTGTTCTTCCTCCACCATCTTTCTCTGTCTTACTGGTTCTCTACCTCTGTTTTCAAGTCATGTGGTTTACAAAGGTTAAGAAAGGAAGCCAAAATGTTGGGTTTGAGGCTTTGGTTTGATTGGGTGTCGACACTTAATGTGGCACTTCATCCATTGGTCCATAGCATGTCTAGATGAATAGATGCAAAATCATAAAAGGAGAAGAGAATCAGAAGTGTAACAGGTTTGCTGTCTTAGGAAAAGAAAAAGTTCTTGGATAAGGATATTGTATTCTGTTTTATAATGAATTTTATACAGAAACCGATTACATGAGATGACATGGATCAAAAAGCAAGTCATGGGTTTGTTCGGTTAAGGTGCTGCTGTGAAAGCATTGGCCACAAAGTACCACAAAAACAACGACCACTGCAATAGTTTTACTTCCAGAAAAGACAACTTATGAAGATTATCTATATCTTTTTCTTATTTTGGTTCTCAATGATGAAAAATAAAAATGTTTTTCTCCAAATAACCAATGAAAAAGATAGAGATTCAAATGAGGTATGTATGTGTAACTAGCAGCAATATATTCAACTATGAGAAGCATGTCGACTCAGCACTAACATTTTAGTCTTTTCTCTCAATCACATGAACCAAATCAACAAAATATATACATTAATAAAAACAACATTACGACTTGCATCATATCCCTTGCATGTGTACTAATTAACTCAAAAACCATTCATATTGTTTTCCCCTGTTTTTGGCTATCAAAGATACAATTATCAAAAAAAAAATTGAAAAATCGTTACTAGAGGTGACAACAAGCAAATCATCTAAATTCTTCTGTAAAAAAAATGATATAACTCATTGAGTTACATGCAATTTAGTTACATCAGCATTTGATTACCCATCTTACTAAATGCATCTATTTTGAATTCTGACAGCCATGTACAGCAGCCTGTCTTTCTCAAAGCATTTTGATGTCAAGGACGAAACCTTGAAGATTCCCCTTTACCCTATGGATAAAGGGAAAGCCAGAAAATTATAAAATCTCACAAAGTATATACGCACAATATAATACAAAACGCTGTGAAAATGAATACACCAATTTTAAAGCATCAGCTACAGAGTCACTAAACGAAACCCTTGACTTGTATAGTATGATTGTTAGCAAGTTGAAAAGGCTTCAAGTTAAAAAAGATAAATATTTAATCTATGTCTAGGCTAAGAGCTCAATGGTAAACAGTGAGAATTGTAATCTAAACAACTAAATATCTTAGCAATTTATCAATATACATGGAGAAGTAGCATAACATGAAACACTGATTGCTCAAAGTCAAATGCAATGTGGTGGATCATTTCCATTTATTAGAGGGAATTCAATGAACTCTGAATGTCAAATAATAGTTTAAGGTTAGATAAAGTTTATTGGAGGAAAACAAACTATGAAGCAAACCCTAGTGAATTTGTGGCAAATAACCAGAGATAGAGGCTGTGGAATGCTGGGTTCCAAAAAATGTGATCAGATTTTGGATTTTCTAACAAAGAAGTTCCACAAACTATGAATGAGAAAGTGCAGATGGGACAAATGTGATGGAGAAATATCAACTAAAGTGGAGATCCGGTCATCATCTCATCAGGACTCTAATAAACAAGCCTACTTCTTCCTTAGGGTCGCTGATCCAAATTCAAAGGATCTAAGTATTTAATTTTTCCAATTCTAATATTTCTATTAACGGACTCAGAAAACATCTTGCAAATGTTGCCTCTAAACATGTAGAGAAATCGATTCAAATTCAAAAAGCGGAGGAAAATGAAATGTAGGTAAATATATTGGTGGAAGTTCAGAATGAGGAGGCCCTTAAGGCAAAGACTAAGACTGTAGTAAAGAAGTATAATAGATGAATTGTATGAGATTTTGAGAGAAGAGAAAACTGAATTGTATGATTAAAATTCTCAACAACAAGACAAGATAAATCGACTCAATAGTGTCAAACATTTGAACCAAAAGACCTTGATTACAACCAAAAGCACCTTGATTACAACCAAAAGCACCAAATTTAGAGCCCTAAATGAAGGGAATTAGGTATCCATAATTCCTGTGCGCCTACTCTAAGATTAAATAGTTGGAAAGAATTAGACAAAAATTTCATGCCCCATCATATCAGCCCCAACTATGTTTTGACGTTATCTGTACAAGCAAGCATCTATTGAAAGGTTATAACTCCTTTTATTTTGTTACATCCTAAAACAATCAAAGATATGATATATAACATACTTGGATGTGTATGCCCTTTGTTCATGTGATGAAAGAAAGGTTTGGTTGTCAAAAAGTATACCTCACGTGCATCACTAGTTATGTCGGGCTTTCTTGGGGATAAAGCTCTAAACCACAATTTCTCTTATTCTGAGAACATATAAAAAGCAATATGTTAATATTCATTCACAAACATCCACTTAGACAAAGCAGTTTTTATTGGGTCTCGATATATTTATGCGATCCAACATATCAAGACATAATGAGTTAACATAGACCCATTCATTTAAAAGTTAGAAGTATAATTTTTATTTTTCATATACTATAAAAAAAAACAAAATCTTATATTAGAGGTCAATAAAATCAATGATAAATGCCAAATGGGTTAGATCATTATACATAAGACACGACAGTAAAATATTTAATAAAAATGACATCTACCTTGATAGTCGGGGCCGCCGGTAACGAATTTACGATGATAGGGAGATAAATGAATCCCATAATCAAAAAACCGTCTGTTGTATAGAATGTATTGTCCTGTTGTAGTTTGAAAAGGAGAGATATCTCCACCAATTATGTGATTCCATGACTTGTAATAACCCAACGCATCTTCTTCTTCATCCTTCTTCTCTCCATCTTCATACACAAGACTCACCCCACACTCCTTTACAAGTTCATTATATGTCTCTGTAACAGTAATAGTAACATGGTCACCCGCCTCCATTTCATTCATCCCAAACATCCAATGACTTAACACCAGACAACTACTACACTTTTCACCTTCAGTAAATCTGTTCCCGTAACGTTCATATATCCAGGTTCGTTTCTTTGTTATATTACTAATTGTCATCATTGGCGTAAGGGGGAACTGGAACAGATCATATGAATACTGAAAGCTCTCATCAGGAAATCGCCATGTGTGTAGATAGCAGAAGTTGAGTCCTGTAATGAGGTTGTTTGGAGATGATGATGATGGGATGGTAAATGATATCGATGGTCCCACGCTTCTATGCCTAAACCAACTCGGCATCTCCTCTGCCACATATATTGTGCTAAATATTCCAAATTCATAAAACATCTGCCAAATACAACCACCTTAATTAACCATCATAAAAATTATATTATACGTATTCACATAAAGACAAACAATTAAGTTAAGTTAATAACACAAAACCTGGATTTCAGATTCGGAAGAATTAGTTCCCGCAGGCCTTTTTTCAAGAAAGTCTAAATTAATCCAGCCCAAGCTGTGTAATACCTTTTCCTCAACACTCGCCATTGCTCGGATTTTGACCATACCTTCAATTTCGTATGACCCGAATGCGCAATCTAACCATGTGTAATCTATCCAGTTTACTGATAACTGGAGTGGGGACATTTCTCGATCAAATACAACTTTTTCTACACAATAGAGATCATAAGAATTAATACGCAACTTCCTTAGTGTATGTGGAGGGTACTCGACTGACTTCAATTTTTTTGCACTTCGCCATACTAAGTATCTCAAGTCTAGGAAGGGTTCTCACACAACTGGGCATGGAATTAATAGGATTTCCATCTAAATATAATGTCTTTAACATGGATAGGCAACTAAAGTCTGTGGGAAAGGATTCATGTGACAAATTATTATTTGCAAGTGACAACTTTACTAAAGACCTCGGTAAAGACATTGCAAAGGACTTCAAATCACGTGCTCTAGCACCCACAAAGGCAGGGAAAGAGGTTCTTCTATTTATGTCAATGTTGTTATACGAACTCATTTCCGGTGAATCCATATCCATATTCTTGATTCGAGGTTCCCCAAAATTACAACCATCTACCAACACTGTTTTAACCTTCTTTAACATGCCTATATTTTTTTGGAAGTTTTTCAAGCTTCTTGCAGTAGCTCAGATCGATGAGGAAAAGTTCAACACATTGCCCAATTGATTCACAAACATCAAGCAAACCAACGCAATTTCTAAGTATCAACCTCTCAAGCGCAGGGAGTTGGTCAAAGTCTCTAACACTATGAAGCTTTTTGCAAAAACTAAAATTAAGAATCTTCAGTGAACCAAACAACCTTTTCTCTTTTAAACACGATCTATTCAACTACATAAATAGAAATTAGTTGGAACAGTATTGAATTTCATCAACTCACATGCAAGAATAATAAAGGAGGATAAGTTTACCGTTTGCCTCTTCGGAGGTCGTTGTCGATTACTATAACAACCAACAAATGATTCAATATTGCTATATGACATGTCAAGAGCGACAAGATTTTGTATAGGTAATTTTTAAGGTATAGACTTTAAATGAAACCCATGCATACACAAGCCTCTTAACTCCCCTGGAAAGTTCTCATAAGACCCATGCATGTGCGCATAATTGAGTTGTAATAGCATAAGACTATCCATGTTACTGAATGCATCCATTTTTAGCTTAAATGATGCTCCTAACTTCTCTTTCTCAATCATTCGCATGTCAAGGGCAAGGCCTAGAAGATTTCCCGTACCCTAAGAAGAAACAGAATGCAAATAAACAAATTAGGCGATACAAAATATTTTGGACATGCACACTACTGAACACATACATGGCTTCTTTACCTTTTTTTGTTTTAAGACTCTTAATAACTCCTTATGACACCATAATCGACTTTGCTTCCATGGATTGTCAAGTGATTCTTGACATACTGTAACATCCCAAGTTCAGAAGCAAGAAGTTGAAGGGTGTTATGTGAAAATTAAGGAAGGAACTCGACGAGTAGGTCTCTTGACTCGTCGAGTCGAATCGAGTGCCGGGCACGTGTTTAAGTGGCCTGACTCGCCGAGTCGGCGGCTGGACTCGATGAGTCAGTGTTGGATGAGGAAAACCCTAATCTTAGGGTTTGCACCCTATTTAAAGGACTTAATGTCCTCCCCTCAGCCCCCTTAGCACCCTTTGAGATCCAGAAACCCTAATTTTGTGTGAGACTTCATTGTTGAGGAGATTGGAGCTTGGAAGAGGAATTTGGTGTAAGGAGCTTGAGGAATTAGAGGCTAGCATCAAGGGGCTTGTGTAGATCTGGGATCTACATCAGTTTGGGAACATCTCAGAGGTAAGAAGCCATTATCTTAAGCTATTTCCTTTTTGATTCATCCTTGGTGGTTGATTTGGAGTTCCTTAGTTTGTTTGGAGATAATATGATGAGATCTTGGTGCATGAGTTAGATCTGGAGTTGAAACTCCAGATCTGAGTTCTATTTGGATCAAACATGCATAAAGCCCTTTTAGTTGCTATGCAAAAACCATTCCCCATGAGTTAAGTTCCTTCCTAGCTTGGTTTTTGGAATTATGGGACATGAAGCACGTAAAGGTGGCAACTTTATGTTGCTAATGCACTCTAGGGATCCAGATCTATTGTTTGGAGCAAAGGAGTAGCTCTGTATCTCTCGAATATGGGAATGCACGTATGAACTCGGCGAGTCTGGGAGATGACTCGGCGAGTTGGGTCAGGGTTTCAGGCATTGAGTCGCGTAGTGACTCGGCGAGTCGCATGGGTGACTTGGCGAGTCATATGATGATGAGCATTGGACTTGACTAGTTGGAAGAACAACTCAGCGAGTCTGATGAAGGTTGCCGTGGGCTCGGCGAGTTTGTTCTTGGACTCGGCGAGTCAAGACGCAGAACTCCCCAACCTCTTATGGTTAGACTCAGAGCAGTGAGTTGAGTGGTGACTCAATGAGTTGGTCAGGTTAAGACTCGGAGATTGTGGAACTCGACGAGTCATGGGGTGACTCGATGAGTTGAGTCGTGTTATGAGAGTTTTCTGAGTTTAGGAACTCGGCGAGTCAATGGGTTGACTCGGCGAGTAGGGTCAATCAGGAAGGTGGACTTTGACCAGTTTGACCTTCAGGGGTATTATGGTAATTTTTGGATATTTATGTCCTTGGATTATGTCCTTGGATCATTGATGATGATAGGTGTTGAAGTTGGAGGCAGTGCTTCGGGTTTGTGCTTTCGTGATTTGGATCGGCAGTTGCAAGCTGAGTTATCCTCACTATATCAACAGAGTCTAAGGCACCAAGTCCGACCCTTTATCAGATGGGAATCCGGGTATTTGTTTGATATGTATTGATTTGCTATGTCTGCATCCTGGTAATTAGGATGGTATTATGTTAGTGACGTGGTTGAGGTCGGTATCCTGGTATATAGGGTAATGCTATGTTAGTGACCGGTTAGGTCGGTATCCTGGTTAGGATGTTGTTATGCGGTTTGATCTGATAGATCGGTTTGTCTGGAGATTATTATGTGATTGACTGTTTTATGTGCACATGGTTGTTGACTGAGGTTGAGTTGAGGCGGGTCCTGCTTTGTGCTGTAGGCCAACATACCCAGGGCGGAACGGATAGACCGTAGGCCCAGCGAGCGGTCCGAATAGGCTGAAGGCCCCGGGAGGGCGGTCCAGACGTGCCAAGGCTCGAGGAGTGGACCAGACCGACTGAAGGCCCGGTGCGGGCGGACCAGTCATACTGTAGACTCAGAGAGTGGACCAGGTGGACTGAAGGCCCGGTGCGGGCGGACCAGTCACACTGTAGACTCGATATGCATGGTTATTCTGTATTATGATATGATTTGATATGTGTATGGATATGTGGTTGGTATTTAGGGGGTAACTCACTAAGCTTTCGGGCTTACAGTTTCAGTGTATTGTTTCAGGTACTTCAGGAGATCGTGGCAAGGCGAAGGCGTGATCGTACCGCTCCTCATTTTTATGCTGATATTTCTGGGATACTCTGATAATAAAGTAATTAAAAACCTTTTTGTAATAATTAATGGATTTGGGTTGTTTTTGAAAAGTTTAAATTGGTTGGAAAATTATGGTTGTTACAAGTTGGTATCAGAGCCTTGGTTTGAGTGAATTGGAGGAACATTTGTGTGAATCCAGTCTCAAATCAAGGAGGGATTTTCAAAATGATTTTCAAAAGGTTTTCGAAATAAGTAAAGGAGGATGCAGAGGGTACGATCAGCCAGAGCCAGTAAGTAGACCCCAAAATACCATACAAGTTATTTTGATTATGTGATTTGTTAGAACAGCATGCTAGTACTAGGCTAGGGATCTTCAGGAATTGCATGATAGAATTGCCTGATTATGTGATGCCTACTAGCCAAGGGTTTTCCTTATATGAGATATTCAGCTTTTCCTATAGGAGTGAGGATTGAGCGCTCGCCGTGTGTGTGTATATGGTTAGAGTGTTGTGGTGATACTTGAGACAAATATGGGTAGGTGTGGAAGGTTGTATGGGCCCGTACTACTGAAAGCATAGGACCTATACTCGTATCAAGGAAGTCACAACTCTCTAGGGTGTCGGTTATGAGATAGTTCCCCGGGCGGTTATGTGATGTGTTTAAGGGTCTTGTTGGTGTTTTCCAGTATGGCGATTACGAGACGTATCGGGGCAGGATCCGGTTCGGGATCGGGATCAGGAGAGGGTGGTCAGGATGGACCAGTACCACCCGAGGTCATTGGTCAGATGAGTACGGATGAGTTGGATGCCAGGATTCGTGAGATCCTGCATGATAAGGTTGCTGCCATGTTCAGGGCTGAGTTGACAGAGATGTTTGGGTCGATCAAGACCGCCATGGTTGAGTACTTTGATGAGCGCTATGCAGCTCTTGCGGAGACGGCTGCCGCGGCAGCTACAGCGGCTGTAGCAGCGGCGGGGGGAGGAACCGGTTGAGGTTTTCAGTATCGGGACTTCGATAATACGAAGCCCCCTTACCTTTGATGGAGTTCAGGATCCTATCATTGCTATAAGATGGTTGTCAGACGTGGAGGGTTGTTTCTTCACGTGTTCATGCCCTGCGGATCATAGGGTGAGGTGTGCTCTGAACCTTTTGAGGCTCGGAGCGAAGGATTGGTGGAGGTTGACTACGGGATCTTATTCCGATGTGCATCGGGCTGCGGTTATGTGGGATCATTTCCAGGAAATGTTCAGTACTCGTTATGTTCCGCGAGTTGAGAGAGAGAGAGAGAGAGGTTGGATCAGGAGTTTTTGGAGCTAAGGCAGGATTGAGAGTCGGTGACGGAGATCACCAGGATGTTCTCTGAGAGGGCGATGTTTTGCCGGAGTTTGCTTCAGAGCAGGCTCAGATGTTCCAATATTTGAGTATGATCAAGAGGGATATCCGGTAGTTTGTGTCCACACAGAGATGTGATACCTTGTTGGAGTTGCAGGAGGCTGCCAGGCGGCGCGAGTTGGAGATTGAGTTGCAGTTGCGAGAGCAGAGGCAGGCCCCGGTGCAGTCGCAACCGGCGCCGAAACGGTCCAAAACCGTTGACTCTAGGGTTGGAGGTTAGAGCAGCCACACTTGTAAGAAGTGTGGGAAGGGTCATTCCGGAGTTTGCCGATCCAGTGGTGTGTGTCACAAGTGCGGGAGAGAGGGGCATTATGAGAGGGATTGCCGTCAGTCGGCCACGGTGCAGGATATGAGGATTTGTTATCATTGCCATCAGGTTGGGCACTTGAGGGCCAACTGTCCACAGCTTGTTGCAAGACCGGTGCTGGCTCCAGCACCGGCCACTTTGAGGATTACTGGCGGGGGTCAGGGTGGAGCGGAGCCTCCGAGGGCTCAGGGACGCGCTTTCCAGCTTATAGCAGAGGAGGTCAGGGCAGAGCCAGATGTAGTTGTGGGTATGTTTCCATCTTGTTATCTTGTTATTTGTGTGGTATTGTAAATCTATCTGCCTTTTTCCGCATGAGGATTCAGGAGGATTCATGGTCGGAAGATAAGATATAAGATCTCGCTGCTAGGAATAGCAACTGCGATGTGAGAAGTGTTCAGTTGAGATTCGAACTTCCTTTGAGTTCGGGATGTTCGATGTCAGGGCAGTGTTCTGTGGTGGTTGCTCACTCCATAGGGAATCAACTCATGGAGAAGGGGTCGATACCAGATGGGGTCGGTCGATTCATGCCGGTTTTGCCATTGGTAATTAGTAGTTGGTGCACTAAGTGGGGAGAATTGGAAAATTATCAGGTGAAACAGCAAGCATCCAAGGATGGTTAGCTGTTGGATTCAGCGAGTGTCATTAGCCGAGAGTGTGGTATGGTTAGAGCTGGGATAGACACATGGGGCAGGGAACAGACCATGGTTTCATGTATGGTAGTCGATCGGTGTGAGGCCTGGGATTAGGCCGGGGTAAATTGTTTTTTTTATAGAACGAATCTGGAGTTCGGAACCCCAAGAGGGCTAGAACAGACTGCATGGGAGAGATTCCCAGAAAGAATGGTTCAGGGAGATGTGCAACAGTTTTTGGGTGGTCCGGATAGACTGAAGGCCGGTGGGCATACCAGTCAGGCCGAAGGCTCGGAGAACGGTCCAGATAGGTTGAAGGCCCGGGAGGGTGGTCCAGACATGCTGAAGGTTCTGAGAGTGGTCCAGATAGGCTGAAGGCCTGATGAGGCAGTCCAGTCATGCTGAAGACTCTGTATGTGTTAGTAGACCTGTATGCGGAGAATGAGTGAGTGTGTCGCCGTGAAATAGCAATTGATAAGGTTTGGCCCCAAGTATTGATCATGATGATGGAGTTAGCTAAAGGCCGTGTATGGGCTTTGTTAGCTGTGTGATCAGATTCGGAGTATATGGGAGTTAGGGATTAGCAGTTGCTCTGCATTGGGTGGTGTAAAGTGGAGTTTTAGCACCATGACACTTCTGATGTGGTAAAGGTCGTTGAGTAGACTTCCTTGAAGAATGGAAAGGAAAGGTATGTTGCTCCGGGGAAGGAGTGTTGGTCATCTGAAGGGAAAGCAGTAGTGTAAATGGATGATGGGAAGTATTTCAGTTATTGATAATGAGCACTGAGATGGTACCAGTAGTATGGAAGCACATCCGAGTTGGTTGTTCGTTGAGGTTGTAGAACAGTTAGCGCTGATGTCGAATCAGAGGAGTTCGGAAGTGATGCAAGGGTTGATCCTTGGCATCCAAGTATGGATGTAGTCATGAGTTTTGTATACGGTGGGGTTCCATCTAAGGGATATCTGAACCCATCGGTGGTGTGCCTGGTATTCCAGCCCGAGGCTGATTGGGCCAGGTACGGTGTGGATGTGCCTATAGACGGGTGTCCATGGGAGTTGCTCAGAAGCTGAAGGATGCATTATCTTGTCAGCGCGGAAGGGGATTGGGTTCGGGAAGGGAACGGAAGGAGTTCCCAGCAGGGTGATTTGATAGAAGTACTGCCAGTTTGGGCAAGGGATAGCAGGATTGTACTGGGGCAAGACCCGGTGGTTTGTATGGTATCCAGTTTCGCAAGCGGCAAATGAATATGTAATTCGGAAATATGGTAGCATCATCGAGTGGTACTTATTTGAGGAGTATTGTCAAAGGATAAAAGAAATCGGTGGCCGACTTGAATCAGCTGTCAGGACTCTGCAGGAGAAGAGTGGGATCTTATAGGGGTGGATAGTAGTATTTGGAGGAACCTGGGTCGGTTCGAGATCAGAAGCCGTATTGTAGGAGTATTGTCCGAAATTGTATGTTGCGGCAGGCTTCGAGGACGAAGCCTAATCTAAGTGGGGGAGAATTGTAACATCCCAAGTTTAGAAGCAAGAAGTTGAACGGTGTTATGTGAAAATTAAGGAAGGAACTCGACGAGTAGGTCTCTTGACTCGTCGAGTCGAAGCAAGTGTCGGGCACGTTTTTAAGTGGTCTGACTCGCCGAGTCGGCGGCTGGACTCGATGAGTTAGTGCTGGATGAGGAAAACCCTAATCTTAGGGTTTGCACCCTATTTAAAGGACTTAATGTCCTCCCCTCAGCCCCCTTAGCACCCTTTGAGATCCATAAACCCTAATTTCGTGTGAGACTTCATTGTTGAGGAGATTGGAGCTTGGAAGAGGAATTTGGTGTAAGGAGCTTGAGGAATTAGAGGCTAGCATCAAGGGGCTTGTGTATGTCACACCCCAAAACCAAAAACGGCGGAAACGTTCTGGGGTGGAGGACGTCATGTACAGTATCACAACAATGCATAATAGTAAAGACAAGCAACAACATCCATTGCATTAATATAATAATTGTAATACAAGCGTGTTCTGTATAGTTTGTAAGACACCAAAAGCATAATCAAAATAAAAGATGAGTCTTGTATGTGCTCCATCTTCTCAAAAGCTTCATCTGTGCCTGTCTACTGATGACCTGAGAATACAAGTTATTTTGAAAGAGTTTATCAGCATAAAGCTGGTGAGTTCATAAGTATTTAGTGTCATTGCTTGTATAAAAATGTTTGTAATAATGTAATGTAGTAACTGATTTCAAATGGTTGTAAATAGTATGCTCCCTAGAAAACCCTATATTTTTTAGTAAAAAGTAGTCTTTTACCAAGACCCGATTGTTTGTATGTTTGTTCTTTCGTAAACATAAGGTTTTTTCCCCAGTGAAAGCTATTAGTATGAAAGTATAGTTTACTTAAACGAGTATGTGACAAAATCACAAAGTAGTGAAATACAGACTCCATGTGGTACTTAATGTATAGTACGCCTCGGAGAGTCTAAAGTAGAAATATGTAGACTCCAGGTGGTATTAAATGAACAATACGCCTCGAAAAGTCTATTTTGCCCTTAATTCTTAATTAGTTAATTAAAGGTTTGAATGTGAACTCGTATGTAACCTTGCTGATCGATGGCTGAATATCTGATGACCCTCCAGGTCATATGTAGTGAGGTAACATTCTGTTACCCCTTGGCCTTTCGGCTCGGACTGTAACTAGCAGTCGGGACGTGGGAGTGTCTGTCCTGTATAGATCTATACACACAATGCCCGCTCTCCCTCCAGGAGACTCTGGTTACAAAGTGATAGCACAATAAAGTGTCGTATCGAGAAGTAGTATGTCACATTCTATTTATAGTATTCAAATGTTTATGTAGTATGTCATAGAGTAGTAATGTTTTCTCTGTATAGTGTATATTATGTTCTCAAGTATAGTGTATAACATGTATTGACTCACAAATGTACTGACCCTTGTATAGGTCGTTGTAATAGTAGTAGTGAGTAGTAATCCCTTAACTATACCTATTATAGTTAAATAGTAAGGTTGGTTGCATGCCTTTGTTACACAAAGGTACTGAACTGAAGTGAAAGCTTTTATATCCAACACACACACACACACACACATATATATATATATATATATATATATATGATATATAACTAAGAATTCAATGACATTCGGACAAATAACAGGATACCCTAAGTCCACAACCAAACAAGGAACAGGAAATAAGGTGAGCTATCAGTCCTAAGTCCTTCAAGTCTTACTTATATAAATAGATTAGTGTGGATATGAGATTGAAAATAATGAAAGTTTAAAAGAGTTTAAAAGCAGTTTTAACATTTAAAGAGTTAACTAAAAGGTTTGTAACACTTGAATATCCATAAGTTTGATAGCAATTTGAAAGCAGTAGTAAATTTTTCTGTTTGTTCTAGTTATTAATCACATGTGATTAAAGCAATAACTAGAAATGTTCAACTTGTATTCCCCCCCATAAAAGCATTTAAAATCATTTAAAAGGTTAATTAAGGGGTATGAACTCACCTGCAGTGAGTGGTTTGGATGGAAGTGCTGGATAGGATGCTAAGTGTCAAGTGAGGACTTGAACACACACACGAATCCTATTTAACATGCAATGATACATATATGTATCTAATTAGTCATTTTAATAACTAATTTATCAAGTAAGGACACCCTAATACATGGATAATACTTTGATTTAAGTGTTAGGAGTACATAAGGGTTGTATCTAAGGAGAGTATGGCCTCACATTGGAGTTTACTTCTCATTTGGTAACCCTACATGTGTTTACGGTTTTTGGTCATTTCCCCCATGAGTTTACGGCCGTAAACTCATGGTAAATGGTACCATTGTGTGCTTTAAGGTCTTATACCCCTCAAGGAAGTGTTCTAGGTTTGTATCAAAGGCTTAGGAAGGGACTAGGGCTCAAAATGGCCCTTCATGGGAGTTTACGGTTCTTAGACCACTCCTTGGAGTTTACGGTCGTAAACCCTTGAGTTTATGGTCGTAAAACCATGAGTTTACGGCCGTAAACTCATGGTCACTCCTACCATTTCGTGTTTTGGGGTTTCTAGCTCATGCATGCAAGGTTCTAGTCCAATATCCAAGCCCTAGAAGGTGTTGGGGGCACTTAAACACCACTTGATGGTGTTTACGGTTCAAGGAGATCCCTTGACCGTAAACCCAAGTGTTCTTGGGTGTTCTTGATGTTTTCAAATGGTTTAGCAAGTATAGTAAGCAAACAACTAGATCGGAAGAGTGTACTTACTTATAGGAAGCTTGTAAGAGTGTTTAGGGCCCAAGAAAACTAGTATGTGTTCTTGGTGTTCTTGGTTTTTTGGAGAACACTTGAAGATCTAAGTAGAAATGAAGAATCCATGGATTAAATGATGTATAAACACTAGATAAGGTGTTATAACAACAAAACAAGTGAAGGAACACTTACATTTTTGGAAGATTTGGAAGATGATCCTATGATAGTCGAGAGAAAAAGTTGGGTGTTCTTGAGCTAGGAAGTGAGAAATGGGGGAATGAAGAGTAAACTCATGCTATATGCATGAGTTCTTGGTCAAAGAGGAGTTTACGGCCCAAACTCCTCATGTTTGGCCGTAAACACCTAGTTAAGGTGTTGTTTGTTTAATTGTTACACAATACTCCTAAAAGACACTTCCTTTTATTTGTTCGTTTGACGAATTTTAATTAAAAAGACCCAAACGGACTGTAAACCGGCTAAAAATGTACTGAAATGAATTTGACTACTATTTGTAGTGCTTGACTGTAGAGTTTATACAAATAAGAATTTCGGGTTGTCACATCATCCCCCCGTTAGAGGGAATTTCGTCCCGAAATTAGAGTTCGAGTAACTAAGTTATTACAAATAACTAAGTAAAAAGATGAGGATATTTAAGTTTCATTGATCCTCGCGCTCCCATGTGAATTCCGGTACTCGCTTGGCATTCCAGCGAACCTTCACGATTGGGATGTGGCTTTGTTTCGTTCGTTTGACATCTCGGTCCATGATCTCTACAGGTTCTTCCACGAAGTTGAGGCTCTCGTTGATATCGATCTCGTCGAGTGGAATTACAAGAGTCTCATTGGATAGGCACTTTTTCAAGTTCAAGACGTGGAAGGTAGGATGTACGTTACTAAGCTCGCGGGGTAAGTTGAGTTTGTAAGCTACGGGGCCGATTCTAGCGAGAATCTCGAAAGGCCCTATGTATCTTGGATTTAGCTTTCCACGCTTTCCGAAGCGTATCAAGCCCTTCTAGGGTGAGACTTTCAAAAGGACTCGGTCTCCCACCTGGAACTCCAAAGGTTTCCTCCGTTTGTCTGTGTAGCTTTTCTGTCGGTCTCTAGAGGCTTTCAATCGTTCACGAATCTGAACGATCTTCTCTGTCGTTTCCCGAATGATCTCCGAACCTGTGAGAGTGCTGTCAGGAACTCGTCCTTTATGTAACTGAGTGTCACCCACCTCAGCCCAGCACAGAGGGGATCTGCACTTCCGGCCGTAGAGGGCTTCAAATGGAGCAGCCTTGATGCTTGTGTGATAACTGTTGTTGTAAGAGAACTCGACGAGGGGTAAGTGAGTATCCCACGCCTTCCCAAAGTCGATCACACAGGCTCGCAACATATCTTCTAAGGTTTGGATAGTCCTCTCACTTTTTCCGTCGGTCTGTGGATGGTAGGCTGTACTCATGTCCAGCCTCGTCCCTAGGGAGCTTTGTAATGACTGCCAGAATCTCGAAGTGAATCTACTATCTCTGTCCGAGATAATGGATATGGGAACACCGTGCAGTCGGACAATCTCCCGTATGTATGTTCGTGTGAGTTTTTCCATATTGTCAGTTTCTTTTATAGGCAGGAAGTGTGCGGACTTGGTCAATCTGTCGACGATGACCCAAATGGTATCAAGTCCACCCGTTGTCTTGGGCAACTTGGTTATGAAGTCCATAGTGATCCGCTCCCACTTCCATTCAGGTATCTCCGGTTGGTGGAGTAGGCCTGATGGTTTCTGGTATTCGACCTTGACCTTGGCGCAAGTAAGGCATTTACTTACCAAGGTAGCGATCTCCGCTTTCATGTTAGGCCACCAGTATAGCTTTTTAAGATCCATATACATCTTATCTGAACCTGGGTGTACGGAATATCGAGTGTTGTGCGCTTCCTTCATGACCAAGTCTCTGAAGCCACCGAGTCGCGGTGTCTAGATCCGGTCCATGAGATATAAGGCTCCGTCACCCTTGACTTCCAAGTTCT
Source organism: Lactuca virosa (assembly GCF_052849685.1). Taxonomy (NCBI): domain Eukaryota; kingdom Viridiplantae; phylum Streptophyta; class Magnoliopsida; order Asterales; family Asteraceae; genus Lactuca; species Lactuca virosa. The sequence goes on from NC_136426.1 coordinate 182,679,482, forward strand.
TATCCATTCCACGCAGGGATTCTCCCGCCACATTTTCAGGTTTCAAGGCTTCGAGCTGAGCCTCCTTAATTTGTGCGGATAGATGCGAATGGATAGTCATTGTTAAGGATTTGACTTTTCGACCAGAATATTCTTTCCGACTTAGGGCTTCTGCTACTACGTTGGCTTTACCCGGATGATAACGAATTTTGCATTCGTAGTCATTGAGTAGTTCGACCCACCGTCGTTGTCTCATATTCATCTCCTTCTGGTTGAATATGTGTTGTAGGCTTTTGTGGTCTGTGAAGATAGTCCTCTTTGTACAATACAGATAGTGTCTCCAGATCTTTAGGGAGAACACAACTGCTCCTAATTCGAGATCGTGTGTGGTGTAATTGACCTCATGTGTCTTCAGCTGTCTTGAGGCATAGGCTATGACCTTTCCTCATTGCATCAGAACACAATCGAGCCCTTGATTTGACGCATCAAAATAGACTGTTTTATGTGCCATGCTTGTTGACTGAGGTTGGATTGAGGTGGGTCCTGCTTTGTGCTGTAGGCCAACATACCCTGGGCGGACCGGATAGACCGTAGGCCCAGCGAGCGGTCCGGATAGGCTGAAGGCCCCGGGAGGGCGGTACAGACGTGCCGAGGCTCGAGGAGTGGACCAGACCGACTGAAGGCCCGGTGCAGGCGGACCAGTCATACTGTAGACTCAGAGAGTGGACCAGGTGGACTGAAGGTCCGATGCGGGCGGACCAGTCACACTGTAGACTCGATATGTATGGTTGTTCTGTATTATGATATGATTTGATATGTGTATGGATATGTGGTTGGTATTTTGGGGGTAACTCACTAAGCTTTCGGGCTTACAGTTTCAGTGTATTGTTTCAGGTACTTCAGGAGATCGTGGCAAGGCGAAGGTGTGACCGTACCGCTCCTTATTTTTATGCTGATGTTTCTAGGATACTCTGATAATAAACTAATTGAAAACCTTTTTGTAATAATTAATGGATTTGGGTTGTTTTTGAAAAGTTTAAATTGGTTGGAAAATTATGGTTGTTACACATACTTCAAATCTTCCCATCTCTTGAACCAACTGGTGCATCTTCAATACATTATTCCATCCAATACTAAGAAGACATCTGTCAATGAGATTTGTGATTCCGGATCTTGTGTTTATATCACATGCCTCTAATATTGTTTCACAAACATCTTTATCTATTCCAACAAAGAAACAAACTATATGTTTAAACAAGTCCTTATCGTTTTTGGATGGCAAAGAGTCGAAGCTCATTTTTATGACATTATTTACGGGGGAACTAATTTCTTTCTTTACCCCTTCCATGAACCCTTCCCAATACGCCACATTCTGATTATGCAGAGACTTGCATAAAACTTCAAGAGCCAATGGATGTCCTTGACAATAATTTACAAGCTTATCTAATACCTCTTCATAACTTGCCTTGGGATGGTTACACATGAATGCATGGGAACACAAAAGTTGTCATGATTTAGTCTCAAGTAAACCTTCAAGGTAGTGTTCTACATGCTTGGGATTAATGTTTGTTTTGAATAGTGCACAACTCTCTGTCAACCATCTGTCCTTTGTTGTTATTATAACTTTGCTTCCGGGATGAAAACCTTTGCTTCCAAGTAATGCATCCAACTGATCAAGGCTACTGATATCATCAAGGACTAGAAACACCCTTTTATGAGCTACCGCATTCTCTATTTTTGAGGTGTATATTGAAGCATGATGAACTTTAATTGAACTTTTTTTTGAAATGTCATTGCAGAGTTGTTTTTGTAAATCAAGAATCCCATTAACATTTCCATCACATATCCTACGAATATCTTCAATACAACTACTTTTGTGGAATTCTTGACAATATAACCCATAGACATGTTTGGCTAAAGATGTCTTCCCGATCCCACCTATACCCAAAATAGTGAGTATGTCTGCCGTATGTGAGGATCCATCTTTCAACCATAAAGTTACAAAGTCAACATCATAGTCCATCCCAATGAGTTGTTGTCGAACACTCCTTAAGGGTACATGTAATCTACGACGGACGTCCTTCACAATTTCTTCAATGAACTCCGTCTCTGACCGGAAACATGATTTAATAAGAACTTTAATGCACAATCGTACAAACTAACAAACCAGATTTGGATATTTAATTTATCCAAAGATCCAAATCAAAGTTATATCATAGTTATTAGTTTTAATAAGTTCTTCACATCAAAACGACATTGTGTTTGACTTAACCATATAAGTATCTAATATGTAAGTTAATAAATATATGTATAATAAGACCAAAGCTACCGGTTTAATACAAGATTTCACTAATGGGCCATCTAACTTGATAAGGATCCTAACCCAATACATAAGTGCAAGCCTTTGATAGTCTATAGAAGGAAAAGATACGTCTAGGTGAAGAATGGAGAAGGTCATTAAGCTTGAAGAAATAGAGTGAAGGAGAATATTATTTAGTGAAAAGATTTTGCATGATGTCACCTGTATAGAATTTTCCTTGGAGCATTATTGTCCATCGACTTGAAGCTTGGGCAGGAGGAATTCACACACTGAATTTCCTTTCTGATTGTTTTGAATCATTTTCTTTCATTTTCTTTTAGTTAATACAGAGATATCTCTCTTTCAAATTTATTTACTGTTAAATTTTTTTAAGTTAAGAACTTCAAATATCAAGCTCTACCATAACTTCACTATGTTTCTACAAGACCATCAAACTTAGCTATGAATGTGGTGGTCTGAAAAAGTAGTGTCTGTTAGAGGATAACTATTACTACTTACAGGTAAGAGAAGTTATTTATCATAAAACACACTATGTTTCAAGGTGGTATTGTATACTTAGTCGTAGACACATAACAGACCATTCAAAATTTGGTTTTTAGTAGAAGCATATAAAAATAGATGAAATGTTTCATCTAAATGGACTAACCAATGATAAAATACTAAATGCGTAACAAGTGTGAAAACACTATCATAACGGTTAATCTATCTTATATAGATCGAATTATGGGATCACATAACAGGATACTTAGATTCACTTTGTGTATCTCCACTATCCTAATGCATGAAATATATTCCAATTTGATGATACTATAAAAGACTTATTGAAATGCATAGGTAGAAGATGGTATTGACATTTCATGTGTTTAGTCAAAAAGGTGTTCGGAAATATCGGTAAGAAAGTTGTTACCTTCCATTTACGTCGTTTCCTTTTAAATTACCAACTTCTACAAGCGCCTTATTCCATCGATCCATCTTTTGAGCCCATTGACTTCTTTTAACTGCAAATATCTCTGCCTCCATCGCTTGTTTATGCCTAGTCATTGCATCTCCAAAGCTACTTTGTTGCTTCCTGACATGGGTGGGCTCCACATGATAAAATATGGGGATGACAATATGGTTGGATGTCATACGCTGCTCAAGGATCAACACCAATTCATCCAGACACCATGTTGAAGAAGCGTAGTTCTTAGACAACACAATAATAGAAGCCCGGGATGCCTTAATTGCACTCTCTAATTCCGGTTTCAAATCTTCCCCGGTTTCTATCTCTTCATCATCCAAGAATGTAGTGATATTGACATCAATGAGGGCCTTATGAAGGTGATCAATGAAGCTATGACGAGTGTCAAAACCTCTAAAACTTAGAAATACATCATATTTATGAGCATGAGTTGATGAACTATGACCACAAGTTGATGGATTATGGCCTTGAGTTGATGAAGAAGATGAAGATCCTTCTGGAAGTTCAGAAAAAACAACCATTATGAGTTGATGAATTTTCACCGGCTTTCCTCACTTGTGCTTCGATGTCAGGATCCCGTACATAATGTCTCTACATGAAATCCAAATAATCAGTAGTTACAATATGAATCTTAAGTCTCTTCAAACAATTGAAACCTCAATAACAGTAATACCTTTTGAAATATAAAATATAAAACTTTTAAGGGATTAAAATACATTACATATGGACCTCAAAACTTTGCCATGTGAACTAAGATACCTCAAAAAAACGTTAAAATTCAATATATAAACTTTAACTGTGTTAATATGCCAATATTATCCCCAAACTTCAGGATTCGAGTTGATTTTGAGGCTATATAGTGCATAATGTGTATATGTGTGTGTTTGAACCTTGCTTTTAATTTTTGTGCTCAGAGGCCATTTTAAACTTGGTGTTCTGTGTACAAGGGACATATGGGAATTAAGCTTAGGCATCTAAACACTGTAAAAGGAACACAGCAAAAGCAGAAACACGTTGATTCATCTCTGCTCTGCAACAGCAATCTCATGGTAGTAGTACTTATGTGACAAGTTTTTAGATCCTCTAACCAACAAATATATAGCTAAGTATGATATAGAATAACCATTACATTCCCGTGAGAATTATTTAAAAAGCGGTTACTTGGATAATATTGTCTAAATGAAAAGTTCACTTAGATAATCTTTAAACAAATCAACACCAAATACCATTCTAGATACCACTACAAGATCCACTATTGCATAGTATGAAAGAAATTGCAAAAGATAAAGGCAATTTCAAGCTTGAAGTAGATATCAACAAACAATGAAAACATCTAGAAAACAAAAGACATAACAACTTTCTTGGCATGGTTGTTTATGGATCTCCAAATTTAGCAACAAAAGTGTTCTCAGATTTAAATTTCTGTATCACTAGATATAGTGTCAGCATACGTCTAAAGGATTTCAATTAACATTCACGGGCATATTTGATATGTATTTAAAACCAATAAGTCATGGGCTTTCTAAGGGTTCAATTTCAAACTCTGTACTAGATGTAGCTTGCTGATTGGCAAGTATTAGACAAATATAGTTCTTGTACCATTCTGTATTTGTCCATTAGTTAGAGGGGTGTTCATGCAAGTTATTTATTAGTTAGAGGGGTGTTCATGTAAGTTATTTACCTATATATATCATTGTAACTCTGTGTATCCACAACAGAGAGTTTTTCATTAACTTTCACATGGTATCAAGCCTTGTAACTCCCAACCTTCTTTTTCCCTCCCTCTAAAACCGTCCCTCCCTTCTTCTTCCTCTCCCACCCATCAACTTTCCTCACCCTTTAGCTTCCTCATCATGTCTAACTCCCATGCTTCCTCTCTCTCTATGAACACCATCTTGCATCTCATCACCATTTGCCTTTCTTCATCTAATTATCTTCTGTGGAAGAATCAAATGATCCCTCTTTTACAATACCAACAACTTCTTGGTCATGTTGACGGCTCCGTTTCGTCCCCATCGCCCTCTATTTTGGTTGATAACAAGCCGACCTTGAATCCGGCCTTGGCAGAGTGGGTCTCCACCGATCAAAGGGCTATTATTCTGCTTCAAGCTTCTCTCACAGAAGAAGCTTTTTCTGAGATTGTGGGCCTCTCAACAGCTCGTGACATTTGGGTAGCCCTTGAAGCCGCCTGCGGAAACTCCTCCTTAGAGCGTGCCCAAAATCTCTGTGATCAACTACGTCATCTTACCAAGGGTTCCTCCACCGTTTTAGAATTTGGCCGAAAATTCAAGTCCGTTTGTGATCAACTTGCCGCCATTGGTCAAGGGGTGGAGGAAACTGACAAAATCCAATGGTTTCTTTGCGGTCTCGGTGCCTCGTTTGACAATTTTTCCACCGCCATCCGTGCTTCCGGGACTGTTTTTGGGTTTCGCGACTTGTTGCCTAGGGCCGAGGGTCATGAAAATTTTCTCAAATCTATTCACGGCGACACCACTCCCTCGGTTGCTTTTTCTGCCGGCGCCACTCCCTCCTCGGGTTCGAATGGTGGTCGGGTTCGGGGTGGTCGCTCGTTTCGTGGTGGTCGCGGTCGTGGACGTAGGCCGCCTCATTGTCAACTTTGTCGACAAAATGGACACTACGCGAACCAGTGCCCTCAACTTCACTCTTTTGCGTCCCCTTCACCCATGCGTGATGTTGATCTCGCCAAAGGTTTTTTAGCCAAGTGCCAAGTTACTCCTTCCGGCCCAAATTGGTTTTTTGATTCCGGCGCCTCCGATCACATGGTGTCTTCCACCGGATCGGTGTCTAATGTCAAGCCGTATGGTGGTGACTCTTCGGTCCAATTTGGAAATGGTAATACGCTCAGAATATCTTCTATTGGTTCTTCCAAAATTGCTAATGGTATTCACTTGCGGGATGTTTTGGTGGTTCCCCGCCTCACCAAAAAGTTATTATCCATTAGTAAACTAACACGTGATAATCGTGTGGATGTTCTTTTCTCTGCTTCATCGTTTTTTATTCAGGATCGAACAACAAAGCAGGTCCTAGCATAAGGAAAATGTGATCGTAGGCTTTATGTTCTAGCCACTTCTCCCAAAGCTTATGCGTTTTTTGTCGGATCCAAGCCGCGTGCCTCTTTTGAACTTTGGCACTCCAGATTGGGACATGTGTCTTTTGACACTATTTCTATGTTAAATAAACTTGGACTTTTATCTGTTTCTAGTGTGTTGCCAAAACCAAATATTTGCTCTCCTTGTGAACTTGCTAAGTCTCGTCGCTTGCCATTTTCTAATAATAATAAACGTGCTTTACATATATTAGATTTGGTGCATTGTGATTTATGGGGGCCGTCACCCGTTTCGTCGGTTAATTCATATCGCTACTATGTCTCTTTTGTGGACGATTATTCGCGCTTTACATGGTTGTATCCACTCAAGGCCAAATCAGAATTTTATGATGTTTTCGTCTCATTTCTCACTTTTGTGGAAAATCAATTTTCCAACAAGCATAAAGTTTTTCAAAGTGACGGGGGTACAAAATTTTTAAACTATCGTGTGAAGGGCTTATTAAACTCGCGTGACATTTTTCATCAGATTTCGTATCCGTACACCCCGCAACAAAACGGACGAGCCGAACGCAAGCATCGCCATATAATTGAAACGGGCCTTGCCATGATGTTTCATGGTCACATACCCGCCTCTTATTGGGTTCATGCCTTTAGCACCGTGGTGTATATTATTAATCGCTTGCCTTCGAAAGTTCTTGGCTATCGTTCTCCTTTGAGATGTTGTTTGGTCGGGTGCCATCTTATGATAATTTTCGCCCATTCGGGTGCCGGGTCTACCTTATTTGCGGGATTATTCGCCTCATAAATTGTCTCCACGGAGCATTCCCTGCGTTTTTCTTGGATATCACTCCCAATACAAAGGTTACTTATGTCTTGATCCTAGATCCTCGCGCATCTACATCACACGCCATGCTCGTTTTGATGAGTTGTGTTTTCCTTTTGACACCACTGCCACGCACACCGCAATCCTTAATTTACCATTTCACTCCTTTTTGGATGATTTTTCGGGTGTGTCCGTGCTTGCTGCTGTCTCAAATCCTGCTCCAAACACCCATTATGAAAATCGAATGATGAAGCTTGATCATTAATCATTAAGATTGTTTAGATTATCATTAAGAAACAGATAACATGATTTAAAAAGAATTAAATGTGTAAAAATCGTGTTTATGAATTAGAAAATCTAAAGGAATTGATGAAGCAATTTTCTAGGATTGAATAATTTGCCGATGTGCACCAAGTTCTGTGGACTTTACTAATTGATATAAAATAAATAAATAAATAAATAAAGGTAATCCACATAGGAAAATACCAATCACGAATAAACAAATGATTATGATGATATTTATGATTAATAAGATGAAATTGTCAAAGAATATCTGAAACTAAGTTGCATGCGTACAGAAAGACAAGGAGACCTGAAAAGTGACGAAGCTGAGAAAGATGACGACTGAAATCTACAGAACGAATGGCGGTAAGTCGGTAGGGGAACGGTAAGTCAACCAGGAAGGAAGGGCCGAGGGCGACAGCGAGAGAGGAGAGTCAACGAAGATGTTCAAAGTAAACGTATTTGGACAACGTAAATTTCAAGAAAGTATCGATGCAGACAAATTCCAAGAAAATACTATATTTATCAAGGCAACTTCTAAGAAATTGCAAATTTTATAATAGGGATAATATTAAAGGGTTTAAATTGTTTAAAAAAAAGTATTATCAAATATTACTATAGCGAAGGCACTTTTAGGAAATCCTCTAATTTTGCACAAATAGTCCCTGTTTTATTGTAAATTTGCAAATAATTATTTTTATATTTTAAGAAATTTCATAAAAGTTTCATGTATAATTGGGAATTTACATAATTTGACTGAACTTTCAACTTCATCTTTTTTTTTTTTTTTTTCTTTTTTTTTTTTTTTTTTTTTTTTTGCAAATTTGGTCTGAATATAGTATAAAATATTTTAACATTTTTTTTTTCAAATTTCTTTGAATATGTTTATTAATGTGTTTTTTTAGAAATATAATTCTTTTATAAATTTTCCTCTGCCTTATTTTTAGAAAAAAAAAATTAGTTTTACTTTTCTTTTGTTGGAGTAACAATAATGTATCCGAGGTTAAAAAAACTCAAGAGCACGATTTTCCATTGTTTTCCTTCTTAATCAAACTTGAGAGAACAGGGTGTTAGAAGTTCCTTACGACCACAATGAGGTTAGTGGCGACTTTACATCCTAACACTAAAATGCCAAATCGTGAGTTGTTATCTTTTGTGGGAAATTCTCAAAAGTGATAGCATTATTGTGCATTTATTCTTCAAAGTTCATCAACTTCCTATTTGCTGTTGACGACAAAAGAAACCAAATTGTCATTTCGTTGAGTGAAGCAAATCATTTCAAGTGTACTTGTAATAATCTCTCAATCAACAACAAATTAGTATCTCCTCTAATAAATAAAGATCTTTTTCTCACATGCCACTCTAATAAATAAAGATCTTTTTCTCACATGTCACATTGTCATTCATTTTGTCATATGTCATTCTATGGTTATTTTAAACTAATTTTTATTCCACATATGATTTTATGTTTTTTTTTTTCATTTTATTAAATTTCACATAACATTTAAATTTAATAATAAATGCATATTAATTTCATTAGTGGACTTTCCATTAATTTCAAAATTATTAAATTAAAGACTCTTTAGTTTTCTTTGTTTATTTATCTAAATTATGTGTTTAAACTTAAAAGAGAAAAAAAGCACTTTAATTTTAATAATTCAATACTTTTCTTATTTTTCTTATAAATTTAAACTTCTCAAATGTTTAGACATATTTAGTTTTATTTTTTTTAATTTTTTCTTTTTTTAAATTACACTCATGTAATACATGAGTCTTACACCTAGTACATAATATAATTCATGCAAATACATATGCTCCTCCAAAATCTATGTCAAGAAATTATGTGATCATCACACAAAACAAAGGGAAAAGGAAGCTAGTCTTATCCTTCAACTTATCTGTAGCATGACCTGAAGAATTTTCCTCAGGTTTAAACCCTCTTCGCTATTGTCCAAAGGAAAAGGTATTCATAACTCAAGTTTTGGACCTCACACTTTCATAATTCAAACAAGTATCAACACAAATATTCATGCTAGAAAAACTCTTCATCAAAACTTTAATATTTTCTTAATTCAAAACTCTTAAAAATCATTTTTTTTTTCATAAATGCAACATATAATATAACAAAGATCAAACAAAGTGTAATAGAAAGAAAACAATTATCTCCCCATTCACCAATTCCTCCTATGAGACCATAAGTATAAATTTAAATACATATTATAAATATTATTTCTATTACACGCTAATTTAGTTATTTAGCTCAATAATACTTACCTCTATTAAAGGTCCACCTAAAAAAGCTCCAAACCAAAAGCTTCTAGCTCAGCGGTATCAAGTGGTGTCCTCCCTCCTTGAGGTCGAGGGTTCAAGTCCCGTGGTAGACATATGTGGAATTAGGTGATAGTTTAGGAGTATGTTATAATATTTGTATTTGCCGGTTAAAAAAAAAATAAGCTCCAAACTAAGGTGATTAAAAATCAGTTAAATTATATTCATTATATATATATATATATATATATATATATATATATATATATATATATATATATATATATATACGTTCAAATGTTTCTAACAAATATTGGGTGCATAAATTGACCAATCAGAATTTAGGAAAAAAGAAATCATTAATTAAATAATAAATGGTAGTTTAGTCATTATGTATGTACAATTAATTATATTCCAAAATTATAATCCCTAAAATAATGGGTAAATTTCCCTTTAATAGCATTTAATTAAGATAATTAGTTTATAAACCCTTAAAAAACCATCGTTCGTTTCATCATCATCACCATAAAAACCCCGACTTCCACCCAAGCCATAAATCCTTCATCCTAGGGTTTTATGTTCTTCCTTTTTCGATCCTGGTAAACACTTGGACCAATCTATAATCGATCCATGGTATGAAATTTTCGATTTATTTTGTTGAAATCGATAGGAATCACGAGCAGGTAGACATGGCGAGAGAGAAGAGATATCAAGTCTTTAAAATCCATCGATTTCTTTTGATGTTGCTGAAATCATCCAAGGGCTTTGTGTTCGTGATTAAGGTTAGTAACACTCACCGATTAAGCTCCATTCTTTTATCTACTCATCCATTTTGGAATCCAAATAAGAATCAGGAAGTATTTTATCTTTTTAACATCAATTGCACTCAAATTTTCTATCTACTAGTTGTAATTTTGGAAGTGAACGAGAATCAAGAATAAATTTTTTCTGTTATCAATGCTTTTGAATGTTGCTTGTATTGTTGAATTTTTTGAATTCTAATTGAAAAACATGCCATCCAAGTGTTTGATATAATATAAAAAAGAGAAGGTTTTTGTGTAAATGAGGCAAGTTTGATACGTTGGACATATTGGGAAGATTCTGTTAGAATTTGTTAAGCTAAACTACATACTATTTTATTAGAATTACAATAACATGTTTATACTTGTATTGAAATATTCTGTTAGAAGTAAAGTAGATAATATTATGTTAAAATTTTTAAGGAATTGAAGTTTAAGCAACAACCGGAAATGAAATGCTCTTTTAGAATTGAAGTTAATATTTGTAGTTATGTTATTTTGGTGTATTCAAACCTGCAAATTCTTTCAAAATGAGAAAACACAATATTCTTTTAGCATAAAGTTAGTAACACTCATCAATTTGATGCCTATTATTCGTAAAAGAATTCGCAAAAGAATGTTATTTAAGTGCATTATGTAATGTATTCTTGTAACATCCCAATTTTCCAAGCCAATTTTTTTTTAATTATATTACTTATAAAATTGTTTGAGGAAAACAATGCTGATATCACATCAAACCAAAAACCATAGTTAGACATCTCAAAACCATAATATCAAATAATATAATGTCAGAGTACATCCCACGGTCCTCAAATGCGGAATCTTATGTGTGCGATGCACTGCTACCCTGCCGGCTCCTTTCCCTTAGATGAAGAGGTACCTGAAACCAAAACTGAAAACCGTAAGCACAAAGCTTAGTGAGTTCCCCCATCATGCCACATACCACATAATATTGTCTATTCCTCGGTATCTTTCAACCGGTAGCCGGGAACTAACCTCCCATTCGGTATCTTTCAACCGGTAACCAAGAGCTAACCTCTCCTTCGATATCTTTCAACCAGTAGCCGAGAGCTAACCTCCCCCTCGGTATCTTCCAACCGGTAACCAGGGGCTATTTCACCCCTACCACTATTACACATATATCATAGCATCCAATTTCATAAAATAACAGATTCAACATACCAGACGATTATCACAAAGACAATCATCTTTACTATGTACCCCTACTAATGGGCCAGCCTTGGTGCCTTAGACACATTTCTACTGGAAGGTAACTCACCTCAATATCGTGTAGTGTCTGCACTGTCCTCGGTATAGAGATCAACTCCTCTCGACTCCTCAATCCCTACACAACATCCTATCTACATTACCATTTCATACTCATAACCCCTACAAGGGTCAACTCCAGTCCAAAGCAAAGTCAATGTCAAAACCTTGGTCAAAGTCAACATCCGGTTGACTAGACTCGCCGAGTTGGTCGGCCAACTCGCAGAGTCCCCATGTCCACAAAATGCTACAACCCCCGTCCCTACTCGTCGAGTCTAGCAAGAGCTCGACGAGTTCTCCTTCAACAAGACATCGAGACCTTCTTCCACTGACTCGCTGAGTTCATCCTTGAACTCGTCGAGTTAATCTTCATCCGAATGAATGAGTTCAGTCTATGACTCGCCGAGTTACCTCTTTTACTCACCGAGTTCCATGATTTCCAGGTTCTTTAAGAGCCTAAACAGCTGAGGGACCTTCAAACTTAGCATTTGGTCCATCAACAGAAGGATTTGATGGAAAATACATCCCGACTCGTCGAGTCCCATGAACGACTCATCGAGTCGCTCTTTGCCCCAAACTATACAGTCAGTTTTAACCGGTCTTAATGCACCCAACCCATAGATCTAACCTCCTAGGGTCCATACTATACGTAAAGTTACGAACTTGATGTCCATGCATGGGGTTTTTGGCTCAAAAAGTCATAAAAAGGGGTCTATATGTTGCATGGGTCTCCCATGGCCATAAAGTTGGCACCTTTATGCCATGGGAACCCTCAATGGTTCCAAATCTGAAGTGCAACTCCAAATACACACACAAATTCGACCTAGCATCACTTAAGGCTTGAAAAAAATGTATAAAATAGCCCCAAATCAAGATCTAAGTAATGAATAGCCAATTTATCAACTTTATACCTTAAATGAGCAGGAAATGTGCCAAAACTTCTGGATCTACTTGCTCTCTCCTGATCTCCCAAGCTTCCTTCTCCTTTTCCAACTTCAATTACACATATGAGGTATGAAAAAGCTCAAGAACATTCAAATAAAGTCTTAGGGTTTCGAGTTAGGGCTTTCTGGAAGTGAAAGGGACGATGAAGGCTGGTTTGAGGTGGAATAAGTTGTTTAAATATGGTGCAAACCCTAAATATTAGGGTTTCATCCAGACAGACCCACTCGCCGAGTCGGGCTCTTCGACTCGTCGAGTCGGTTGTTCAAAACCCGCGCCCAAGAGCCAAGTCTACTCGACAATTCGGGCCTCCAACTCGCCGAGTCCAGGGCAAATCATGGAATTACATTGAATTTAAATACGTACCAGGAACTGAGTGTTACAAATCTCCCCTACTTATTTTAGGCTTCTTCCTCGAAGTCTGCTGTCGAATCCGAAAAAAGCTCGGGGTAATGCTCCCTCATCTCATCCTCCGGCTCCAAAGTCCATTCTGAGCCCTTTCGGTGCCACCATTTCACCTTCACCAACTCCACCCTCTTGTTCCTCAGATCGCTCGACTTCCTGTCAAGGATAGCTACTGGATGCTCGATATAGTTCACGCTGTCATCCACCTGAATATCCTCTAAAGGCACCACCACCGAATCGTCTACCAGACACTTCTGCAGCTGGGAGACGTGGAAAGTGCTGTGAATCTGACTGAGTTTGGGAAGCAGATCCAGCCTATACGCCGCTTTGCCCACCCGAGCTACAACCCTGAAAGGTCCAATATCCCTGGGGCCCAACTTGCCCCGCTTCCTGAACCGAATGACGCCTTTCCAAGGTGACAGCTTCAGGAGCACCATATCTCCGACCTGGAACTCCAAGTTCAAACGACGCTTGTCGGCATAACTCTTCTGCCGACTCTGAGCAGTCTGAAGCCTGCTCCGAACCTGTTGGATCCTCTCTGTAGTCTTGAGTACCACTTCGATACTCCCCATGATCCTCTGCCCAACCTCACCCCAGCATATCGGGGTCCTGCACTTCATCCTATACAACATCTCGAAGGGAGGACGGTTGATACTCGCATGATAGCAGTTATTATAGGAAAATTCTGCCAAAGGAAGGTAAGTATCCCAATTACCTCCAAAGTATAAAACACATGCCCGTAACATATCCTCCAAGTTCTGGATGGTCCGCTCGCTCTGACCATCCGTCTGCGGTTGAAAAGCAGTTCTAAAGTGTAGACGAGTACCCAGCTCGTCATGAAACTTCTTCCAGAATCTGGAAGTGAACCGCACATCTCTGTCGGAAACTACAGAAACCGAGACCCTGTGCCAAGCCACTACCTCCTGAATATAGATATCGGCCAACTTTTCAGCCGAGATGCTCTCCTGAATTGGAATGAAATGGGCGCTCTTGGTCAATCGATCCATGATGACCCAAATCGAATCCACTCCCCGCGCGGTCCTGGGAAGCTTCGTGATGAAATCCATAGTGATATCTTCCCACTTACACATTGGGATATCCAACGGATAGGTCTTGCAGTGAGGCCTCTGGTGCTCGGCCTTGACCTTCCTGCAGGTCAGGCATCTCTCAACATACCAAGCTACATCCCGCTTCATGCAGGGCCACCAATAATCATTACGAAGATCTGTGTACATCTTCGTCACCCCGCAATGGATGGAAAACCTGGATTTGTGTGCCTCCTCCATCAATACCTGGTGCACACCTCCATGATATGGGACCCACACCCTACGGTGTAGAGTTAACAATCCACGACTTTCATAGTCGAAGGAAGAAACCTGACCCACAATACGCTCACTCTTATGATGTTCCTCCTTCATAGCCTCCTGTCGGGCCTCTCGAATCCGCCCCAACAGCAGAGTCACCACGGTTATCCTCAAGCAAATACCTTTGATCAACGCTGCCTTGCGACTAAGTGCATCGGCCACAACATTGGCCTTCCCAGGGTGGTAGAGGATCTCACAATCGTAATCCTTCACCACATCTAACCATCGGCGCTGTCTCATATTCCGATTTGGCTGATCCATTAGGTACCTCAAACTCTTATGGTCCGTGTAAATGGTAGAACGGACCCCATAGAGCTAATGACGCCAAATCTTGAGGGCGAAAACAACTGCCCCTAACTCCAAGTCATGCGTAGGATAGTTCGCCTCATGAGGCTTCAGCTTCCTCGAAGCGTAGGCGATAACATGCCCCCTCTGCATCAATACCACGTCAAAACCCAAGATGGACACATCGCAATATACTACAAAGTCCTACACGCCCTCTGGCAGGGCTAATATTGGCGCCTCGCACAATCTCTGTCTCAGTGTCTCGAATGCGACCTGCTGCTCAGGCCCCCAACGAAAGACCACGACCTTCCTTGTCAATAGGGTCAAGGGCACAACTATCTTGGAGAAGTTCTGAATGAATCTCCGATAATAACCTACCAGTCCCAGGAAGCTCTGAATCTCAAATGGAGACCTCGGAACCTCCCACCTCATCACGGCCTCCACTTTGGTCGGGTCGACTGAAATCCCGTCCTAGTTGACAAGGGTCCCAAGAAACTACACCTCGCTCAACTAGAACTCACACTTGGAGAACTTGACATACAAGCTCTCCCTCCTCAGAGTATCCAACACCTATCGTAAGTGCTCCTCATGCTTCTCCTGCGTCTTGGAATAAACCAAGATATCATCAATGAAAACTATGACATACCGATCTAACATCGGTCTGCACACGCAGTTCATGAGATCTATGAATACGGCAGGAGCATTGGTGAGCCTGAAGGGCATCACCACGAAATTATAGTGACCATATCGCGTCCGGAAAGCAGTCTTCTGCACATCCTTCTCTCTGACCCTCATCTGATGATAACCTGAGCGCATATCAATCTTGGACAACCAAGATGCTGATGGGTTTTGCGCATTCTAACACTCCTAAGTGTACATGCAACCCTAAATACCTTGGATCTATGTTTTCTCTATTATACATGCAATTATGAACTTTCCAAGGTATTACCCTATCTAGCATACAATACTTGATACTTGGGTAATCAAATGGATAGAATAGATACCTTTGTTTGATGTAGCTTGTCTCCATGAAGCTTGAGTTCCTAGTGCCCCAAGTGTGACACCTCAAATGGTTCACACAACACCAAATGCACATGGAATGACTTGAGAGAAATGGAACACTCATTGAAATCGTCTAGCCCTCATATTCACACATTAGTGCACGATTTCTTGAGCCATGGGATTCTTTTATATGGTGGCTATTAGGGTTACACCATGTAACTCATAACTTTACCCATTCCTTATGCTCCATGGATTTTAACCTCCATGGAGTATCCACGGGTCACCCCATGGACTTAGTCCAACATAAGGAATCTTGGATCACAAGCCCACATATATAAGAATGAATGATTTACACAATCAACCCATATATTTAATTAGTCTCCTTTTGATCACTTAATTAATTCCAAATTAATTCTTCATCAATACTAATTAAATAACCTTATTAATATATTAGAACTTATAATATATTAACCAACCTTAAGTGTTATTTCTCTCATTATAGTCTATCCAAATGCATGATGCCATGCAACCCAAATGGACCATGCTGGGTCGGGTCAAGTCTTACCAATTATAGTTATGGACTTAGACATTAATCCAACAGTCTCCCACTTGGATAAGTCTAAAACTATTATTGTGTATGACTTTAGGAACCGATCAGCAATCGTAGCTCTCAAAAGCTTCTGTCGAACTCTGACCTTGTCGATGAACTCTGACCTTTGTCAATGACTTTTCCATTAGACAAGGGATAATATATTCCTCCATTCTAGATATCATATGGACTGAGACATGGATTATTAATCATTCTCTCTGTCCATTTGTTGTTTCCCGATTTCTGATTCATGATGACTGACTGATTGAACAAATCAAATCAATCCTGGCTTGGCCAAGCACTCACATGTATCATCTTTAAATCATCGAGGGGCCCACAAATATCGCTTTTATCCCGAAGGTAAAAGGAATGGATAAACTTCGACTCATATGGCTTGTTCTACTACTTGTTGAATCATACACAAAGGAACGTTTTATAACATCGAGTTACCGAATGCGTTTTCGTGCAATCAATGTACAACCAACTTATAGTAACAACTCATATCTATAGGTTTGAATAATATAAGGTATTATCGTCTCATTATCACTCGTGATAAAATCCATGAAGTGATTCAAATGAGCGCGGGTGGAATCCAATACTCAGAACTTATGAGCACTCATGAGTGTTGTAGCACCACTTTGTCCACCAACTTGGACCTCTACAAACCAACCCATGACAGTCTTGATTCATATCTACTTCCAACATATGACCGACTGTGGATGGTTTGAATAACTTAATCATTCAGGAAGAGCGACTTAGTTATTCTGGAAGTCAAAACATGCAAAGTGAAACACAAGAATAAATGAATCAAATATGGTATCAAACCCTATGAATATAAATAAACACTTTTATTTATCACCATACTGATTACTCATTATTCATTTTTTCGGTTTTATCAACTTTATACTTGAATTAAAAACACTAGTTGTCCCATGCTCCAAGCATGTACACTGTGTTTTTCTTAAACAATAGCTTTGCCATACACCAAGTATGCACTCTATGTTTGTCTATGATCCTTACTTTGTGAAATAAACCAATTGAACATAATTTCAATGATTCTAATTTCACACTCCCAAATCCTTATCGAAAAATGTGAGAATTTCAAATTCCTATCATTTATCGAAATCTGTTTAGATTTTAAACTTATATGCACTGACCCTCCGGTAATGAATATGTACAAAGTCACAAAGACTTGTCAACAGTCATTATAAGGTATTCCAATGGAGATCAACTCCATGGAAACTAAGTCTCATATTCAAAGTACATTGCTTTGGACATGCTTCTTGCATTAAGTTTTCTAATCTTACACAGATAACTTCCTCCTATGGAGACAACTCCATATTCTCATTTTGACTATCACTTCTGAATAAGAGATGCCTCTTTTCAGAATATGTCAATATGGTCCTTCCAAAAATTAGCAGTATACTTCCAACTGTCCCTGAGCAACCAATCTTTGGTAAACCTCAGATTGTCCTCGACAATTGCTTAATCATTTTAGTCATATCCAATTCTAGACCTTTTCCCTTCTTAATGCCTCTGGGCATTTGGAAAAATTTAGAAATGACAAATATTATAGCACATGGAATCGATCCTGTACCCAAAGCAAATGGTACACGATTCATGATGTCTCACATAAAGACATGATTCTAGACCAGTTCTTTTGCTACAATATTTTTATTTGCCATGTTTTCAAAATTTGACTATGAAGAGGGATGCCGTAATCATAATCGAATTTTGAGAACGCAATATATAGAATTTCCTTAAGTTGAACCAATCCAACATGAAATTCATATATATATTCTTGACTAAAGATGATTAAGGTCTCAATCTAAGCCTTTAGAACTGAAATGAAGTATATCCTCTCCCTTAATTATAGCAAAACAACTTTTTCAATCCCTGCAGCCTCACGAATTGAAACTTTTGTTTTCTATAATTAACATTGCTAACTTGCAACACTAATAATAATTATCATGCTCCCACTAACATGATGATTATTAGCATAACACTTATGCTCCCACTAGCTTTGACATGTACTCAGAAATCAGCTGGACTTCTAGAAATCAATACTTTATTGACTTCCTTACCAAAGTTCAGATTTCTGATACGAGATGCTTTGATAAAACTTTATCAAAATCATACACCTTTCCTTAGATAGCATGCATGTGTGTCTAAACAATTTCAGAACTATGAAAAGGGATGTCGTAATCATAGTCTCAATTGTTTAGACCTTTTGCCATCTGCTTCAAATCTACTTGGTGGAAGTGTTTCCTCACCATCATTTTCATGAATCGGAGAGAAACCTTATGACCCTTAAATTTTATGGTGTATGTGTTCTTATCCATGTGAATCGTCAAAACCATAGTCACAAGACAAGGATAATGACAAATCTAAACTCATATGGACTGAACTTATGCAATCTTAACTTCTTGCCACCTGGCAGTACAGGGCCTACCATTGCTTCCAAGTTGTTATGCAACCAATTGAGAACTTTCAGAACTCCTATGCAAAGCCAACTTTAACTGGAATGGGCACAGAATATGTTAACATGATAGGTTATAAACCTCAAGTCGTGTGCTAGTGAATAACCTCAAGTTTTATTCTTGATTAGTTCTTGAAATTCTTTTTAGGATCTTTAAGACGCCCACTGTCCTCTTGACATATAAGACTATCTTGCCAAATATTCAAGAGATA
This sequence comes from Lactuca virosa, assembly GCF_052849685.1. Taxonomy (NCBI): domain Eukaryota; kingdom Viridiplantae; phylum Streptophyta; class Magnoliopsida; order Asterales; family Asteraceae; genus Lactuca; species Lactuca virosa. Next base: position 182,698,526 of record NC_136426.1, read on the forward strand.
GTGCGGATTCTTTATCAAGACAAACACTTCACACAATTGGCCTTAGTTGGTCTTTGTTTAATCCAAAACATCACAACTTACCAACTTCAAATGTACAAGAGTAGGACACTTTTACTCTTACATTTGACAAGTGTTATAAACCTTTCTTTAAGATATGTCACTCAACTTATAGTCTTGGAGTATGACTCTAAGACTTGTTTTGAAACGAAGTATGACTCATCTCCTTGATTTAACCATTTCAACAATTCATGACTCCTCTTTTTAGTCATAAGAATGCACTAAGATGTCCTTAGAAGACCAATTGTGATGTGGTTCTTAAATCATTAATATTATCACAAAACATGATACTAAAGTACTCTCTCATCTTTCAGATTTGAGAAAACTTTTATCTTTCTGCCTAATTTGATTCTTCTCATTCGTTCTGCCATATATTGAGACTTTTCCAATGTTTCAGAATTATACTTAAACTTGTAAGTATAACTATATTTACTAAACTTTAGTAAATCAAATAGTCTTAACGAGCTTTGTGGTGGACATGACCAGTGCACAAGAATGTGTACTCGATCCCTTTAGTCCTTCACTTGACTCACACATCCATGTGAACAAGTAATTAGTCTTGATTTTCCAATGCTTGAAAATTCTCATTCATCATACTATTCAACTTGCATGATTCCAAGTTTCGGTCCAATTGAAACTTGGGCGATGAGGAACTTTCCTGATTTGGTAAATTTAGACACTACCACAAATGAAAGAATCAAATCCATTTTCCAATATTGCTGTCAGTGGAATCATATAAGCAACAATTTTCCACAAATACCATTGTAAGGATACTTCAAATAAATAAAATTAAACAATTTTCTTTTATTTTAAAACTTTGCGGAAAAACTTATCCTTACAATCCACATGGAAAATTGTTGTTATCTATTCCTTGCTCAAAATTCTGATGCGATCGAAATCCACCTTCGCGATCAGAATCAACATATACTTCCTTTAAGATTTCTCTCTATTCTTTGATTCTTAAAACATCAACATGTGACCCAGTCACATCATGTAATGAGGATCTCAGAATAGAACTTAACAGAGTTAGATAATGGGCTCTACCTGATGTAGAGTCAAACTTATTGACTTTAACATCCTTAGGTAAATTTGGCAGCTTTGCAATCAACGCCCCTTCCTTTGGCAAAATAAACATATGGACCCTTTGGTAATGGGATTATCTCAGAGTTAGCCTTTCTCTTTACCATTTGGTCAACCGGGTTGACTATGGCCAATCCCTTTCCATTGGGAAGAGAATGCTTTTTCTGGATTTCCAGTGTCACCATTGTCACTGTCCATAAAGTTTTTGGGAAGTTGATCTTCTAATCAAATTTGCTTTACTATCGTTCCAAATCATTGTTGATTCAGCAGCACCAAGCAAATTGATATGATCATTAAGGTTCATGTCATAGTCTGTTTCATAGTAGTCCCAAAGGAACTCACTATGTGACTTAGAAAGTGATTGAACATCCAACTTTCTCAAGACTTTGACACCCAACTCTCCCAGCTTGTCAATATGTGACTTCATCTCTAACATGTGATCACACATAGACCTTGCTTGCCATTAGGGCTTGAGTGACCTTGAACTTGTGGGTTAGGGAGAATAATTGGAGGAGGTGGAGGAAGTAAAGTTCCAAGAGATTTGGGAAGATCATAGATGTCTGAACTAGACATCTTTTGGGAGATATTCAAGATAGTTGATCTAAAGTCCTTAATATAACACCCAATATGAAATATTAAGGCTAGGATCCAACAACCTATTTATAACTGGAAGAGGGATGCCGTAATCCGAGTTATAAAATAGTTGAAGGTAGGTAAGTGACGATTTACCAATTTCCACCATGAAAAACGAAATAACGTAATTAGGTTTTTAATTGGATTTGAAACTCCTAGATCTTTTGAGATTCATTGAACTTTTGAATGGCATGTTTCAATCTCAAGTGTGCCCTTCAGGTTTTCTGACTGGGATGTCGAGGATCACAAAACAAGGTGTGAAGTAACCATGCAAATATACTTGGTACCCTTAATATTTACCCCTCAATCGATGTGTCGGTTAACCACACGAGCTCCACCGATACTATGATAAATATTAACTTACCCTTTGCCTACTTTGTTAAATCCAGGTTAGTGTGCCGGTTAACCACACACGCTCCACTAACGGTTTAAACAAAGTGCAAAGTGTAATTTCATGGATTAGCACCTTATTCACATTTTCCTAAGTAACTAAGATTGGGAATTTATAAGTGTTTAGTTACTTAGTATTTATCATTAATACTTTTAATGAAGGGAGAATTATAGTCCTTGTCCTACCCGTTTGGCTAACGACCCTCCACCAGTCAAGGAAGCGGTGGGTGAGAGTGGACACCCATTAAACTACCATTTTATAGGCAGTAACCTTATACCCCCCTTATAGACCGACTTCGTGAATGAGGCCTACTAACGGTAAGACTGACTTGCTCTTATACATATATTTATTATTAACTTATAATACTATAAAGTATAAGGGTTGAATTTTAACTTTTAAAATTCTAAGGGCTAACTTGGAATTAAAGTATTCATGGGGAAAACTTTACAAATTCCAAAACTTGAGGGCAAGTTTTGAAAATATTCAAAACAAATTAATTCCATAACTTATGTGTTTAAAGTAGTTTTAATTAAAAAAAAAACTCTTCAAGTTCCATAACTTGAGGACAAGTTATGGAAGACTTTAAACTAATAAAAGAATGTAACTTTTCTTTATTTTTGTAACTTATGGAACTAGTTAAGGTTACACATTTTATCATAAAATGAAGTGACTCTTGAACCTCCACAACTTGAGGACAAGTTATGGAGTCATAAAACCATTTAATGAGGACAAGACCCTTCATTTTTGTAACAATTGCCAAGTTTTTATGAGTTTTATGAAACTTAAATGTGACTTTTCATATAACTTGAGGACAAGTTACAAAAACACATTTTAGAATCAACTCTTAGATTAAAATGGATTGAAAACACATAATCAATTAACTTTTCTATTAATCTAATAAACTCATATGAACAAAGATAATTCACATCAATTTTTTTTCAAGTAATTAGCATAACTTTTAAACTAATACAATTCGATTTTTCAGCTAATTTTTCAAGTATAACAAGAAAACAAGCCTTGGCTCTGATACCACTGATGGGTTTTGCGCATTATAACACTCCTAAGTGTACATGCAACCCTAAATACCTTGGATCTATGTTTTCTCTATTATACATGCAATTATGAACTTTTCAAGGTATTACCCTATCTAGCATACAATACTTGATACTTGGGTAATCAAATAGATAGAATACATACCTTTGTTTGATGTAGCTTGTCTCCATGAAGCTTGAGTGCTTAGTGCCCCAAGTATGACACCTCAAATGGTTCACACAACACCAAATGCACATGGAATGACTTGAGAGAAATGGAACACTCCTTGAAATCGTCTAGCCCTCATATTCACACATTAGTGCACGATTTCTTGAGCCATGGGATTCTTTTATATGGTGGCTATTAGGGTTACACCATGTAACTCATAACTTTACCCATTCCTTATGCTCCATGGATTTTAACCTCCATGGAGTATCCATGGGTCACCCCATGGACTTAGTCCAACATAAGGAATCTTGGATCACAAGCCCACATATATAAGAATGAATGATTTACACAATCTACCCATATATTTAATTAGTCTCCTTTTGATCACTTAATTAATTCCAAATTAATTCTTGATCAATACTAATTAAATAACCTTATTAATAGATTAGAACTTATAATATATTAACCAACCTTAAGTGTTATTTCTCTCATTATAGTCTATCCAAATGCATGATGCCATGCAACCCAAATGGACCATGCCGGGTCAGGTCAAGTCTTACCAATTATAGTTATGGACTTAGACATTAATCCAACAATCTCCCACTTGGATAAGTCTAAAACTATTATTGCGTATGACTTCAGGAACCGATCAGCAATCATAGCTCTCAAAAGCTTCTGTCGAACTCTGACCTTGTCGATGAACTCTGACCTTTGTCAATGACTTGTCCATTAGATAAGGGATCATATATTCCTCCATTCTAGATATCATATGGACTGAGACATGGATTATCAATCATTCTCTCTGTCCATTTGTTGTTTCCCGATTTCCGATTCATGATGACTGACTGATTGAACAAATCAAATCAGTCCGGGCTTGGCAAAGCACTCACATGTATCATCTTTAAATCATCGAGGGGCCCACAGATATCGCTTTTATCCCGAAGGTAAAAGGAATGGATAAACGTCGACTCATATGGCTTATTCTACTACTTGTTGAATCATACACAAAGGCACGTTTTATAACATCGAGTTACCGAATGCGTTTTCGTGCAATCAATGTACAACCAACTCATAGTAACAACTCATATCTCTAGGTTTGAAGAATATAAGGTATTTGTATCCATTTTTGTTAGAATAAATGCACAAAAATCATAAAACTGGGTTAAACTACTTAGAAACTCATTTTTTTATTTTTCCCAGCTTAAATATGTTTAATGGCAATATTATAAAAAGTTTGAGAATTTTTATCATCTGGATACTAGTTTTCATGAATTTATGTTTTTATGAAGGCTTAAAAATTGGGAAAAATAGTTAGTCACATGAAAAATTCAAGGGAAAATTTCTGGAAGACCTCTACTGTGTTTAGAATGAAAATGCAAAGTTTGAGAATTTTTGGAAAATGTTTGATAATATTTTGGATTTTTAGGAGTTTAAAACACCTTTAAATGTATTGAAATACCCTCAATTAATATTACAAAAATCTGGAAAATAATATCCAAAATTATCTTAATCACATGAGTTATAAAATTTCACCATTTCATAAAATGTTTGTAAGTTACCATAATTAAATTTTGACACAATATTTGCATGATTCTATTGTAGTAGTAAGTATACTAGTGTTAGATTTTGATTAGAGACTCACTAGTGTATACCAGTATTGTAGAAATCAGTAGCGGCACAAGTGGAGCATAGTTGAAGGAACCATTTGCATCATCTCAATGCATTGTAAGTATTCACGACTCCCCTTATTTTCTGTTTTTATGTTTTGGGGTGGAAAAGGATGTCCGGAAAACGATTTATTGTTCGTTGTATTCAAATTGATTTGTATCAAACTTGATTTCTATATTTTGCTATGTATGTTTATGCAACTTGAAATATGGAGCTTTATCGTCTTATGTCCCTTCCCTTACACTTTACTCCAACCATTAACTCTTTGAGCCAATGGTCTTTATGGATAGTGCTATTAGGAATTGACAACTCCTCACTCGCTCGATTGCTTGAGTGCATGATACCATATTAATATATGGAACGATAAGCATAGATCTTGATAGGGCATCAGTCATAGGCTTGGTTGTGAACTCATTGTTTGCTCATATACATACAAACTCGTTTATTAATTATGGCAATGAACTTTGTTTCACATTATAGCAATGAACTTTGTTTCTCATTATAACAACAAACTTTTTTTACTAGAAACATATTTACTTGTCTTAACAATGAACTTGTTTGCTCATTGTAGCAACAAACTTGATTTCTCATTATAGCAATGAAACTTGTTTACTCGTTTTAGTAAAGAACATTATTTCCCATGAGAATATGAACATTGCATCTCATTTGGGCAACACACTTTATCTCTCATGATGACCACGAACTTTATTTATGCAAACTTATTTACTCATTTTTGCAATATATTTTTATTTATGGAAACTTTTATCAAAACCTTGATTTCGATTCATGAAACCAATATTATTTTTATATATGTGAGTACTCATCAACTATTTTTATAGTTGGCGCTCGTTTTACATGCTTTTTCAGGAATCATTTAGTAAGAGGCACGGAGAGATACAATACTTGTAGGAGCATTTGCATGTGCTGACTTTTAAATACATTGTAATCTCTTTTAAAAAGTTGTTCAAACTCATTGTAAAATATAATGATTTTTAATAATATGGTTGGTGTTGTCTTTTAACTTCTGCTATGAGACCCTTTGTACTGCCACGCCTCGTGTTTCCGCTTTAGCGGGGTGTGATAGAAAAGAATACAACTTTCTTTAACAGAAAAGTATGATAAATAAATGAAAAGAATACAACTTTGTCTAACATTGCATAACGAAAGTACATTGCTATAATATGCAGTTTATGTTATAACATGTCATCCACCATTACAGTAAAAAACCGAAAAAATTAACTCTATGTTATAACAATATTACACCGGAAAGTTTGATGGTATAATATGGTAAAAATGTATTAAGGAAAGTACATCGTCATTTTTTTGTCATTTTCTTATTCTCCACGTAACGCTAGGATTAAGGTTTGGCCTTTCCCTTCTACAAACAAAAATAAAGATCATTAAATGTTAAAAGAAGGAAAAATATTATCGCTATAAATATAATTAATGACGTTAAGAAACACATACCGTACGTATAAGAATACCATGGCAATCAGTACGAAAATAATCATTTTCCTTCTGCAAGTCAAGTGTGTCTACACGTGGCAATATATTTTCATTATGAGGAACTACAATACTAAATTCTTCATCTACATCTTCATATGTATCTCTGTAATTTTTGGGAGGTGTGTTGAAGACAATAAACATTTTTTGATCGAGCGGGTCTGTCACGTAAAATACTTGTTGTGCTTGTGAGACCAATATAAAGGGATCACCTTTATGGCCTAATCTTTTTAGTTCAACTAATGTGTACTCTAATTTATCCTTTTTTACCCCATTTCTACTGTCAACCCAGTCACACATCAAAATTGGAATTCGTTTAAAATGATAATCTAGTTCCCATATCTCTTGTAAGACACCATAATAAGTGTTTTTGGCATATGTTACAACTTCTTTATTGATGTGTGTGTCAGTTGCAACGACACTAACCCCACTGTTTTGGTAAACTTTACCTTCACGAGCTTTTGTACGAAAAGTATATCCATTGATTGCATATACATCATATTTAATAATGTTCTTATTGGGTCCATGTGAAATCCATCTCATTGTCTCTGTTATACTTTCTCTACAGACCCCTAACTCTCTCTCTCTACCTGAATAGTAATTAGATTATGAATTTAAGATATAAAGAAATACATAACAAAGAACACAACATATATGAAAAGAATATACCTCCTTTCGTAACCAATGACCAAATGTATTACTGTGCTCTTGCTCTAGCCGTGCCTTTCATTTAGTAGGGTGTTGATGTTGCAAAAATTCCATGTGTCTTCTGTCAATACGTTAATGTTAATATTATAACAAAAAAACATACATGTAAAAAAACTTACTTGATATACGGGAGTACTTCAGATGTATTTTGCAATTCAAAGAAATTTTCTTTGCTAAATAGTTCTGTAGAAACTTCTACCGATTTAGGAGCTGATAGAGGAGTACCGCCGTAATAGAACTAATATCTACACCTTTCTGAATTCCACATGTGTTATGATTGTCAGCTGGAATACCAACAATATCCATCTTTTTGAGGAATTCACTAAAAAACTCAATTGTCTCTTCTGCAACGTTCTCTTCAGCAATGCATCCTTCTGGCCTATTTTTGTTTCTCACGTGCCTGTTAATAACCTTCATAAACCTTTCGAATGGGTACATCCGTCTAAAGAATATTGGACCGCATAATTTTACTTCCCTAGTTAGATGAACGGTTAAATGAATCATTACATCAAAAAGTGATGGTGGAAAGTGTTTCTCAAGAAGGCATAAGGTAACATATAACTCCTCTTGCAACTTATCGAGCTTATCCAATTTAATTTCTTTTGTACATATTGTTTTGAAAAAGAAACAAAACCTTGTAACAGCAACTCTGGTGGGTGGATGCATAATAGATCGAATTGCTATGGGCAAAAATTATTGCATGAGCATGTGATAGTCATGTGATTTTAGTCCGATCAACTTCCTATCCTTCAGACTCACCAAACTAGAAAAATTAGAACAATACCGTTGAGGAACCCTTAAGTTGTATAAAGTCTCATAGAATAATGTACAACCTGCTACGGGAAGTGTTGTGTTGTTCCCTTCTATCTTTGGATGCAGCTCTGGTTTTAAACCATAATGAACCAAATCCAATCGAGCATTATAACCATCTTTCGTCTTCTCGGGAACGTTCAACACAGTTCCGGTTAAACTCTCGCCCACGTTCTTTTTGATATGCATAAAATCTATTCAATTTGGAATCAAATTGTCGCGCCAATACCTTAGTTGTCTATACCATATATTAAATTTCTTCCAGTATGTATTATTTTGTTGGCCCACATATGAAGTACCCACGTGGGTTGATTTTCTCTTTTTTTATTAATCTTCCCACCTCTTCGAGTTGTAGATTGTTGGATTTCTGCCTCCTTGCCCTTAGACACCTTTCCCCATTTATTAATTATAAATTTGATCCTGTTATATATTTTCTCCCCATTCATAGGTTCTGGAGAGGGTGAGAAATCTTGTTGTCCATTGAATGCCTTTTTTTTGTCTTCTAAACGGGTGATCATACGGTAGAAATCGTCTATGACCAGTATAAATTTTCTTATTCGATTCAGGGAGTGTAATGCAGTGTGTATGTTGGTCACACACAACACAATCTTGAAATCCACTCTAAGGGAAACCACTTAATGTACCTAGAGCAGGATAACCATTAATAGTCCATAACACAACTACACGTAGATTAAACTACTCTTGTGCATATGCATCGTATGTTTCAACTCCAATATCAAAAAATAATTGTAGATCATCAATCAAATGTTTTAGGAAAACATCAATATCGTTTCCTGGTGTTCCCGACATCAATAACGAAAGCGTGATGAAGTTTCTCTTCATACACAACCATGGTGGAAGGTTGTAAATAACAGCTAAAATAGGCCAAACGCTATGATTCCTATTTCCCCTATTGACATCGACCCCGTCAGCCGAAATTCCTAGCTGCAAATTTATGGGTTCGCTAGCAAAGTCAGGATATTTGTCATCAATGGCAGCCCATGCTGGTGAATCAGCTGGGCGACGTAAAACACCAATATCCACCTTTCTATCTGTTGCGTGCCATGTTAAATCTTTTGCAGTAGTGTTAGACTGAAAAAGTCGTTTCAGGGGCGGAATAATTGGAAAGTACCACAAAACTTTTTCAGGAATATTCTCGTCAATTTTATTTTTTTGTTCATCGACCTTCCATCTTGATTTACCACAAGTAGGACATGCTGCCATGTCTGTGTATTCGTTCTATATAGTATATAGTTGTTGACACATGCATGTATCTTCGTATACCCTGAACCCATTGCTTTGAAAGCTTTTTTGGCCTCGTATCTACTACTCTTTATTTCGTTTCCTTCTTGTAACATATTTTTTTTTATCAAAACTAATAATTCTGTAAAGCACTTATCTGATACTCCATACTTACTCTTCAAGTTGGGTAGTTGTATGATTGCATATAACTTTGTGTAATTAGGACACCGTTTATATAGGGGCTTCTCTGCATCTTCTATCAGTTCTCTAAACTTATCAAGGTTCCCCATAAAATTTTCTTCTACAGAGTCAACCATCTCTACTGTTTCTACAACATCTGTTGGCATTTCTGTATTCATGTTCGTGGAATCAACAACGTATGACGTGTCCATGCCAAAATTATGTTCATATATATAATTTCTTGGTGGTTCCTCTGTTTCTCCATGCTTATTCCACTTCGTGTATGTTTGATCAATTCCATTCTTGAATAGGTGATCATCTACCACATCCACCGAATGAGATATGTGGTTTACACACTTGACACATGGACATGGAATTCTTATCTTTTTTTTGGTATCCGCAGGATCTATATTCTTAGAAATCTTGTAATTGTGTTCAGAATATTTCAAAAATTTCGCAACACCCTTTACATACGTGTCTGATGTTCTGTAGGCTCCCATCCAAGACTTATCCATATTCAGTTTACAACATCATCAACAAGCTAAAATATGTTTCCTGTTCATTGAAGTATTTTAACAAACAGTTGGTGTGCATAAACGAAGAAGATCACATTACAAATAAATCCAATAAATGGAAACCAAATACTTGTTAGTTATAGAATATATAATAATAGACACCATAACCAAATGACATAGCAAAGATTCATATTATGAGGATAATTGTTTTATGTGTCCCTGTAGAAATTAATGTTGTATGTATGTGTACCTGTATGAATTTCAGGTTGACGTATAAATTACTGGTTGAAGTATAAACGTAGTTGCAATGCATTTGTAGTATGCAGATAACGATTCGATGGGAATTCATATTGTTTCAAAATTCATATTTACACAATGGGTGTGGATGATCAAGGAGATATCGAGAAAAAAAAAAGATATTTGCTTAATGATTGTTTTAACGTTTAACATATTTAAACAGTTATGTACATCGTAAAAAAAATGTTACTAGTAGGGTTCGAACTCATGCTATTTCAAAATATACCATTAACTTGATGTACACTGACCAACTACGGTGTCTGCTTCTTTGTAAGTTATTAGGTTATGAAAAAACAAAACAATGATATAAAAGAGAAACATTTGACAAAAATACCCCTGCTTCCTCATGAACTGATCTAACACAAACACAGTTAGAATCATTTTTACTTTCCTCATTTGATAAAATAAATGTAACTGTGGTTGCACATTGTGTGTAATTAGCCTTTACAATTGGAAATAAAAACAAATGACAAAAATACTCCTGATTCTTCTCACACTCATTTTGTTTACTTTTAGTTATGAACATCATATATGTATCCAAGATTAACTTATTTTTTTTATCATTACTATGTGTTTGATGATGCATACACTTATGTGCTGTTTCCTTTTTCTTTTCATTTTCTATACTGAACTACCATTTTACCCTTACATCTCAAACACAGTTTTAACAGTATACATTAATTTCTAACAGTACTTTGGAGTGGTACAACATTTCCGTTAACATAAATGTAGATACTATACCCCTGCAGACTCAAAATCATCCTCTAATGGAAATTTTAACATTTTCTTTATTTTATGATAATAAAAATTAATTGACGGATTTACCCCTGCTATAGCATAATCTAAATATGTTTAAAACACACATGGGGCAAACTAAGAGATCTAACCAATAACATCAATCTAACATGGAACTTAGTTGCAAAGTACATTCCTTTTTTTACCAAACAATGCATCAAGACGGGGACAAAACTCATACAGCTAAAAGTCAAGGTACTCACATCAGTTGTTGAATCAACTTATGATGAATTCAAGTGATCATGGTGTAAATGTCAGATATACCCATGGAGCTTAAAACTGACGTGGAACTTAGCCTTAAAACCCAATTGATAAGTATGAAATACACTCAAGATTACAATATAAAATTCATATTTTTTCATTACTTCCCATTTTGCCCTTTAGACATTTACAATGAAAACAACATTAACATACAGACAACAATTAACAAAAAGAAAGAGTTTCATATTGCTTACAAAATAGGATGTTCTATTCCATCCAATATATACAACAATTATACTCTGTCTTAAACATGAAATGGATTACTTCATCAAAAAAAAGTGATAAAGGACACCTACACTATGTTTTCCCATGCAATCACATTCTCCTTGGACATGTCCATTGCATCTTCCATTTTTTCTCTGGGAATGGTCATGTTTAGCATATGCTTGATGTATGATGTTCATCATTACAGGCCCGTGTTCAACATACATATGTTCAATCTCTCGGAATTGGTGTGCCCGAACGATCATTTTGAAAGTTCCTAAACAATCATCATTCAAGATTGGAATCATAGACAAACCACAATGTTCTTCAGTTGGCATATGATACCAATTACCCATAGTTGTATAACCCAAGCTTTTGAAAAAATGGCCAAGCATTTCCATGTTAAGCAAATCGATGTTGACACAAGTAATAAAGTGAACTTTTGTCTTTTCATATGACTTACTTGGATAGTCGGTAAAATACCCGCCATGAACAACTCTAATGGTGAATTTACAAGGACCAAATATGTAATATTTCTATTAATATCCAGTAAATCGTAATAATGTTTGAAAATCCAGAACATGTTTGCAAACCACGATTTTTGCTTCTTATCGTGTGGGATTATTATCAGATCATAATTTGGAAAACATTTGAATTCGTCAAACAAAATTAAACAAAAATAATGGGAGGCAAACATTTTTTCATATGGTTTTTGGGCTCCAAATCAAAGCGGGAAATTGTCGTCTATCTCACCGCCCAAACTATGAAGATCAATCCATCGGATCAAGGAAATTCCGGTAAATTTTAGTTAACAACCAACAATTTAGGACGTACTAATTCATTTTAATATTTATGAGACCTTCATTTTTTCCACTACTGTATCGTTTTTCGCTAGGTTATATCCCAATTGGATTATAATTCAGTTCATCATTCATCACGCATTGTACTGTAAGTATATTGTTTCTGTATGTTGTCAAAGTTATGGATTGTATTGATTAGGGGATTATACAGAAAACATAAAATTTTGATTCTTCATATTACTGTGCTTGTTGCACACCAACTGTTCGATGAAAATGAGTTTGTGAAAAATTGTCTGTAATATAAGTTACTCATACCTTTTCATTTAAGATATAAATAATCAAACTTATTTAATATGTTTCATGTCAACAGAAGAATCATGGAGGTGAACAAGGAACAACATCAAGATATTCCCGACTATGATACAGAATATGAGCGAGATGATGAAAACCAATTATATGATTCGGACACAGAAGATGGTGAAAACCAATTACCAGATTCGGAAGAAGAAATCCAAAACACAGTTCCTACAAGGACAAATAGGAAGATGGGCATGACTCGAATGCCAAAGACTGAGTATGTCAATTCTGGTGGTAAAAAAAACGTGTCGGGTTTGATGAATTTGGTAAGTTTACAGGGAAGAATAATGCGGTGTTTGTTAGTTATTTGGGTGATCTTGTCCGCGAGAAGGTGGGATTAAGTGCTCTTTGCTCGAAGAAAGTAAAACCGGAAGTGAAGGAGAAACTATGGGAAGAGATTAAAGTAAATATTTTCTTCACTTTTTTAACTACATATCATATTATATTTAAAAATCAAGTATTAAATACTAACATATTCATTGTTGTTTCATTTTAGCCCTATTTTGAAGTTAATGAATCTGGAAAACAATTTGTGATGAATAGGCTTGGTATCCTTCTACGAAACTTCAGAAGGAGATATGCAGATTATATCAAGCCACATCTAGGCAATCCCAAAAAGCTTGAAAAAACCCCCGTTCGTTATCGTGCACTAATTACTGAAAAAGATGATTGGAACAAATTCTGACATATACGCAATCTCAAGAGTTTAATGTTACAATTTTTTTTCCAAAACTTCTTCATTTATTTATCATAAACTTACCAAAAAGTTCTTCACAAATATTACTTTTTTGACAGAATGTGTCACAAAGGACTATCAAAGCACGAAAGATGTCAAAGTATGCTCATCGGATGGGACGAGGGGGGTATACTACTCTTAGGCGGAAGTTGGTAAGCTTGGTCTTTACCTATATGATCCTATTATATTAACTTCATAGCATTGTAGTTAACAGGATTATGCTTCATATTGTTTACAATTTAATTTTTTTTATCAAGATTGAAGAGAAAGTGATTCAAAGGAGGAAATTCCCCCAAGGTCAATTATGTGGTGTAAAGAACGTGAAAGTAAACGACAATTTAAGGATGAAGATGTTAAAATCATGGCAGATAAACTAGTAACATCACTAAACTTTTCTATTTCTTTTACTGTAAAGATTTTAATCAGTTTTATTAGGACAATAATTATTAATCTTTTCTGTGGTAGATGGAACATGAGAAGCAGATAAAAGAAGGACAAGTAACTGTTGAACCAGGCACGGATGCCATGACCTTAGTTTTTGGCAAGGAAAAGGGCGGATTTTTAAAGGGTGTTGGCACGGGAGTCACTTACAACAGATATTTCAATGTTCCTCGCATCAAAGGATCATCTAAGGAAGAAATTAAAGATCTTAAAGTTGCACTGCATAATGGAAAACTTGAGCTTGAGAAAAAAGATGCTGAACTCAAGGCTTTGTCTACAAAGGTTAATGAACAAGATCAAACACTAAAGCTAGTTTTGGCTCATCTTAATGCAAATGGAGCTGACTTTCCAAATTTGTCTCATACAATTGTCAGTAATCTTATTAACAACATGTGTTGTCAATGTTACTTGCAAATTGCATTTCTTTTAGACATTTTCCCTTTTTCTTTATATTTACTAGGGTATTTCAAGTGACAAGATTGTTGAACCATCTCCTGTTAGTCTCAAAACCAATGAACCATCAGAACCTGTAACACCAGTTTGTTATCATCTTAAAGGATCATCATTGATATACTTTTTTTGGTACTAATTTCTGTTTTTTCACTTGGGACTTTAACTTATTTAGGTTATTGCAAAACCCACCAAGAAACCAGTTCAAACCAAATCTGCAACTACAACTCCAGATACACAATTTATTTCCATGAAATCTGCAACAGTATTATATACTAACTTTACAGTTTTCAATACTTTTAATTAATCTTTTATATTAGAATATAATTTTACATATAGGTATTAAATCTTTATATTAGGCAAATACAAAACCCACCAGAAAAGTTGTTGAGTCTAAGACTGCCACTATCAATCCTGACATACCAACAATTTCACCAAATAAACCCCTTCACCAGGTCACTGTTTTTCTACATGTTGAATATACATTTATGACTTTTTTTCTAATATTACCTATCATTGTAGCCAATAAAGTGTAGTTTATCATATCCGTATAAAAGGAACATCATTGCTCGTGGTACCGTTCACTTATCATCAGAAAGACAATTCATTCATGGAGTTCCTCTACAAGATGATTGCTATAAAGTTTCCATTAATGAAGTGGTAATAAAACATGCATTTCTACCTCATAAAACTGGAGAATTCACATTAGTTGAGGATGCATATAAAAGTTTTGTTCCATGGCCAAAATACCTTGTGCAAACTGTCACACCCCCGGACCAGACGGTGGAAACGTCCGGAGGCGGGTGACTACATTGTGCAGTATCATAATAATTGAATATAAATGAAACAGAGCAATCCAAACATCATACATTGAGATAACAAACTTACATTGTTTACATATTGTATTTGTCCTTCGAGTTACACAAAAGAGACATCGACATAAAAATTCCAAACTCCAGCTAAATAGTCCTGTATCTGCGTCCCTTGCTACCTGCTTACTAGATCCCTGAGAATACAAGTCGTTTTGAAAAGCGTCAACTAAAAAGTTGGTGAGTTTATAAGCATTTTTGTATAAGATAGTTTTACACTTGTTTAGAATCGTTCTCATTGTACTTTCAGAAAATCTGATATTTTCTATGAAATCGATTGAAGCCTTGCTTTGAAAATCATGGATATATGTGTGCATGTCATTACTTTTGTTCATCCTTATAAGGAGTGATTATGAAAAGTAGTGTAATTTGTAAAGGCGAGCTGTGTTCGAGAATAGTTCTTTTGTGTAGTAATAGTCAACCGTTCCCAGAAAATCCCCTATTGTGAAAAAGAGAATATAGATGAAAATCTTGTTTTTCTTATCGAGTAAAATTGAATGTGCATTCTAGTTTATCGCTATCGAAATCGTATAAAATCGTTTTCTCCAAAAAAAATCCTATATTTTTTGCTATAAAATATTCGTAAGTTCTGTTTCCAACTGTGTATACTTGCATATGTGTGTGTTAGTTTATCGTTTTCAAAGTTGTTTACAAACATTTTCCATAAAGTCCTACGTTTTCTGATTTGTAAAATAGCAGTATTAAGACTCTATACTTGTTAGGTGGAAGAATCAACATGGCGATTGTGGACATTCTACGCAATGAAAAAGGACAGTCAACGCAACAAATGCGAACCGTCACTACCATGTGTAAAACAGTCAACATAACGTGCCAAAATTTATTTATGAGGATTTCCTTGCATAAATTTCTAGATAACATAACATATACTAGTGAGTCGTTATAACCATACTAATATGACCGAGACCTGTTTTGGCGTTTCTCAGGCGCCCTCATTTTGATAAAGACATTTGTCACCCTAGACGAGCCGATCCAGCTGTAGCGAACAGCGAAGGTGCGGGGTGTCAACCCCGTATAGATCTATACACAAATTTCAGCTCTCCCTCCAGGAGACTCTGGCTATCACTCTTTACAGGACTTTAGACGTATACTAATATTTTTATATTTAGGTACTTTTAAGATTTGTCTGACTAGAATATTAACAACCTTTTGAGCAATCGTTTGAGATCCGTTATTTGTTAGATAAATAATGAAATTCGTACTCATTGAATAGAAATATCGTTTTCGTTCCATATCGTTTATTGTGCTTGTTAACTGGGTGCTCGTGTTCGTTCCATTTCGTTTATTGAAAAATAAGCCATTTTGAACGTTTATCAAAATGACCCAACATTATCGGAATTGGCAAAAATGGTCTTTCCTTTCTATAAATTGTCGGCTCAGGCCCATATTAGTCAAGATAAGAGTGTCAAGTTATAATTTGTGTAAATTTATGACTGCAGGTTATGACACGCATTTTCTGTTTTATCACATATAGAACATTACTTATTTTCCTGAAGGTTTTACGACAGCAGTTTATGACATGCAATTATTTTTGTCATGAAAACTCTATTTTCGTATATTTTTCTTGATAAAATTATTTATATTAAATATTTATAAATAATCACAAATAGTTTCTTAATCTGGTAAAAAGTGATGAGTATGACATAATATTCCAAGATAACCCTTGTATTTATGTTTGGCCAAAAATGATCCAAAATATTATTATTTCCATAATTTAATCATTTTCAAAATATTTTGTCCAACAACTTGTTTAAGCAAATCTTGAAGCAAATCCTTATAGTTGATATAATAATTTGTGACTTATATTTGGTAACATAAACTTTTTGTTTCTAAGCATGATTTGTGGAAAGGTAATCCAACCTCTTGAGACCTAACCAAAATCTTGAGTTTTTGGACTAATTGTAAGGGATTTCCAAATTAAGCACATGTAAGATGGCATGCATACACAATAAGCAAATAGATCATGATTTACACAAGACTTTTACTTGTATTCTCCCCCAAAAACAATAGAAACCTCGAAAAAGTAGGGGTATGGAGCTCACCTTGAGTTAGTTTTGTGGGTGATTTGGCTAATTGATGAGGAGTTTCCAAGTTCTAACCCTTGGAGAGTTTGATAAACTCTTTGAACTTGAGGATATCCTAAGAATATTAACACATAATTTTATGTGTAAATATGGTGATATTAACAGAATAATGTGAAGAATCACTTAGCAAATTAGGAGATACTTACAAGAATTTTTGGAAATTTCTTTGAAGAAATCAGATTCAAACTTGAATGCACTTGGGAGCATCTTAGGAGTTCACAGAATGTGAATTGAGTTTTTGGTGGGAATAAAGAATGGGTTTACTCCCAAAGAGGATAAGGGAGTGATAAGGTGTGCTTGGTTACCTGGTGGATATTGCATGTTTATCCGTGATTATCTTGGAACTTGATGAAATGTCGCATCATAGAGTCAAAGGCTTTTTTCTTATTCACATCTTATGTGTTAGAAAAATATCTTAAAATGATGAAATGGATCGAAATCCGTAGCCAAATGGCAAATTCCGGAGTCAAACAGTGAATTTCGGAGCCAAAGCATGAGTTCCGAAGCCTTTAGGTGAGTTCCGAAGGAAATACTTAAGTTCCGGAGCCAAGTCCATACTTCTGAAGCTCTTCTATAGTTCCGGAGTGGAATTCCGAAGTCAGCTTCCAAGTTCCGAAGACAGCTCTCTTTTCCGGAGTCGTTTGGCCAATTCCGTAGTCAAGGTGAAGACAACATGTCTGGACCGAAGCTGCGAGGTCTTCCGGAGTGGCGCCAAGATTTTCGGAGCAAAAGAAGGTTCCTGAGCACATACATTCCAGAGTCACTTCTGATGGTTCCGAAGAGGGGTGTTTTCCGGATTAAAGGAGTTCCGAAGTGAGAGAGAATTTTCCAAAACAAAGAAAAAGAAATTCCTATGTGAGAGAGTTCTGAAGTAGGCTTGCTCTTCTAAGTTTTATTCCTTTCATTTTGAGTTTGTTTAACTAAGGAAAAACTGCATAGAGAGATTTGAGATACATAGAGAGGTTTAGGAGAGATTTGATACACATGGAGAGATTTGGGAGATATATCATATACTTTGAGAGATTTGGGAGAGATTTCACATACTTGGAGAGATTTGGTAGAGATTTCACATACTTGGAGAGATTTGGGAGAGATTTCACATACTTGGAGAGATTTGCATTCTAACTTTACATGGTCCATTAGGAACCATAATGTACACTTTTAATGTGTTAGCACAAGTCTCACAATAGTTGTTGCTTACATGCGAATGGAATTTCCTGGCCAAGATGCTAGTTGTGACACAAGCAGAGTCAAAGGTTAGTTTAATTATGTTCATTACTTTGTGCATTACAATTTTTTTTCTTCATAAAGTAGTATACTAAGTTTTTGATGAACTCATTTTTTTTGTTTCAATTTTGTTGTTATATGTACCAGAAATTATATCACATCAAGAACATCAACATCAAAACTCAAATAAAAGGAAACCAACTTACATATCATCTGATGCCCTTATCAAGAAGACAATGAGCAATATAAATAAGAGATGAATGCGTACTTATGTTTAGGTTTTGGTTTATGATGTGTTTGATTTTTTTACCATTGTTTAAATTCTTGAAATTAGGACAATTTTCTTTTTTGTGGTATTTTAGTTAGGAATTTAATGTATGGATTTGGATTTCAATTATTACTAATATCAAATTATGAGTTTTTCTTTTGTTTCATATTGTTAGGTTTGGTTACATTAATTAAAATTATTTTCATGTGTCTACAATGTAGAAAAAGTAACAATAAATATTAAATTAAAGTGGCTTTAATATAAATTTAGCTATGTTTTATAGGTTTTCATTGTCTCTAAAATTATACAATGGTTACTTTACATCATTTTTTTAATGTGTGGCTAAATGGTTAACAATAGCCATAATATACAAGAATTATGAGTCTAAAGTTGTTATAAAATGATGTTTATTCTAAAGTTTTTGTGACTAAGTTAAACAATAACAACATGAAAAACAATTTATGTGGCAAATAAATACCATAATTGATTGTTGTTGTGACTAAATACTACCAAATCGTCACTTACCTCATGAAAAGTATTTTATTGAAGTATTTTATTGAAATTTCTCGTTTTATGCTTAACAGTATTTTATTGAAGTATTTTATTGAAGTTTCTCGTTTTATTGAAGTAAACACATGGTTAAAATCGTGTGAAACACCAATCTTTTGCTATACTTCTCGTACTGTTATTTTAACTATCATATGAAGTTGTTATCATGCAAAACACCTCACAGCACAACCTCACCCTCTTGGGATACAATATGTTTTATAAATAGAAATATGTTTTATTTATACGTTTGCATACTACATCATATCAAGGGTAACCATTTCAACTATAACATGATGCTTTTACAAGAAAACTCAACTCATCATTACGCCTTTGTAACACGGTAGAAAAGGAAATCATTTCATACAAACAATTTTTCATCATATTACTCGTGAACTTGTTGTTAGCAATCATGTGATGTCATATGGCTTTGTTTGTACCAAACGAAAGTCCCCACCTATAACCAGAGTCCCTTGGAGGGAGAGCATGACAAGTGTGTATAGATCTATACGGCGCTGACGACTCCGCACCCTGACTGTTAGCTACAGTCCCCGGGGTGACAAATGTCAACATTAGGTACTGCGTCTAGTATGGTTATGAGGAACTCACAACACGCGGAAACAATGACTCATGCACGTAGTAATACATAACTCAATCATGCTCGGGGGTAATAACTATATTATAGGGTATTATCAGCATGTTCAGAATTCAGGATAAACACTTCCACAACTAGTTTTACTTAATAATAAAACTATACATCTTCATTTCTAAGCATGGAATATTTGCTTACAGGTTACAGTCTTGGTCATTTAAGACTGCATCTCATTGTGGAAAATATAGGATTTTTTTGGTTCAAACATTCACTTTATACATCTTCATTTCTAAGCATGGCATATTTGTTTACAGGTTACAGTCTTGGTCATTTAAGACTACATCTCATTTAGGAAAATATAGGATTTTCGTGGTTCAACATTCACTTTATACATCTTCATTTCTAAGCATGGCATATTTGCTTATAGGTTACAGTCTTGGTCATTTAAGACTATATCTCATTTAGGAAAATATAGGATTTTCCTGGTTCAAACATTCACTTTATACAACAATGATTCACAACCCACTTTATTAAGAAAATATCGGATTTTCTGGAAAACATACAAGAACTTTCGAATGGCATACATTTTATCAAAACACTACTTATGAACTTACCAACTTAAATGTTGACACTTTTTCTTTGAAATAACTTGTATTATCAGGAAATCGCTAAACCAGGTTAGCAACTACTTTTGAAGACTTACGCTCAGGCGTTAGTTTAATCTTTTGGATATCATATTGTAATTGACTTTTGCAAACATGTAATACTACAATCATGTGAACTTTTCAATTATGTATATGATGGTCGTGTGTACTTTCTTTACTATTCATTTGTTATGATACTGAACATGACGTCCTCTGCCCCCGAACGTTTCCGCCGTTCAGGTTTGGGGGTATGACAGATTGGTATCAGAGCATTGTTTATAGTGAACTAAGTATATCAAAACCATTTTTGATATACAGCTATAAACACAACTGGGCAAAAACACTCTGAGTGAGAGTTATACTTTTAAAATGAAATTTTTATAAAGTATACATGCATACATTATATAACAGGGTCAGTATCATAATGAAAACAATATAGAAGTATTATGGATGAGTTGTACAATACAGGTATGCCTTGGGATATGTAATAAGGACTGGGATGAATATAGCCTGATCAACTATATTTGTCCGAGAGCCGAACTGTGTATGCCAGGGGATAGCTACAGTGGACAACAAGTCTAAAACTTACCGAACTTATAAACTTTAGAATCAAACATAACATTTAGAATACTATAGGAGTATATTATGCATACCCTAGTTTAACTTTAATAATCAACCTTACGTGCCTTAATTCTAGACAATTCTTATACCCCTATTCTCGTACAGACACAATGGCCGGATTCCACCTACCAGGAGACCCCTACTACCCGATCTAAGACAGTGGAGAAGGGATAGAGAATGATCTAGAAGAAGAAATGCAAGAAGACTCAGACCCAGATCCCGAGGACAATAACCTACCCTTAGCGGCTCAAATTCAAAATCCTAATCCTCGACCGGAATTTCATGGCTCGACACCTCTATGGGCAACCAACCTGAATAGGTGGAGTCGCGAACAGGGTCAAACCCTTCCATACCATGGAGACCGAAGCTTATACAATCTGAGTGAGGGAGGCCCAGCAGACAGAGTCCTTCTTATATTGGTTCGCCGAATTGCTCGCATTGATGAACGAGGAAGGACAACCATCCATCGAACTGAGGAGAATGATGCGAACACTGGAGTCAATACCAGTTCGCATCCGACAGTTAGGATTAGCTCATGGTAGAATAGTAAATCAAAATGAAGCTTGGCAGAGAGAGCTAACTGAAACTCAAACTGAAGTCCGGGAACTTAGAGCACGCCAGGCAAGGTATGAAATGCGTTTGCTCGAGATGGAACGTCAGTTAGCAGGCCAAAAGGCTCAGCAGAATAGTTCCCGCCACCAGTAGAGGATACTCTACTCGCTCTTTCTGTTGGTTTATGGAATAACCTTAGTATGTACTCCAGGTAGTACTTGCCCGACTCCCAAAATTTTATTATAGAATAGGATCTCGACTAAAAGTCTTACTTTTCTCTAACTTTTGTAATCGGAGACCTTTAGAAAGGTCAAAATTTTCCTGACTTCAGAATGTAACCAAATATATGTTTAATATATAAGGAAGTACTTCTTTTGTGTGTTAATTCTTTACATACCACTCGAATTCATAAGTTTATCTATAAATTCTTATTATGAATCAAAATCGAGAACCTTGTTTAGGTCAAACCTAATTCATGAAATGTTGAAAATGGCTAACTCATTAACACACGGCTCTCAATCAATCAAAGACTTATTGTCTTCATTGTTATTTCTTCGGCAGCTAGATGCCTCCTCGTAGGTCAGCACGCCGAAATACGACACCAACACCGCCACCACCACCTCCAACTTACGATCCTGCTATGGTTCAGGCTGCCATCACCACAGCAGTAGCAGCTGCGCTATCCCAAATAAACTCTAATGGAGCCGGAGGGAGCGGGAGTAGTACCAACCATCAGAACCATCACACTGGTCATGGTCATGTTAGGGAATGCACCTACAAAGAGTTCTCAAACGCCAAGCCAAAAATGTTCAACGGCACTGGAGGAGTCATTGCTCTTATGCAATGGTTTGAAAAGACCGAGACGGTCTTTGAAATTTGTTCATGCCAAGAAACAAGCAAGGTCAAGTTTGCTGCGTGTACCTTCACAGACCGAGCCCTCACATGGTGGAAGGGCCATGTGAAATATGTGTCTCTTCCAGTCGCCAACGCCATGAGCTGGGAGGACTTGAAGGTCCTACTGTTGGAAGAATACTGCCCGACAGGCGAAATTCAAAAACTGGAGCAGGAGCTATGGAACCTGAAAATGGTTGGTTCTGACCTTGCCGCCTACACGGTCAGGTTCAGTGATTTGTCAGCCCTTTGCCCGGGAATGGTCAACCCGGAGCCGAAGAAAGTGGAAAGATACATCTGGGGGTTGTCACCCCAGATTCAAGGACATTTCTTGGCCTCCAACCCAATAACATTCAACAGCGCGAAGCGCTTGGCTCAACGATTGATTGATCACGGTGTTAAACAGGGTATTATTACCACTGTCTCGGATCCACCGAAGGATATAGAGGACCGAAGGAAATCATGGAATAAGAGAAAGGGGGAAACCATGCATGAGAACCCCAAGAGGCAACAGTTAGTGATAGCTCACGTTGTTACTGTCCCTACCACCCCCACACCCACAAGGTCGTACAACGGGAACCAACCTAAGTGCAACCGATGCAACTTTCATCATCACGGACCCTGCCGTGAAATGCATTGCACTAGGTGCAATAGTAAGGTACACACTGTCCGCTACTGCACGGAACCAACCCAACCAGCCGCTCCAGCCGCAAATATGGGAGTACACCGTACTTGTTATGAGTGTGGAGCAGTGGGGCACTTCCGAAGGGATTGCCCGAAGGCAAACAACAGGAATGCTGGTGGAGGAGGCCGAATATTCGTAATGGGCCAAGGGGAGGCTATTGCAAACCCCACGGTTATTCCGGGTACATTTCTCCTCGATAACTCCTTTACATGCATTCCATTTGATAATAAGAGCGGAGAGGAGTTTCGTGAGTCACAAATTTAAAAATCTACTCAAACAAACACCCTAATCATTAAGCAAAACCTGCATAGTAGTAATAGCAAAGATAGACTAAAAGCACTGAAAACACATATGTAGAATGCACTATCCGACTAACAAACACTTGTCCTGATCGACTTCACAATTATTATGATAAGAAGTTCCCAAATAGCTACTAGAAATGGATTGGCTTGGTCTTCACCATGCCAATTGCATGTGCTATGAAAAGACCCTTCACTTTCACCGTTGGCTAACGGAACTCTATCGATTTATAACGACAAACCCGACACAACTCCCAAATCGTTTCTAGTTTCCAAATCCCGTGGCAATCATATGAGGAGTACTATATCCTTTGCAACCTTCCCGAAGTATTACCGACAGACTATTTAGGAATAGCACACGCACGACGAGTCAAGCTCAAACGAAGAGGCTAGGAATGATTACGGTTAACCTATCACTACAAAGTGTGTATGCGAATGGTATACACAAAGCGATGATAGACGGACCAGGTATGAATTCAACTACGAAGTTCAAGACAAAGCCAACCTGTATTACGAGTAATTAATACTAACATTTAGATGAACATAGACAAATAAACCCAAATCCACACAACCTCTACCGATCAAAACAATAGACAGAATAATGAAGATCCGCTGGAACACCCACGCTAGGATCTGGATTCACTAGAGAACAAGAAGATCAAATGGAACATAAGTACACACATCTTTCCTCAACGATTGAAGTCCCAGTCAAAATGCGAATTTCGGGACGAAATTCTCTCTAACGGGGGATAATGTAACACCAGCAAAATTAGGTCAAAATTAAATTTGTTCAGTAACCATAATTGAGTATACTAAGTGGTAGATATCGTAACTAGGTTTCCAAAAATATAAAGAACACTAAAATCCGAGTTATAACGAAGAAGTTATGACTGATCGAAGATACGCGACAATACCGGTAAAACACTATTAAGCATAAAACGAGAAATTTCAATAAAATACTTTTCAACCTTAGTTGTCTAAATGAAAGTCGTAGATATCCCAAAACCGTGAACATACATAAAAAGAACGCCCAAATCTGACTTCATATGAGGAAGTTATGATTTTTCGAAGTTTCGGACATAGCAGTAGACAGCTAAAACTCGAAATCGAGATCGAGCGATTTTGTGCCAACATGACCTAAACGAGAATCGAATATCTCATCAATGGTATTACAACGGTAAAAAGTCTGAAGAAAACGGACACCGGACGAAGAAGTTATGGATTTCTAATAGAGTTTTCCTGTCCCGACCTACTAAAAATAATATATTAATAATATATTAAAAATAAATTCAAAATTAGCCAACGGAGTCTAAACGAGAGTTGTAGAGCATAATCTCACCTACGCGTGGATATAAATAACGTCGAAAACGGAGTTTGTATACGAAAGTTATGAATTTCTGAAGTTCGGGCGCGAAACCCTAAAAATGTCAGTGTTCACGACGTGAAAACAGTGTTCACGACGTGAACTGACTTTTGACACCTTCTGGAGCCTGACAGACGCAAGTTGCGATGACGCACCTGATGACGACTGAACTCACGACGTGAATATTTGAGATTCACGACGTGAGACCCCAAAAATGACCCTATAAATAGAAATTGAAGGTCTTGGGTTTAGGCTGCTCATTTCTCTTCTTCTGGACACTTTTACTCTGCGTTTAGCATTCCGAGACTACCCCGAAGCCCCGGTAACACCCCCAACACACGACGCAAGTCCCGAAGTCCCGAGATTTCCGAGAAATCGACTTCTTTTCAGTCGAAGTACTGCCCGAGTTGAGTCTCGTCCTCTTCAACTCACCACTTCTATCAGGTGAGTTCATACCCCTACAACCACTCTATAAATGCTTTTTAAATGCTTTTGAAACACTTTTAAGGGGGGGAATACAAGTAAACAATGGTTAAAATCGTGTGAAACACCAATCTTTTGCTATACTTCTCGTACTGTTATTTTAACTATCATATGAAGTTGTTATCATGCAAAACACCTCACAACACAACCTTACCCTCTTGGGATACAATATGTTTTATAAATATAAATATGTTTTATTTATATGTTTGCATACTACATCATATCAAGGGTAACCATTTCAACTATAACATGATGCTTTTACAAGAAAACTCAACTCATCATTACGCCTTTGTAACACGGTAGAAAAGGAAATCATTTCATACAAACGGTTTTTCATCATATTACTCGTGAACTTGTTGTTAGCAATCATGTGATGTCATATGGCTTTGTTTGTACCAAACGAAAGTCCCCAACTATAACCAGAGTCTCTTGGAGGGAGAGCGTGACAAGTGTGTATAGATCTATACGGGGCTGACGACTCCGCACCCTGACTGTTAGCCACAGTCCCCGGGGTGACAAATGTCAACATTAGGTACTGCGTCTAGTATGGTTATGAGGAACTCACAACACACAGAAACAATGACTCATGCACGTAGTAATACATAACTCAATCATGCTCGGGGGGTAATAACTATATTATAGGGTATTATCAGCATGTTCAGAATTCAGGATAAACACTTCCACAACTAGTTTTACTTAATAATAAAACTATACATCTTCATTTCTAAGCATGGCATATTTGCTTACAGGTTACAGTCTTGGTCATTTGAGACTGCATCTCATTTAGGAAAATATAGGATTTTCCTGGTTCAACATTCACTTTATACATCTTCATTTCTAAGCATGGCATATTTGCTTACAGGTGACAGTCTTGGGCATTTAAGACTATATCTCATTTAGGAAAATATAGGATTTTCCTGGTTCAAACATTCACTTTATACAACAATGATTCACAACCCAGTTTATTAAGAAAATATTGGATTTTCTGGAAAACATACACGAACTTTCGAATGGCATACATTTTATCAGAACACTACTTAGGAACTCACCAACTTAAATGTTGACACTTTTTCTTTGAAATAACTTGTATTCTTAGGAAATCGCTAAACCAGGTTAGCAACTGCTTTTGAAGACTTACGCTCAGGCATTAGTTTAATCTTTTGGATATCATATTGTAATTGACTTTTGCAAACATGTAATACTACAATCATGTAAACTTTTCAATTATGTATATGATGGTCATGTGTACTTTCTTTACTATTCATTTGTTATGATACTGAACATGACGTCCTCCGCCCCCGAACGTTTCCGTCGTTCAGGTTTGGGGGTGTGACACCATTTAGCAAATATGGTCATGCTCACCGGAATTACTTATTTACAAAAGATACACAATAGTGTTAATAAAATTTAAACTGTGTGACAAGATAAAACAAAACAACTACACTAAAACATCATGAATGTCGCAAGTTGGTGATATACAGTCACCACAGTTACTAAATAAATGTGTCTACTGATGGTTTAACGCTACAATATTAGATATTTAAGGAACAAAATTTTGTACACATTTGCCACACTTTTATAATACGGCCACATGTTTTCATATCATACGGACACTACATTTTAAAGTGACCATAAAACCCATACGATAACGTCACCCTCCGTCACACTTTAAGTGAAAAAATAAAATGTCACTATACGCATATGGTCATACTTTTTTGGTATGACTGCAAGTCATTTTTGTTGAAGTGCTACAATAACCTTGTTCCACGTAATGGTATGGGAACCAAATCCACCAAGGAGCGCACCTCGAACAACCTCAAAACACAATCTCTGAAAACCTCTGATGCTCGTACTGATCGGTCGTCAGCAATCTCGACCTCTAGAGGGAAATCCAACATGCCCGAAGACTCATGGAACCTCTTGCTAAGCGCAAGAGAGACAAATGATAGGGTAGCACCCAAATCAAACAACACCTAAACTGGGATACCGTTCACATGGAACGATCCTAAACAAACAACATATATATGGCTTATCAAAATCACAAGCGACATATGATAAAAGTTAAAGGGAAACAACCATACCCGTCACCACATCGGGTGCGGCACGCGCCTCCTCTGCTGTCAACTGGAAAGCTCGGATTCTCACCACTGGAGCCTCTGACTTGACCTTCCAGCCATCCGTAACTCGAGTGGTCGCTGGAGTTGGCGGCACCACTGGCGCTGCTGCTGCTGCTATCAACCTAGGGCAATTGGCCTTTTTATGGCCCCTCTGATTGCAATGAAAGCAAATCAGGTCTGACGTCTGAACAGTGGGGGCAAGGGAAGTACAATCCCTACCAAAGTGCCCCGTCTTGCCACACTTATAGCAGCCTGATCCCGACCCAGTACAGCAAACTACCTCATGTGACCTGCCGCATTTCCCTGCTGGCCCTTCGACCTAGAGTCGAATCCCTTGGGTTTCTTCTCAGAAACCCATGTCACCTGTCTCTTCTCTGCCTTCCTAGCTCTATCTCTCAAACAACCTGCAACAATGCGAACTTTCGACCTTTTCGAGCAGAAGCTCGTCAACTGCGCAGACTCAATGTTTGCGATCCATCTCCTGGCAGCAATGGGGTCCTTCACCTCGTGAAAGTCTGGCGCACCACTCCCTTTGAAGTCCTTGAAGGACAGCATGCATGTCCCTGGCTGGCTGGACGCTAAGTCACTCCTGAAAGCCCGGAGGCGATCCTCCATCAACTCAATAATCCCCTCCTTGATTGACCCAAAAATGACCGGGGTCGCCTCAAGGATACCTCTCGTGATCTCAGAGGCGATGAACTCGCGTAGCCCATCATTAACCTGCTTGGATCCCGCACCCGATCCTGATCCTGATCCTGATCCTGACCCAGACCCTGAACCACCTGCTCCATGATGCGTAACCACCATTCTGAAATAAAACACATAAATGTCAGGGTCATATGTACTCTTGAGAGGTCTCACACACTTTACAAGTGTCCTGGTTCTATCTTAGTCATCCTTGATTTGAGTACGGATCCTCTGTTTCCAGTAGTACGGGCCCATACTACCTTTCACTTCTATCCGTACTTTCCTCAAGGATTGCTTCAACTTCACCAAGTCCCTTTCACTAATACTGCTTTCAAATCTAACCTCGTCCTAGGCTTGTCCTAGGGCACTCTCCGACCTACTCTCCGCCATCAGTTGCACAAGGAGTCCCAACCATCCTTCCCTAACTAGCTTGTGAATACTATTACATATTCGCTTACTAGTTAGTTAAAGCTATCTAGGACCCCTATAAGCACGAAGCAAGCAGCATTCGTGCATCGAGTAACCATAACCAAGCATAACCTAACCAGGCTATCATACTGCTGACTAACCATCCTTATACACCTTATTCTTTCCCAAAACTCTTTGTTTTATATTTTAGAAAACCATTTCTCTTGTAAAAATCCTCCACGCCCTCGATTTAAGTAAAGACACGCCCGTAGGTGTGCCCAAATCCCTCAAACCAAGGCTCTGATACCAACTTGTAGCATCCCCATTTTCCAGGCCAATTTTTTTTTTTGTTTTTAATTATATTACTTATAAAATTGTTTGAGGAAAACAGTACTGATATCACATCAAACCAAAAACCATAGTTACATATCTCAAAACCATAATATCAAATAGTATAATGTTAGAGTACATCCCAGGGTTCTCAAATGCGAAATCATGTGTGTGCACTGTGCTTCTACCCTGCCGGCTCCTTCCCCTTAGATGAAGAGGTACCTTAAACTAAAACTAAAAACCGTAAGTACAAAGCTTAGTGAGTTCCCCCATCATACCACATACCACATAATATTGTCTATTCGTCGATATCTTTCAACCGATAGCCGGGAACTAACCTCCCCTTCGGTATCTTTCAACCGGTAACCGAGAGCTAACCTCTCCTTCGGTATCTTTCAACCGGTAGCCGGGAGCTAACCTTGTTGATACATGGAAGTGACCCTCTTAAAGTTTACCATCCGAAGTCTCCCCCAATCCGCAGCTGAGCTCTCAATCACATCGTGCATCCGCATCCGCAACTTCTACTCATCAGCAAAGACTTAGTAATTTAACTTATGTTTTTACATTGTAATATCCATTGTAGCTTGCATGGACACTTGTTTAGTCTTTGTTTATTTCTCCTATGTAACCTCTCGAGACTCTATAAATAGATTTCTCTTATTCCGAATGAAATACCTCTCTTTTCTCATCTCTCTAGATCTTATCTCTACACATATCTCCTCTCTCTTCTTTCCTCTCTAAAATATTGCTAAACTTATCTAACTCTCCACTGGAGCACGTCCTTGTGACTTCAATCACTCTAAACTGATCATACTCACTAACTCGGTCTAACTGCAAACCTTGTTAACAATCAGCTTAAGTGTTTACTTGATATAAGTTGTTGTCATTTTTATTTCCTTAATTTTACGCTTCTAACCATCTAACTATCTAACATTCTAACAACTCAAATATTAACTCTTATTATTATTGAGCTTTATGATCCTTTGAGATTAACTTATTTTCGCAACCATATACTTTTACTAACATTTGTTCAAGTGTGTCTCAAAAGTTTTTCTCTCAACAATTGGTATCAGAGCCAAAGTGGTTGCTTTTGAACAAAAACTCTGATTTCTAAAAAGCCTTCTATAGCACTGAAGCTCATTCTTACAAAAAAAAACAAACAAGGAAATATGGCACAAGCTTTATCTCTCAATGTCTTCAATAGTGTTGGTGGTTCTAACTGAGCCCCAATATTGGTCGCAAGTGAATATAATCACTGGTCTCAAAGAATGGAAAGATATCTCAAGAGACTTGGCCGAGATGTATGCAGATCCGTGAAAGAAGGACCACATGTTCCTGTTCTCACGCCTGTTCAAACTGACGATACTCAAACCAGACTAGGTAGAGGTACAAAAGCTCTAAGTCGCCCCACAAAAGATGACCTTGATTAAATGGAAAGTGACGCTATTGCTTTCTATGAAATATCATGCGGGGTGGCCCCAGACAACTTCGACATCATTATCAACTACAAGTCAGCCAAAGAGATGTGGGATGTCCTCAAGAATCTGTATGAAGGCTCAGAACAAGCTCAAGACAAGAAGTTCACTACCACACTCAATGAGTTCAACAATTTCAAAGCTCATGCTAGTGAAAGCCTTGAAGACTCTTTCAAAAGATTCAATCTTATTGTCACAAAGCTCTCCAATGTGGGTACAGTCCGAAGTAACCATGAAACAAACCTCTAGTTTCTCAACAGTCTTGGAAAGCACTGGACCACAACCAAAATGATAGTTCAAGGAGATAGAAAGATTCACACACTATCTTTTTTCAAATTATATGGAGAACTCCAAGCATAAGAATCTATTGTTCTAAAAGATTGTGCAGACTTCGGAGGTCCACTTGCTCTCTTAGCACAAACCCCGCAACCCAGAACTACCCAATCATATGAGCCTTACCCTCTCTCGTATGACAACCAACCACAATCTTACGAAGCAGACAAAGAGTATGATGATGAAGAAGAATTCCAAAACCCAATCGCCCTAGTAAGTCAACAGTTCAACCGATTACCACCACCATCTTTCCATAAAAACCAGCAGTTTACAAAACCTCCCTTCAAACGAAACTTCAATACACAAAACAATCACCCTCGATATCTCAAAAATCCCCACTCATCTCAACCTCAAAACACTCATCCACCAAAGGAGGCACCGCAGTCTGACAAGTCAAATGACTCCGGTACCTCAACCGAAGTCAAAGATGATGTTATCATTTGCCATAAATGTAACAAAGAAAATCATTTTGCTAAGTATTGTAAGGAAAATGTTGTGAAGGATAAAGCATTTTATCTCAGAATAGATTAAGAAATGGAAGAAAAAGAGAAATCAAAGGTCTATGTGGCACAAGTTAAAAGGGATCACAAAGTGTGGTCATTAGGAGATGAAGATGAAGATATCAACAATCTCAAAAACAAAGGGAAAATCTGCATGGTAGCAGCTGCGGATGAAGACGGTTCACAAAGCTCGAAAGGAATTACTGCTTCATGGAAAAAGATGGTATTCTAAGCATCATCGAACAGGTAAAACTCATGATCCACACTGATAACTACAACATGCATGAATGTCAACCATTTTTATACAAACTTAATGACACATGCGTTGCTGTCCTTTCACACTATAACAAAGCTCTAGATGAGAAGAACATTGCGTCCCAAGAAATGTTCCATGTGAGAGGAAGACTAGAAGACAAGAGACTAAAAGTGACCATGTTAGAAAAGGATTTAGTGTTAGAAAAGGATGCTAGAATGTTATATGAGACTCAACTAGGAATAACCTTGAACTAGAGAGACTTATCTTAGAAAGAAATTGTATGCTTGAATCTTTTAATTGAAAAACTGTTTAATGAAAGTGAAGCAATTGAAAATATTGTTAACAATGGGACTGTCGATAATACATATAATTGGGGATGGTCCAACGGTTATTCAACCAAAGACTCCTCCCCTCGATTCAACAAAGATCGTCCTTACATCCCTCCTGATAGAGAATTTCATTTCCCTGTCAATAACAAGACTTTTCCTGAAGATATTAGAGCCCACTTCGGAAGACTTCACAATCTGAGCAATAATTGTGTCATCGAGGAAATCATTCCCGAAACCTCGGATCCTCCAAGTGATCAAATACCCATATGTGACACAATTTATTCCAACTCTCAGACCTCTTCTGTCGTTGATGAAGAAATTCTCATGGAAGGACCTAATGAATGTCCAAATCCAAGTCCTACACTCTGCAGTCCTACACTCTGCAGTCCTGGACCGCAGTCTGTCCCACTCACCATAAAATGTCCCACCAAAGAAGCATCACAGACTTATTCTATGGTATTTGAATCTTCTCTACCACAGACCGAAGTCAAAAGCACTATATCCATTCAACCCATTCTTCATGAGTTACAAATAGAAAATTTTGAATATGGTCAATGCTCTCAGAGTCCTACTTTCTCCAGTTCTGATGAATCAAGTCCACGTTTTCAAACATAATCAAAGGTTTTTAGGAAACCGCAGTTGCACACAACTGACTGTGGCTCTCCCAAAACTCGAGCAAAACATGCTTTCAAAGAGGAACTTAGAAATAGTGGCACAAAACGGAAAACCATTTTCAAAGGAAAAAATCATCAATTTTCAAAAATCTCTGAACAAAGATGTTTTGACCAACCTGGAATCTCAAATCAATTTAAAAAAATCTATGAATTCAACAAATTTGACAAAAAAGAGTTTCCACAGCTAAAAGAATCTGAGAAATCTCAAAGGGAAGTTAAATCTTTTCAAAGATATCATTTTCAAAATTATTGCTTGGACAATCCAAAATGGAAAGGGATTTTGCCAACTCCTAAGACTTTTCAGTCACATCAATTTGTCAAAAGAAATGAACCTAGGAAGATTTCACAAGCTCAAGCTTTTCAAAATACCAAGACCATTTCAGTCAATTTACACTATCGGACTAGTCACAAGCCCTCTACTACACCCTTTAGACTGCTGACCATAAACAGTATCTGGCTAAATGACAAAAATCTGACCTTTGGATTTTATCATTGTAACAAATCAAATCAAGCTCATTTTTCTGAACCTCATCTCACTACGGAAAGATATGTCAAGTTAAATCTCACAAACACCCAGGTTTAGGCCTCAAAGTTGACATGCATTCTGTCCCAAAAGCACACGTGCATGTGATATGTGCATATTTAGTTATATATTTAGTATAGATTTTTATTATTTATTAGCTAATTATTTACATATTATGGACAAAATGTACTTAATAGTGTTCAAATTGTATTTTCAGCTCAAAAGAAAAGCTCGGAGGTAAAAGGAAGCAGGAAGTACGATCGAAAGCTCGGGAACTAAAGAAAGAAGAAAAATGCTAAATCATGAAGCTACTCGGCGAGTAGGGACGTCTACTCGACGAGTACATACGAAGATTCTCGAAGCAACACGTAAAGTCCTTGCTGTATATGGATTCCTCAAGGGGACTCGACTAGTCGGTTGTCCACTCAACGAGTAGCCCCTGTTTTGAGAAATCTATAAATAGAAGCCACAATCCCGAATTGACTCTCTCTCTGGCTTTTGGGAAGCTTACTTGGCGACTAAGGAGACTGTTGGAGATCTGAAGAACGTGTGAAAAACCCTAATCCTCAATTCTAAGAAGACTAAGGCAACTTAGGTTTAAATTTACACTTCACCTTTGAATAGAACTATGTCTAGCATGTTTGAATTCGTTTTTAGTTTGTTATCTACTGCAATTATGAACTAATTTCGTTAGTTTCTGTTTAGGGTAGACAAGTTTGCTCCTATGGATTAATTTACTGCTTTAATTGTGTAGGTACTAGGTTTAGTTTTAATTTTATTTGATTTGTTAGAATTTTGTTTTTTTTTAGTTTTAGCCTTGCACTCGCCGAGTGAAATCGAAGCTACTCGGCGAGTCCATCGCTGAAACTCAGTTTCGTTTTTATTTTATTTTTGTTCTTTTTTACGCGTGTTTCCCGTTTTGTTTACAGTTCGTTTATGACCAGGGGAGGAGGTACACCTTTGATCCCACCGCTTGACGACCCGGAAGCAATCTTAAAGAAAAACAAAGGCAAAACCGTAGGAGAAACCGCAACATCAAAAAATTTGCCATTAAAGAATCTCAAATCTGTTTTTAGTAAGAAAAAGGACAAGAAAGCGGGAGAATCCAACAATTTTTCTAAAGCAAACGAAGACCCAAACAAGGACGATATCGTGTACGAATCCGAAAAAGAAGAAAGAGAATACGAGGAAGGAAGCGACATCGAGGGCGAATCGGCTGACCCCATGGCTAACATTGATGAAGTTCCCATGGGTGAATGGAAGAAAAGGATGCGTGACGACACCGGCCTGGGACTCGTGCAACCCGCGATTCCCGTAACTGCCACCTTTGAACTTAAAGGCCACATACTTGCTCAACTTAAGGAGATTCCATTCTACGGGAATGATCATGAAGACACATACAAGCATCGATTCCCATAACTGCCACCTTTGAACTTAAAGGCCACATACTTGCTCAACTTAAGGAGATTCCATTCTACGGGAAGGATCATGAAGACCAATACAAGCATCTTGACGAAGTCAATGACATAGCCGACTACTTCACTGTCCCTAATGTGGCCCGCGACACTGTTTTTCTTCGTATGCTACCTGTCACATTCAAGGGAGCTGCAAAGGATTGGCTAAAATCATTTCCCCCAGGATCCATCACTACATCGGCTAAAATGAAAAAAGAATTCATAGACCAATTTTGCCCTCCTTCAAAAATAGCCAAGTTGAAGAAAGCCATAGCTAATTTTGAACAACAAGCTGGAGAGTCACTATATGAGGCATGGGAAAGGTACAAAGGCTTACTAAGGAATTGCCCACATCACGATCTAAACAGCCAACAAGAAGTCTCCATCTTCTATGATGGAGTAAACGTGACAAATAGGCAACTCCTTGATTCGCAAGGACCACTCACAAAGAAAGCACCCCCAGTGATAAAGGCCCTAATTGAAGAATTCTCTAAACACTATAGAGAATATCATAACCCAAGAAATGACTTGACTCGAGGGGCGGTGAACTTTATTACTGATGACATGGCAACATTGATGGCAAAATTGGAAAGCATGGATCGAAGAATGACAAGACCAATCCATCCACGCCACTAGAGTGGGATGTGAGAATTGTTGGGGCCCCACCTAACTAAAGATTGTGATCTTAACGAGAACGGGAATCGGAAGGTGCAAGTGTGCTATTCAAGTGGTGATCGGTTTGATGACAACTGGCGAAAACCAAAGAAGGAATGGCTACCTTATGATGAGTACAAAAAGACAAGGGAAGAAAAGTATAGGCAAAAGGAGATAGACTTTTATCAAAAGGAGGAACCGGTGCATGAAAAGAAATTAGATTTGGAAGACGTGCTTACATTCAAAGAAAAGACACAATGAACCCGATGCTACACTCAAAGATCGACAAAATATGTTGAGAGAACACCAACTTATGATGAAAGATCAACAAGCCTTGCTTAGGAATCAGCAAGCATCTATTCTCAACATAGAAAAGCAGCTGGGGCAACTTGCACAACAAGTGAATGAGAGAAGACCGGGTGGACTTCCTAGTAATACCGAAAGTAACCCGACAGGTGCATATATAAATATTATGACAACTAGGAGTGGGAAGATTATAACTCCTCTGACCCCTATTCAGCAAGAAGATCCTAAACTGGTGCAAGAGGATAAAGAAGAACATAAAGAATCGAAGAATCCCAAAGGCTCTCCAAATTAATATGCCATTCATAGAAGCGGTTGCACAAATGCC
Source organism: Lactuca virosa (assembly GCF_052849685.1). Taxonomy (NCBI): domain Eukaryota; kingdom Viridiplantae; phylum Streptophyta; class Magnoliopsida; order Asterales; family Asteraceae; genus Lactuca; species Lactuca virosa. Next base: position 182,734,367 of record NC_136426.1, read on the forward strand.
GAAATATGCCAAATTCCTCAAGGAGCTTCTAACTAATAGAAAGAAGATGGAAGAAGTGAAGAAAGTGGTCCTAAACGAGAATTGTTCAGCTGCCATGTTGAATATACTACCTAAGAAGAAAGGTGATCCAGAAAGCTTAAATTGCCTTGCCAATTTGAAAACTTAGCCACCATTTATGCATTGGCTGATTCATGAGCAAGCGTAAATCTCATGCCATACTCATTTTTCAAGAAATTAGATCTTCCGGACCAAGGCCAATTCTAATGGCAATTCACCTAGCAAATAAAACGGTCACATTTCCGAGAGGAATATGTGAAGATCTATTGGTGAAGGTTGAAGTTCGTATTTCCCGCGGACTTTATAGTTTTAGACATGGAAGCGGATCCTCAAGTCCCGATAATACTTGGAAGACCTTTTCTTAACACCGCAAGTGCTATAGTTGACATGCGAGATTCTAAACTCACCCTTCGGGTAGGATACGAATCAGTCACTTTTGGAGTCGATCAAGCCATGAAGCATCCAAGGAATAGCAATGACACATCATTTTCGGTTGACATGTTGGAAGAATTGATGGAGGAATGGAACGTAGATGAGCCGAACAAATCCACCATCACATATGATGAAAAATTTGATGCGGAAAGAGACCTGCTGGAATTAGAAAGACTGCTCGAGGAAGCTGAGTATAATGATCTAATTAGAAGTGCAGAACACCCGACTCCCCGAGTCTCCTCGACAGACTCGACGAGTCCAACCAAAGAATCCCGATCAGTCACGAATCTTACGAAGGGCTCGACGAGTCCCCTTACTGGACTCGACGTGTTCAACATTCAGAACATGAAAACTGAACTTAAGGCACTACCGAATCACTTGGAGTACGCGTTTCTTGAAGATGGCCAACAAAAACCTATAATTATAGCTGCTGATTTGGCCAAACATGAGAAGGAAAGTCTTGTGGGTGTATTGAGGAAGAGGCAAGGTGCTATAGCATGGAAGATCACCGACATTAAAGGAATTAGTCCAACTTATCGTTCCCATAAGATTAACTTAGAAGATGGAGATAAACCTGTAGTACAACGCCAACGAAGACTTAACCCGAACATACAAGAGGTTGTGAAGAAGGAGGTGGTTAAATTACTAGATGCCGGAATCATTTATTCAATCTACGATAGCCCATGGGTGAGTCCGATGCAATTGATACCAAAGAAAGGAGGAATGACGGTAGTGGCCAATGAAAATAACGAGTTAATTCCAACAAGAACAGTAACCGGGTGGCGCGTTTGCATTGACTACAGGAAATTGAATGACGAATGACGCCACATGCAAGGATCACCCTCCATTGCCATTCATCGATCAAATGCTCAAAAGACTCTCCGACCATTTATATTATTTTTTTCATGATGGGTTTTTGGGGTATTTCCAAATTGCAATAGACCCACAAACCAAGAGAAGACCACTTTTACATGCCCAAGTGGAACATTTGTATATAGACGCATGCCCTTTGGGTTATGCAATGCACCAGCTACTTTCCAAAGGTGCATGATGGCCATTTTTCATGATATGGTCGAGAAGTTTATGGAAGTCTTTATGGATGATTTCTCGGTGTTTGGGTCATCTTTTGAAGATTGCTTGTCTAATTTGGACTTGATTCTAGCTAGATGTGAGAAGACAAACCTTGTCCTCAATTGGGAAAAGTGCCACTTCATGGTGAAAGAAGGAATAGTATTGGGTCTCAAAGTTTCAAGGAAAGGGATAGAAGTGGATAGAGCAAAATTGGACACAATAGCTAAGCTACCCCCTCCAACTAATGTGAAAGGGGTAAGGAGTTTTCTTGGCCATGCGGGATTTTATCGGCGCTTCATTTAAGATTTTTCGAAGATTACTAGGCCGTTGATTCAATTACTCTTAAAGGATGCCCCATTTGATTTTTCCAAGGAATGTCATGAAGCATTTCATTTGCTAAAGGATAGATTAAGCACTACTCCTATCATGATAGCACCAAATTGGAATCTTCCTTTCGAGCTAATGTGTGATGCTAGTGACTATGCGGTGGGAGCTGTTTTGGGATAAAGAGTTGACAAGCTATTTCAGCCGATCTACTATGCAAGCAAAACCTTGAACCCAACTCAAGAGAACTACACTACTACCGAGAAGGAGCTACTTGTTGTGGTATACGCTTTTGATAAACAAGATGCTAAGCCCCGATTGATACGTTGGGTCTTACTTTTGCAAGAGTTTGACATTGAAATATGCGATAAAAAGGGAATGGAAAACGTAGTTGCCGACCATTTGTCAAGATTAGAGAACCCGCATTTGGAGGAGTTGGAAGAAAACAAGATTGGAGACGATTTTTCCAATGAATATCTTTTAGTAGTATCCAGTGAAATGCCATGGTTTGCGGATATAGCTAACTACTTAGCAACCAATTACATTCCAAAAGACTTGACCCGCCAACAAAAGAAGAAATTCTTTTCAGAAATTAAGTACTACTTTTGGGATGATCCGTATCTCTTCCGAAGCTGCGCAAACGGAATGATAAGAAGATGTGTATTCGGGAAAGAAAGTCAAGAAATTTTGGCACACTGTCACAGTGGGCCCGCCGGAGGACATCATGGAGCACACTACACAACTAGGAAGATTTTTGATATTGGGTTTTATTGGCCCACAATTTTTAAAGATGCTGCTAAATTCGTCAAAGAATGTGATTCGTGCCAACGAGCGGGAAATATATCATCCCAAAATGAGATGCCCCAACATAGTATTCAAATTGTGAGATATTTGATGTGTGGGGTATTGATTTTATGGGACCTTTCCCAGTGTCCAAAGGGAATAAATACATCTTGGTGGCGGTCGATTACGTGTCTAAATGGGTGGAAGCACAAGCATTACGAACTAATGATGTTCGGGTGGTGGTGCGATTTCTAAAGAAGTTATTCTCAAGATTTGGAGTTCCTAAAGCTCTTATTAGTGACTGGGGCACTCACTTTGCAAACGATCAATTAGCCAAAGTATTGAAAAAATATGGGGTACATCATAGGTTCTCCACATCTTATCATCCATAAACTAGTGGCCAAACTAAAGTGACAAATAGGGCGTTAAAGAGGAAATCGAAAGGAATGGTCGAATAAATTAGATGATGCACTTTGGGCCTTTCGAACAGCTTTCAATACACCTATTGGTACTACACCATATAGGCTAGTTTATGAAAAGAATTGCCACTTACCGGTAGAAATTGAGCATAAAGCTTTTTGGGCTCTAAAGATGTGCAATTTTGAGTTGGCTGAACTTCGAACCAACCGGTTGATGCAAATGAATGCCCTTGAAGAGCTTAGAAATGAGTCTTACACTAGTTACTTGATATACAAAGAAAAGACAAAGAGTTGGCATGACAAAAGATTAAAGGTTAATAAGGACTTTCATGAAGGACAAAAAGTGTTACTCTTCAATTCAAGGTTCAAACTTTTCCCGGGCAAGCTGAAGACACGATGGGATAGTCCATTTGTAGTGAAGCAAATTTTTCCACATGGAGCTGTTGAACTTATATCGACAGACGGAACTCCTTTCAAGGTGAATGGACATAGAGTGAAGAAATATGAAGAAGGAATTCCAAGAGATGAAGGTCTTGAAGAAGGGTTGCTTCTAGGAGGAACTATAGAAACTTAGAGCGGGAAGGAGTCCAGCTAATGACTCCTTAAAAAGAAGCGCTTCTGGGAGGCAACCCGCGTTTAGAGTTTGCTTTCTTTTTCCTTTATTGTTATTTTAAGTTTTTCTTAGGATCTGCTTTTATCATTCTTCTTCTGAGCTTCTGATGATTGCTTGAGGGCAAGCAATGTTCAAGTGTGGGGTGTGGCATACAATTTAAAAACTCGATGTTTTTAGCTTTCTGAATAAAAGACTCATCGAGTCCCTAAACCTACTCGGCGAGTCCATTTAAGAAATCCCAATTAAACACGGAATCGCGAAACTACTCGGCGAGTAGGTACACCTACTCGGCGAGTCCACGTATTTACCCGGAGAAAAAAATTTATTTTTTCACATTCACTAAAAGGGGGTTTTTAACCCTAATTGTAAAACACTTCAAACATTTCACATAGCAGCCGACCTACACGACGAGCAAGATCCTCTCAAGCTCTCATCTTGATTTCTTTCATTTTCTTGCAATTCCAACTCAAAGGTAACCATTATCACTCTTAATCTGTTAAAAGTTTCAATCTTTGGTAAAGTTATACCCTTAATTTCTGCAAAATCCCGATTTTGACTAAACTTGGATTTTAGGGTTTTGAGTTCTTGTTAAATTAGGACGTTTTAGACAAAATTTCTTACATATTTATGCTCCTGGAACATACCGAAGCAAACCCCTGGAGTAATTTATTTATTTGGCCGGATAATTCCATCTAACAGAACCGGACTCGCACAGTTCGTCCTGCTCGCCGAGTCGGTTCTTGGACTCGGCGAGTCCTAGTTGCAGAAGCCAGAATTTTTTATGTTTTTAATCTTTCTGTGTTTTGTTTTAGGTTTTTTTGGTTGTGTTTTGCAGGAACAATGTATAGAAGAGGGCAGAGTTCTAGGGGAGGTGGCTATGGGGATCTTCCATGGTTAAACTTTCCAAGCATTACCTCAAAATCTTCCCTTGCTCGAGCAAAAAACAAAACTGGAAGCGTTAAAGCACAAGGAAATATATGTCCCTAATGGAATTGACTGGCACCGGATTGGTCAAGTTGGTTTGGAGGAAGAGTTGACCCCTTATTTGGTCAAATCTTTCAACAAAGATGGGATATCAATAATTTGCGATGGCTGGAACCGACTCTTTAAGATTCAAGAGCCCTTTTATCAAGAGTTGTGATGGGCGTTCTTTGCTACCATCTCCTTCCGAGGTGGTAATGAATATTACAACCCAAACATTCTATCTTTCTATCTTGGAGGGGAGCTGCGCCAATGCAACATTGCAGAGCTTGAATGGAGGATGGGGATTTATGATCAAGAAGTGATAATGGCTGAAAATTTTGAAGCATTTTTAGAACATTGTAACAAAGACCTGTCTGAGGAAGTGGTTGCCTCGACCTGGTGGAACACAATCGCCCACCGGGTCTATATTCCGTCATCTGCTCAAGAGGGGAGTATTTGTTCCCCAATCCATCGCCTAATTCATCGTCTTGTCACAAGTACCATTAATATGCGCAAGGATGATGATAAGCTGCCCACCCTTGACATTTTCTACATATGGAGTATTATCACTCTCGATATTTTCTGCAACTTGCCTTATTGTTTGGCAAAGTATTTAGCAGAGGGTGCAGTCAAGGAACGGATCACCTCCAAGATTAATGGGGGCATGTTTGTTACAAGATTAGCAAGGACATATGGTATTTTGGAACAAGGGGCAGCTCAGATGTTGACCATGATTCCTACTCCTCCTTTCAGCACTACATTATTTAGGAGGGCAAGAATCGTGGAAGATTTTGGTGGAGGACATTTTAGCATCCCTCATGTGGATGAGGTGTTAGTGCCGGAGGAGCGGGGAAGAAGGGTAAGCCAAAGGCGGGAGCAAGTTCGGGAAGACCCACCGGTCATTCCGGTGGATGATGAGTTACCCATGGATTGGTATAATGTTGAAGCAAGAAGGTACCAAGACTACCTTCATAGAAGTATGAATTATAACAACGAGTCATTTGTTTATCTATTTGAACAAATGAACATCGCGCCAAGGCCCGGACCCGGATTCCCTTATGTGCCAAGCTGGGAGGAACGAGTGCAAGCAAGGAGGAACCAAGCAAGTGGGAGTGGGGCAGGAGAAAATGAGGAGGAAGATGAAGATTGATTTTTTTTATGTTTTTATTTGGTTGTTTGAAGACAATTTTTTTTGTTTTGTGTGTTTGAATTTTTATTTTCTTTGTAGGACGATTAAGTAGGAATTTATTTTTTTATCACTTGTGGTTTCTCTTATTTTTCAGATTGAGGCTAGGAAGCATGCAAGAGTCAAGAGTCTCAAAATTCAAGGCTAAGAGTAAGGGTCGGGTCTAGATGAGAATGTGAAAATTTTGAGTTTAAGGTCGAGTATGTTGTCAAAGAGGGTTTAAGAGTGTTGCTTATGAAGAAGAGATGAAGGAAAGACACTAAATTGTCATACCCAACCACAACAGAAACGGATTCGGAAGCAGAAGGTTTATTTATCACTCAGCGATGTACTCGCCAAGTGCATAACTTGGGCTCGGCGAGTCCGCTTACGAATCCACGTTTTTCTGCTTGAAGCCCTTCCGCTCGTCGAGCAGCCATAATTACTCGACGAGTCTCTCAATATTCCACTATCAAACCTTGGATTCTGACCACATATGATACGGGTTTACTCATATTCTTTAAAGGCTAATTCCCGAAGATTTTTCGAGACTATTTTCCTGCATATTTGGAGCTGTGCCACATGAGATTCGACACCCAAGAAATGGATGAGCTGTTCCCATGTCTAAAGTTAATTGAAGATGGAGCTTAAAGAAGATCAACCTCGCCACTACTATCCCAGGGGAGTTTGTTCCAATTCTCTCTTTACTTTATTGTTCTTTTTCATGCATAACATGCAATGGGGACATTGCATAAATTAAGTGTGGGGTAGGGGGTTGGTTATATTAGTTGAAATTTTAGTTAAAATTGAAACAAGAGGTTAATGTAGGGGGTTGGTTATATTAGTTGAAACTTTAGTTAAAATTGAAAATTTTGAAATTTTTGCATTAAAATTGCTAGGATTTAAGTTAGAAAATTTTGGTAAAAAGCAATTAGGAATCATGCTAAGTGTTATGTTTGATGATTGCATGAAGACCCAAATGTTTAGTTGAGCCTATACATGTTATAGTGCATTTGTGGCCCCCTTTGTTATAGTGGAATCATGGGACAAAAACATAACCTCGCTTAGTTTGAGGGATGCAACACGTTTAGCATCGTGTACTAGAAATGTATCCAGGAAAATTTTTATCTTTAACCAATAAAGGTTGAAGTTGAGCGCCCTTGCTTCGGCATGTATGGTTTTGAGTGAAAGAAAAAAAGAGAGTGAGTTACATGTGAAAAGAAAAAAAAAGAGAATTACAAGAAAAGTTTGAAGAATTTTGGAGCAATTAAAGTGAAGATCAAAAGATCAAAATTCCGAAGGATCAAAAGTTAAAGATACCAAAAACCAAAAGTTGATGAATTCAAAGAAATAAAGATCAAGTTATCAAAGAGTGAAGAATTCCAAAAATAGCTCCATAGTGGTATCGAAAATTTGTAATTTTCTAGTTATGTATGCTTGGGTTGCTCAACCAAAAATACCTTGAGCTTAGGAGGTTTTTTGCGGATGGATTCGGAGGGATGCATAAAATGAGCATTCTTCAAAAGAAGTGGGCAAGTGTTTATGAGGATTGTGAGTATTTAGAATTGAGGGGCGTCCTTAGGAAAAACTTTAGACACAAATGCATGCGTTGCGGTCTTGGCATAATGACTGGCTTTGATTGGGATTGTCTTATGTAATATTAGTAAAAATTCAGTTTTGCTTGGGGGCAAGCAAAATTCAAGTGTGGGGTATTTTGATATGTGCATATTTAACTATATATTTAGTATAGATTTTTATTATTTATTAGCTAATTATTTACATATTATGGGCAAAAGGTACTTAATAGTGTTCAAATTGTATTTTCAGCTCAAAAGAAAAGCTCGGAGGTAAAAGGAAGCAGGAAGTACGATCGAAAGCTCGGGAACTGAAGAAAGAAGAAAAATGCTAAATCCTGAAGCTACTCGGCGAGTAGGGACATCTACTCGACGAGTACATACGAAGATTCTCGAAGCAACACATAAAGTCCTTGCCGTATACGGATTCCTCAAGGGGACTCGACGAGTCGGTTGTCTACTCGACGAGTAGCCCCTATTTTGAGAAATCTTTAAATAGAAGCCACAAACCCGAATTGACTCTCTCTCTGGCTTTTGGGAAGCTTACTTGGCGACTAAGGAGACTGCTGGAGATCTGAAGAACGTGAGAAGAACCCTAATCCTCAATTCTAAGAAGACTAAGGCAACTTAGGTTTAAATTTCCACTTCACCTTTGAATAGAACTATGTCTAGCTTGTTTGAATTCGTTTTTAGTTTGTTATGTACTGCAATTATGAACTAATTTCGTTCGTTTCTGTTTAAGGTATACAAGTTTGCTCCTATGGATTAATTTACTATTTTGATTAATTGTTACTGGTGAATCTTGTTAATTTAAGCTTGTTAAAGACCCTTATGCATTAACGATAACTATTTTCTGTTAATTGCTAAGTAATTAAGCTGCATGAACATCTCTTAATTGCTTATCTCATATGATTTATGTGAACACATTGCTATATGCCTAGGATTGGTGAATATGAAACTAGAATTAACTAGAGAATGGGTAAGTTAATGTGTGAGCTTGTGTGATACACCATCAACAAGAGGTTAATTGAATCACCAATTTAATTAGCTAATTACAAGTGTTATTTAACCCGAATAATTAAACTAGGGAATTTATTAGTTTAACCACTTGATCACTGCTTAATTTAATCTATTTTCTAAGGATTGCTAATAACGAATGCGAATCTAATCACCTTACTCGGTAGCCAAATAACAATTAATCCATTACATTACCATAAAAATTAACCATAGGAGTAAATGAGTTGAACCTAAATAGAAACCCTTTTGATCATTGAATTTAGTTTGTTTTTTACGTGTTTTCAGGCATTAGTTGATTAGTTAGGTTTTAGTTAAGTTTCTAGTCTTGCAAAACTAGAGAAAATCCCTCCTATTTTATTATTTGTTTTAGATAATATTAGTAATTAGTTTAATTTCCGTTCCCTGAGTTCGATACCCTACTAATTTAACTATACCATAATTGGTAGGTCCACTGCCTTTGGTGTCTAATTCGTAAGTGAAAAGTAGGATAAAACTAGTTAGTTCAACCCGCATCAGCATGCATCCAGTCAGAAAGAGTCTGTTGTGTCCCCGGGCTCCAAACTTGTTTGGGTGCCCAAACTAACCCACTAATTTTATAGGCAAAGTGCAAGGAGGAACAAGCAGATAAATGGTTAATTGATTGTGTCTGCTCCTTGCACATGACTGGAAGGTTAGAATACCTTCGTGATTTCAGGCCTATATGTAATGATGGACACGTGACGTTTGGTAACAATGCTAATGGGATAATCTGAGGCTATGGTGTGTTGACCACTAGAAACTTCTCAATACAAAAGGTAGCTTATGTTGAAGGACTTAAGCATATTTTGATCAATGTTGGTCAATTGTGCAAGGCTGGTCACCGAGTTGAGTTCTATAATGAATAGTGCTACATCATGACAGGCAATCGAAGTACCTGCCTAATCAAGTCAAAATACGAAGGCAATATGTTTCCTTTGGATATCTCTCTAATCATTGGCAAACCGCAGTTGTGCTTCCTGACCAAAGCCGCATCCGAAGTCAGCTGGTTATGGCACCGCAAGCTTGCTCATCTCAACTTCTGGGACATCAACAACTTATTCACATAATAGCTTGTCCTTGGTCTCCCTATTCTCAATTACAACAATGACACTCTATGCCCTGCATGTGAGTGTGGAAAACAATCAAAGGGGAGCCATCCGTTGGTGATCGATTCGTCAATCTATGAACCTCTAGAACTATTACATATCGATCTCTGCGGTCCATCTACCGTAGCCAGTCTCTATCACAAGAAGTAAATACTGGTTATAGTAGATGACTACACCCGCTTCACATGGGTCTTCTTCTTAAGACTCAAATCTGAAACACCGCAGGTCCTCATAAACTTCATAAAAGAAATTGAACTCCAAATCAAGTTACCAGTTCGCAGAATCCGCAATGACAGTGGAACCGAATTCACTAATCATCTCCTGAATAGTTTTTTGTTCTCCAAAGGCATCAGTCACAACTTTTCTGCTCCCTACACACCACAACAAAATGGGGTAGTAGAGCAAAAGAATGGTACTCTGGTGGAAGCAGCCAGATCCATGCTGAATTTTGCAAACCTACCTCTCTACTTCTAGACCGAAGCAATGGCAACTACATGCTTTGTTCAAAAATCGAAGCATCATTTGCAAGCATCTCAATAAAACTCCTTATGAAGAACTTAACAACCGAAAACCTAATGTCCAATTCTTCCACATATTTGGGTGTAGATGTTTTGTGATCAGTGACAAGGATCATCTTAACAAATTTGCACCTAAATCGGATGAAGACATTTTTCTTGGCTACTCAACAAATAAAGTGGCTTACCGAGTCCTCATCGGACGTACTAGATTAATAGTTGAGAGTTTCAATGTCAAATTTAATGACTATTACATCCGCAACACTGCTCCCTCTAGTGAAACAATAGCTATCTTGGAAAATGATATTCCAGATTCCTCGGGTCCCTTGAACATAGTTGAAATAAACTATGTCGATCTCTTTGACCCTATTCAGACTACTCATCTATCCGAAATTCTTGTGTCTCAAGAAGCTCAACAACAACATGCAGATGTATATGGTCCTACTCAAACTGAAGATTTGACAATCGCCACTTTCACCTCGCCGGTTGAGGGGGAAAACACGACTCCAGTGCTTGAAGAAAGGGCTACAGTACCTATCCGAAGAAACTCTCCACATTCGAATGTCTCATCAGATTCAGATGAAGACATACAAAACATAGACACAAGAACTGATCCAAGGGTTATCACAGGTACTCACTCTTAAATCCAGGGGGAACTATCTTCGGTTCAAGAGGAACTCCCATCCGCAATCCAGGGGGAACCTCACCCAATTGCTAATCCATTTCCTTCAGTTCAAGACACTTCAGCTGGCTGTTCACAAGTTGAGGAGGAATTGACTTCTCCTACCGCAGGTTCCTCTGACGTTGTTGACATCCCTTCCACCACAACTGCTGATCATCAACAGACTCGTTTGCATGATTGGACAAAAGACCACCCACCGGGTCAAATTATTGGCAACCCATCAGCAAGCGTTTAAACTCGGTCTTCAAATGATCTCAAGGATCATTGCCATTATGTAGCTTTCTTATCCACAGTCGAGCCCAGAACAATAAAAGACACACTTCTAGAGCCAGACCGGATCACTACTATGCAAGAAGAGCTTGTTGAGTTTGAAAGAAACAAAGTATGGAAGTTAGTACCGAAACCAAAAGGTCACACGGTTGTTGGTACCTGATGGGTGTACAAGAATAAACTCGATGAATCTGGAGCGGTTACAAGAAACAAGGCGAGACTTGTAGTTAATGGGTACAGTCAACTAGAAGGTGTTGACTATGTTGAAACTTATGCCCCTGTAGAAAGGTTGGAAGCCATACACATCTTCTTGGCGTATGCGGCACATAAGAACATAAAGGTTCACCATATGGATGTGAAAAGTGCCTTTCTTAATAGTGAATTAAAGGAGGAAGTTTATCTACAACAGCCTCTTGGTTTTGAAAGCCTTGAATTTCCTGATTATTGTTACAAGCTTGAAAAGGCAGTCTACAGTCTCAAACAAGCTCCTAGGGAATGGTACGAGACTCTCTCTGAGTTTCTTGTCACGTCCAGTTATAAAAGAGGTGTGATTGACCTCACATTATTCCGAAAAGCAAGTGGTAATCACCTGATGCTTGTTCAAATTTATGTGGATGATATCATTTTTGGCTCAACTGATCAAAAAATTGTGGATGACTTTGCCAAACTCATGACCAACAAGTTCCAAATGAGCATGAATAGAGATATTAACTTCTTTCTTGGTCTTCAAGTTAAAAAAATCCCTCAAGGGATCTTCATCCATCAAGAAAAATACACCTCGAAGCTACTAAAGAAATACTCGATGGATAATTGTTCCTCTGCCAAAGTTCCTTTGGCCTTACGATAAAAGATCATTGCTGATCCTACTAGAGAATTAGTTGATCACAATTTGTATCGTAGAATGATTGGTTCATTAATGTATCTAAATGCAAGTAGACCAGACATTGTCTTTGCAACAGGACTATGTGCTAGATATCAAGCCAATCCCAAAGCTTCTAATCTCATCGCAATCAAACAGATATTCAGATATCTCAAGGGAAGCAAAACACTTGGCCTTTGGTATCCAGATAGAAACGACTTTAGCCTACAAGCTTTCACCGATGCAGATCATGCTGGATGTAGATTGGATAGAAAAAGTACTTCTGGTGGTTGTCAATTTCTAGGAGGAAGACTAGTAAGCTGGTCTTCAAGAAAACAAAATTACGTCTCTTTGTCTACCGCAGACGTTGAGTATGTGGCCGCAGCCAGTTGTTGTTCACAAGTATTATGGATGAAAATCCAACTGATGGCCTACAGATATAGAATGTTGCGGATACTAATCTATTGTGACTCTGAGAGTACCATTGCAATTTCTCACAATCCGATTCACCACTCAAAGACCAAGCACATAGAACTTAGGTATCATTTTCTCAAAGACCACATACTTAAAGGTAACATTGAACTAATTTTTGTTCCAACTCTCGAAGAGATTGCTGATGTTTTCACAAAGGCACTTGATGCAACTAAACTGAATCACTTTTTGGAAATGTTAGGGATGATGAATCCTGACCCGTAATTCTTCTAGAATTGTTCGGTACCGTAGATCACTTCTGGTCTCCGTTGCGGTCCTAGAATAATATACTTATCATATATCCTTGCGGGATACCTAGTATACCACAATCATATATGATATCTATATTCTTGGGTCTTTACTTTCTTTTGTTTCTAACTTTTTACCAAGTGTTACTTTCAGTGCCTACCACCGCAGTCTCACAAGATGCCTCTGCAGTTATTAGATGCATCCACATTCAAGAGTTCATCCGCAGTCACATTAAATACCTTCTTCATACCTTCTATGAACATTGTGTGCTATTTAATGTTTTCCATTAAATAAAATTCTTTCATTAAATAATCAAGCATTCCTTTTGTAGCACACATACTTCACCTTCACCTTGTCAGACCTATTTTGGGTTATGTGACAAACAAATTGTTTTTCCCAGAAAAGAGATCTTTAATAAATCTTTTGGCTTTCTCCAGTCACATCTCTCTAGCCAAGCTGTTTAATCTGTTTCATCTTCTACTTTATCCAACGGATTCTCAACCCCCTCTCTACATGTTCTTCAACGTGGACCGACACCCATTTTAATGCCCCTTTTTTCCCTTAAAAATTAAAATTTCATTTTCTTTTCTAAAAAAAATTGTTTCTTTTCTCGAAAAAATAAATTAAATTTTTTTTTATCAAAGGCTGATAATGATTTAAACCCAAGGGTTTTTACCATTAACAGTTGTTAATAAACTAATTTACATAACTATTTGAAATCCGGAACTATAAAAGCTCTTTTTCCCTCCCAAGAAAGCTTTACGCTTTGTGAACTCTCTAGGCGATTATGCACTTCTGTATCTTCTTGCTAAAAGGCTTTCTGCAAGTTCTTAACATTTTCAAAACAAAATCGACAATGGTAAAATTTGGTATTTCGAAGAAGCAATCAAAGGCTTCCGCCACTGCACATCCCACTGTCTCAGACTCAACAATGAAGAACCCCACTCCGACGATTTCCTCAAGCAACTTTAGGGCAATTATTGAAGATAACTGTCATACCCCGCTAAAGCGGAAACACAGGGCGTGGCAGTACAAAGGGTGTCATAGCAAAAGTTAAAAGACAACACCAACCATAGTATTAAAAAGCATTACGAATTTACAATGGGTTTGAACAACTTTTAAAAGAAATTACAATGTAAATTGAAATACAACACATGCGAATGCTCTTAAAAGTGAAGTGTCCCTAAGTGCCACTTACTCGATGATTCCTGAAAAAGCATTTAAAACGAGCGTCAACTATAAAAATAGTTGGTGAGTACTCACTGATAAACAAAATAATATTGGTTCCATGAATTGAAATCAAAGTTTTGATAAAAGTTTCCAATAATAAAAGTATATTGTTAAAATAAGTAAATAAGTTTGTATAAACAAAGTTTGTTGCCATCGTGAGAAATAAAGTTACGTTGCCCAAATGAGATGCAACGTTCATATTCTTATGGAAGATAAAGTTCGTTACTCAAACGAGTAAACAAGTTTCATTGCTAAAATGAGCAATCAATTTCGTTGCTACAAGGAGCAAACAATTTCATTGCTAAAACATGCATATAAGTTTTTAGTAATAAAAGTTCGTTGTTGTAATGAGAAAGAAAGTTCATTGCTATAATTAATAAACAAGTTTATTGCTATAATAAGTAACGAGTTTGTATGTGTATGAGCAAACAATGAGTCTCAACCAAACCTATGACTGAAGCCCTATCAGGATCTATGCTTATCGTTCCATAGATGAATATGGTATCATGCACTCCAGCAATAGGGCGAGTGAGGAGTTGTCAATTCCTAATAGCACTATCCATAATGACCATTGGCTCAAAGAGTTAATGGTTAGAGATATGGGAAGGGCCTTAATACGATAAGTTCTCATGTTCCGTGTTGCATAGACATACATAGAGAGATATAGCAATAAAATAGCAATCATGTTTGATACAAATCAATTTAAATACAACATTCAAATAATAGTTTTTCGGGACATGCTTTTCCACCCCAAAACATAAAAACTGAAAATAGGGGAGTGCGTGAATACTCACAATATGCAAAATATAGTAATCAAGTTTATACGAGTCAACTAAATATAACAAACATAAATAGTTTAGGACATGCTTTTCCACCCCAAAACATAAAAACCGAAAATAGGGGAGTGCGTGAATACTCACAATATGCAAAATATAGTAATCAAGTTTATACGAGTCAACTAAATATAACGAACATAAATAGTTTAGGACATGCTTTTCCACCCCAAAACATAAAAACCGAAAATAGGGGAGTGCGTGAATACTCACAATGTGCAAAATATAGTAATCAAGTTTATACGAGTCAACTAAATATAACGAACATAAATAGTTTAGGACATGCTTTTCCACCCCAAAACATAAAAACCGAAAATAGGGGAGTGCGTGAATACTCACAATGCATTGAGATGATGCAAATGATACCTTGATCTACGCTCCACTCGTACCACTATCGTTTTCCTACAACGATGTTACACACTAATGAGTCTCTAATTGAAATCTAATACTAGTATACTTACTACTACAATAGAATTATGCCAATAATGTGTCAAAATTTAATATTGATAAGTTACAAACATTTTTCTGTGGAAATTAAGTTTCAAATAATCAATTGTTATATAACAATTTAAGTGGAAAATTTCCATTATTGAAATGTTAATATTTAACATTTAAGAGGTGTTCCAATGATTAAATATTCAAAACGAAATCAATTTAGTTCTAAACTTTCCCAAACTTTGTATTTCATTTTTAATTGAAGTCAAACACCTTAAGATAAATTTTCTTGAATTTTTGATTTGTCTAACTATTTTTCACCATTTAATTCCATGAATAATCATAAAATCATGGAAAAATAGTAAATTATCATGAAAAATTCTTGTAATTTTTGTGTAACTATTTTACAGTGTACATAATCTAGGAAAAATATTAATATGTGTTTTCAAAAAGTTTAACACAATTTTTCTGATTTTTGTATATTTAAGTGTATTAAACTTGGGAAAATAGAAGAAAAATAGCATACAGAAGATAAAAATCATCAAAAGTTTTATGTATCATCCCAACATATTATAAGAGTTTCTGGTAAATTTTCATGAATTTTGGATGAGTAAAACTATTTTTTCTTTTTTTAGTCCATTATAAACACAAAACTTCAAGAAAAATAGATATACATTTTCAAAAATTCCCAAAATATTTTCGGTGTCTTAAATATAAGGTACAAGCTGCGAAAAATAAGAAATAATATTTTCACATTCCCTAAAGTGGTTTTATGATTTATTAGAGCTAAATAAAAAGAAAATTAAAAACCATACTAAACAGTAACAAAAATCGATGAAACTTTTTGAGATATGTTTATTAACTTAAAGGGTCATCCTCAAATATTTCCAGAATTTATTTACAAGTTTAAGTATTTTATATGCTTTAACACTATATTTTATTATTATTTTCATGTAAAAATAAAGAAAATATATATTGAGCTGAAAATTTCCAGAATGCAACTTCAAACAATTTAATAACAATGAAAAATTGTTTTCTTATTTTTGATGTCGAAAAACATGCCTAAAGGCTCAAACAATTATAGAGAAAACTTTATTCTTGTGATTTTGGTAAAAATTATTGATGTTACTTTGAGAATTTTTGCAACATGTTCCAAAGGCTTTTGAATCAAGATATTTTTATACCTCTTAATACATGATGTTAAGTGCTCAAGTTAATTTTTCCTTGATTTTTAGTGATGAATAAGATCTTTGAACATGCAATACAAAACTAGTATCACAAAAAGGTGCTGATTGAGCAACAGTTTTGTAAAAATTGCTAAAAATCTAAATATTTGAATTTTCCAGTGAGGTCAGATGAGTTTGAAAGCTAACTCAAAATATTATATTTCAGAAAAAGAATCCCGAATTTTGGTTAAGAAATGAGTAAGATATGACAGTTTAAAGTCAGGTAAAGAAATCTGGCAGATTGCATGCATGGTGATTGGTTAGGAAAATGAGTTTTCATCATTTCTTTGAGTAAATCTTTTGAAATATTTTAAAAGATATCATGATAAACTTATATTCTAGTCATGTTTCCAGAGATCAAAAGATTAAAACTTATCAAAATGTATACATTCATTTATGAACAAAGTTTTGTTTCTCAAAAACTCCTAACTTGAGTTTGATGTTTTAATCCTTAAAATCGATTTTTGCACTAAGATCATGAACATGCAACCTTGTTTATCATACATGCATGGTGTTAAAACACATCCATGATGTTCTAAAAACCATTTTAACAAAAAGAAAACAAGTTTTAAGAAGATGAAGAAGTAGAAGTCGGTTTTTGAAGTAAAATGCACATGCATGGCTTAAATCATTGTTGTGGATCTTCAAGAGATGTATGTTCTTTACCTTAAATTTATTTGTGGCTTGAAAAACCCTTATGAATCTCCATAATTTCGTGGTTAAGAGGATGTGGTTGTGGTGTTTGGAGAAAAAAAATTAGAGAGAAAGTAGAGAGAGTTTTCTAGAGAGAGAAAGAAGAGAGATGTGTGTGTGTTCGAGAATGAGAGTGTGAGAGAGAGATATGGGAAGAGAGTGGTCCGAAATTTTGAGTATAATAACCCTTTCTCATTCATTTTGTTTTATAAAATTTAAGTTATTTTATAAAATATCTAAATTTTATATAAAATGTGCACTAAAATCAAGTTTTTATTCATGAAACCTTGATTAATGACTTAAATTTTTATTTTCCTTGATTATATTTCCCTGAATTTAATTGTTTTAAGATAATATTATACGTTTCATAACTATTTTTATAGAATTCTTGATGTTAAACTTTATAAAATTTAAGTTTTAGGGTTTTTAGGGGTTTTGAGAGTTTGTAAAAATTTGGATATCAAAATAAATAGAATATTTGAGACTTTAAATTATCTTATGGTATTATAAATCTTTTAAAGTTATAAATAATGTTTGTAATTTATTTTTATCGGTTTATTGGCATTCTATGTAGTGATTCCGAGATTCAAGCGGAATTGAGGAATCAAGTATACTAGTCCTAGTCTTCAACTTTGACTTAAGTTTCTATGAGACTTTGACCTAATTTCTACTTCTAGGTCAAGTGCATGATGTGTGTATATGATTCATGAAAAGGTGTTCGAGTCAAAGAGTGACCCGAATATGGATAGCCTCTACAGTTAAGTAGTTGTAGAATTCACATATCAATGTGAAATCTAAGTACATTATCCATTGTTTCTAGTTGCTTCCAAGTTTCTAGTAGGTTATAACTGAGCTTCTAGTTACTAAGTCCAGTATGTGTCGTGCGTATATGTGCAACTAAGTTTATTCAAATCTAGAACCGACTCGAATTTTGACGGTTGTCACATTCTCCCCCGGTTGAAAGAATTTCGCCCCGAAATTCAATTCGTGACGTATTCTATTAGAACTCAGTCGAATACAATTATATAGTTGGAGAGGTGGTGACTTGCAATGTTCTTTGATTATTTCGGGTTTATTTCCTCAAGGGAAAAGCCTAATTCTTTAGCTATAGTCAAATTAATGTTTCCTTAATTCGAGTTCTACAATTGAGATTGCGAGAAATTAGGATCATGGAAATCATGATCCAAACATGGCGACCTAGTCGAAAAAGATCATCTAGTTAGATATTATCTGAATTAAGAGAGCTATAAGTTTTGCTGAAGCACTAACTGCACTGAGCGTTAAATCCGCATTGATCCTTAAGTCGCGTTCTAAATTAGCACTAACTGTAAATTCGCCGCCTAATAAAGAAGAGATTAGGAACAATTTGTTTATTTCTGGGTTGGCTACTACATCTGGAAAGGATATATTTTGAAATAAGAAGGGGTATCACGAATGAAAGGGAAGCGATCGAGGTTAAGTTCCTAAAAATACGTTCTAAGGGTAGGCAACGAAGTTTTGGTACATCTCCAATGTAAAGGCTATTTAAGTGTCGTCTACAAAATAAGTCACGAAATGATTGAGGATCTCCGAGGCTATAATTACTACTACGGTTACTCTTACAATAATAGAACTATATTCGAAGAATATATATATTTAGAGAGTCAATGTTGCAAATGGAGGCGATTAAATCACATTGTGTAGATAGCATTTTAAGTGTTTTAGAAGTGATAAAAATCTCACTGTTATCAAAATATGTAATAATTCCAAGATAACGAAAATACATGTTTGGCAATCCAACGAAGTAGTAAAATAGTATAAAGATTAATTAAGGTTAAAGGTTTAAGTCGTCATTAAGGGAATTTTTTTTATAGAAATATTGATATTATGCTTTTTGTAAAAATTGACTAATTGTCTAAGTCAGGACAAATACAAGTTTAAGAGTTAGGAACTCACTGAAAATTGCAAAGTAGAATACTATTTTAAGAAAGGTGTAAAAAAAATGTCAATCTTTGGAAATAGTGCATTCATAGTTTAGTGTTTCTACAAAAACAATCATTTAGAGAATAGATAATCGTAAAATTCAAAACTTTTGTGTATTTAAAGAAAAGAAGAAACATAAGGATACATATCCTCCACATATATTTTTCGGATATAGAAAAATTATAAGCATAAATGTATTCATTTTGTGTATTACTTATAACGAAAAATACAATGAAACTTTCATTTTAAATCAAGTTTCCAAATTTAGAATGAAAGAGCAAATGTAAATAAGGATTACTTGTTTATTGTAGATTTCAAAATAAAAACAAGATGTATATGGAAAAAGGCATAATTGAATATATCAAAGTTGACTAAATCGAAATTATGACTCACAACTATACACGTATTAATCGCTCAAAACGAAAGGGTAGACTTCAAGTCTATATGTGTACGAACATGGTACCAAGAGAAGCAAAATAGATAGAAACAAAGTTAGACAATGTATTATGTTAATATTATGGCGTGCGAGATCTAAAATCAGAAGGAGAGCGAGAAATAAAGTTTGGGGGAAAGAAAAAGGAAGGTACCAGCGACAATGATTGTTATTGTTAAAATTATAAGAACAATACCTATAGGTAGATTTAAAACCACGTTGAGATATATTTCAAACTTCAATATTTGATGTATATTGATGACTAAATAGAAATGTAGAAGTTCTAAAGTGTTTTCTAAGTTTTGCTAAAAATCCACGAGTTATCTATTAAGTTAAACTCCATTTGTGAAAAAGAAGAAACACTAAAACTTGTAATTGAAAATCTGACAGTTTTGACCTTTTTGACTGGGGTCCAACAATGGTTAAAACGGATAAGGTAAAGACTTAACATATTTAGATGAATAATTGTGCCTTGTCAAAAGTACGTCGCTGGAAGTTTAAAAGTGAACACTAAGTTTTGCAATGTTGTAAGTTTTATAAACACGGATTATAAAACTAATTTGAAATAAAATAAACAAATGATGTGTGTTGGAAATTTAGGAATTAGAGATATCTTAGAAACATGTGTGAAGTAGAAAGTTGTGAAAATATCATGTTGGGATTCAAGAAAGCACATTTAAGTAAGGTACAATGCCTAAATGATAAAGTGGTCAAAAGAGTCAAAACAAAAGTGGTTTGAAAGATCCGATGAAGCTTTTACACGTAATATGAACTTCAATGTCATATGTCTATGTTTTATAGCATAGAATTTAAACACTTTTATAAAAGAAAATGTTTCTAAGTTTTTCGAAAACGTGCCAAAATGGTAATCAAGGTTTAAAATGGTTTATATGCCCTTAAAAACACATCTATCCATTGAAATGGATTTGAAATGGATTTGAAATAAAATTGAAATTGCAAGGTTAAAACCAATAATGGTTAAATTGAGTTTTGAAGAAAAGTGTTAAGTTAAAGCAAGTTGTCAAAAGATTTTTTTTTTAGCGAGAATATTGCTTACATTGTTAAGAAATGTCTACTAAGTTGATTGTAGTGGTTATAAAATATTTTATTGATGATAAATAAAACGATGAAGCGAAATAATTTTTCGATGGAAGATTAAGAAGTAAGGAATAAGTATATTAGTGTAGCTGATCGTACCTAAATACTAAGGCGAGTACAAGGCGAGTATAAGACGAGTACCGATGTCTTTTTCCCTAAGATAAAGGGCAAGAAAATTGTTTGAAAAACGTTTTATGGTGTCAATGCAACTTTGTGGCCTTTTATAGAGGTCAAAGGGATATCCTATGTTCAGTTTTAACCTGAAGGTGGAAACAACCTAAAGCTAAATCGTAGCGTAGTAATAAGGTCTCACATATGCGTTAAACCTCCGTGTCTCCTCGTGAGTCGAATTGGGAATGCTCTCCAATGATATCCAAGTGGCTACTTAGAAACGACTTATCTACCTCCTTACGCGATGCTCCAATTTTCATCCGTGTCAGTATCGGAACGCTTTCCTAGTTGTAACTACAGTACGAAGACGATGAAGAGTTATTGAGGAATAATTGGTATAGGTTTCGACTTAAGATTATTACTTGTGTATATCTAGCTACTAATCTTACATCTAAAGTAAATAGCTACCGAGGAATACCCGTTCTTAGTACTATGTGCATTGCTCCTAGAGTGGCTAGTGATATAACCTAAGTGGTTAACCTAGCACTTGATAAGGGACAAGAATATTTCTAAATAAAGGCATTGTTATAAAAGTGCACTTAGTTTCTAAGTGTATCTAAATGAATGCCTATAATATGCAATGCCCGTACGCACACCGAAAATTTTTGTTTTTCAAAAGTTTAAGTTGAAAATTGTTTTGAACATAATTCTACTATAACCGTTTCCAGCCTCACATTAACTTTCCTTAATTAAGCATAGTTGGCCAGGCTATACTTAATTAAAGTCTAATAATGTGTACTCGAATTAGTTATAGGAGTAGTATGTTCAGTATTTAAAAATGTTTTGAAATTTTTTTGGCTATAGTTATGGTTCTCCAAAGGAAAACCGGTATTCTCTATAACCTTCGGCTCTGATACCATTTCCTGTCACACCCGGCTAAAGCGGAAACACAGGGCGTGGCAGTACAAAGGGTTTCATAGAAAAAGTTAAAAGACAACACCAACCATAGTATTAAAAAGCATTACGAATTTACAATGGGTTTGAACAACTTTTAAAAGAAATTACAATGTAAATTGAAATACAACACATGCGAATGCTCCTAAAAGTGAAGTGTCCCTAAGTGCCACTTACTCGATGATTCCTGAAAAAGCATGTAAAACGAGCGTCAACTATAAAAATAGTTGGTGAGTACTCACTGATAAACAAAATAATATTGGTTCCATGAATTGAAATCAAAGTTTTGATAAAAGTTTCCAATAATAAAAGTATATTGTTAAAATAAGTAAATAAGTTTGTATAAACAAAGTTTGTTGCCATCGTGAGAAATAAAGTTACGTTGCCCAAATGAGATGCAACGTTCATATTCTTATGGAAGATAAAGTTTGTTACTCAAATGAGTAAAGAAGTTTCATTGCTAAAATGAGCAATCAATTTCGTTGCTACAAGGAGCAAACAATTTCATTGCTAAAACATGTATATAAGTTTTTAGTAATAAAAGTTCGTTGTTGTAATGAGAAACAAAGTTCATTGCTATAATTAATAAACAAGTTTATTGCTATAATAAGTAACGAGTTTGTATGTGTATGAGCAAACAATGAGTCTCAACCAAACCTATGACTGAAGCCCTATCAGGATCTATGTTTATCGTTCCATAGATGAATATGGTATCATGCACTCCAGCAATAGGGCGAGTGAGGAGTTGTCAATTCCTAATAGCGCTATCCATAATGACCATTGGCTCAAAGAGTTAATGGTTAGAGATAAGGGAAGGTCCTTAATACGATAAGTTCTCATGTTCCGTGTTGCATAGACATACATAGAGAGATATAGCAATAAAATAGCAATCATGTTTGATACAAATCAATTTAAATACAACATTCAAATAATAGTTTTTCGGGACATGCTTTTCCACCCAAAAACATAAAAACTGAAAATAGGGGAGTGCGTGAATACTCACAATATGCAAAATATAGTAATCAAGTTTATACGAGTCAACTAAATATAACGAACATAAATAGTTTAGGACATGCTTTTCCACCCCAAAACATAAAAACCAAAAATAGGGGAGTGCGTGAATACTCACAATATGCAAAATATAGTAATCAAGTTTATATGAGTCAACTAAATATAACGAACATAAATAGTTTAGGACATGCTTTTCCACCCCAAAACATAAAAACTGAAAATAGGGGAGTGCGTGAATACTCACAATATGCAAAATATAGTAATCAAGTTTATACGAGTCAACTAAATATAACGAACATAAATAGTTTAGGACATGCTTTTCAACCCCAAAACATAAAAAACGAAAATAGGGGAGTGCGTGAATACTCACAATCCATTGAGATGATGCAAATGATACCTTGATCTACGCTCCACTCGTACCACTATCGTTTTCCTACAACGATGTTACACACTAATGAGTCTCTAATTGAAATCTAATACTAGTATACTTACTATTACAATAGAATTATGCCAATAATGTGTCAAAATTTAATATTGATAAGTTACAAACATTTTTCTGTGGAAATTAAGTTTCAAAGAATCAATTGTTATATAACAATTTAAGTGGAAAATTTCCATTATTGAAATGTTAATATTTAACATTTAAGAGGTGTTCCAATGATTAAATATTCAAAACGAAATCAATTTAGTTCTAAACTTTCCCAAACTTTGTATTTCATTTTTAATTGAAGTCAAACACCTTAAGATAAATTTTCTTGAATTTTTGATTTGTCTAACTATTTTTCACCATTTAATTCCATGAATAATCATAAAATCATGGAAAAATAGTAAATTATCATGAAAAATTCATGTAATTTTTGTGTAACTATTTTACAGTGTACATAATCTAGGAAAAATATTAATATGTGTTTTCAAAAAGTTTAACACAATTTTTCTGATTTTTGTACATTTAAGTGTATTAAATCTTGAGAAAATAGAAGAAAAATAGCATACAGAAGATAAAAATCATCAAAAGTTTTATGTATCATCCTAACATATTATAAGAATTTCTGGTACTTTTTCATGAATTTTGGATGAGTAAAACTATTTTTCCTTTTTTTAGTACATTATAAACACAAAACTTCAAGAAAAATAGATATACATTTTCAAAAATTCCCAAAATATTTTTCGAAGTCTTAAATATAAGGTACAAGCTGCGAAAAATAAGAAATAATATTTTCACATTCCCTAAGGTGGTTTTATGATTTATTAGAGCTAAATAAAGAGAAAATTAAAAACCATACTAAACAGTAACAAAAATCGATGAAACTTTATGAGATATGTTTATTAACTTATAGGGCCATCCACAAATATTTCCAGAATTTATTTACAAGTTTAAGTATTTTATATGCTTTAACACTCTATTTTATTATTATTTTCATGTAAAAATAAAGAAAATATATATTGAGCTGAAAATTTCCAGAATGCAACTTCAAACAATTTAATAACAATGAAAAATTGTTTTCTTATTTTTGATGTCGAAAAACATGCCTAAAGGCTCAAACAATTATAGAGAAAACTTGATTCTTGTGATTTTGGTAAAAATTATTGATGTTACTTTGAGAATTTTTGCAACATGTTCCAAAGGCTTTTGAATCAAGATATTTTTATACCTCTTAATACATGATGTTAAGTGCACAAGTTAAATTTTCCTTGATTTTTAGTGATGAATAAGATCTTTGAACATGCAATACAAAACTAGTATCACAAAAAGGTGCTGATTGAGCAACAGTTTTGTAAAAATTGCTAAAAATCTAAATATTTTAATTTTCCAGTGAGGTCAAATGGGTTTGAAAGCTAACTTAAAATATTATATTTCAGAAAAAGAATCCCGAATTTTGGTTAAGAAATGAGTAAGATATGACAGTTTAAAGTCAGGTAAAGAAATCTGGCAGATTGCATGCATGGTGATTGGTTAGAAAAATGAGTTTTCATCATTTCTTTGAGTAAATCTTTTGAAATATTTTAAAAGATATCATGATAAACTTATATTCTAGTCATGTTTCCAGAGATCAAAAGATTAAAACTTATCAAAATGTATACATTCATTTATGAACAAAGTTTTGTTTCTCAAAAACTCCTAACTTGAGTTTGATGTTTTAATCCTTAAAATCGATTTTTGCACTAAGATCATGAACATGCAACCTTGTTTATCATACATGCATGGTGTTAAAACACATCCATAATGTTCTAAAAACCATTTTAACAAAAAGAAACAAGTTTGAAGAAGATGAAGAAGTAGAAGTCGGTTTTTGAAGTAAAATGCACATGCATGACTTAAATCATTGTTGTGGATCTTCAAGAGATGTATGTTCTTTACCTTAAATTTATTTGTGGCTTGAAAAACCCTTATGAATCTCCATAATTTCGTGGTTAAGAGGCTGTGGTTGTGGTGTTTGGAGAAAAAAAAATTAGAGAGAAGGTAGAGAGAGTTTTCTAGAGAGAGAAAGAAGAGATATGTGTGTGTGTTCGAGAATGAGAGTGTGAGAGAGAGATATGGGAAGAGAGGGGTCCGAAATTTTGAGTATAATAACCCTTTCTCATTCATTTTGTTTTATAAAATTTAAGTTATTTTATAAAATATCTAAATTTTATATAAAATGTGCACTAAAATCAAGTTTTTATTCATGAAACCTTGATTTTTGACTTATAAATTAAGGATGAATGTTAATGACTTAAATTTTTATTTTCCTTGATTATATTTCCCTGAATTTAATTGTTTTAAGATAATATTATAAGTTTCATAACTATTTTTATAGAATTCTTGATGTTAAACTTTATAAAATTTAAGTTTTAGGGTTTTTAGGGTTTTTGAGAGTTTGTAAAAAATTGGATATCAAAATAAATAGAATATTTGAGACTTTAAATTATCTTATGGTATTATAACTCTTTTATAGTTATAAATAATGTTTGTAATTTATTTTTATCGGTTTATTGGCATTCTATGTAGTGATTCCGAGATTCAAGCGAAATTGAGGAATCAAGTATACTAGTCCTAGTCTTCAACTTTGAGTTAAGTTTCTATGAGACTTTGACCTAATTTCTACTTCTAGGTCAAGTGCATGATGTGTGTATATGATTCATGAAAAGGTGTTCGAGTCAAAGAGTGACCCGAATATGGATAGCCTCTACAGTTAAGTAGTTGTAGAATTCACATATCAATGCGAAATCTAAGTACATTATCCATTGTTTCTAGTTGCTTCCAAGTTTCTAGTAGGTTATAACTGAGCTTGTAGTCACTAAGTCCAGTATGTGTCGTGCGTATATGTGCAACTAAGTTTATTCAAATCTAGAACCGACTCGAATTTTGACGGTTGTCACAATAACCCCTCTTACAACGATTCTATTCGTCTGATAATCAAGTTCTTGTCATCCCACCCACTATTTGGAGCATTCGATTCATACACTGATGTTGTTCCAATTTCAACCCTGTTCAAGACCGCCTTTTCTGCAGTCCAGCCAACCAAGGTCTGGACATTTCAAACAAGTCGTCAAATCCTCAAAAGCTCCCGATCAAAATGCATGAAAGGAGAAAGCTCCTCAAAGAAACGCAATTCAAGGATCATTGAATCCTCAAATGATGTCCCTATCCCTCCTAACTCTCAAGAATATATTGTTGTGAATGTTCTTGAAGACTCTGATGATGAGGATGCTCTCATCGTCACTCTCAAAAGACAAAAGACCACCCATAGTCAAAGCCAAATGCGTGAACGGACTGATACCTCAGCCTCTCAAAAGGCTCTGGTAGTCTTTGGAGCCCCATCAGGCTTATTCTCTATTACCCTCTCTAGCTACTCAGAGGCAGAAAGTACCTCTGATTCATCATCAACTGGAGACAATACCCCGTCATCAAGATCCCAAGAGGATCATGTTGAGTTATCTCGCCCTAAGGTCTCCAAGGCTTCCCGGATCCATTTCTTTCAACCTGAGGAGTTGCGCTCCATCCTCTTAA
Source organism: Lactuca virosa (assembly GCF_052849685.1). Classification (NCBI taxonomy): domain Eukaryota; kingdom Viridiplantae; phylum Streptophyta; class Magnoliopsida; order Asterales; family Asteraceae; genus Lactuca; species Lactuca virosa. The sequence goes on from NC_136426.1 coordinate 182,760,932, forward strand.
ATGTAACCCAAACACTTGATACACCTTCCAATCAATAGATCACTTCTTTCGCTCATGCCAGAACTGAGCCGAGTGGTTTAGGTATGGTGAGCATAAATGTGCCAGGATCCGTGAACTCGGGGGAAGCTCCGGTGCGAACTGAACGAATTGACGGTAGTGACTCTGATGACACTTGGACTCGGGAACGTCCCACTACTGAGTCCGGGATTAAAAAATATGAAGCTTTCAGGAGGGCCTTCCAAGCAAGAAAACAACAACTTCAATAGCCACTACAAAAGGAGCAGGAAATCTAACAAGTAGCTAGATACTGGGCGAAAATGATCAACAACGCCAAAACTGTTCATAACATCCAGAAGATCGAAGACTGGGTATCATCTATGAAAACCACAATGCAACAAGCACATGCTCAAACCTATGGTGTTGGCACTTCGAAACCTCCTCCTACTGAAGTTGAAGGATATCGAGCTTATAGCAGTGCCATTCCACTTAACTCCGGGCCAATGTTCGGACTTGATGACATTGCCCTCGACGATGTTCAACAACCAACTCCGGATACCATTAAGTTCAACATGCTATTTGACGAGGAAGAGTCAAGTAGCTCTCAACACTCCACCTCCAAACCGAAAGAAAAGAAGAAGAAAAAGGAAGCGGTTACCCGCAAGGAGTTTCTTTCCCTACAATCGAAGATAGATACAATTCTAGCAGCGGCCACAACCAATCCTTCTTCACAAGATCCGGAGCTACCAACACCGCAATCTCTCGTTGACCGGGTTGAACTTCTTGAGACCCGAGAAAAACTTGCTGCTGAACGCATCCTCCTTAGAATCGAGATGGGCATCCGAGATCTTGATAATCGCAGAAGTGCAGATCACTCTCAATTTCTTTCTATTGCTGAGAAACTTATTTCTCAAGTTGTTAATCTTAAAGAAGAAATCAAGTCTTCTCTTGAAGCTCAACCTGCACACTCCAAAAGTTTGTGGATGAGAGTCATAATGCCTATGAGTCTGCCCTTGCGGTTCTTCAATCCACAATCAACAATCTCCGATGCTCAATATCTCATCAACCCCACATCAATCAAATCCTCAAGCTTACCAAAGAAATTCACACTCCACTCTTCAATTCAAAGATCCCTTCAAATCAACAAGTTTCAGAGTTGATCAAAAATCAATTCAATGAAACTTTTTCAAAGATTGATGGCCTGCGTCAATGGTTTGAGAATCAATAGGAGGTTGAGTCCTCAAAAGGGGGAAGTGATCAAAGTCCATTCCATCAGCAGGATCCTTCTCCAACTCCATCCATTCATCAAACTCAACCCACAGCGGATCACTCCAAGCATCCCTCCCCTCAAGCTTCTCCGAAGTCAACCAAAGAACCAACTCCGGTCTAGTCACCTCATCAATCTCCCCCACCGCAACAAAATTCTCCAATTCAAATAATCCATCAATCCCCTCCTCTCCAAGAAACTCCCCCTCACTTTAAAAATTTAGAACCTCAGATGTCATCTGAACACTCAACTGACTCTCCAGCCACAATCCAACGAAAGAAGGATTTGGCGTGCTGTAAAATTTAACGAGCAAATATGGAGAGAACACAGGTTCGATACCACAATGGATGAATCGCTGATCAACTCATGGGTTAATCCTATGAGAAGATTACTTAATGATGATTACAAACCATACATGACATTTGCTGAACCTCCTTCGAATGGATATTGGGATATTCCAATCTCACCAAACTCATTATACTTCCCAGTTTCCAACAGTTTGACAGCAACTTCCCAGATGATCAGAGACTCCCCTTGGAGTTGAGCACCTCAATTAGTTTCATGCCAAGCATGGAACTACATTGGAAAACATTTGGTCTAACGATAGACCCGAGGCCGTTTCAAGCCACAAAGTTAGAAAGTTTATAAAGAGTGACTTCGTCCACTACACCCTGGTCCGAAGAGGAATGGATTACAGCTGAACACAGGCGGATTTTCCTTGCATGAACCCTAAAGAAATATTCCTCATTGCAAGGTTCTTCCAAATCAAGGCTCAGAAACACCCAAAGATGACAATTGCTTATAAAAAAGCATGTGATTTTCTCCGAGCCTTAGTTTGTGATTTTGGTAAAATTGATTATGAAGTCTACCCAGTTCCTGCCCCGAAGTTCCACTTTCCTCCTTTTGAACCAGCACCGAGCTACACTGAAGGTAATCAAGAAATATCCATGGGAGCTACCAACTTTCCTAAGTTGGGAGTAATCTACAAGAGAGCAAACAGTGATCTCAAGTACTTCATTCCTGCCACCTCTATGCATCGACTCACCAGGAAGCAACTTGAAGTTACTTCAGCTGCGGTTCAACGCTCGAAGTTTACCACTGACAAAGTCAAATTTGAGATCACCAGAAGAATCAAGTGGCTTGGTGAAGTAAGGAAGTTCTGGTGGATTCTTATCAAATTCTTGAAGCTCGACATGTGAAAGAAAAGTTGAAGAGGTCACTTAGGGGAAATTATTGATACATGGAAGTGACCCTCTTAAACTTTACCATCCAAAGTCTCCCCCAATCCGCAGCTGAGCTCTCAACCGCATCGTGCATCCGCATCCATAACTTCTACTCAGCAGCAAAGACTTAGTAATTTAACTTATGTTTTTACATTGTAATATCCAGTGTACCTTGCATGGACACTTGTTTAGTCTTTGTTTATTTCTCCTAATGAACCTCTCGAGACTCTATAAATAGATTTCTCTTATTCCGAATGAAATACCTCTCTTTTCTCATCTCTCTATCTCGTATCTCTACACATATCTACTATCTCTTCTTTCCTGTCTAAAATATTGCTGAACTTATCTAACTCTCCACTGGAGCAAGTCCTTGTGCTTTAATCACTCTAAACTGATCATACTCACTAACTCGGTTTGACTGCAAACCTAGTTAAGAATCACCTTAAGTGTTTACTTGATATAACTTGTTGTCATTTTTATTTCCTTAATTTTCCGCATCTAACCATCTAGCTATCTAACATTCTAACAACTCTAATCCTAACTCTTATTATTGTTGAGCTTTATGATCCTTTGAGATTAACTTATTTCCTCAACCATATTCTTGTACTAATGTTTGTTCAAGTGTGTGTCAAAGGTTTTTCTCTCAACAAACCTCCCCCTCGGTATCTTCCAACCGGTAACCAGGGGCTATTTCACCCCTACCACTACTACACATATATCATAGCATCCAATTTCATAAAATAACGGATTCAACATACAAGACGATTATCACAAAGAAAATTATTTTTACTATGTACCCCTACTAATGGGCTGGCCTTGGTGCGTTAGACCCATTTCTACTGGAAGATAACTCACCTCATGTTGTGTAGTGTCCGCATTGTCCTCGGTATAGAAATCAACTCCTCTCGACTCCTCTATCCCTACACAACATCTTATTTATATTACCATTACATACTCATAATTCCTACAAGGTTTAACTCCAGTCCAAAGCAAATTCAAGGTTAAAACCTTGGTCAAAGTCAACTTTGGTCAAAGTCAACATCCGGTTGACTAGACTCGCCGAGTTGGTCCACCAACTCGCCGAGTCCCCATGTCCACAAAATGCTACAACCTCGTCCCTACTCGTCGAGTCTAGCAAGAGTTCAACGAGTTCTCCTTCAACAAGACATCGGGACCTTCTTCCACTGACTCGCCGAGTTCATCCTTGAACTCGTCGAGTTTATCTTCATCCGAATGAATGAGTTCAGTCTATGACTCACCGAGTTAGCTCTTTCACTCACCGAGTTCCATGATTTCTAGGTCCTTTAAGAGCCTAAACAGTTGAGGGACCTTCAAACTTAGCATCTAGTCCATCAACAGAAGGATTTGATGGAAAATACATCCCGACTCGTCGATTCCCATGAACGACTCGTCGAGTCCCTCTTTGCCTCAAACTATACAGTCAGTTTTAACCGGTCTAAATGCACCCAACCCATAGATCTAACCTCCTAGGGTCCATATTATACATAAAGTTACGAACTTGATGTTCATGCATGGGGTTTTTGGCTAAAAAACTCATAAAAAGGGGTCTATATGTTGCATGGGTCTCCGATGGCCATAAAGTTGGCACCATTATTGATGGGTTTTGGGCATTCTAACACTTCCTAAGTGTACATGCAACCCTAATAACCTTGGATCTATGTTTGTCTAATTATCATGCAAATTAGAATTCCAAGGTTATATTCATATCTAGCATACATGGGGAACAAATTTTAACTTGCATGAAAGATAGAATAACTTACCTTGTTTTGCTTATGATCCTTGAAACCTTGTGAGCCTAGCACCCCAAGTGTGATGCCTCAAATGCTTCACACAACACCAAATGCTTTTGGAATGACTTTAGAGAGAATACACACTTCTAAAATCGGCCTAGCCCTCTTGTTTCTTATTGTCGCCGATTTTGGTGGAGAACATGTTGCTTATATAGTGTGTCACATCTAGGGTTACACCATGTAAACCCTAATATGGCATGACTCTTCATTTCCATGACCCATGGGTTTGTAACTCCCATGGAGCCTCCATGGAGCATTCAATGGGTTTAACCCAACTTGATTATCCATGGAGCCTTTTAGCCCACTATACAAGTTATGGATGATTTACATGATCAACCCATATATTTAATTAGTCATCTTTTGATCATTTAATTAATCCTAGATTAATTCTTGATCAATACTAATTAAATAATACTATTAATATATTAGAACTTATAATATATTAATAAACCACAAGTGTTATTTCTCTCATTTAGTCTATCCAAATGCATGATGCCATGCAACCCAAATAGACCATGCCGGGTCGGGTCAAGTACATACCAGAAATAGTTATGGACTTAGACACCTTATCCAACAGTCTCCCACTTGGATAAGTCTAATAACTATAACTGCAAGTATGACTTCAGGAACTGATCAGCAATCGCAGCTCTTTTCAAGGTTTCTCGGAACTGAGAAGATGATGATACGCCATTTCAGATAAGTGATCATATAATCCTCTGTTCTAGATATCAGCCGGACAAATACATGGAACAATGTCTTACTTATTGTCCAGCAGTTTGTTTCCCGATTTCCGATTTGTTTGACAAAGAACTTAATTGAACACATCAACTTAGTTATGACCGGGCCCGATACATAGGTCAAAACAAAATCATCGAGGGGCCCGGATATCAGCTTCTAATCCAAGAAGGAACAGATAAACTTCAACTCATATGTTTGTTCTACCACTCATTGAATTACACACAAAAGCACGTTTTATAACATCGAGTTACCAATACGTTAACGTATAATCAATGCATAACCAACTCATAAGTAACAAATCATATCTCTAGGTTTGAAGACTTATATGATATTACCGTCTCACGATCACTCGAGATAAATTCCATGAAGTGATTCCAGTGAGCATGGGTTGAGTCCAATGCTCAGAACTTATGAGCACTCATGAGTGTTGTAGCCATGTCCAACAACTTAGACCTCTGCAACCAATCATGACAGTCTTGATTCATACCTACTTCCGACATATGACCGACTGTGGAGGTTCGAATAATATGATATACCAAACATAATTATTCTGGAAGTTAAAACATGCAAAAGAAATATAGTAAACGATCGACAAGAGATAGCAACACTTTACTCATAAATAAAACACCTTTTATTCATCATCTAATGTCAATTACACTTTACAAATTTCAAGGTTATCTAACTACTAAATCTAATATCATCCTTCAGCCCTATGCTCCGAGCATGCTGGAGATGCTTAACCCGAGTCAGTCCTTTCGTGAGGGGATCTGCTGGATTCTCATCCGATGATACCCTCTTTGCCACGAGGAGTCCTTCTTCTATTCGATGTCTGATGAAATGGTATTTTCTGTCGATGTGTCTGGATCTCCCGTGATCCCTTGGTTCCTTGGCTAAGGCAACTGCACTTTCACTATCACATAAAATTTCCATTGGCTCTTTAATAGCTGGTACAACTCCAAGGTCTCCAATGAAGTTCTTCAGTGATATCGCCTCCTTTGCTGCCTCGCTAGCTGCTATATACTCTGATTCGCAAGTTGAATCAGCCACTGTCTCTTGCTTGGAACTCTTCCAAGAAATTGCTCCTCCATTTAAGGTAAAGACCCAGCCTGACTGAGAGCGGAAATTATCCCTATCAGTCTGAAAGCTAGCATCACTATACCCTACAACTCTCAAGTCTTCACTCCCACCGAGGGTAAGGACCCAGTCCTTAGTCCTCCGTAGGTACTTGAGGATATTCGTTACCGCAGTCCAGTATGCCTTGCCAAGGTTCCCCTGATACCTGCTAACCATGCTCAAAGAAAAGGCTACATCAGGTCGAGTACACGTCATAGCATACATGATCGATCCTACAGCCGAAGCATAAGGTATTCGACTCATTTATGCTATCTCAGCCTCAGTACTAGGGCTTTGTGTCTTACTCAATCTGGCGTTACTCTGGATGGGTAACTCTCCTTTCTTGGAGTCCTGCATGCCGAATCTCTTCAGCACTTTATCCAAGTAGGTACTCTAAATAAGTCCAATTAGTCTTTTACTCCGGTCTCTCAAGATCCTTATCCCTAGAATATAGGCAGCTTCTCCTAGGTCCTTCATAGAGAAACACTTCCCAAGCCAGGACTTAACTTCCTGCAGAGTTGGGATGTCATTTCCTATGAGTAGGATGTCATCCACATACAATACCAAAAAGCTAACTATACTCCCACTAGCCTTGACATATATACAAGATTCATCTTCACTCCTAGAAAAGCCAAATTCCTTGACTTTCTCATCAAAGCAAAGATTCCATCTGCGAGGTGCTTGCTTTAACCCATAAATAGATTTCTCAAGCTTACACACTCTATTAGGGTACTATGTGTTGACAAAACCCTCTGGCTGACTCATGTAAACATCCTCAGCCAACTTTCCATTAAGGAAAGCGGTTTTGACATCCATTTGCCATATTTCATAGTCATGAAATGCGGCTATGGCTAACAGAACCCTAATAGACTTAATCTTGGCCCCTGGAGAAAAGGTCTCATCATAATCAACTCCCGGAGTTTGTGAGAAACCCTTTGCAACCAGTCGTGCCTTATAAGTGTGTACATTACCATCCATGTCCGTATTCTTCTTGAAGATCCATTTGCACCCTATAGTCTTACGACTTGGTACATTCTCAACCAAGTTCCAAACTTGATTGTCATACATGGACTGTATCTCGCTGTCTATTGCCTCTTTCCACTTGGCTGACTCAGGGCCTGCCATGGCTTCCGCGTAACTGTTAGGTTCATCCAGACCTATCAGTGTCTCATCACTGATAAGTGTATTACCTTCCGTAGTAATATGGAATCCATAGTAATGCTCAGGTGCATTCCTAACCCTTGTGGAACGCCTCAGAGGTACAGACTTGTCAATTGGCTCAACAGGAGTTTCCTCCTCAAGTTGAGTGCTAGGGTTTGAAGTTCCTTCACCACTTGACTCTTGAATTTCTTCAAGGTCAACTTGCCTCCCACTGTCTCCTTGGCTTATGAACTCTCTCTCTCGAAAGAAAGCCCTCCTAGCTACAAAGACCATATTCTCCCTAGGTCTGTAGAAGAGGTAACCAAAGGATTTCTGTGGGTAGCCGATGAAAATACACCTCTCACTTCGAGGTAAAAGCTTATCATGAGTCTCACATCTTACGAAAGCCTCGCAACCCCAAATCTTAATGTGGTCTAGTTTGGGTACTTTACCAGTCCACATCTCATGAGGCGTTTTGGCAACTTTCTTTGTGGGAACTAGATTAAGGATATGGGCGGCAGTCTATAAGGAATACCCCTAAAATGAGATTGGTAGCGAAGCTCGACTCATCATGGAACGCACCATATCCAACAAGGTTCGATTACGCCTCTCAGCTACACCATTCAACTGCGGTGTCCTGGGAGGTGTCAATTGTGAGACAATCCTACATTCCCTAAGATAGTCGAGGAACTCTGAACTAAGATACTCACCACCTCGATCGGATCGAAGCATCTTAATGTTCCTTCCCAATTGATTCTCGACTTCCTGTTTAAACTCTTTAAACCTCTCAAAAGGCTCTGACTTATGCTTGATTAAGTAGACATATCCATATCTACTGTAATCATCAGTAAAAGTCAAATAATAACGATTAGCATCCCTTGTGGCATGTTTGAAGGGCCCACACACATCCGTGTGTATAAGATCCAACAAACGTTCACCCCTCTCATAAGAACCTGTGAAGGGTGACTTTGTCATTTTTCCAAGTAAGCATGATTCGCAACTATCATCTGACTTTAGGTCAAATGACTCCAAGACTCCATCCTTTTGGAGTTGGCCTATGCGTTTCTTGCTTATATGTCCAAGACGACAATGCCATAATGATGCTTTATCCAAGTTATTATCATTAACAGAATCAATACACAATACATTATTTCCTAAGTTATCAACCACAGATACAGTTTCATACACACCATTACAAGGTAATGCTTTAAAATAAAGAACATTATTAAAGAAAGCATTAATCGAACCAACTTCATTATCAAATGAAAAGGTGAAACCTTGTTTATACAATACATGAAAGGAAATAATATTTCTTACCATTTCTGGCGAATAACAACATTTATTCAAATCTAAACTAAACCCACTACTTAGCGATAAAGTATAAACTCCAATCTTGGTGACAGGTAAAGCTTTCCTATTCCCCATGATTAAGTTTATTCTTCCATGCTCCACATTCTCACTTCTTCTTAGTCCCTGCAAATCAGAACAGATATGAATACCACAACCGGTATCAAGGACCCAAGAGTTAGAATGGGGTGAGTTATTAGATAAGATAGTGTAAATACCTGCATGGTTGGGTTTAACTTTCCCATCCTTCACATCTTGCTGGTACTTTGGGCAGTTCCACTTCCAATGTGACTTTTCATGGCAATAGAAGCATTCATCCTCTTTAGGGTCAGAAGAAGGAGTGACAAAACCTTTCTTGGTTCCACTTGAAGAAGAGCCATCAAGGGTCCTAGCCTTGGTACCCTTCGAAGAGCTCTTCCTCTTCTTCCCTCTACCTTTCCCGATTGCCAAAACCGGGGCGGAGTTTGGAGTAGGAGTGTTAACAACCGACTTACCCTTAAGACCTGTTTCTGCGGTCTTGAGGAGTCCCTGAAGTTTGCTGAGTGTGACCTCTTCCTTATTCATGTGATATGTCATGCGGAATTGATCATAACACGATGGTAAGGAGTGCAAAATGGTATCTATTGCAAGCTCATTAAGGAAGTTTACATTAAGCTTCAGCAACCGATCCACATACCTTTGCATTTTCTGCATGTGGCTCGTGACGGATTCCCCGTCCTTCATCATGGTTGTTATGATAGAGCATATGATTTCATACATCTCCTGTCGTGCACTTTGATGGTATCTTTCCATCAGATCTTGGTGCATTTCAAAAGGGTAGAAGTCCTCATAGGACTTTTGGAGTTCTGCTGTCATGGTGGCCAACATGATGCATGCCACTTTTGTAGCATCCCTTTCATGTGCCCGGAAGTCAGCGATCTCCTGGGGAGTTGCAGTGGTCTCATCAATCTCCTTAAGCTCCTTGTCAAGGACATATTCTTTGTCCTCGTAGCTGGTAATCATCCTGATGTTTCTGATCCATTCATTGAAGTTGGATCCATCAAAAGTGACTTTCCCACACAAGTTCATAAGGGTAAAGGAGCCATTAGGATTAGAGCCAAAAGCAGCATTGTTTGAAGACATCTGAAAGATGAGAACAAGATTAGTTTAGATATTAAGAGAGTCCTTAATAAAACACCCAAATGTAATATTAAGGCTAGAATCCAATCACAATATATTATAACTTAGAAGAGGTATGCCGTAATCCAAGCTATAACATATTTGAAAGGTAGGTGAATGACGATTCACCAATTTCCACCATGAAAAACGAAATATAGATATTAGGTTTTTAATTGGTTCTTTATAATTCCAAGATTCTTTTGAGATTCAATGAACTTTTCAAAGGCATGTTTCAATCTCGAGTGTGCCCTCCAAGTTTTGTGACTGGGATACCGAGGATCACAAAACGAGGTGTGAAGTAACCATGCAAATCACTTGGTACCCTCAAGGTTTATCACTCAATCGATGTGCGGTAAACCACACACGCTCCATCGATGCTATGGTAAACCTTAAGTCACCCTTTACCTACCTTGTTAAGTCCAAGTTAGTGTGTCGGTTAACCACACACACTCCACCAACGACTTAAACAAAGTGTAAAGTGTAATTTCATGGATTAGCACCTTATTCACATTTTCCTAAAGTAACTAAGATTGGGAATTTAATAAAAGCATTTACTTACTTTATAATATTCATCATACTTTTAATGAGAATTTATAAGTCCTTGTCTTACCCGTTCGGATAACGACCCTCCACCAATCAAGGAAGCGGTGGGTGAGAGTGGACACCCATTAAGTTGCCATTTTATAGGCAACAACCTTATACCCCCCTTATAGATCGGCTTCGTGAATGAGGCGTACTAGCGGTAAGACGACTTGACGTTATACATATATATTAGTAACTTATAATATTATAAAGTATAAGGGTTGAATTTTAACTTTTAAAATTCTAAGGGTTGGAACTAAAGTTTTAATCAAGACTTTACATGTTCCAACACTTGAGGGCAAGTTTTGTAAACTTCCAAAACTTTTCATTTCTTATAACTTATGAATTAATTGAGTAATAAAAATGAAGACTCTTCATTTTTATAACTCTTGTGTTCTTTTAATGGCTTTAATAAAAGTGAGACTTTTGGTTTTCCATAACTTGAGGACAAGTTATGGACTCCATTAAAACACATTATGATCATGAATTAAACTACCATGAAGGTTACAAACAATTCCTATGATCATCTAATCTTCATAAGTTCAAGAACATGAATATGAACACTTTCAAGAATAAAAAATTACACTTAAAAAAAAACTTGTAATTTTAATATTTGCCATTGTAAATGGATTAGCATAAACATTACACCATCTAAAACAAGCTTTAAAACATCAAAACAGCTTAGGGTAATGTTTCTAGTTCATTTCCAGCAACAAATGTGCAAACTTTCATACGAGCAAAAAACAGAAAAAACGATTTTTTTTCAAGCTGTTTGCACACAAAAAAAACAACAAACAAACCTAGGCTCTGATACCACTGATGGGTTTTGAACATTCTAACACTTCCTAAGTGTACATGCAACCCTAATAACCTTGGATCTATGTTTGTCTAATTATCATGCAAAGTTGAATTCTAAGGTTATATTCCTATCTAGCATACATGGGGAACAAATTTTAACTTGCATGAAAGATAGAATAACTTACCTTGTTGTTGCTTGTGATCCTTGAAACCTTGTGAGCCTAGCACCCCAAGTGTGATGCCTCAAATGCTTCACACAACACTAAATGCTTTTGGAATGACTTTAGAGAGAATACACACTTCTAAAATCGGCCTAGCCCTCTTGTTTCTTATTGTCGCCGATTTTGGTGGAGAACATGTTGCTTATATAGTGTGTCACATCTAGGGTTACACCATGTAAACCCTAATGTGGCATGACTCTTCATTTCCATGACCCATGGGTTTTTAACTCCCATGGAGCCTCCATGGAGCATTCAATGGGTTTAACCCAACTTGATTATCCATGGAGCCTTTTAGCCCACTATACAAGTTATGGATGATTTACATGATCAACCCATATATTTAATTAGTCATCTTTTGATCACTTAATTAATCCTAGATTAATTCTTGATCAATACTAATTAAATAATACTATTAATATATTAGAACTTATAATATATTAATAAACCACAAGTGTTATTTCTCTCATTTAGTCTATCCAAATGCATGATGCCATGCAACCCAAATGGACCATGCCGGGTCGGGTCAAGTACATACCAGAAATAGTTATGGACTTAGACACCTTATCCAACAATTATGCCATGGGAACCCTCAATGGTTCCAGATCTGAAGTGCAACTCCATATACACACACAAATCCGACCTAGCATCACTTAAGGCTTGGAAAAAATGTAGAAAATAGCCTTAAATCAAGATCTAAGTAATGAATAGGCAAGGTATCAGCTTTATACCTTAAATGAGCAGGAAATGTGCCAAAAGTTTTGGATCTACTTGCTCTCTCCTGATCTCCCAAGCTTCCTTCTCCTTTTCCAAGTTCAATTACACACAAGAGGCACCAAAAAGCTCAAGAACACTCAAATAAAGGCTTACGGTTTCGAGTTAGGGCTTTCTGGAAGTGAGAGGGACGATGGACGCTGGTTTGAGGCGGAATAAGTTGTTTAAATAGGGTGCAAACCCTAAATATTAGGGTTTCATCCAGACAGACCCACTTGCTGAGTCGGGCTCTCCGACTTGTCGAGGTAGTTGTTCAAAACCCGTGCCCAAGAGTCAAGTCTACTTGACGATTCGGGCCTCCAATTCACTGAGTCCAGGGCAAAATCATGCAATTGCATTGAATTTAAATACGTACCAGGAACCGAGTGTTACAATTCTATCATTATTTATTTATATAAATGCATTATGTGAGAATGTCTTTGAGAATGTTTGTTAACAACAAGTATATTTGTTTAACGGGTAATAGTAACGAGTAATGTATCTTATTCTTTCAGAATTGCATGGAGAAGGAGTTCAATATTGATCATACAAGTATATATGTAAAGATCAAGTGGATTACATGGAGCACTGAAGAAGATCAAGTGTATTTGTTCAATAATTGTATATTCAAGAATGCTATTTTTTAAGACTTTTATTCATTTTTGATGATATTCTTTTTGAATATGTATAACTATATTAAAATTTATAAGGATATTAGTCTGTAAGAATATGTATGAATTTGTATTTTATTTCGGATGTGTATTAAGAATAAAATCATTGACCCAACTTGGATGTATATGAATAATATCTAGAATTCTTAAATCAGGTTAATTATCAAATATATATGCATTGGAAATATATTCTGCCAGAATAAAATCGAAAATATATTTACTAGTTTATGGTTGGTATTCTGTCATTCTGACAGAAAAAAAATCGGATTTTTAAATTTGAATTAATTTAAAATATTCAGATTTTTAAATATAAAGGAATTAATTATCCCTAAAAATCCAAAATTTTCCTTTTTTAATATAGGTTAATTGACTAAAATGCGCTTAAGATGAAATTTGTGTGATTATATGGTACATGTTACCCTATTGTAATATCATAGACCCTCAGATCATGACATTTGATTCTATTCCATCCGGTGGTCTGAGCATTCTGACGCACAATAGTTAATAAAAATAAACTAACCTAAGCATACATATATATATATATATATATATATATATATATATATATATATATATATATATATATATATATATATATATATATATATATATATATATATATATATATATATATATATATATATACACACACACACACACGGGAATCTTAACATTTATCAGTTAAATTAAAACTACAAAGAATTAATAATTTTTAGTTGAAAATTTTAGAAAATGTTATAAACCTAGACATGGGCAAAAAAAAACTTGTTCACAAACCGAACCGGTATCTGAACTGGAAACCGGTTCACCCATGAACCGAACCGCCGAAGTACCGAACTGCCAGTTTATACCAATTCGCCGTCCCAACCGTTGGGACCGGTTTCGAACCGGTTTATTACGAACCAGTTTTTTAGTATAAGAATTATGCCCTTTTTTGTTCTATACTAACAACTATATAGCCGTGTATGGCTGTTACACTCTCGTTTTTGGGTCCCTTTTAGCCATACTCACCCATACTTGATAGTATAAATAGCTATTAGATGTTTTGGCTTAACGAACCCTCAAAAAACCTCTCTTAGATCAAAAAAACTCTCAAGTTAAATAATGGATTCGACTTCGGATGGTATCGGAGATTCATCAAACAATCTTACCGTTGTTAGCATCAAAGAAACAAATAGAAATCCGACTATTGGGGGCAATTTTGATTTGTGTGTAATGTCAAGCGGTCCAAGAAAAGCACGATGCAAGAAATGTGGTGATTTTTTCAATGAAGATGAGAATTTGACATTGAAAACTCATATGACCAAGAGATGCCCCGCAGTGAAATTTGGGCCTTGGCATAATCAAACAACAATGGCGAACGATACTACATTGTGGAATTACGATTTGGCTAAAGTTCAAGATAGGATGGTAAAGTTTGTGATTCAAGAATGCTTACCTTTTGACCACTTAGACAACAAACGATTGACTTCACTCATCCAAGATACTCTCCGACCACGATATTGTCATGTGAGTCGTACTTCCCTTAGATGCGATTGTATGGAAATATGGAAACTTGTAAAAAGTGAAATGATTTTAGGATTTGAAGCTTTAGAAACCGGTGTAAATTTAACTTGTGATGTTTGGATGGCACCTTATGATTCACCGGATTCGTTCATTTGTGTTACTGCTCATTGGATAAATCCAAACAATTTATTCATGAAGAAGCGTACGATTGCGTTTGAATTGTTTGAGGTTCCACACACCATTAGAAATTTATTTAAAGTGTTAGACTGTGTAATGAAAACTTATAAACTTGAAGAAAAAGTTTTTCCTATATCATTTGATAGTGCATCGAACAACACTGTCGCGGTTGGACAACTAAAATTAAAATATAAACCAAATTGTGACAGTGTTTTCTTCCATAATCGATGTGCAAGATGGACCGACTAGCTTTGAACTTATAAAAGATGGTTTCCAACAAATTCTTAAAGATATTTATAGTTCCAGTAATGCTCGATATCATAATTATATGAAGTTTTCTATCGATTCGATTGCCTTTTGGTTAGGTTCGAATTTGGAAACACCTACCCGATGGAACTCCACTTGCAACATGTTTGAATGTGCCTTACGTCAAAAAGATACTTTAAAAATTTTTCATGACCACCTTGCGGAACGTAATCGGGTTACGACTTATCCAAAATCAAGTTGGGATACTATCAAACTTGTTACGGAAATGCTTGGAGATTTTAAAAAAGCAACTATTTTTTTTATCGGGTGTTTATTATCATAGAAGTTTTTTTTTCTTTCCAAAAAATAGATGAGTATGAAATGAGAGGCAAAATGTTTGCTAATATGATTAAATCCATGAAATAAAGTTAAAAAAATATTTTGGAAATATGTCCCCCGTTATAACTTGGTTGTGCCGCTTTGAATCCGGCTCTAAATGTTGTGTGGTGGTGGTGGTGGGGGTGGGGGGTTGAATCTTTACATGAAAATGTTTGTTACGATTTGGGTTTATTGGATGATGACATAAAGTATGCATCAAAGGAAATTTCAAAATTTAACAAAGTTTTTCAAAGTTTGTTTGAAGTTTATTTAACGAGGTTTTTGGAGGTTCAACAAACATTCATGAGATGATGCGAGGTACGGAGGCATCCGGATCCACTTCTCACCAAAATAACAAAACAATTCGGCTCTATAATAATTTGAGGAATGAAAATTCCGAACGAGCTTAGTCTAACACCCCTAGTAGCGGGCTCGGAAGGTACATTGGTTCCAATTTTTTTGGCACAAATGAGTGTGCAAGAGTTTGATAATTTTGATATTTTAACTTGGTGGAAAGAAAAGGAAACCCAATTTCCGATTCTAGCCGCCATGGCCCGTGATCTACTAAGCTTCCAAGCTTCTATGGTAGCTTCGGAATCTGCTTTTTCTATTAGTGGCAGGGTTATATCACCAAGAAGAACAAAAACTCACCCCTTTGTCAGTGGAAGTGTGCATTTGTTTGAAATGCTACCTCGATGGCGTGTAACGGATACAAGACATTGAACTACTAGAGGGAAAAGCGTTGCAAGTTAAACGACAAGTACATGATGAAGAAGTAGCCATAGGATTGTCAGTGCCATTCACCCTAGAAGAGCTCGAGTACGAGAGAGCATTGCACAACGACATGGCGGACGAAGAATAAATCCAAAGAACAATAAAAAAGAATTTGGATGTTTTGTGTTTATGTTTGAAAAATGCGTTAGTTTGACAATTTGGATGTTTTGTGTTTTTATGTTTGAAGTTGTATTATGTATTCCCAATATAAAAAACAAAAAAAAATGAAAAAAAAATGTTGAAATTTGCTTAAAAAAATGTGTTTTTATGTTTGAAGTTGTATTATGCATTATGTATTATGTCTATGTTTGTTAAACAAAAAAAAATTGAAAATGAAAGAAAGATGCTTAATATGGACGTGTGTGTAATAAGGCATAAGGCTTATGCCTTCATTTCAATCCCCCCACCCCCACTATGAATTGAATTAAAAGGACACTGACATTTTTTTTTTTGGTTAACCACAATCCAAACACTTTTAACCAAAAAAAAAATCTTTCCTATTTTACACTTTAAGCCCAAAAAAAAACATTATATGCGTCGAACCGATTTTTATTGAACCGGTTTCGGATTTTTTTAGGGGTGTAGCTAGTTTGAATCGGTTTTGACTTTGTTGACCATATCCGAACCGGTTTTCTGAACCGGTCCGATTCGAAAAAAAAAACGGTTTGTGCACGTCTATATATTATTTGGTTTGTGCACGTCTATATATTATTTGTATTATTAGCCCAACATACCTATTATTTAGTTTGTATTATTAGCCCAACATACCTATTATTTAGTTTAACCTTTTGATTTAATCTAATAACTTAAAAAGCCCAATAATGTCCAAACTTTTGAAAAATGAAAATGTGAGCCCATTACCTCATTTACAGAAGACATAAGTCGCTCAACCACACGCCTCCTACTTGTTCAGTATGCTCCGGCGGCAGCAATAGATCGACCACGGTTATTATGTGATTTACCGGAAAAAAACATGATCTCTCCTTGCTATTTGTATGTGTGCTTCAAAAACTGAACACCACAATCCAAATTGGTTGCTGCAAATTTAGATCGTTCCGATATCTTTGATTGTGGGCTATGGATGCTTTTGGTATCATGGATTTAGTTGGTTTTTTTATTAGTATTCATAGATGTGATATATGGCACTCAACCACTAATGGGTTCCACAGTCAACATGAGCATTTTGGCCATTTTGATTGTTATGAGTTTGACATTACAAATGGTCAGCATTGTATATTTTATATGTTGGGAATATTAGGGTTTGTGGTGGAGATCTGGATACCGACTTGGATCGTGATATCACTTAACGAACTGATATTTCTACCCTATGTCTGGGTTACAAGAAATTCAGCCTAGGATAATCCAAGTGGACACTTACGATTCTAGGCACAGAAATCGTAAGCCAAAATGCTAGAGGATTTTGTGAAAGTATGATGAAAAACGAGAGCTTAAGATCGTAACCCTCTTCTGAAAAGAAGAGTCGTGTATATAATAAACGATATTAGGGTTTTATCAGGTTGGGCCGTCATTAGTTGCTTTGGAAGCAAGTAATATTAATCCGAATTTAATGAGGATTTAGGGTTACCAAAACTAATGGGACCCTAGCCAGGGGCTCTGCCCCTTGGACCCCGCTAGGGGCGCTGCCCCTAGACCCCGCCAAAGGGGCGCTGCCCCTTTGGAAACCCCGGACCCGGGGGCATGCCCCCGGACCCCCGACTAGTCGTCGAACCGCCTTCTAATTCAATCTTATACATGCGTGCACTCTGCATAACCCCGTACATATAATAGAATACAAATTTTGAAGCCCCTTAGCTCACATGTTAGTTCCAGTTACTTAAAATGACATGGTGAAACTAAAATCTCCAACATTATATACGTGAGTAGAGTAGTAAACCACTTCATAATACTCCCTTAAGAAATTAGAGTAGCCTTGTTGTTTTGGGTTCCAGTTGTAATTGTATTGGCTCGGATCATGTTTGACTATTTGTTATAAACATTTTAGGATTTTTTATTTGTTTATTCTAGCATTATGCTTTCAGTTTCTTCCTATTGCAACATTGTACATTGAAAATTTATCCAAGTATTGTCATCCGAATACAAATCAATTTTCAGTGCTGTTATTGGAGATTTTTTTTAATATTATGTCGCCCTAATAAGAAAAGAAAAACTAGAAATACAATGTTATAATTAATTAGATCTTTCAAAATATAATGCCCTAATGAGAAAAATGAAAGTATAATGTTGCATGAAAAAGAAGACAAAATTGAGTAAATGGTTATGTGGTTTACAAAACTTACAGATTTAGTCCCTAACCTTTTTTTATGTGAATGGTCCCTGTGGTTTGAATTTCATGCATCTTTGATCCTTGACTCATATAAAATTACATTTATACACTTCTTAATTTTGTTCACCTTTTTTTTAACTAACTTTAGTTAAAAAAAAGCCAAATAAACCCAACACCCCACCTTCCCTCCTCTCATCTTCATCATTGTCCCTAAACTTTTTTTATGTAGATGGTCCCTATTTTTAATGGGTGATAGGATTCGTTTTTAGTAACTTTTATCTGTAAAACTTTAAGAGATGGACTAATTAAAAGTGTGAAGGGGAAGCATAATGATTTTGTAGATAAGACTAGAAATATATCTAACTTTAAGTGGGACGAGTCATTTCTCCGTTGTTTTTTTTTTGGAATAATCCCACGAGCAACATGTGTCTGGTAAATCATGACGTGGAGTTGTGGACTCCAAGTGTCTCTTCAGCAAACGAGATTTTGGTGAAAGTCGTGTGACTGGAGTTCAAGTCATGTGGTTTACAAAGGGGAGATCCTGACCATTTACGGGGATAAATCGGGGAAAAACCTTAAACTTATTTCTTGCACGAAAGCACAGTAATATCTACATAAGTAATGTTATCCTTTTCTGGCTCACATAGTGGATAAGAAGAGTGAAACAAAGGATTTAAAGGACATACCTCAGGTATGTGATTTTCCTGATGTTTTTCCCGAGGATCTACTTAGATTATCCCCGAACCGAAAAGTCGAGTTTAGAATCGACCTGATCGCAGGTGTCGCACCAGCAGCTAAGTCACCCTACAAATTCGCTCCCTCCGAGATGCAAGAAATTTCAAGCCAGTTGCAGGAACTTATGGACAAGGGTTTCATAAGACCAAGTTTCTCAACTTGAGGAGCCCCGACCCTATTCGTCAAGAAGAATGATAGATCATTTCGAATGTGTATCGATTACCGAGAACTAAATAAGTTGACGATAAAGAACCGATACCCACTCCCTAGAATCGATGATTTGTTTGATCAACTGCAAGGGTCTAGCTACTACTCCAAGATTGACCCAAGGTCTGGATATCACCAACTCAAGGTATTGGAAACAGACATACCAAAGACCACATTAAGAGCTAAGTATGGTCATTATGAGTTTTTTGTCATGCCTTTCGGCCTAACGAATGCCCCATCAGTGTTCATGGATCTAATGAACCGTGTTTGTAAACCTTACTTGGATAAGTTTGTGATTGTATTCATTGACGACATCTTGATATACTCACAAACAAAGGAGGGGCACGACCAACATCTACGATTGATTTTGGAACTGTTGATAAAGGAAAAATTATATGAAAACTTTTTGCAAATGTGAATTTTGGATAAGAGAACTGCATTTCCTAGGGCATATTGTTAGCAATAAAGGCATATACGTGGATCCCGCAAAAATTGAAGCAATCAAGAATTAGGAGGCACCGAGAACGCTGACTGAGGTATGCCAATTTCTAGGACTTGCTGGTTACTATCGAAGGTTTATCGAAAATTTCTCCAAAACAGCCAAACCTCTCACTGCACTAACACAGAAAGATGTGAAATTCAACTGGGAAGATAAGCAGGGGGCTACATTCCAGAAATTAAAACACATGTTGTGCAGTGCATCGATCCTATCACTCCCTAATGGAACAAAAGACTTTGTCGTCTATTGTGACGCGTCTTGTCAAGGACTGGGTTGTGTATTAATGTAGAGAGACAAGGTGATTGCTTATGCGTCGCGACAACTAAAAGTGCACAATGTCAACTATACTACTCATGATCTTGAGCTGGGAGTAGTGGTTTTCGCCCTAAAGATTTAGAGGCACTACTTGTATGGTACTAAATGTACAATCTTTACAGATCGCAAGAGTCTCCATCATATCTTCGACCAAAAAGAACTCAACATGAGACAACGAAGATGGGTCGAACTACTAAATGATTACGACTGTGAAACTCGTTATTACCCTGGAAAGGCTAATGTAGTGGCAGACGCTCTGAGTCAGAAAGAGCATATGAAACCTAGACGTGTGCGTGCACTGACCATGACCATTCATTCTAATCTAAGTACGCAGATACAGGAAGCTCAACTCGAAGTTGTAAAAGAAGAGAACATTGTAGACGAAGCCCTGCGAGGAATGGAAAAGCAATTTGAGCTTAGGGATGACGGGACACGATATTTCATGGACCGAATTTGGACGCCCGAATTCGGATAAATCAGGAGCCTTGTCATGGACGATGCTCACAAAACGAGATATTCTGTCCATCCTGACTCCGACAAGATGTACCGGGACCTAAAATGATTGTATTGGTGGCCAGACATGAAAGGAGAAATTACTATGTATGTAAGCAAGTGCTTGACATGTTCAAAAGTTAAAGCCGAACATCAAAAGCCCTCAGGATTACTCTAACAACCGGAGATGCCAAAGTGGAAATGGGAAATGATCACTATCGACTTTATCACTAAGCTACCCCGAACACCAAGTGGTTATGACACTATTTGGGTAGTAGTGGATAGATTGACCAAGTCCGCTCATTTTCTACTAATCAAAGAGATAGACAAGATGGAAAAGTTGACCCGAACCTACCTTAAGGAAATCGTCAAACTTCACGGGGTGCCAATCTCTATCATTTCTGACAGAGAGAGTAGATTACCTCACGATTTTGGCAATCCCTACAAAAGTCCTTAGGTACATGTTTGGACATGAGTACGATGTATCACCCACAAACTGATGGTCAAAGTGAACGAACCATCCAAACCTTAGAGGATATGCTGTAATCTTGCGTATTAGATTTTTGAAACTCGTGGGATATTCGTTTACCCTCAATTGAGTTTTCATATAGCAACAACTACCACTCCAGCATAAAAGCTGCACCGTTTGAGGCTCTATACGGAAGAAAATATCGTTCACCGTTATGTTGGGTAGAAGTTGGAGATGCACAACTGGCCATAAAACATTCTAGAGATACTCTACGGACTGGCCCTGAAATAATCCACGAGACAACCGACAAGATCGTGCAAATCAAAGAGCGATTCAAAACTACATGTAGTCATCAGAAAAATTATGTGGACGTGAGACGTAAACCCTTGAATTCCAGGTAGGCAATAGAGTTATGTTAAAAGTCTCACCTTGGAAAAGGATGATTAGATTCGGAAAGAGAGGTAAGCTAAACCCACGATACATAGGGCCTTTCGACATTCTTGGAAGAATTGGGCTCGTAGCTTATCGGCTAAAATTGCCTCAAGAACGGGAAAAAGTACACGATGTCTTTCATGTCTCAAATTTGAAAAAGTGTTTGGCTGATGATACTCTTGTCATCCCTCTCGATGAGATCGAGTTAAACACTGATCTACACTTTATTGAAGAACTAATTGAGATTATAGACCGTGAGATCAAAAAATTGAGACAAAGTTGCATTCCTGTCGTGAAAGTGTGTTGGAACTCTAAAAGGGGACCAGAGTTCACGTGGGAACGAGATGACCAAATGCAGAAAAAATACTCCCAATTGTTCGAAAAGGGTACACCTATCAGTTGAATTTCGGGACAAAAATTCTTTTAGGGGGGGGGGGAATGTAACAATTGTAAAAATTAGCTCGAATTCCATCGATGAACGACCGTAACTAATTCTGGCGGAGGACTTTACGTACGATATTCTTATAAATATAAATATATATTTTAACAATAAGAATCCTTTAATATAGATTATTTTTCTTATACGGCAAGTTATATGCTAATAAAATCAATAAGATACATACAATTATGGTTATGTAGGGAAAGGGTTTTATTTATAAAAGAACAAATTACTGAAATAGTCCCTGTGGTTTGGCTAAAGTTGCGCGTTTGGTCCCTATGTTTTGTTTTGCACTCGGACCATCCCCACGTTTTCTTTTTATTACCCGCCTGGTCCCTGGGTCCGTTAGTCATCAATTCCAAACGTTAAGTCCCTCACGTGCTTGGCACATGAGGGGTATTTTCGTCATTTTATATAAAAAATCTATTAGAACACCTCTAAACCCCGATTCTCTCTATTTTCGAATACGCCCTTTCTTCTTCTCCTTCATTTAGTCTTCTTTGAAGTGTCGATCAACCCTAATGGAAAAAACATGCAAGTGTGGTGAAGTTGGTGTGATACGAAGATCGACTACCAAGAAAAACCCTGGAAGACTTTTCTATTGTTGTACTGGAAAGGTAAGGACAATTTCTTCTTAAGTATATCTATATATCACATACCTTTAACACACACCAAATTACTCAAAATGCAGGGAGCAAAATGTGGTTTCATAGATTGGGTTGATGAGGACAACTTTAATGGTGAAAAAACTGAAAAAAGTATCTCCCCTGATTTACAGAAGTCATTGGATGAGCTTCAACATGAGAATAGGGCCTTGAGGCTGTTATTAGTGTTTAGTTGGGTTTTTTTTGTGTCAATTTTAATTTACAAGCTTTAATTTATGCTATCAATGTACTTATCTTTTGTTTCATCAAGGCAGTTTTCTAATGGGATGGAATTTAGTGGTTTGTAATGGAATGGAATTGAATTGACTATTTTATAATGGAATGGAATTGAGTGGTTTGTAATGGAATGGAATTGAGTGGTTTGTAATGGAATGCAATTGACTGTTTTATAATGGAATGGAATTAAGTGGTTTGTAATGGAATGCAATTAACTGGTTTTCTATTGGAATGGAATTGAATTGAATGATTGAATAGAATTGAATGGTATTGAATTAGAATGGAATGAATTGAATAATTGAATAGAATTGGATAAAATGGAATTGAATTAAAACAAAAACATAGCAACAGATGATAGCACTAATTGTTCATACCATAATTGAAAATAGAGATACATTAAAAGTCATACCATATATAGACAACAGGTCCCAAAAGTCATACCATAATTGTTCATAACACAAACACAAAACATAATGACAAATATAACAAACACAAAAGATCATAACACCATAATTGGTTCATAACACATACACAAAATATAAAAACACAATCATAACTTAAGCAATACTCTTCCCTTTCTTCCCAGCCTTCCTTGTCCTGCTTGAAATTCCATCACATGCACTTTCAGTTCCACTTTGCCTACCACCACCTACACTTTGAGCTTTCTTCCTAACATTCCCTTTCTTGCTTGAACTACCATCACCTGCACTTTGACCTTTCTTCCCATCCTTCCCTTTCTTGATTGAACTACCATCACCTACAATTTTAGCTTTATTCCCAGCTTTCCCTTTCTTGCTTGAACTAGTATCACATGCACTTTGACCTTTGCAGCTTCTTTTATTATGACCAAGCTTTTTGCATTTTGAACATGTCACACTCTTGTCCTTCCTTTATGCGCTACCACCCTTCACCATATCTTCTAATTCAACAGCTGATTTCCTTCTTTTCTTCCTTGGTCTTCCAATGGGGACATGATGATTAGGAGGAAGCAAAGTGGTTGGACATGGAAACTTTTCCCACATTCTTCTTCCATTAATTGGTTCAATCTTGAAAGAATACATTTCCTTCCAAGTTTTTAACCAGTAAGTAGCATGAACCTATTCTTCAGGTACGCCAACATTATGCTTATTTTTTCGCATGTCCCATATAGCAACAAGGGCATGTTTACAGGGTATACCAGTGAGTTCCCATTTTCTACAAGAACATGTGTGCTGAGGCATGTCTACCACACATTGGTCCATCCATTGACCACTCACCTGATATTTTCCATTCCCACAGAACTTACCCACACATTGAGCTGCATCAGATTTGTTTTCTTCAAGCACACTTGTTGCAGTTGGAGTTAATGGTCCAACAACCTTATCAATTACCTTTTGGACACTAACAATCCTTAACATAAGGTACTCTCTAATGTACTCAAGGCATGTGATAATTGGTTGGTCACGTGCTTTCTTAATTTGATTATTTATGGTCTCACACAAGTTATTCAGAAGCCCATCACAATGAGCCCTCCCTACAATATAAATAAAAAATTATGTAAGAAAGTGAATCATTTGGTAACAATTAACCCAACAAAATAAAACAAACCTGTGAAGTGTGCCCTAGACCAATGTTGAGGTGGAATAGCTTTGACCCATTCGTAGCAGTCATTGTTTAGCTTTCTTAACTCTTCCATAGCATGGTTGAATTCTTGTATTGTTGTTGTACTTGCACAGTTCCACAACATGTCTTGGAACACCTTTCCCCTCCACATTTTCTTCATGTTTTCATGAATGTGTCGCAGACAAAACCTGTGTTCTGCACATGGATACAATGTACCAATTGCTTGCAACAAGCCCTGTACAAAAAGTAAACAACATTAGATGTAATGTATACATTGTACAATAAGAACCAAGTCCATTGAAATTACTTACCTTCTGTCTGTCAGATATAAAGGTAAAGTTGGAATTAGCTTGCAAATCAATGTCATTAACCAAGCACCTTAAGAACCAAGTCCATGAGTTTATATTCTCAGCCTCCACGACAGCATATGCCAAATGATATGTACAGTTATTTCCATCAAGACCCTAAACATAGTGAAGGAGTTAGTAATTTAAATAAAATGGAATAAAATGACACAAGATATGTGTTTACATCTTACTACTGCTGTGAGTATCATTCCAGGATAAGGCCCTTTCATAAAAGTCCCATCCAAACCAAGATAATCTCTTTTACCAGCTAGAAAACCTTTCTTTAATGGCCCTAGACAGATGTAGATCCGTTTGAAAGTTTTAGTCTCAGAAGATGGGTTTGGCTCACTTTCGACCTCTATCTTAACTGTTGTCCCTGGGTTTCGAGTGCGAAGTTCTTGAACATAGTCTCGTAGTGTAGTATATTGCCCTGCATAATCGCCCCTTACTTGATTCAATGCTTCTGTTTTAGCCCTAAATACCTTCATCTTCGAAATATCTACCTGGTATTCACGTTGAAGTTGTTCTTGTAAAGCTCGTGTAGGGACTGTAGGGTTGCTTTCAATCTGTTGCACAATTTTCTTTGCCAAGAACTTGTAGGTACAAGCTTTCACATTTCTTGTTTGTAGACATATATGCTCTTTTTCGTAGGTCTTGATCTCCCTGTCAACATCTTGTTCCCACTTGCTAGCATAAAGTACCCATGGACAGTTGTTTTCTTCACTTTCTTTATTGCTTTGACTGGGCCCACATGGGTCAAGTTGACCAAGGTCTGGGATACTGCCTTTACAAATAGCTCTCACTCTGTTTTTGTCATTTTTTATGAAGTCTAGTTCCCTCCTTGTCTCCACAGCATGTTGTCTTATTGCATTTTTCAATTCTTCAGATGAGGTGAATTTTTGGTACACATAGAATGGATCACTAACTCTTGCTTCACTGTTTTCCATTGCCCTTCGGATTGCCTTAATTGACTTTCTTCTCTTGTTGCTCCCACCTTCATCGGATGATGACTCATATAAGAATACCTCATTGTTTACAACCTCAATATCATCAATTTCCCTTGTTTCTGTTTCCTTGACATTTGACCCTCCAAGATCACCCACCCACTCTATATCTTCATCAATATTTAACAAAAACTCATTCATGTCTATCTCAAGTTCATCTAGGAGGTTATCTAAGTCTACTAAGAACTCACTATCATCACTATCACTACTATCACCACTATCATCAGCATCATCTCTATTGTCACTTTCATGAGTAATCCCTCCAGTTTCTTCATTTAGAAATTCATCAAATTCATCACATATACCTTGTGTTTCACATTGGGCATCAATTTGGGCACTTTCAGTTTCTTTTGTTGGCACAACATTTGGTTTACTTGATCCAATACAATCCCATGTTTCAGTTTCCTTCCATTCCAAAAAAAGCCTTCTACTACACGAAGGTTGATCAACGATTTCTTCTATCCTACCTTTACTAGGGGTAGATGACATTGTATATGTATGCAACATTGTTTTACCATGTTCAACATAAACTTCAATCAGTTTATGTTGACCCACGTATGTACCCAAATGGTTAATGTCACTGTCACTAGCCAATGCAAACAACCCAAAGTCCAAATCTGAAAAGGGTCTTTTGAAGTGGTAATAAAGCAACTTACCCTCCTCAACACAGCCTAGGGTCTCCATCATCTCATCAATATCGTGCACACAAAACTCATCAATGTCCAATAGATCAACGTATCTTTCTTTGCCCTTGACGTACCTCCTTCCAGGAAACTTCGTAAACTCTCCACCATAGAATAATCTGATGGAGAAGATAGTTGGATGACCAGCTGTAAAAGAGAAAGCTTCAACTTATTAGCTTGAAATTTGTAAGTGATAAATTTAACTTTTGAAATTAAGGGGTTACCGTAATGGTTTTCAACGTCTATTTCTTCCATGTTTGCTCTAATCCTCCAACCCACCATTGTTGCTTCGATGATTCTTGCAAAATTTTGAGCAGTTAGGGTTTCTACTCGATTTTGATGAGTTACAGATTAAGTGAGAGAGAGAGAGTGTGTGTGAGAGGGAGGTGATCGGAAAATGATCGGAATGAAGAAACGATTGGCATTGCATTTAGGCGCCATGTATAAAATGACGAAAATACCCCTCGTGTGCGAAGCACGTGAGTGACTTAACGTTTGGAGTTGACGACTAACGGACCCAGGGACCAGGCGGGTAATAAAAAGAGAACGTGGGGATGGTCCGAGTGCAAAAAAAAACATAGGGACCAAACGTGCAACTTTAGCCAAACCACAGGGACTATTTCAGTAATTTGTTCTTTATAAAAATATCCAAGTCCTTTCAAGTTTTATGTGTAATAATAAGGGGACTTTATTATCATATGACATCAATACCCAAAAAGTCCATTTTGATATACTATACTCAATTAAGAACTAGTACATACAATCACCTTCAAATATATCTAAGGCTAGCTTTGAAGGCCAAAGTCAACCCCTAAGGGTCTATCTCTTTTCTCTTTGAGTTTTTAAAGCTTTCAACCACCCATTCAGATCATTTCACCATGTGTGTAAGTACACTCGTTTAAGAGTATTGCTTACAAGTATCAACCCAAGGTACATGGTAATTGAAGACTTCTACACCCTCTCCCAAGTCCCCATGTTTTCTTTCCCTTTTATCCTCTCTAATCCAACAAAAATTCTGCACAAGTGGTACTAGAGTAATTGTAAAGTGTAAGACAATAACTTCAAGTAATGAGCTAAAGTACACCCACTTGATGATGACCAAAAATTTAGAGCTATAAAAGGACTCTTCATGGCTGAAAATGGCAGCCAAAAGCACCCTTCAAACCTTTTTCTCTCCTTCTCTTCTAGCCTAACTTCAAGTTCATCAAGGAACACCTCCACCGGAGGTGTTTGTTGGCTGTTTTACCGGCGATAAGAGAGGTAGCAGCCTCTCAGAGTTCTTCCCTATTTAACCACTCCTCGAGACAACCAAACACCCTCCCTTTGATCGATCTTGTTGCCACCTATTTTTCCTCTATAACAGCTGTTGGACCAAGAAGAAAAGGAGGCGAGAAAGTTGCCGGAAACATCTCCGGCCACCCCATTTTCGTCGACAGATTCTGTAGCTGTTTTGGTGAGTTTATTTCACCTTAAAAATCTAGAGCATCTTTGTGAGTTCCAATCATCGAAATCTAGATTTGTTTATTGTTTGGTGAAGATACCAGGTCTTGAACGAAGCAAAAACCTCACCGAACCACCTGTCTAAACTCGAGAATCACGCACCAAATGTGAGTCTTTATGCCCCGTTTTACATTTTATTCGTTTTGGGGGAGATACATACTTGAGTATTTTGATATAAATTGATGGCTAAAAATTTTATATGTTACATGCATGCAAAGTTGATGCTACATACAAAAATTATAAATGTCTATGTTTATAGAAAAAAATATTTTTACAAATAAAGTTGTTAAAAATGTTGTGGTTAGTAATTGATACACATAAGAATTTTATAAAATGTTAGGCATATTTACAAGCACTTGTAGAAATAAAAATGTTAGATAAGAGTAAGTTGATGAATCTAGTGTTATAATATTTGCCGGAACAAATAAAAGCGTCGTTAAGAACTTACGTCTAAATTTTGATAGATGAACATTTTTAACTTGTCTTCTTCATTAACATAACATGTATAACCATATGACTTGTGCATATCAGGGCATTAAGCTTATTTTTCAACAAGTTTTAATATGAAAGAATTAAATGAGACGATAAAATAAAAATATACAAATGAATTATAAAATGGTATCAAGAGTATGAGAATAACCCACAAGTAGTTATATAATATGGTATAATACGAAATCTCATCGATATATAATATGTACGTATTTTAAAGACTAAAGCTTACTTACAAACGAAAACAATATATTTTCAACATTAAGTAAATATTAAAAATACAATATTAATGGATTAAGGCGACAAACGGTCAACCGACGTAACGCCGACATATATATATATATATATATATATATATATATATATATATATATATATATATATATATATATATGAGTTATTCGACTACGCTAACGGAAGGTCCTTCCTATCGGATTGTAGATTGAAACTACTCGAATTACTACTGTCTCATTAGTTGAACTCTAAGTTAAATTCAATATTTGACTGAACTCACTAAACTTTAAAAATATAAATAATTTAAGATTCGCGTTAGTGATCATCGGTAGCGACGAATTTTATGGGTCGAAGAATTGTTGTCATGGATTTTGTGGATTGTGCATCCCGTATGTGCTTGTGGGAGGAATATATCGAAAGGGGGTGAAAGAGGGAGTTTTATGATGGTGTGTTTTTCTTTCATATGGATCAAATCCTAGAATTGAAACCTAGTTGTGTAACCGTTAATCCATGAGGGATCATATATTGTAGGTCTATGTACACAACATAGATTTATAATAAAGAACGTTGGTGTATATCTATTTCTTATGGAATGATTTATGCAAGATGACGTAGTTTACCCGTTTGTGGTTTCTGGCTACAACTTTGTATGACGAGACAACAGGCGCCAAGTGTTTCTTTCCTCGTTATTAGACGACTGTTTTCAAACGTTAGTAATGATCTCGATTCCTCCATTTTTATTTATATTGTGCCTGCAGTGTGGCTTGTGGAGGAGTGACATATAGTGTTGGTTATAGGTAAATTGTTATATTGAAGACTTTTATTCGAAGACGTATAGGTATAGGATTAGTCAATTCTCCCAATTTAGGGTTGAGAGTGTTCGAGTGTATAGGTTGTTACCTACCCCTCTTTGCGACAAAACTCTTTGTGAGCGGACAAGATCGAAACAATAAAAATTGTCACGAGAATAACTAATCCTTGTCGTTAAAATTGTTTGAGTAATAAAATATGCTTTATAATGTACCGGTCATTGAAAATTATTTTGAGTTATTAAAATTGTCGGAGTCAAAAGAAAACCTATAAAGCTCACCAACATTATTGTTGATGTATTTTTAAAATGTATGTATCTCTGGTGTTCAAGGTGGCCAGAAGAGCACACACCCCGTGTGAGGATGAAGAATTTGACGTTGTAAATAACTTGTCGGCTATATAGTAGCCTTTTGTCTCCTTTGTGTTTGCAAGAAATTGGAATCCGCGTATAAGGCTTATGGGTTTATTAAACGGTGTATTTTGTTGCATTCAGATTTCGGAGGAATGTAATATCGTATGAATTCTATTATTATTTCATTATATGTTGTTGACTATGATCCCAATGTTAAAGTCACAACCCCGGCGTTTCCGCCGTTGGTCGGGGTGTGACAGATTGGTATCAGAGCTAACGATTATAGCGAATTAGTACTTCCCTTAAAAGAGAACAACTATAGTCTATGGGCTTACTCTAATAGGTTTCAGTATTCCTAAAACCTATATCATATCGCTAATAGACTTACCCCTATAAGTCTAAGATTTAGTACGCGTAGGTTTCCCCCTTAGGTCGATGATCCTATGATCAAAAATTGTTCCTATAAACTACGCGTGATAAAATAAAATAAAAACCCTAAGGAAATATAATCATACAAGCGACATCCATAAAGTATAAATAAATAAATAAAAATTGAAGAAATTAAGTAAACAAGAGTTTAAAAGTCAAATAATCAATTAGGTTCTCTGATACATTGGTCGTACCACAACTAAACCTAGTTGCGCGCTTAGGTTTTATTATGGTAAGATTCTACGCACTATTGAAACTAAGTGAATTAGTTGATCTGTTTGAATGATCAGGAAATATGAGAATAAAATTTAAAACTATGTAAAACTGTGAATAAATAAATACTGACGACAACTAAATTTATTTATAGGAGAAATCACCAAGAGTGGGAGGAGATCGATCAAGAGGTGGACTCACCTTACTACCTGCATGGGGACCCTATTTCCCTGCTCCACCGGCCGTAGGAATGCCAATATTGATTGAGGACAGCGAGCCCGAGGAGGATCCTACCGAGGATCTGGAAGAGATGGAACATGAGCTTGAGGAGGATCCTATCGAGGATCCGAAGGATATGGAACAGGAGCTCGAAGAAGAAAGGGAGCCCGAGGCATACGAGTCCATAGGAGATGTGACCCCCATGAAGGAAGAAGAACATGTTGCGTCACCAACACCTCTCTCTTACTACTTAGGTTCAGGGATACCTCGCAATCGGAAACACACACAAAAGACCATTCCCATGTGTGGAGGCGTCAAGAAGAAGAATCCTAGGATGCGAGTCCACAGTTTTCCGAGTCTCACAGAGAACTTTCACCAGTACCATGCTGCCCTTGTCGAGCCGGCACTAAACCCTATGTCTGAAGCCTCTCGTGCGACTCAGGAGAGGAGGATGCAAGATCCTGCCTGGATAACTGACGTTGTGAATGAATGGGTCCAAGACCAGGAAGGAACCCATCGGTTCAAAGTAGGGTAATGCTCGAAGGCGAAACCCCCAACCACTACTGAGGAGGATAGGTTGTCGTACTTGTTTGGTCATACCATGTGACTTGGCCATAAAGTTGAGGCCATAGGTGGTGAGGTACATACTTTGGGTTCCAACGATGATCTACGAGCCAGATAGATAGAGGACATGAGAGCCCAGAGGGGACGGGACCAAGAGGACATGAAGAGAGATCGAAACAAGACTCAGTTTATGTACGACTTTACGATGATGGAGGAGATTCGCAGGCTTGAGACTGAGAGACAGGCTAGGGAGGCTATGGAAAGGGCCGTCAAGGAAGATGTAGCTAGAGGAGTGGCATAGCGAGTAGGGAGCGTGGAGGAGCAGATCCAAGAGATCTTGGATGCATTGTCTGGCAACTTTTGCTTGGGTTAGTTTGGAGTGAAGTGAATATTGACTTTAGGGCAAGTCATGGGTGATTGCCAAGCTAATCATATTATTCAAGCCAAATTGAAACTAATTAAGAAAAATTCTCATTCGGCATTTTCGCCTTTATTCCAATTCTAATCAAAGAAGGCACTAATTAAAGAGTACTTTATTCAATTTTTGTCATTATACTCATGAATTCATTTTCTCCTACAAATATTTTGGATATTTACTGTGATTATTTCATTTCGAATTATTGTAACAATTAATTCTACAAGATTTGAGATTTTTGTTGAAATAAATTTTATTTTAAACAATCAAGCTAATCATATTACTCAAGCGTACCTGAAACTAATTAAAATTTTTTCTCATTCCGTATTTACGCCTTTATGGTATCAGAGGCAAGAAAGAATTTTTGGGTGGTTATGTGTGATAGAATTTTTTCAAATTTGATTAATTTTGGTTTAAAATTCTATAAGTAAATTATGAGTTTTAATAAGTATGATTCAAAGCCAAGACGAGTGATTGGTTGGATTAGTGTAAGACGCGCAGATAAGGACGTAAACGACTCCCCTCTGTTCATCATTATTAAAACAAGTAAGCTTTCTTATAAAATCTTAAAACAAAATAAAGTATTAATGAAGAACCGACTATGATAATAATCAAATAAATTCAATCAAAGAAACTATTAATATCATAAAACAAAGTTTAAATGATTGGACAATACCAAAAACAAATATAAATACAATATATAAAATAGGAACTTTCAATTATTTTCAAAGTTTCTTAATCAAAATGACCGAACAAACTGTGTCTATTGGGCAAAACCAACAAAATTTAAATATGTTATCACTTAAACCTATTTTATAACATAGACAAAAATATAATTTTCTTAATATCGGTTTAGTACAAATTGCTATTAAACCTTTATTTAGAATTGATATTGATACTCCTGTTCTCCTAATTTTAAGAGATAACAGACATAAAAATTTTCAAGATTCTATTTTAGTTATGGCAGAAACAAATATTGTTAACGGACCAATTTATTTTAACTGTTATCCAAAATTTTCTTTTCTGTAGGATTATTCGATAAAAATATATTAAACACTTTACTTTTAACAGTAGAAACAAAAAATTAAGAATTTAAAAATAATACCAAGCCTCTAGCAATAATCTATGGTGTTTGTTATTAGACCATGACAACCACGTTAGAACCAAGAACCCGTCTATCAAGCCCAAGAAATGAAGCAATTATTTTCGAAGAAAATACCAGCCATACTAAGGTTCATATGCCTAAAAGGCTTAAATAGTTAGAAATTACTCAATCATGTAATTGGAATTTACAAAACGTTAATGAACCAAAGGCTTTAGACTCTTCAAAACAAATTTCTAATATTATTGAACATAATGATGGATCAGTTGATATAAATTTTTTATCATCACGATTTTTAACAAGTTCGATTCCCGAAGTTGGCACCTCAAAACCTTCATTTTCAAAATCAAGATCCTTAAAAACTAAAGGTTGTTGACTATACTAATTCCATTCCTAAACCACTTTATCAAGATGAACAAAATAGTGAAACTAGTTTACCAAGTCCCACTAAATATGATTTTGTAGATGAAATTCAAAATTTTAAACAACCAATATGAGTAATAAAACTCAAATATATTGTAATTTCGATAAAAATTATAATACTAATTTACTTAAAAACTTTTGGCAAGACTTAAGAACTTCAACAAAACACTTAAAAGAAAAGGAACTAGAAGTACAAGAATTAATATCTAAAGGTCAAAATTGTACTGCAATTCAATTAGTTAAAATAGGAAGACTAAAAATTGAGATTGTTCATTTTAAAAGGGTCATAAAAGGTATCAATAATTCAATTAACCACAGTATTGACAGTTTATTAACTTGTTAAATCAGTTCTAAAATACAGATTAATTGTTCTAAACATAATCGGCTTATGATTAACATAATAAAAAGACATTGGAAAATGAACTCGAATATGTGTAAAAATATTCAACATTCAAAGATTCACTATCTCAGGAAAAACACTATTTATTAAAACTACAAACCAATAGTCATACGTATAATAAACAAATAGAAAGAATTTATCGAATAACTGATATGATCAAGATATACAAACAATCAAGAAATCGTAATTTAGAAACAATAAATCATGTTTCTTCAATCCTAACAAAAACAACTTGTTAATATGGATTTTTATAAAAAATAAAATATCACGTTGATTTTAATTACTTAAAAATTATTGAATATTATAAGGAATATAATAATAAGAAAAGAGCTTGGCATAACAAAGAATTTTCATATTACTTAAGATTTCTACATTTAGGACTCTAGGAAGATTATATTTTAATAAACAAAATTTATTCTTCATTTTTTCAATGGTTTGAGTTATTTTATGCTCCTAAACATAATATTGATTATCCATTCAAAAGTGACTCTATTACTCCTATTTTGAATAAAAAATACATAGACATTGACTCTAGTCAAGAAACTATTTCAAATTGTCCACCAAAAAAAGGAATTATTATTGATAAACATATTTTAGCAACTCCTCTAGTAAAAGTTCCAAATCAACAAGCAACTGAAAAAAATTTACAAAATATTATTTATCAAAACAATTACTCAAATGGAGTTTTAACAACTATTGGAGACAATTAGATAGAATAGAAGAAAATATTTTGAAAGAAAAACATTTT
This sequence comes from Lactuca virosa, assembly GCF_052849685.1. Classification (NCBI taxonomy): domain Eukaryota; kingdom Viridiplantae; phylum Streptophyta; class Magnoliopsida; order Asterales; family Asteraceae; genus Lactuca; species Lactuca virosa. The sequence goes on from NC_136426.1 coordinate 182,795,116, forward strand.
AAAAGATTTTAACAAATTTAGAAATAGAACCGACCAAAATAAACAAAACATTAAAAAATATGGAATTGCAATTATTCAAACGAAATGAGAAAAAAGAAGAGGTATGTTTTAATAAAAAAATAAATAAGAAGAAGGTTCTAGTAATTATTCAAATATTAGCTTTGTTCCTTATCAAATTGAAGGAAATTTTAATTTAGAAAATAAAGATCTAATAGATGAATTAGAGAAAAGACTTTCAAAATTAAATCTTAAAACATTAATACTCTTAAACAAATAGCAACTGATGAATCTGAAGATATTAATAGTGATAGCGAAATTAACATTAATACTCTCGCTCAATAATTTACAGATAATCAAGATATTAATCAACTTACTTATGAATTTTCTAAATTAAATAAAATTAATTAATCCGAACATAACACATTTGGAAGAAATCAAAAGCCAAGACTACGAAATATTTTGAATATATCTTGTCTTCCTAATGTTCAAATTGAAGAAAGAGCATTCTAGTATGATCGTTCTTCGTAGGTTGGAACTTGTGTCTACGAATGGAATATCGATGGATGCTTTGAACATCAAATAATGAATATTGTTCAAGAATGTGACAACCGTCAAAATTCGAGTCGGTTCTAGATTTGACTAAACTTATTTGCACATATAGGCACGACACATACTAGACTTAGTAACTAGAAGCTAAGTTATAATCTACTAGAAACTTGGAAACAATTAGAAATGATGGACAGTGTACTTAGATTTCACATTGTTATGTGAATTCTATAACTACTTAACTATAGAGACTATCCATATTTAGGTCACTCCTTGACTCAAACACCTTTTCATGAATCATATACACACATCATGCACTTGACCTAGTGGTAAAAATTAGGTCAGAGTGTCATAGTATCTTAAATCAAAGTTGAAAACTAGGACTAGTATACTTGGTTCTTCAATTTCACTTGAATCTCGGAACCACTACATAGAATGCCAATAAACCGATAAAAATAAATTACAAACATTATTTATAACTTGAATAAGAGTTAGGAAACACAAAAGTAATTTGAAGTCTCAAATATTCAATTTATTTTGATATTCAAAGATGAATTAAACTCCAAAACCTTAAAAGCCATAAAATCTCATATTTATAAACTTTAACCTTAAAAATTCTATAAAAATAATTATGAACCTTATAATATTATCTTATAATGATTAAAATTATGAAAATTCAATCAAGGAAAATAAAATTTAATACATTAACATTTACCCTTAATTTATAAGTCAAAAACCAAGGTTTTATGAATAATATATAGGTTAAGGTGCATTTTTTTATAAAAATTTCATAATTTTATAAAATATATGAACTTTATAAAAATGGAAGAGAGGGAAACCCTCTCTCGTCCCCAAAAATTTGTTCTCTCTCTCTCTCTCTCTCTCTCTCCCACTATCTCTCTTTCCAAAGTAGAAATCATTTAAACAACTCTTACACTCTTCTTTCTCTTTCACACTTCACCTCTCTCACACTTTCCATTACCAACTTCATTCTCTCCCTTCTCCACCCTCTAAACCACGAAATTTTCCAGAAAATATGTCCAAGAACACACCTCAAACTCGAAATCTTCATCATCTTGTGGTGTTCTTGAAGGTAAAATCAATTTCTACTTCACTATTCCTTCAAGTTTTACCATTTCTTCTTATCCATAAACAATTTTCTTTGAGATTATTCACATGCCTGTTCATAAACATGATTTTTATGATGATGGTGATATTACTTCACCCAAAAACTAACATGCATGTGATGATCTTCAAGCTTAGATGCTTGATGATCAATGTTTGTTGTTAAAAGCTTTCAAATATGTTCATGAAGAATTTAATCCCAAATAAATCCCTAAAACTTCTTTTCTGATCAAATCCGATTTTTCCCAGAATTCCACCAACAAAATGAGAAGTTCTATAAATTTTCAGAAAATAGTTCATTTTTCTCGAATTATTATAATTATTGCAAGAAAATAGGGCAATAATTCATATAAAATAATTTATGAGGTTTATAAATCCTAGGTAAATTCGTGGATGACCCCTAAAGTAAATGATGACATCTCAGTGAGTTTCATCGATTTTGGTTACTGTTTGGTATGGTTTTGAATTTTCCTTTTGTTTAATTAAAATAAATCATAAAACCACTTTAGGGAATGTGAAAAGACTATCTAAGATTTTTCGCATATCGTACCTCATGTGGAATACTCAAAAAAATATTTTCAGAATTTTTCATAATGCATAACTATTTTTCCCCGATTTTTGTATTTATAATGGACTAATAATGGGAAAATAGTTCTACTCATCCAAAATTCATGAAAACTAACCAGAAGAGCTTATAATATATTAGAACTTTAAATAGAAATTTGGATAATTTTTATATTTAGTATGCTATATTTCTTTTATTTTCTAAAATTAAATACACTTAAATCCACAAAATGGGATTACATTATATGAAAATCACCATTGGTATTTTTCCCGGATTATGTACACTGTAAGTGAAGTTGACAAAAATTTTGGTATTTCACTCTAACTGTTTGATAATTATTCACCAATTAATGATTATTCAAGAGAATAAAACAAAGAAAAATAGCAAAACTAATTGGAAAATATCTTTTATATTTTTCACTGCTTCTATATGTATAATAACAGTATTGCAAAAAGTTTGGGCAATTTTGGAAACTGTCTCCTATTTATTTCAATTTTGGATAGAATAAATGCCCAAAAATTATAAAATCTGGTAAAACTGTTTAGAAACCCATTTTTATATTTTTCCTAGCTTAAGTATGATCAATGGCAGCATTATGAAAAGTTTAGGAATTTTTATCATCTGAATACTATTTTTCACGAAATTATATTGTTATGAAGGCTTAAAAATTGGGAAAAATAGTTAATCAGATAAAAAATCCAAGGGAAAATTTGTGGAAGACCTCTACTGTATTTAGAATAAAAATTCAAAGTTTGAGAATTTTTGGAAACTGTTTGATAATAATCTGGATTTTTAGAAGTTTAAAACACATTTAAATGTCTTGAAATACCCTCCATTAATATTACAAAAATCTAGAAAATAATATCCAAAATTATCTTAATCACATGAGTTATAAAATTTCACCATTTCAGAAAAATGTTTGTAACTTAACAATATTAAATTTTGACACAATATTGACATAATTCTATTATAGTAGCAAGTATATTAGTATTTGTTTTTTATTAGAGACTCATTAGTGTGTAACATCGTGTAGGAATCAATAGTGGTACAAGTGGAATGTAGTTCAAGTCATCATATGCATCATCTCAAAGCATTGTGAGTATTCACGACTCCCCCTATTTTCGGTTTTTATGTTTTGGGGTGGAAAAGCATGTCCGAAAAACTATTTATTGTTCGTTGTATTTAAATTGATTTGTATCAAACTTGATTGCTATATTTTGCTATGTATGTCTATGAAACTTGAAACATGAGGCCTTATTGTCTTAAGTCCCTTCCCTTATACTTTAATCCAACCATTAACTCTTTGAGCCAATGGTCATTATGCATAGCGCTATTAGGAATTGACAACTCCTCACTCATCCGATTGCTTGAGTGCATGATACCATATTAATCTATGGAACGATAAGCATAGATCTTGATAGGGCATCAGTCATAGGCTTGGTTGTGAACTCATTGTTTGCCCATACACATACAAACTTGTTTATTAATTATAGCAATGAACCTTGTTTCTCATTACAACAATGAACTTTTATTACTGGAAACTTATATACTTGTTTTAGCAGTGAAATTTGCTCCTTGTAGCAACGAACTTGATTGCTCATTTTAGCAATGAAACTTGTTTACTCGTTGAGTGTAACACCCCAAGTTCAGAAGCAAGAGTTCAGGGATGTAAAGTGTAATTAGAAGGATGGACTCGGCGAGTTGGAGCTCTAACTCGTTGAGTCGGGGCGTGTGAAGAGCACGTGATAACTGGCCTGACTCGCCGAGTCGGCAGAGTCAGTGCTGAAAGATAAAAATCCTAATCTTAGGGTTTGCACCCTATATAAAGAACATTATATCCTCCCCTCAGCCCCCTTGCTACCCTATGAGATCCAGAAACCCTAAAGTCGTGAGTGAGAGTCATTGGAAGCAATTTCGAGCTTAGATAAGTGATTTTGTGAAGAGATCTTGAAGATCAAGGAGCTTGGATCAAGGAGACTTGTGGAGATTCGGCTTATTCTTCAGTGGGAGGTCGTTTTGGAGGTAATGAATCATTATCCTTGGCCTTCTCCTTTCTAGATCCATCTTTCATAGAGTTTTAGGGTTTGTTTGGAGATGATATGATGAGATCTTGGTGCATGGGTTAGATATGGAGCTGAAATTCCAGATCTGAGTTCTATTTGGATCAAATATGCAGAAAGCCCTTTTAATTGCTATGCAAAAGCCATTCCCCATGAGTTAAGTTCCTTTCCAGCTTGGTTTTTGGAATTATGGGACATGAAGCACGTAAAGGTAGAAACTTTATGTTGCTAAGGCACTCTAGGGATCCAGATCTATTGTTTGGAGTAAAGGAGTAGCTTTGTATCTTTCGAGTATGGGAATACCCGTATCAACTCGGCGAGTCTGGGAGATGACTCGGCGAGTTGGGCTAGGGTTTCAGGCATTGAGTCGCGTAGTGACTCGGTGAGTCGCATGGGTGCACTCGGTGAGTCATATGATGATGAGCTTGGACTCGACGAGTGGAAGAACAACCCGGAGAGTCTGTTGAAGATTGCCTTGGACTCGGCGAGTCTGTTCTTGGACTCGCCGAGTCAGGTTGCAGAACCTCAACCTCTTTTGGTTAAGCTTCGGATCAGTGAGTCGGTTGGTGACTCAGTGAGTTGGTCAGGATGGAATTCAGAGATCGTTGAACTCGACGAGTCTTAGGGCGACTCGGCGAGTTGAGTCGTGTTATGAGAGTTTTCTGAGTATAAGAACTCGATGAGTCGACGGTTTGACTCGGCGAGTAGAGTCAATCAGGAAGGTTGACTTTGGCAAGAACTTGGTCTTTGACCTGTTTAACCGTCAGGGGTGTTATGGTACTTTGGATATTTATGTTGTGATCCATTGATGGCATCAGGTGTTGGAGTTTGGAGCAGTGCTTTGGTCCAGTGCTTTTGTGGTTCGGTTCAGCAGTTGCGAGGTGAGTTATCCTCACTATATCAAGAGGGTCTACGGCACCAAGGCCGGGCCTTTATCGGATGTGAATCCGGGTATTTGTTTGATATGTTTTGAGTTGTTAGATATGCATCCTGGTTTTAGGATGATGTTATGTTAGTGACCTGGTTAAGGTCGGTGTCCTGGTATGTGGGGCAATGTTATGTTAGTGACCGGTTAGGTCGGTATCCTGGTTAGGATGTTGTTATGCTGCATGATCTGATAGATACGTTTGTTTGACTGAGGATTGTTATGTGGTTAACTGTTTATGTGCACGTGGTTGTTTGACTGGGGTTGGGTTGAGGCGGGTCCTGCTTTGTGCTGTAGGCCAACATACCCAGGGCGGACCGGAAAGACCGAAGGCCCAGCGAGCGGTCCGGATAGGCTGAAGGCCCCGAGAGGGCGGTCCAGACGTGTCGAGGCTCGAAGAGTGGACCAGGCCGACTGAAGGCCCGGTGTGTGCGGACCAGTCATACTGTAGAGTCAGAGAGTGGACCAGGTGGATTGAAGGCCCGGTGCGGGCGGACCAATCACACTGTAGACTCGGTATATGTGGCTAGACTCGAAGAGTGGACCAGGTGGACTAAAGGCCTGGTGCGGGCAGACCAGTCACACTGTAGACTCGATATGCATGAATGTTCTGTATTGTGATATGATATGAGTATGGTTATATGTGGTTGGTATTTTGGGGGTAACTCACTAAGCTTTCTGGCTTACAGTTGTAGTGTTATGTTTCAGGTACTTCAGGAGATCGTGGCAAGGCGAAGGCGTGATCGTACCACTCCTCATGTTTTATGATTTATGTGATATAGTTCTGGGTATACTCTGATGTGTAAACTATTTTGAAAACAAGATGTATGAACTTAATGGCTTTTGAATGAATTAAAAAGTTTTAAATCGGTGCAATTTTTATGAATGTTACAAGTTGGTATCAGAGCCAGGTTTGAGTGAACTGGAGGAACATTCGTGCGAATCCAGTCTCAAATCAAGGAGAGATTTTCAAATGGTTTTCAAAGGGTTTTCGAAATAAGTAAAGGAGGATGCAGAGGGTACAATCAGCCAGAGCCAGTAAGTAGACCCCAAAATACCATACAAGTTATTTGATTATGTGATATGTTAGAACATCATGCTAGTACTAGGCTAGGGATCTTCAGGAATTGCATGATAGAGTTTCCTGATTATGTGATGCCTACTAGCCTAGGGTTTCCTTATATGAGATATTCAGCTTTCCTCTAGGAGTGAGGATTTAGCGCTTGTTGTGCGTGTATATATGGTTAGGGTGTTGTGACGATACTTGAGACAAATATGGGTAGGTGTGGAAGGTAGTATGGGCCCGTACTACTGAAAGCACAGGACCGATACGCGTATCAAGGAAGTCACAACTCTTTAGGGTGTCGGTTATGAGTTAGTTCCCCGGGCGGGTATGTGATGTGTCTAAAGGTCTTATTGGTGTATTGCAGTATGGCGATTACGAGACGTTTCGGGGCAGGATCCGGTTCGGGATCGGGATCAGGAGAGGGTGGTCAGGATGGAGCAGTACCACCCGAGGTCATTGGTCAGATGAGTACGGATGACCTGGATGCCAGGATTTGTGAGATCCAGCATGATGAGGTTGCTGCTATGTTCCGGGCTGAGTTACCGGAGATGTTTGGGTCGATCAAGACCGCCATGGTTGAGTGCTTTCATGAGCGTTATGCATCTCTTGCAGAGGCGGCTGCCGCGGCAGCTACATCGACTGTAGCTGCGGCAGGGGGAGGAACCGGTCGAGGTTTTCAGTATCAGGACTTCGATAATATGAAGCCCCCTACCTTTGATGGAGTTCAAGATCCTATCATTGCTATGAGATGGTTGTCAGACGTGGAGGGTTGTTTGTTCACGTGTTCATGCCCTACGGATCAGAGGGTGAGGTGTGCTCTAAACCTTTTGAGGCTCGGAGTGAAGTACTGGTGGAGGTTGACTACGGGATCTTATTCTGATATGCAACGGGCTGCAGTTACGTGGGATCAGTTCCGGGAAATGTTCAGTACTCGTTATGTTCCGCGGGTTGAGAGAGAGAGGTTGGCTCAGGAGTTCTTGGAGCTAAAGCAGGATTCAGAGTCGGTGACGGAGATCACCAGCATATTCACTGAGAGGGCGATGTTTTGCCCGGAGTTTGCTTCGGAGCAGGCTCAGATGTCCCGATATCTGAGTATGCTCAAGAGGGATATCAGACACTTTGTGTCCACGCAGAGATGTGACACCTTGTTAGAGTTGCAGGAGGCCGCCAGGCGACGTGAGTTGGAGATTGAGTTACAGTTGCAAGAGCAGAGACAGGCCGCGGTGCAGTCGCAGCCGGCACCGAAACGATCCAAGACCGTTGACTCTAGGATTGGAGAGCAGAGCAGTCGCACTTGTGAGAAGTGTGGGAAGGGTCATACCGGAGTTTGTAGGTCCGGTGGTACATGCCGCAAGTGCGGGAGAGAGGGGCATTATGCGAGGGATTGACATCAGTCGGCCCCGGTTCAGGATATGAGGATTTGTTATCATTGCCATCAGGTTGGGCACTTGAGGGCCAACTGTCCACAGCTTGTTGCAAGACCGATGCAGGCTCCACCACCAGCCACTTTGAGGATTATTGGCGGGGGTCAGGGTGGAGCGGAGCCTCCGAGGGCTCAGGGACGCGCATTCCAGCTTATAGCAGAGGAGGTCAGGGCAGAGCCAGATGCAGTTGCGGGTATGTTTCCATCTTGTTATCTTGTTATTTGTGTGGTATTGTAAATCTGTCTGCCTTTTTCCGCATGATTCGTAGTACGATTGAGGATATTAGTAGTTAGGAATTGTAGTTGGTTAGCGTCCAGGAGGATTCATGGTCGGAATATAAGATATAAGATCTCGCTGCTAGGAATAGCAACTGCGATGTGAGAAGTGTTCAGTTGAGATTCGAATTTCCTTTGAGTTCGGGATGTACGATGACGGGACAATTGTTCTGTGGAGGTTGCTCACTCCAGAGGGAATCAGCTCATGGAGAACGGGTCGATACCAGATGGGGTCGGTCGAGTCATGCCGGTTTTGCCATTGGTAATTTGTAGTTGGTGCACTAAGTGGGGAGAATAGTAAAATTCTCAGGTGAAACAGCAAGCATCCAAGGATGGTTAGTTGTTGGATTCAGCGAGTGTCATTAGCCGAGAGTGTGGTATGGTTAGAGTAGGTGATAGACGCATGGGGCAGGGAACAGACCATGGTTTCATGTAAGGTAGTTGATCGATGTGAGGCCTGGGATTAGGCCGGGGTAAAAATTCATAGAACGGATCTGTAGTTCGGAAAGCCAAGAGGGCTAGAACAGACTGCAGGGGAGAGATTCCCGGAGAGAATGGTTCAGAGTGATGTGCGACAGTTTTTGAGCGGTTCGGATAGACTGAAGGCCGGTGGGCGTACCAGTCAGGCCGAAGGCTCGGGGAACGGTCCAGACAGGCTGAAGGCCCAGAAGGGCGGTCCAGACATGCTGAAGGTTCTGAGAGTGGTCCAGAAAGGCTGAAGGCCTGGTAAGGCGGTCCAGTCATGCTGAAGACTCGATATGTGTTAGTAGACCGGTATGCGGAGAATGAGTGAGTATGTTGCCGTGAAATAGCAATCGATAAGGTCTGGCCCCATGTATTGATCATGATTAGGGAGTTAGCTAAAGGCCGGGTATGGGCTTCGTTAGCTGTGTGATCTGATTCGGAGTATATGAGAGTTAGGGAGTAGCAGTTGCTCTGAATAGGTGGTGTAAAGTGGAGTCTTTGCACCATGGAACTTGCTGATGGGGTGAAGTTCGTGAGTAGACTTCCTTGAGGAATGGAAGGGAAAAGTATGTGGCTCCGGGAAGGAGTGTTGGTCATCTGAAGGGAAAGCAATAGTGTAAATGGATGATCGGAAGTATTTCAGTTATTGATAGTGAGCACTGAGATTGTACCAGTCGTATGGAAGAACATCCGGGTTGGGTGTCCGTGATGTTGTGAAACGATTAGCGTTGATGTCGAATCAGAGGAGTTCGGAAGTGATGCAAGGTTGGATCCTTGGGATCCAAGTATGGTTGTAGTCATGAGTTATGTATGCGAGGGTATACCATCCCAGGGATTTCTGTACCCGTTATAGGCGTTCCTGGTATTCCGGCCCGAGGCTGATTGGGCCAGGTACGAGTGGTTACAAGTTATAGTTAGTTGATTTTAGGAGCGGAAGGATGTAGTATCTTGTCTGCATGTAAGGGACAGATTCATAGGGGGAACGGGATTCGTTCCAGGTTGCAAGATATCCGGGTTATTGCCAATTTTGGGCTAAGGAAAATGGGTTAGTGTCTCAGCAGAGCTCAGTGGATGATTATGGTATCTAGTGTTAGCAGAGCACGGAGGTGCGTCCCTGATATGAAGGGATAGTATCATCGGGTGATACGTGGGTGATATGTGGTGCTATTGAGTTGAAAGCCCGATGGTCGACTTGGAATAGTGGCGAGGATGCCACGCGAAAAGAAGTCGTTATAAGAGAGATGCAGTAGTAGGGTTTGCAAGAACCTGAGTTAATTGAGAAATCGGAGTCTGCAGCACAAGGGGTTTGTTCTGAAGCGTATACTACAGTAGGCTTCGAGGGCGAAGCCTAATTTAAGTGTGGGAGAATTGTAACACCCCAAATTCAGAAGCAAGAGTTCAGGGATGTAAAGTGTAATTAGAAGGATGGACTCGGCGAGTTGGAGCTATAACTCATCGAGTCGGGGCCTGTGAAGAGCATGTGATAAGTGGCCTGACTTGCCGAGTCGGCGGCTGGACTCGACGAGTCAGTGCTGAAAGAGGAAAACCCTAATCTTAGGGTTTTCACCCTTTATAAAGAACATTATATCCTCCCCTCAGCCCCCTTGCTATCCTGTGAGATCCAGAAACCCTAAAGTCGTGAGTGAGAGTCATTGGAAGCAATTTCGAGCTTAGATAAGTGATTTTGTGAAGAGATCTTGAAGATCAAGGAGCTTGGATCAAGGAGACTTGTGGAGATTCGGCTTATTCTTCAGTGGGAGGTCGTTTTGCAGGTTTAATCGTTATCCTTGGCCTTCTCCTTTCTAGATCCATCTTTCATAGAGTTTTAGGGTTTGTTTGGAGATGATATGATGAGATCTTGGTGCATGGGTTAGATCTGGAGCTGAAACTCCAGATCTGAGTTCTATTTGGATCAAATATGCATAAAGCCCTTCTAATTGCTATGCAAAAGCCATTCCCCATGAGTTAAGTTCCTTTCTAGCTTGGTTTTTGGAATTATGGGACATGAAGCACGTAAAGGTAGCAACTTTATGTTGCTAAGGCACTCTAGGGACCCAGATCTGATTTTTGGAGCAAAGGAGTAGCTCTGTATCTTTCGAGTATGGCTATACCCGTATCAACTCGGCGAGTCTAGGAGATGAATCGGCGAGTTGGGCTAGGGTCTCAGGCATTGAGTCGCGTAGTGACTCGGCGAGTCGCATGGGTGCACTCGGCGAGTCATATGATGATGATCTTGGACTCGACGAGTGGAAGAACAACTCGGAGAGTCTGTTGAATATTGCCTTGGACTCGGCGAGTCTGTTCTTGGAGTCGGAGAGTCAGGTCGCAGAACCCCAACCTCTTTTGGTTAAGCTTCGGATCAGTGAGTCGGTTGGCGACTCAGTGAGTTGGACAGGATGGAATTCAGAGACCGTTGAACACGACGAGTCTTGGGGCGACTCGGCGAGTTGAGTCATGTTATGAGAGTTTTCTGAGTATAAGAACTCGACGAGTCGACGGTTTGACTCGGCGAGTAGAGTCAATCAGGAAGGTTGACTTTGGCAAGGACTTGGTCTTTGACCTGTTTGACCGTTAGGGGTGTTATGGTACTTTGGATATTTATGTTGTGATCCATTGATGGCATCAGGTGTTGGAGTTTGGAGCAGTGCTTCGGTCCAGTGCTTTCGTGGTTCGGTTCAGCAGTTGCGAGGTGAGTTATCCTCACTATATTAATAGGGTCTACGGCACCAAGGCCGACCCTTTATCGGATGGGAATCCGGGTATTTGTTTGATATGTTTTGAGTTGTTAGATCTGCATCCTGGTTTTAGGATGGTGTTATGTTAGTGACCTGGTTAAGGTCGGTGTTGTGGTATGTGGGGCAATGTTATGTTAGTGACCGGTTAGGTCGGTATCCTGGTTAGGATGTTGTTATGCCGCATGATCTGATAGGTACGTTTGTTTGACTGAGGATTGTTATGTGGTTAACTGTTTATGTGCACGTGGTTGTTTGACTGGGGTTGGGTTGAGGCGGGTCCTGCTTTGTGTTGTAGGCCAACATACCGAGGGCGGACCGGAAAGACCGAAGGTCCAGCTAGCGGTCCGGATAGGCTGAAGGCCCCGAGAGGGCGGTCCAGACGTGCCGAGGCTCGGAAAGTGGACCAGGCCGACTGAAGGCTCGATGCGGGTGGACCAGTCATACTGTAGACTTAGAGAGTGGACCCGGTGGATTGAAGGCCAGGTGCGGGCGGACCAATCACACTCTAGACTCGGTATACGTGGCTAGACTCGGAGAGTGGACCAGGTGGACTAAAGGCCCGGTGCGGGCGAACCAGTCACACTGTAGACTCGATATGCATGACTATTCTGTAATGTGATATGATATGAGTATGGTTATATGTGATGGGTTTTGCGCATTCTAACATTCCTAAGTGTACATGCATCCCTAAATACCTTGGATCTATGTTTTCTCTATTATACATGCCATTATGAACTTTCCAAGGTATTACCCTATCTAGCATACAATACTTGATACTTGGGTAATCAAATGGATAGAATACATACCTTTGTTTGATGTAGCTTGTCTCCATGAAGCTTGAGTGCCTAGTGCCCCAAGTGTGACACCTCAAATGGTTCACACAACACCAAATGAACATGGAATGACTTGAGAGAAATGGAACACTCCTTGAAATCGTCTAGCCCTAATATTCACACATTAGTGCACCATTTCTTGAGCCATGGGATTCTTTTATATGGTGGCTATTAGGGTTACACCATGTAACTCATAACTTTACCCATTCCTTATACTCCATGGATTTTAACCTCCATGGAGTATCCATGGGTCACCCCATGGACTTAGTCCAACATAAGGAATCTTGGATCACAAGCCCACATATATAAGAATGAATGATTTACACAATCAACCCATATATTTAATTAGTCTCCTTTTGATCACTTAACTAATTCCAAATTAATTCTTGATCAATACTAATTAAATAACCTTATTAATATATTAGAACTTATAATATATTAACCAACCTTAAGTGTTATTTCTCTCATTATAGTCTATCCAAATGCATGATGCCATGCAACCCAAATGGACCATGCCGGGTCGGGTCAAGTCTTACCAATTATAGTTATGGACTTAGACATTAATCCAACAGTCTCCCACTTGGATAAGTCTAAAACTATTATTGCGTATGACTTCAGGAACCGATCAGCAATCGTAGCTCTCAAAAGTTTATGTCGAACTCTGACCTTTTCGATGAACTCTGACCTTTGTCAATGACTTGTCCATTAGATAAGGAATCATATATTAGATATCATATGGACTGAGACATGGATTATCAATCATTCTCTCTGTCCATTTGTTGTTTCCCGATTTCCGATTCATGATGACTGACTGATTGAACAAATCAAATCAGTCCTGGCTTGGCCAAGCACTCACATGTATCATCTTTAAATCATCGAGGGGCCCACAGATATCACTTTTATCCCGAAGGTAAAAGGAATGGATAAACTTCGACTCATATGGCTTGTTCTACTACTTGTTGAATCATACACAAAGGCACATTTTATAACATCGAGTTACCGAATGCGTTTTCGTGCAATCAATGTACAACCAACTCATAGTAACAACTCATATCTCTAGGTTTGAAGAATATAAGATATTATCGTCTCATGATCACTCGTGATAAAATCCATGAAGTGATTCAAATGAGCGCGGGTTGAATCCAATACTCAGAACTTATGAGCACTCATGAGTGTTGTAGCACCACTTTGTCCACCAACTTGGACATCTACAAACCAACCCATGACAGTCTTGATTCATATCTACTTCCAACATATGACCGACTGTGGATGGTTTGAATAACTTAATCATTCAGGAAGAGCGACTTAGTTATTCTGGAAGTCAAAACATGCAAAGTGAAACACAAGAATAAATGAATCAAATATGGTATCAAACCCTATGAATATAAATAAACACTTTTATTTATCACCATACTGATTACTCATTATTCATTGTTTCGGTTTTATCAACTTTATACTTGAATTAAAAACACTAGTTGTCCCATGCTCCAAGCATGTACACTATGTTTTTCTTAAACAATAGCTTTGCCATACACCAAGTACGCACTCTATGTTTGTCTATGATCCTTACTTTGTGAAATAAACCAATTGAACATAATTTCAATGATTTTAATTTCACACTCCCAAATCCTTATCGAAAAATGTGAGAATTTCAAATTCCTATCATTTATCGAAATCTGTTTAGATTTTAAACTTATATGCACTGACCCTCCTGTAATGAATATGTACAAAGTCACAAAGACTTGTCAACAGTCATTATAAGGTATTCCAATGGAGATCAACTCCATGGAAACTAAGTCTCATATTCAAAGTACATTGCTTTGGACATGCTTCTTACATTAAGTTTTCTAATCTTACACAGATAACTTCCACCTATGGAGACAACTCCATATTCTCATTTTGACTATCACTTCTGAATAAGAGATGCCTCTTTTCAGAATATGTCAATATGGTCCTTCCAAAAATTAGCACTATACTTCCAACTGTCCCTGAGCAACCAATCTTTGGTAAACCTCAGATTGTCCTCAACAATTGCTTAATCATTTTAGTCATATCTAATTCTAGACCTTTTCCTTTCTTAATGCCTCTGGGCATTTGGAAAAATTTAGAAATGACAAATATTATAGCACATGCAATTGATCCTGTACCCAAAGCAAATGGTACACGATTCATGATGTCTCACATAAAGACATGATTCTAGACCAGTCTTTTGCTACAATATTTTTATTTGCCATGTTTTCAAAATTTGACTATGAAGAGGGATGCCGTAATCATAATCAAATTTTGAGAACGCAATATATAGAATTTCCTTAAGTTGAACCAATCCAACATGAAATTCATATATATATTCTTGACTAAATATGATTAAGGTCTCAATCTAAGCCTTTAGAACTGAAATGAAGTATATCCTCTCCCTTAATTATAGCAAAACAACTTTTTCAATCCCTGCAGCCTCACGAATTGAAACTTTTGTTTTCTATAATTAACATTGCTAACTTGCAACACTAACAATAATTATCATGCTCCCACTAACATGATGATTATTAGCATAACACTTATGCTCCCACTAGCTTTGACATGTACTCAGAAATCAGCTGGACTTCTAGAAATCAATACTTTATTGACTTCCTTACCAAAGTTCAGATTTCTGATACGAGAAGCTTTGATAAAACTTTATCAAAATCATACACCTTTCCTTAGATAGCATGCATGTGTGTCTAAACAATTTCAGAACTATGAAAAGGGATGCCGTAATCATAGTCTCAATTGTTTAGAGCTTTTGCCATCTGCTTCAAATCTACTTGGTGGAAGTGTTTCCTCACCATCATTTTCATGAATCGGAGAGAAACCTTATGACCCTTAGATTTTATGGTGTATGTGTTCTTATCCATGTGAATCGTCAAAACCATAGTCACAAGACAAGGATAATGACAAATCTAAACTCATATGGACTGAACTTATGCAATCTTAACTTCGTGCCACCTGGCAGTACAGGGCCTGCCATTGCTTCCAAGTTGTTATGCAACCAATTGAGAACTTTCAAAACTCCTATGCAAAGCCAACTTTAACTGGAATGGGCACAGAATATGTCAACATGATAGGTTATAAACCTCAAGTCGTGTGCTAGTGAAGAACCTCAGGTTTTATTCTTGATTAGTTCTTGAAATTCTTTTTAGGATCTTTAAGACGCCCACTGTCCTCTTGACATATAAGACTATCTTGCCAAATATTCAAGAGATAGTGCGGATTCTTTATCAAGACAAACACTTCACACAATTGGCCTTAGTTGGTCTTTGTTTAATCCAAAACATCACAACTTACCAACTTCAAATTTACAAGAGTAGGACACTTTTACTCTTACATTTGACAAGTGTTATAAACCTTTCTTTAAGATATGTCACTCAACTTATAGTCTTGGAGTATGACTCTAAGACTTGTTTTGAAACGAAGTATGACTCATCTTCTTGATTTAACCATTTCAACAATTCATGACTCCTCTTCTTAGTCATAAGAATGCACTAAGATGTCCTTAGAAGACCAATTATGATGTGGTTCTTTAATCATTAAGATGATCACAAAACATGATACTAAAGTACTCTCCCATCTTTTCAGATTTGAGAAACTTTTATCTGTCTGCCTAATTTGATTCTTCCCATTCGTTCTGCCATACATTGAGACTTTTCCAATGTTTCAGAATTATACTTAAACTTGTAAGTATAACCATATTTACTAAAATTTAGTAAATCATGACGAATAGTCTTAACGAGCTTTGTGGTGGACTTGACCAGTGCATAAGAATGTGTACTCGATCCCTTTAGTCCCTAACTTGACTCACACATCCATGTGAACAAGTCTTAATTTTCCAATGCTTGAAAGTTCTCATTCATCATACTATTCAACTTGCATGATTCCAAGTTTCTATCCAACTGAAGCCTTGGGAATGAGAATCTTTCCTTATTTGGTAAATTATGACACTACCACAAACGAAAGAATCAAGTCCATTTTTTTTCAAATATTTCTATCAATAGAATCATATAAACAACCATTTTTCACAAATGCCACTTGTAAGGATATTTAAAATAAATATAAAATTAAAAACTTTTATTTTATTTCAAATTTTTGCGGAAAAAACTTATCCTTATAGTGCAAATGCATACAGAAAAACTTGTTGTTATCTATTCCTAAGCAATATATCATAACTCCTAAGTAACAGCTTCAAAATTCTGATGCGATCGAAATCCACCTACGCGATCAGAATCAGCATATACTTCCTTTAAGCTTTCTCTCTATTCTTTGATTCTTAAAACATCAACATGTGACCCAGTCACATCATGTAATGAGGATCTTAGAATAGAAACTTAACAGAGTTAGATAATGGGCTCTACCTGAAGTAGAGTCAGACTTATTGACTTTAACATCCTTAGGTAAACTTGGCAGCTTTGCAATCAACGCCCCTTCCTTTGGCAAAATAAACATATGGACCCTTTGGTAATAGGACTATCTCAGACTTAGCCTTTCTCCTTA
The DNA here is from genome assembly GCF_052849685.1 of Lactuca virosa. NCBI lineage: Eukaryota > Viridiplantae > Streptophyta > Magnoliopsida > Asterales > Asteraceae > Lactuca > Lactuca virosa. The sequence continues at coordinate 182,811,659 of NC_136426.1, forward strand.
CCATTTGGTCAACCGGGTTGACTATGGCCAATCCCTTTCCATTGGGAAGAGAATGCTTTTTCTGGATTTCTAGTGTCACCATTGTCACTGTCCATAAAGTTTTTGGGAAGTTGATCTTCTAATCAAATTTGCTTTACTATCGTTCCAAATCATTGCTGATTCAGCAGCACCAAGCAAATTGATATGATCATTAAGGTTCATGTCATAGTCTGTTTCATAGTAGTCCCAAAGGAACTCACTATGTGACTTAGAAAGTGATTGAACATCCAACTTTCTCAAGACTTTGACACCCAACTCTCCCAGCTTGTCAATATGTGACTTCATCTCTAAGATGTGATCACACATAGACCTTGCTTGCCATTAGGGCTTGAGTGACCTTGAACTTGTGGGTTAGGGAGAATAATTGGAGGAGGTGGAGGAAGTAAAGTTCCAAGAGATTTGGGAAGATCATAGATGTCTGAACTAGACATCTTTTGGGAGATATTCAAGATAGTTGATCTAAAGTCCTTAATATAACACCAAATATGAAATATTAAGGCTAGGATCCAACAACCTATTTATAACTGGAAGATGGATGCCGTAATCCGAGTTATAAAATAGTTGAAGGTAGGTAAATGACGATTTACCAATTTCTACCATGAAAAACGAAATAATGTAATTAGGTTTTTAATTGGATTTGAAACTCCTAGATCTTTTGAGATTCATTGAACTTTTCAATGGCATGTTTCAATCTCGAGTGTGCCCTTCAGGTTTTGTGACTGGGATGCCGAGGATCACAAAACAAGGTGTGAATTAACCATGCAAATATACTTGGTACCCTTAATATTTACCCCTCAATCGATGTGCCGGTTAACCACACGAGCTCCACCGATACTATGATAAATATTAAGTTACCCTTTGCCTACTTTGTTAAATCCAGGTTAGTGTTCCGGTTAACTACACACGCTCCACTAACGGTTTAAACAAAGTGCAAAGTGTAATTTCATGGATTAGCACCTTATTCATATTTTCCTAAGTAACTAAGATTGGGAATTTATAAGTGTTTAGTTACTTAGTATTTATCGTTAATACTTTTAATGAAGGGAGAATTATAGTCCTTGTCCTACCCGTTCGGCTAACTACCCTCCACCAGTCAAGGAAGCGGTGGGTGAGAGTGGACACCCATTAAACTACCATTTTATAGGCAGTAACCTTATACCCCCCCTTATAGACCGGCTTCGTGAATGAGGCCTACTAACGGTAAGACTGACTTGCTCTTATACATATATTTATTATTAACTTATAATACTATAAAGTATAAGGGTTGAATTTTAACTTTTAAAATTCTAAGGGCTAACTTGGAATTAAAGTATTCATGGGGAAAACTTTACAAATTCCAAAACTTGAGGGCAAGTTTTGAAAATATTCAAAACTAATTAATTCCATAACTTATGTGTTTAAAGTAGTTTTAATTAAAAAAAACTCTTCAAGTTCCATAACTTGAGGACAAGTTATGGAAGACTTTAAACTAATAAAAGAATGTAACTTTTCTTTATTTTTGTAACTTATGGAACTAATTAAGGTTACACATTTTATCATTTAATGAAGTGACTCTTGAACCTCCATAACTTGAGGACAAGTTATGGAGTCATAAAACCATTTAATGAGGACAAGACTCTTCATTTTTGTAACCATTGCCAACTTTTTATGAGTTTTATGAAACTTAAATGTGACTTTTCATATAACTTGAGGACAAGTTACAAAAACACATTTTAGAATCAACTCTTAGATTAAAATGGATTGAAAACACATAATCAATTAACTTTTCTATTAATCTAATAAACTCATATGAACAAAGATAATTCACATCAATTTTTTTTCAAGTAATTAGCATAACTTTTAAACTAATACAATTCGATTTTTCAGCTAATTTTGCAAGTATAACAAGAAAACAAGCTTTGGCTCTGATACCAGTGATGGGTTTTGCGCATTCTAACACTCCTAAGTGTACATGCAACCCTAAATACCTTGGATCTATGTTTTCTCTATTATACATGCAATTATGAACTTTCTAAGGTATTACCCTATCTAGCATACAATACTTGATACTTGGGTAATCAAATGGATAGAATACATACCTTTGTTTGATGTAGCTTGTCTCCATGAGGCTTGAGTGCCTAGTGCCCCAAGTATGACACCTCAAATGGTTCACACAACACCAAATGCACATGGAATGACTTGAGAGAAATGGAACACTCCTTGAAATTGTCTAGCCCTCATATTCACACCTTAGTGCACCATTTCTTGAGCCATGGGATTCTTTTATACGGTGGCTATTAGGGTTACACCATGTAACTCATAACTTTACCCATTCCTTATGCTCCATGGATTTTAACCTCCATGGAGTATCCATGGGTCACCCCATGGACTTAGTCCAACATAAGGAATCTTGGATCACAAGCCTACATATATAAGAATGAATGATTTACACAATCAACCCATATATTTAGTTAGTCTCCTTTTGATCACTTAATTAATTCCAAATTAATTCTTGATCAATACTAATTAAATAACCTTATTAATATATTAGAACTTATAATATATTAACCAACCTTAAGTGTTATTTCTCTCATTATAGTCTATCCAAATGCATGATGCCATTCAACCCAAATGGACCATGCCGGGTCGGGTCAAGTCTTAGCAATTATAGTTATGGACTTAGACATTAATCCAACAATATGTGGTGGTAGTTTGGGGGTAACTCACTAAGCTTTCTGGCTTGTAGTTGTAGTGTTATGTTTCAGGTACTTCAGGAGATCGTGGCAAGGCGAAGGCGTGATCGTACCACTCCTCATGTTTTATGATTTATGTGATATAGTTCTGGGGATACTCTGATGTTTAAACTATTTTGAAAACAAGATGTATGAATTTAATGGCTTTTGAATGAATTAAAAAGTTTTAAATCGGTGCAATTTTTATGAATGTTACATTGAGTAACGAACTTTATTTCCCACGAGAATATGAACGTTGCATCTCATTTGGGCAACATACTTTATCTCTCATGATTGCAAAGAACTTTGTTTATGCAAACTTATTTACTCATTTTTGCAATATACTTCTATTTATGGAAACTTTATTACCCGTTTTAGCAACGAACTTCTATTCATGAAAACTTATTTATTATTTTTAGAAATCAACATTGTTTATGGAAAATGTTATCAATATTCTGATTATCATGATTTCAAACTATATTATGTTATAAACATGTGAGTACTCACCAACTATTTTTATAGTTGACGTTCGTTTTACATGCTTTTTCAGGAATCATCGAGTAAGTGGCACTTAGGGATACTTCACTTTTAGGAGCATTCGTATGTGTTGTATTTCAATTTACATTAAAATTTATTTTAAAATTTTGTTCAAACTCTTTGTAAATTTGTAATGCTTTTAATACTATGGTTGGTGTTGTCTTTTAACTTTTGCTATGAAACCCTTTGTACTGCCACACCCCGTGTTTCCGCTTTAGCGGGGTGTGACAAAGAAATAACTATGGCAACTAGTGCTTAAAATTCAAAAGGTAATACTCAACTTCAAATTATTAATATTATTCTTTCTAGGTTCACCGGAACTCTTAAAGGCTGATGCGATTTCTATGTTACACCAGAAGAAAAAATGGGATTTTAACTGCTACTAAAACCATAATAAAACAAGAAAATGGTCAACATAAACAAAACGTTAGATGAAGATATGGTTAATACATTAATGTTTGCCATTATCAAAAACTTCGTTGGAGATCCTTCTATGTTTGAAGAAAAAACTTCCGAACCATTAATGAATTTACATTGTAGAAAACTTACTGATTTTAGATGGTATAAAGATAATTATCTTGTTAAAGTCTTTTCAAGACCTGACTGCAAAGAAGCATATCGGAAAGAACGCTTTATTGTTGGCCTTCCAAAATTATTTGTAGAAAGAGTTAGGCAAAACCTAAGAGAAAGTGTTAATAATCAAATTCTTTATCAAAATCTAACTTACGGAGATGAAATCAATTATATGAATAAAGAAGGATTAGCAGTTTACACAAATCTTAGGTTTAAAGATAAACTTAAAAAAGATGGAATCAATAGTAAAAATGAATTAGGAAATTTTTGCCAACAATATGGATATCCACCCTTAACGGACCATCTACATCAAAATCACAAAATTACAAGAAAAAATCTTTGAAATATTTTAAGAAAAATAGAAAATATAATATTTCAGAAAATTATCATAAAAGAAAAGACTGTTCTAAAAAATATTACAAAAGGTCATCTAAAAGATCTAAAGAAAATCAAAAGACATTATTATTTGTCATAAATGTGGACATACCGACCACAAAAGCAACAATTGTTGTGCCATGACAAAAATAAATGAATTAAATATATCTGGAGAAATTAAAAGAACAAATAAGAAAAAATGTTTAAAATTCAGACTCAGACTCGGACTCTGACTCTAAACAAAGTATTTCTGACTACCAAACAAATGATTTAAATGTCACACCCCCGAACCGTCAGAACGGACGGTGGAAACGTCTGGGGACGGGTGACGTCATACGTAGTATCACAACAATCGTATCATAGCAATCAAGTAAACACAACCATTACATTACAATATGAATATTTACATCTGTTTGAAAACATAGTTTGTACATGTCAGCATATAACAAAAGTAAAAGATAAAGACGAGACTCCCAGATGCTCCGTCTTGTCCAAAAGCTAGCAAGGGTACCTGTCTATTGTTGTTCTGAGAATACAAGCGGTTTTGAAAACGTATCAGCATAAAGCTGGTGAGTTCATAAGCATGTTTTTGTATTGAAAACTAGTCACTGAATTTGTACAAATGATTTCTTTTCATTATAAGTAAAATATCGTTTGTATCGAAATCCTGATCAATCACCAGTAAGTAAAGTATGTTCCGTTTGAAGACTCTGGCTACCGCTAGTAAGTGAGGTACGTCTCGTTTGAAAACACTGACTACCGCCAGTAAGTAAGGTACGTCTCGTTTGAAAACCCTGGCTACCGCCAGTAAGTAAGGTACGCCTCGTTTGAAAACCCTGGCTACCGCCAGTAAGTAAGGTAGTTTTATTGCTTAAAATAAAACTAAAGGTTGTGTCCCTGGAATACCCTCCAGTAAGTAGATAGGTAGTTTCATTAATTAAAATAAAACTATTGAAGAAAGAAATCCTGTAAACAAAGGTTAGTTCATACTTATTGTGAGTCGTATAACCATGCTAATATGACCGGTGACCTCCTTGACGTTTCTTCAGGCGTCGTACGATTACAAAATTTGTCACCCCAGGTGTGCCCGCCTAACTGTAGCTAGCAGTTTAGTTGTGGGATTGTCGGTCCCGAATAGATCTATTCACAAATTTCACGTTCTCCCTCCAAGAGACTCTGGTTATACTAATGGTGAGGATTTATTGGTACCCCGAAGGGCATAACGAAGATAGGTCTCACAATCCTGTATTAACTAGTTTACGTGTAGTTTGGTTGTTCTCGAGTTTAAAATCGTTGTAAACGGTGTAGAGTATAAATAATTATATACAAAATAACTATTTAGAAAAATACTCTAGTTATCTGTATGGATAAACTAAACCTGTCATAGTTTATGTGTTTGAATCTGTAAAACCGATAAAGAATTCCCCAAACTATACCTATTATAGTTTGAATGGTAAGTTGTGTTTATGTACTGTTCTGAAAACTATGCAATTATGTTTAGAAAACGTCCCTTATGCTCTGCATATTACAAAATGGATAAAGTATCTAAATGTTTGGTAAACCATTGTAATTGCATCAGTTTTTAAGTTATGAAAACCTTTATGTTTAACTTGTATTCCCCCATGAAAACGTTTAAAAAAACTATAAAAGCGTAGTGGTATAAACTCACAGTTGGTCGGATGCGAAGGATTGAACTGGACGATCCTTGAGTTGGTGCACGTTGCACTTAACGGAATCCTAATATCAATTAAATACATATATGTATCTAAATTAGCTATTTCGTTAGATAAGGTGTTAAATAAACACTTGTTTTTGGTTAAGGAATGTTACCGGGACTTGGTTGAATTGAGAAAACAGGCTATTCCCCACGAAAGAGTTGTTTACGGTCGTGAATGGAGTTTACGGTCGATAGACCGTGAACAGGGTTTACGGTCTATGAAGATCTGGTGTGTTTACGGTCTATGAAGATTGATGAGTTTACGGTCGTAACGGGTTTACAGTCTATGAAGATTGGTGATTTTACGGTCGCAACGGGTTTACGGTCTATGAAGATTGACCGTAAACTCAAGAACAAGGGTGCTTGTTTTCGACGAAAAAGTGTTCCAGAGGCTCCCAAAGGGCCCCAAATGACGATTTCCGGCGTTTTTCGGGTGAAAAGAGGGCTTTTTGGTGTTTACGGTCACGAGAGTTAGAGAGAGAAAGTGGGTGTTTCCGGTCAAGAAGGTTCAAATGAGGGTGGGGGTCCAATATTCATAGGCTGGGGGTTTGGTCGGTGGTAGGGTCCACCTGACACCGACCGTAAACGAGTTTACGGTCTACGAGTTTACGGTCCGACTGTAAACTCGTCCTGATCGCGAACTTGGTGATTTTCGAGGACGTTCGAGTTTTTTGCATGATTCCCGGTTTATTCCGACTCGTATAAAATACGTATTATTTATTTCAAACGTATAGCCTTTATCAAACTAAGAAATTTGATGGAATTTAATAAAAACCCAAATTTTATTAATGGAAACTGGGTAAGGATAACGAGAAAAGTTTCGGGTTGTCACATCATCCCCTCGTTAGAGGGAATTTTGTCCCGAAATTCGAACATAGAATACAAATCATGAATTAGAAAAGAGATGCAGATACTTCTGTTTCATCTGATCTTCGCGCTCCCAAGTGAATTCAGGTCCCCGCTTGGCATTCCAGCGAACCTTCACTATCGGGATGCGACTTTGTTTCATTCGTTTGATCTCTCTATCCATGATTTCGACCGGTTCTTCCATAAAGTTTACGTTCTCGTTGATTTCAATCTCCTCGAGAGGGATCACAAAGGTCTCGTCGGATAAGCATTTCTTAAGACTCGAGACGCGGAAGACGTGATGAATGTTGTTAAAATCTCGGGGTAAACGAAGTTTGTAGGATACGGGACCGATCCTAGCGAGGATCTCGAAGGGTCCTATGTATCTTGGATTTAGTCTTCCACGCTTTCCAAAGCATATCATATCTTTCCAGGGTGAGACCTTTAGCAGGACACGGTCTCCAACCTGGAACTCCAAGGGTTTTTGAGTTTATTGGTGTAGCTCTTTTGTCGATCTCTCGAAGCTTTTAGTCGTTCTCGGATTTGTACGATCTTTTATGTGGTTTCGCGGATGATTTCTGGTCCAGTGAGAGTGATTTCAGGGACTTGCCCCTTGGCTAGCTGCGTGTCGCCTACCACAGCCCAACACAGAGGGGATCTGCACTTGCGGCCATAGAGGGTTTCGAAAGGCGCCGCCTTGATGCTGGTATGGTAATTGTTGTTGTAGGAAAACTCGACCAAGGGCAAATGGGTGTCCCATGATTTACCGAAGTCAATGACACATGCTCTCAACATGTCCTCTAAGGTCTGGATGGTCCTCTCACTCTGCCCATCTGTCTGAGGATGGTAAGTTGTGCTCATATCCAGCTTAGTTCCAAGAGCCTTCTGCAGGGACTGCCAAAATCTCGAGGTGAACATGCTATCTCGATCGGAGATAATGGACATAGGCACACCGTGCAGTCGGACTATCTCTCGGATGTACATTCATGTGAGTCTCTCCATTTTGAAGTTTTCCTTGATCGGCAGGAAGTGGGCGGATTTAGTCAGTTGGTCGACAATTACCCAGATGGCGTCGTGCCCACTCGGAGACTTTGGTAATTTGGTGATAAAATCCATAGTAATTCTCTCCCACCTCCACTCAGGTATCTCCGACTGGTGGAGCATACCTGAGGGCTTCTGATACTCAACCTTCACCTTGGCGCAAGTCAGGCACTTGCCCACGAAGGTAGTGATCTTTGCTTTCATGTTCGGCCACCAATACAGTTTCTTGAGATCGAGGTACATCTTGTCCGAACCTGGATGAACGGAGTATCTAGTCTTGTGAGCTTCGTTCATGACAACCTTTCTGTAACCACCGAACTTTGGGATCCAGATCCTGTCCATGAAATAATAGACTCCGTCTCCCTTGATCTCTAGGTTCTTTTCCATTCCTCTCAAGGCTTCACCCGGCATGTTCTCTGGTTTTAAGGCTTCCAGCTGAGCCTCTTTGATTTGCTCGGATAAATGGGAATGGATAGTCATGGTCAGTGCCTTCACTCTACGACCTGAGTACTCCTTCCGACTGAGGGCATCTGCCACCACATTGGCCTTGTCGGGATGGTAGCGGATTTCACACTCATAGTCGCTGAGTAGCTCAACCCATCACCGTTGTCTCATGTTCAACTCCTTCTGGTCGAAAATATGTTGCAAGCCTTTATGATCAGTGAAGATAGTGCACTTGGTTCCGTAGAGATAATGTCTCCATATCTTCAATGCGAAGACCACTGCTCCCAGTTCCAGGTCGTGCATTGTGTAGTTGACTTTGTGTGTTTTCAGCTGTCTTGAGGCATAAGCAATGACTTTTCCCCGTTGCATAAGCACACAGCCTAGGCCCTGATTGGATGCATCACAGTAGACATGGATGTCCTCCGTCCCTTCTGGCATAGACAAGATAGGTGCGATGCACAGGTCCTGCTTCAACGTTTTGAACGCAGTGTCTTTCTTTTCACTCCAACAAAAGGGTACGCCTTTCTGAGTCAGAGTGTTAGGGGTTTGGCAATTCTGGAAAAATTCTGGATAAATCTGCGATAATAACCAGCGAGACCCAAGAATTGACGGATTTCTGTGGGCGTCTTCGGTGCTGACCAGTTCTCTATCTCTTTGATTTTGGAGGGGTCCACTTGTATGCCTTCCTCGCTTACCACGTGACATAGGAAGGTTACTTTTCAAATCCAGAATTCGCACTTCGAAAATTTTGCGTACAGCTTCTCCGTCCTTAGGGTTTCCAACACCGATATCAAGTGTTGTCGATGATCTTCCTCACTTCTGGAATATACAAGTATATCGTCGATGAACACGATTACGAACTTGTCGAGGAAAGTACGGCACACCCGATTCATCAGGTCCATGAATACCGTCGGTGCATTGGTTAGACCGAAGGCCATTACTACAAATTCGTAGTGACCATACCGAGTCCGAAATGCTGTCTTAGGAACATCACTCTCATGGACTCGCAGCTGATGGTACCCTGATCTTAGGTCTATTTTGGAGAAGTAGCTGGCTCCTTGAAGTTGATCGAAGAGGTCGTTGATTCGAGAAAGAGGGTAACGGTTTTTGACAGTGAGCGTGTTCAGTTCTCGATAATCAATGCCCATCCGAAAGGATCCATCCTTCTCTTTCACGAACAGGATTGAGACTCCCCATGGTGAGGAACTCGGTCTGATGAATCCTTTGCTGAGCAACTCATTGAGCTGACTGGATAACTCTTGCATTTCTGCTGGCGCTAGGCGATATGGGGATTTAGCTACGGGGGTAGCTCTGGGGATTAATTCGATGCGAAACTCGACTTGACGCTCGGGAGGGATTCCCAGGAGCTCTTCGGGAAAGACATCATGAAAGTTGCAGACTTCGGGGATGCTCTTGAGGTCTTTAACTTCTTGTTTCTCGTTAATGACATGGGCTAGGAATGCATAATACTCCTTTCACAGAAGTTTCTGGGCTTTGATGCACGAAATGATGCGGAGGTTTGAACTGAGTTTATCATCGTAGATCATGAGGGCTTCGCCAGAGGGAAGAATGAGACGGATAACCTTTTCGTAACAAAGGATATCAGCACGATTGGGGATCAACCAATCCATGTCGATGATGACATCGAAGCTTTTTATGGAAACTGGCATAAGATCGATCAGAAAAGAATGATCGTTTAGGGTAAGGGTACAACCTACGAATATGTCGTTAGTGCTCTCTTTCTCGTCGTTAGCCATCTCGATGGTAAATGTTTCGGTTAGCGATTGGGGTTTACGTTTGAGAAGATGTTTTAATGCATGACTAACAAAACTTCTCTCCGCACCAGAATCGAATAGAATGCATGCATAAGAGTTATCGAGGAGGAACGTACCTGAAACAACGGTGGGATCTGCAACGGCTTCCTCTTGGACCATCGCTAGCACTCTCCCCGTGCTACCAACTATTATTGCCTTGGGGCAGTTTCTATTCTAATGCCCGAATTCCCCACAGCCATAACAGGCTTGACCGACACCTGCTCCAGAGGCCTGATTGGTTGGTTGGGCTAGTGTTCTGCAGTTTCGAGCCATGTGACCCTTCTTGTCACAGTTGCTGTAGAGCATTTCACAACATGGGTCGGGGATGCGGTGATGATAACTGCACTTGCTGCACCAAGGGAGGGTACCAGTATATCCACTGGTAGGTGCTTGAGTTGCAGGAGCAGCGGCAAGAGTAGTAGCAGCGTGAACTGCCACCGTATGTTGTTTCTTGGAAGGTTCCTGCGAAGACTGGCCCTTTCGCTGCTTCCAGAACTTTCTTTTCTCACCACTCCCCTTTGCTGGTTCAGGAGCGGCTGTTACTGTTGGGTTTTGAGCATTCTAACACTCCTAAGTGTACATGCAATCCTAAATACCTTGGATCTATGTTTTCTCTATTATACATGCAAATATGATTATCCAAGGTATTATCCTAACTAGCATACCAAAACATTGATACTAGGATACTAAAAATGGATAGAATACATACCTTGTTGTTGTTGCTTGACTCCATGAAGCTTGAGAGCCTAGTGCCCCAAGTGTGACACCTCAAATGGTTCATACAACATCATGAACTTTTGGAATAACCATGAGAAGAAGGCATACATGTTCAAATTGGCTAGCCCTCAAAGTATGTATCACTTGTGCCAATTTCTTGAACTAAAGGGGTTCTTATATAGTGTGGCTATTAGGGTTACACCATGTAACTCATGACTTTACCCATTCCTTATGCTCCATGGATTTTAACCTCCATGGAGTATCCATGGATCACCACATGGGTTAAACCCAACATAAAGGAATCTTGGATCATAAGCCCACATATATAAGAATGAATGATTTACACAATCAATCCCCATATATTTAATTAGTCTCTTTTTGATCACTAAATTAAGTCCAAATTAATTCTTGATCAATACTAATTAAATAACATGATTTCATATTAATATATTAGAACTTATAATATATTAATATGTCACAAAATGTCTTTTCCTCATAAACGGTCTATCCAAATGTTCCGATGCCATGCAACCCAAATGGACCATGCCGAGTCGGGTCAAGTACATACCAATTATAGTTATGGACTTAGACACTAATCCAACAGTCTCCCACTTGGATAAGTCTAAAACTATTATTGCGTATGACTTCAGGAACCAACTGGCAATCGTAGCTCTCAAAAGCCGCTGTCGAACTCTGACCTTGTAGATGAACTCTGACCTTTGTCAATGACTTGTTCATTAGATAAGGGATCATATATTCCTCCATTCTAGATATCATATGGACTGAGACATGGATTATAATCATTCTCTCTGTCCATTTGTTGTTTCCCGATTTCCGATTTATGACGACTGACTAATTGAACAAATCAAATCAGTCCAGGCCCGGCCGAGCACTTACATTTGTCATCACCAAATCATCGAGGGGCCCACAGATATCGCTTTTATCCCGAAGGTAAAAGGAATAGATAAACTTCGACTCATATGGCTTGTTCTACTACTTGTTGAATCATACACAAAGGCACGTTTTATAACACCGAGTTACCGAATGTGTTTTCATGCAATCAATGTACAACCAACTCATAGTAACAACTCATATCTCTAGGTTTGAAGAATATAAGATATTATCGTCTCATGATCACTCATGATAAAATCCATGAAGTGATTCCAATGAGCGCGGGTTGAATCCAATACTCAGAACTTATGAGCACTCATGAGTGTTGTAGCCCCTTGTCCAACATCTTAGACCTCTACAAGCCAACCCATGACAGTCTTGATTCATATCTACTTCCAACATATGACCGACTGTGGATAGTTTGAATAACTTAGTCAATCAGGAAGAACGACCTAGTTATTCTGGAAGTCAAAACATGCAAAATGAAACACAATAATAATAGAATCTAATATGGTATCAAAACCTATGAACATAAATAAAACACCTTTTATTTATCACCATATGATTACACATTATTCATTGTATACTGTTTCAGCTATCAACTTTATTCTTGAATTTAAAACAATAGTTGTCCCATGCTCCAAGCATGTACACTATGTTTTCTAAACACTAGTCATGCCATACACCAAGTATGCATACTATGTTTGTCTATGATCTTCACTTTGTGAATTAGATCAATTGAACATAACTCCAATGATCCTCTTTCACAGTCCCAAATCCTTACTGCAAATGCAAGAATTCAAAATTCATGCCATTTACTAAAATCTTTTATATTCTAAACTTATATGCATTGATCCTCCTGTAATGATTATGCACAGAGTCACAAGGACTTGACAACAAACATTACAGAGCATTCCAAGGAGATCAACTCCTTGGAAACATCCTTCTTGCATTAAGTTTCCTAATCTTACACAGATTGAATAATTTCCAACTTTGAAACATTTCCATATTCCATTTTGACTATCACTTCTGAACAGGAGTTGCCTCCTTACAGATTATGTCAATATGGTCCTTCCAGAATTAACACTATACTTCCAACTGTCCTTGAGCAACCAATCTTTGGTAAACCTTAGATTGTCCTCGACAATTGCTTAATCCTTTTAGTCATATCCAGTTCTAGACCTTTTCCCTTCTTAATGCCCCAGGCATTTAGAAAATTTTAGAAAGGATAAATATAGCACATGAAATCGATCCTATATCCGAAGCATACGGGACACGAGTCATGATGTCTCACATAAAGACTAAACCAATCTTTTGCTATAATATTTCCATTTCAATTTGCCAAGTTCTCAAAATTCAGATTATGAAAAGGGATGTCGTAATCATAATCGAATTTTAGAACGCAAATAATGGACCCATATATAGAATTTCCTTATGTTGAGTCATTCCAACATGAAATTCATATATATATCCTTGACTAACTACGACTTAAAACCTCAATCTAAGCTTTTAGAATTATAATGAAGTATAATTTTCTCTCCCTTAATTATAGCAAAACAACTTTTTCAACCCCTACAGCCTCACGAATTGAAACTTTTGTTTTCTATAATTAACATTGCTAACTTGCAACCTTTATCATAATTGTCATGCTCCCACTAACATGATGATTATTAGCATAACACTTATGCTCCCACTAGCTTTGACATGTAATCAGAAATCAGCTGGACTTCTAGAAATCAATACTTTATTGACTTTCTTACCAAAGTTCAGATTCTGATACTAGATTGCTTTGATAAAACTTTATCAATATCATACACCTTATCTTAGATAGCTCACAGGTGTGTCCAAACAATTTTAAGAACTATGAAAAGGGATGCCGTAATCATAGTCTCGATTGTTTAGACCTTTACCACTTCTCACAAGTCCATGTTAGTGTGCTGGTTAACCACACACGCTCCACTAACGACTTTGAGAATGCAAATATCACAATTGCTATCTAGCTAAAATCTACTTAGTGAAAGTGTTTCCTCACCATCATTTTCATGAATCGGAGAGAAACCTTATGACACTTAGATTTAATGGTGTATGAGTTCCTATCCATATGAATTTTGTCAAAACCATAATCACAAGACAAGGTTACTGACAAATCCACACTTATATGGATTAAACTTGTGCAATCTTAAATTCTTGCCATTTGGCAGCTCAAGGGCCTTTCATTGCTTCCAAGTAGCTATGCAACCAATTGAGAACTCTCAGAACTCCTATGCAAAGCCAACTTGAATAGGCACAGACATGTCGACACGATAGGTTATAAACCTCAAGTCGTGTGCTAGTGAAGAACTTCAGGTTTTATTCTTGATTAGTTCTTGAGACTTTCAAGATCTTTAAGACTCCCACTGTCTTCTTGACATATAAGACTCTCTTGTCAAATATTCAAGAGATAGTGTGGATTCTAATCAAGATAAACACTTCACACAATTGGCCTTAGTTGGTCTTTGTTTTATCCAAAACATCACAACTTACCAATTTCAAATGTACAAGAGTAGAAAACTTTTACTCTTACATTTGACAAGTGTTTTAAACCTTCTTTAAGACATGTCACTCAAGTTACAATCTTAGAGTATAACTCTAAGAATTGTTTTTGGAACGAGGTATAAATCATCTTCTTGATTTAACCACTTCAACAATTCATAGCTCCTCTTCTTAACTACCAGAATGCACTTAGAGGATGAATTGTGATAAAGTCTCTTAATCATTAAGATGATTATATAACATGATACTAAAGTACTCTCCCATCTTTTCATATTTGAGAAACTTTTATCTTTCTGCCTAAGTTGATTCTTCTTATTCGCTCTGCCATACATTGAAACCTTTTCCAATGTCTCAGAATTACACTTAAGCTTGTAAGTATAACCATATTTACTGAATTTTAGTAAATAATGACGAATAGTCTTAACGATTATTTGTGGTGGGCTTGATCAGTGCACAAGAATGTGTACTCGATCCTTTACTTGACTCACACATCAATGTGAACAAGTAGTTAGTCTTAATTTTTCCAATGCTTGAAAGTTCTTATTCATCATGCTATACAACTTGCATGATTCCAAGTTTCTATCCAACTGAAACTTAGGTGATGAGAATCTTTCCTTATTTGGTAAATTTAGACACTACCACAAATGAAAGAATCAAATTCATATTTCCACTCTTGCTCTTAATGGAATCTTATAAGCAACAATTTTTTCCTCAAATGCCATTGTAAGGATATTTTAAAATAAATAAATAAAATCATCATTTATCCTTTTATCTTAAAAACTTTGCGGAAAAACTATCCTTACAATACAAAAGCACATGAAAACTTTGTTGTTATCTAATCCTAAGCAAAATATCATAACTCCTAAGAAGTAGCTCAAGAATCCGATCTTCAAACTATGTGATAGAAATCCATCTACGCGATCAGATTCAGCATATTCTTTCTTTAAGTTTCTTCACTTTTTCCTTTGATTCTTAAAACATCAACATGTGACCCAGTCACATCATGTATCAAGAATAGCAGAATAGAAACTTAGTAGAGTTAGATAGTGGACTTTTACCCGAAGTAGAGTCAAACTTATTGACTTTAACATCCTTAGGTAAATTTGGCAGCTTCGCAACCAATGCCCCTTTCTTTGGCAATGGACCATTGATAATGGGACTATCTCAGACTTAGCCTCTCTCTTTACCATTTGGTCAACCAAGTTGACTATGGCCGATCCCTGTCCATTGGGAAGAGAGAGCTTTACTGGATATCCAATGTCATCATTGTCAATGTCCATAAAGTTTTAGGAAGTTGCTCTTAGCAAATAGATAAGACATTAAGAGTCTTGTCATAGTCTGTTTCATAGGAGTCCCAAAGGAACTCACTATGTGACTTAGAAAGTGATTGATCATCAGCTTCCTCTAGACTTTGACACCCAACTCTCCCGGCTTGTCAATATGTGACTACATCTCCAAGATGTGATCACACATAGAGCTTTGTTTGCCAATAGGGCTTGAGTGACCTTAAACTTTTCAGGAACTTGTGGGTTAGGGAGAATAATTGGAGGAGGTGAAAGAGGTATGATTTCCATGGGACATCATCTTCATTTTATTAAAACTTGTTTCAAGAGATTTGGGAAGATCATCTTTTGGGAGATATTCATGATAGTTGATTTAAAGTCCTTAATATAACACCCAATATGAAATATTAAGGCTAGGACCAAACAACCTATTTATAACTGGAAGAGGGATGCCGTAATCCAAGTTATAAAATAGTTGAAGGTAGGTAAATGACGATTTACCAATTTCCACCATGAAAAACGAAATATAATTAAGTTTTAATTGGATTTGAAACTCCTAGATCTTTTGAGATACATTGAACTTTCAATGGCATGTTTGAATCTCGATTGTGCCCTCTCAAGTTTGTGACTGGGATGCCGAGGATCACAAACAAGGTGTAAATAACCATACAAATTGACTTGGTACCCTCAACAATATTACCTAATCGATGTGCCGGTTAACCACACACGCTCCACCGATCTATAATAAAGTTAAGTTACCCTTTGCCACTCTTACTAGTCCATGTTAGTGAGCCGGTTAACCACACACGCTCCACTAACGACTTGGAAAGGTACAAAGTGTAATTTTATGGGCTAGCACCAATTTCACATTTTCCTAAGTAACTAAGAATTGGGAATTTCTAAATGTTTAGTTACTTAGTATTTATCATTAATACTTTTAATGAAGGGAGAATTATAGTCATTTCCTACCCACTCGGCTAACGACCCTCCACCAGTCAAGGAAGCGGTGGGTGAGAGTGGACACCCATTAAACTGCCATTTTATAGGCAGTAACCTTATACCCCCCTTATAGACCGGCTTCGTGAATGAGGCCTACTAACGGTAAGATTGACTTTATCTTATACATATCTATATAATTAAAATTATAATAATAGTATAAGGGTTTGAATTTTAACTTTTAAAATTCTAAGGGCTAACTTGGAATTAAAGTATTCATAAGTGAAACTTTTCAAATTCCAAAACTTGAGGGCAAGTTTTGAAACTATTCAAAACTAATTAATTCCATAACTTATGTGTTTAAATTAGTTTTAATTAAAAAACTCTTCAAGTTCCATAACTTGAGGACAAGTTATGGAAGACTTTAAACTAATAAAAGAATGTAACTTTTCTTTATTTTGTAATTTATGGAATTAATTAAGGTTACACATTTTATTACTTAATGAAGTGACTCTTGAACCTCCATATCTTGAGGACAAGACTCTTCATTTTTTTGTAACCATTACCAACCTTTATGAGTTTTATGAAACTTAAATGTGACTTTTCATATAACTTAAGGACAAGTTACAAAAACACATTTTAGAATCAACTCTTAGATTAAAATGGATTGAAAACACATAATCCATTAACTTTTCTATTAATCTAAGCAACTCATAAGAACAAGATAATTTAAATCAAACTTTTTCATGTAATTAGCCTAATCACTAAACCAATACAAAACATGAATCTATTGACAATTATCTTTGAAATTGGATTAGCATGAACATTACCACATCAAAAACAAGTTTATAAGTTCAAAAACAGGTTAGGGTAATGTTCCTAGTCCATTTCTAGCCAAAAACCTCGAAAATATGCTGTCTGGGGATCCTACTCGTCGAGTGTATCAACCTACTCGCCGAGTAGGATGATTTTCTTCATGTACTCGGCGAGTTCATCAGTGGACTCGGCGAGTACAGTGCCCAGAATGCCCGAAATTCGACTTTTTCAGCATTTTCAGCAATTTGCATCAAGTATAATTGAAAACAAGCGTAGGCTCTGATACCACTGTTGGGTTTTGAGCATTCTAACACTCCTAAGTGTACATGCAACCCTAAATACCTTGGATCTATGTTTTCTCTATTATACATGCAAATATGATTATCCAAGGTATTATCCTAACTAGCATACCAAAACATTGATACTAGGATACTAAAAATGGATAGAATACATACCTTGTTGTTGTTGCTTGACTCCATGAAGCTTGAGAGCCTAGTGCCCCAAGTGTGACACCTAAAATGGTTCACACAACATCATGAACTCTTGGAATAACCATGAGAAGAAGACATACATGTTCAAATTGGCTAGCCCTCAAAGTATGTATCACTTGTGCCAATTTTTTGAACTAAAGGGGTTCTTATATAGTGTGGCTATTAGGGTTACACCATGTAACTCATGACTTTACCCATTCCTTATGCTCCATGGATTTTAACCTCCATGGAGTATCCATGGATCACCACATGGGTTAAACCCAACATAAAGGAATCTTGGATCATAAGCCCACATATATAAGAATGAATGATTTACACAATCAATCCCCATATATTTAATTAGTCTCTTTTTGATCACTAAATTAAGTCCAAATTAATTCTTGATCAATACTAATTAAATAACATGATTTCATATTAATATATTAGAACTTATAATATATTAATACGTCACAAAATGTCTTTTCCTCATAAACGGTCTATCCAAATGTTCCGATGCCATGCAACCCAAATGGACCATGCCGAGTCGGGTCAAGTACATACCAATTATAGTTATGGACTTAGACACTAATCCAACAGTTACATTATCAACATCAACTCCGTGATCTATCAGAGTTTGCGCCAGACACTTAGCGCTGTCAAAGGTGTTTGGCCTAGCAGCCAAAACATTTCCTTTGGTTGGTTGTGTCAGTCCCCAAATGTATCTCTCAATCTTTTTGCTTTCCGGGGTGACAATTCCCGAGTAAAGAAGTGCTAGGTCTTCAAACCTAGAAGTGTAGGCAGCAATATCGGAACCTTTCATCTTCAAGTTCCATAGCTCGTGCTCTAGTTTCTACATCTCGCCCCTTGGGCAGTATTCAACAAGCATGAGCTCTTTCAAGCTCTCCCACCCCATAGCATTGGCTATCGGTAGGGTTAGGGATTTAACCCGACCATTCCACCAGGTCAGTGCTCTGTTTGCGAAAGTGCAAGCGGAAAATTTCACCTTGTGGGCTTCAGAACAGGAACAAATTTCGAAAATGGATTCGATCTTCTCGAACCATTGAGTCAGGGCAATAACACCTCTATTGTCGTCGAAAGATGTGGGTTTTGCGTTCATGAAGTCTTTATAGGAGCACTCCTTCTGGTGTCTCTGACTACCTTCATGATTTTGGGGATGAGTACCACCTCCCGGCCCGCCAGATTCGTCAGGATTTATCTGTGACATCGCGGCAGCCACAGCAGCAGTAACAACTGCCTGGAACATAGCAGGATCGAACTGAGGAGGTGGCGGTGTCAGATCTGGGGGATTGTTGTTCTTTTTGCTGGGTCTTTTCTTTGGAGGCATCTTGTTCTAAAAAAAAATAATCAGGAAGAAGAGGATGATAAGTCCCCCAGGATTTGAATAAAGAGATATGAAACAAGATATATCTCGATATGATAGCTAGAGTGTTCTACTAAGAGATAAACAAGGAAAAGCTACCAATGAAAATAAGTTATCGCTAAAAGGAATGAGTAGAAACACGTGGAAGTGAATTTCTGCAATGAATTTGACTCTAGACAAATACTCCTATAGTATTTTAGGTTGTCTATTTTGTTCTACCGACGTCTTGTTGTATGGATACTTGGTAAGTTTTAGGCCTGCTGCAACACCACAGTCACTCCCAAGCACATGTTGGTCATGTCTCGAATGAATATAGTTGATCAGACTATATTGACCCTAGACATGATTACATAACTGCCCAGGTTTAACCGTAGTGTCCAACATCCAAATACTTTTGTTTTGTTCTACTCATGATACTGTTCCTGGTATGTAGGTATACTTGTATACTTTTTGTAAAAATACTTATATTTTAAAAGTCTACTTTTAGTTCAGAGCACTTCGGCCCCTTTGTGTTTATAGTTGTATACCATGTAAGGTTCGGTATACTTAGTTCATTATAAACAATAGCTCTGATACCAATTTGTCTCACCCCCGAACCGTCAGAACGGACGGCGGAAACGTCCGGGGGCGGGTGACGTCATACGTAGTATCACAACAATCGTATCATAGAAATCAAGTAAACACAACCATTACATTACAATATGAATATTTACATCTGTTTGAAAACATAGTTTGTACATGTCAGCATATAACAAAAGTAAAAGATAAAGACGAGACTCCCAGATGCTCCGTCTTCTCCAAAAGCTGGCAAGGGTACCTGTCTATTGTTGTCCTGAGAATACAAGCGGTTTTAAAAACGTATCAGCATAAAGCTGGTGAGTTCATAAGCATGTTTTTGTATTGAAAACTAGTCACTGAATTTGTACAAATGATTTCTTTTCATTATAAGTAAAATATCGTTTGTATCGAAATCCTGATCAATCACCAGTACGTAAAGTATGTTTCGTTTGAAGACTCTGGCTACCGCCAGTAAGTGAGGTACGTCTCGTTTGAAAACCCTGGCTATCACCGGTAAGTAAGGTACGTCTCGCTTGAAAACCCTGGCTACCGCCAGTAAGTAAGGTACGTGTCGTTTGAAAACCCTGGCTACCGCCAGTAAGTAAGGTAGTTTTATTGTTTAAATAAAACTAAAGGTTGTGTCCCTGTAATACCCTCCAGTAAGTAGATAGGTAGTTTCATTAATTAAAATAAAACTATGGAAGAAAGAAATCTCGTAAACAATGGTTAGTTTATACTTATTGTGAGTCGTATAAACATGCTAATATGACCGGTGACCTCCTTGACGTTTCTTCAGGCGTCGTACGATTACAAAATGTGTCACCCCAGGCGTGCCCGCCTAACTGTAGCTAGAAGTTTAGGTGCGGGATTCTCGGTCCCGAAGAGGATCTATTCACAAATTTCATGCTCTACCTCCAAGAGACTCTGGTTATACTAACGGTGAGGATTTATTGGTACCCCGAAGGGCATAACGAAGATAGGTCTCACAATCCTGTATTAACTAGTTTACGTGTAGTTTGGTTGTTCTCGAGTTCGAAATCGTTGTAAACGGTGTAGAGTATAAATAATTATACACAAAATAATTATTTAGCAAAATACTCTAGTTATATGTATGGATAAACTAAACCTGTCATAGTTTATGTGTTTGAATCTGTAAAACTGATAAAGAATTCCCCAAACTATACCTATTATAGTTTAACTGGTAAGTTGTGTTTATGTACTGTTCTGAAAACTATGCAATTATGTTTAGAAAACGTCCCTTATGCTCTGCATATTACAAAAGGGATAAGGTATCTAAATGTTTAGTAAAACCTTTGTAATTGCATCAGTTTTTAAGTTGTGAAAACCTTTATGTTTAGCTTGTATTCCCCCCCCCCCTGAAAATGTTTAAAAATACTATAAAAGTGTAGGGGTATGAACTCACAGTTGGTTAGATGCAAAGGATTGAACTGGACGATGCTTGAGTTGGTGCACGTTGCACTTAATGGAATCCTAATATCAATTAAATACATATATGTATCTAAATTAGCGATTTCGTTAGATAAAGTGTTAAATAAACACTTGTTTTTGGTTAAGGAATGTTACCGGGACTTGGTTGAATTGAGAAAACAGGCTTTTCCCCACGAAAAGAGCTGTTTACGGTCGTGAATGGAGTTTACGGTCGACAAACCGTGAACACGGTTTACGGTCTATGAAGATCTGGTGTGTTTACGGTCTATGAAGATTGATGAGTTTACGGTCGCAACGGGTTTACGGTCTATGAAGATTGGTGAGTTTACG
Organism: Lactuca virosa; assembly: GCF_052849685.1. Classification (NCBI taxonomy): domain Eukaryota; kingdom Viridiplantae; phylum Streptophyta; class Magnoliopsida; order Asterales; family Asteraceae; genus Lactuca; species Lactuca virosa. The sequence goes on from NC_136426.1 coordinate 182,833,119, forward strand.
GTCGCAATGGGTTTACGGTCTATGAAGATTGACCGTAAACTCAAGAACAAGGGTGCTTGTTTTCGACGAAAAAGTGTTCCAGAGGCTCCCAAAGGGCCCCAAATGACGATTTCTGGCGTTTTTCGGGTGAAAAGAGGGCTTTTTGGTGTTTACAGTCACGAAAATTAGAGAGAGAAAGTGGGTGTTTCCAGTCAAGAAGGTTCAAATGAGGGTGGGGGTCCAATATTTATAGGTTGGGGGTTTGGTCGGTGGTGGGGTCCACCTGACACCGACCGTAAACGAGTTTACGGTCCGACCGTAAACTCGTTCTGACTGCGAACTTGGTGATTTTCAAGGACGTTCGAGTTTTTCGCGTGATTCCCGATTTATTCCGACTCGTATATAATATGTATTATTTATTTAAAATGTATAGCCTTTCTCAAACTAAGAAATTTGACGGAATTTAATAAAAACCCAAATTTTATTAACGGAAACTGGGTAAGGATAACAGAAAAAGTTTCGGGTTGTCACACTAAATGTTTTAGAACATACTACTTCTGAGTTCTGATGTATATGAAGGTATTGGTAAATGCCACTGTAGCTCAATTAATGTGATTACAAATAATTCAATTAATGTTCTCACTTATAATGGTAAAGACCTACTAAAAAACTTAAATTCTATTAAAGATAAAAATACCCAAGAATTAATTATTAAACAAATGCTTAATAAGAAAGTAGGGGACATTATTATATCAAATAATACTGAATTATTTAATCTCAATAACGTATTTGAAAGATTTTCAAAAGAAAAACCAATTTCTACTCAGGAACTTTAAGAAGAATTAAAATTGGTTAAACAAGAAATAAAAGAAACAACAAATAGACTTTTTATTGTTGAAAAGGGAAAACAATCTCTAACTAATAAAAATGATTTTCAAGAAATCGAAAAGGAAAAAGAAAATGAAGAAGTATTAATTGGAAAAATTATAAATTCACAACTTTCTCAAAAATAGAATACTCAGATTACTCTAGTAAAGGATAATTTTCAAATCAAGATAACGACTTTAATTGATAGTGGTGCAGATATAAATTGCATCCAAGAAGGAATATTTCCTACTCACTTCTATGAAAAAACTTCTTCAAGATTAAATGGAGCAGGCGGCTAAAAATTAATCCTAAATTACAAAGTTTCGGATTTTCATATTTGTAATGATCAAGACTACTATTTCAAAACCCATTTAATTTTAGTAAAAAATCTCACTTCTCCTCTAATTCTAGGAGCACATTTTATTACTACGATAGATCCATTTAATGTCCTTCAAAATGGAATTAAAGCTAATATTTTTGGAAAAGAATTATGCTTAAATTTTATGAACCTATTCGATACTCAAATATAAATATACTCAATTAAAAACAAAACAAGCTAAATATCTTATTAACGAAATAAATGATATTCGTATAATTAATCAATTAGAAGAACAAATATTCAAGACAAAATAACAGCTTTAAAATCAAACTTTGAAAAGAATGTTTGCTCTAATATTCCAAATGCCTTTTAGAATAGAAAGCAACATTTCGTCAAATTACCTTACATTGAAAATTTTAATGAAAAAGACATTCCGTCAAAATCAAGAGCCATACACATGAATAATGAATTGAAAATTCATTGTAAAAAGGAAATTCAAGACTTATTAGATAAAAAGTTAATAAGACCTTCTAAGTAACCATGGTCTTGTTCAGCCTTTGATGTTATGAATACAGCCAAATTAGAAAAAGGATTACTCAAATTGGTTATCAATTATAAACCTCTAAATAAAGTTTTAGAATGGATTTGTATCCTATTCCCAATAAAAGATATGTTCATCATCTAGGGAGTCTAATAAACAAGCCTACATCTTCGTCAGGGTCGCTAATCGGATATCAACAAACTCATCAAAAGGATCAAGTATTTGATTATTCCAACTCTAATATTTCTATTATTGAACTCAAAAAGCATTTTGCAAATGTTGACTCTAAACATATGTACAGAAATCGATTCAAATTCAAAAAGTGGAGGAAAATGAAATGTAGGTTAATGAATTGGTGAAAGTTCAAAATAAGGAGGAGGTCCTTAAGGCAAAGACCAAGACTGTAGTAAAGAAGTACAATAGAGGCATTATATGAGATTGAGGGTAAGAGAACTAAATTAAATAAAAACCAAAAGATTTTGATAACAACCAGAAACACCGAATTTAGACCCTAAATGACGTAATTAGGCATCTGTAATTCGTTGGCTCCCAATCTAAGATTAAATAGTTAGAGAAAGCAAGACAAAGTTCATGGTCCATCATATCAGCCCCAACAATGTTTTGACGTTGTCTTCTTCAAGCAAGCATCCATTGCAAGGTTGTAACTCCTTTTATTTTGTTACATCCTAAACCAATCAAGGATATGATATATACCATACTTGGATGTGTATGCCCTTTATTCATGTGATGAAACAAAGGTTTGGGTGTCAAAAGGTATACCTCACATGCACGACCAAGTATGTCAAGGAAGCTTCCTGGGGAAAAAGCTCTAAACCAATACTTTTCCTTTTCAGCTAAAAACAGATAATAAGTTATGTTATTCACAAACATACGATATATTTATGTGATCCAACATATACACTTAATGAGTTACATAGACCCATTCAGACGAAATACTATTTGGGTCGATTCGTTTAGGAGTTAGAAGTAGAAATTTTATTTTTCAGATTTTATTAAAACAAAATATTATAGTAGATGTCAATAAAATCAATGATAAATGGGTGGGTGGATTTGGGTTATATGAAACATTTATTTATCCACTAAAAATATATTTAACAAAATTGACAGCTGCCTTGATAGCGGGTACCATCTACAACGAATTTACGATGATAAGGAAACATGTAAATCCCATGTAAAGAAAACCGCAAGTTGTGTAGGATGTATTGTCCTGTAGTTGTTTGAAAAGGAGAGAGATCTCCACCAATTATGTGATTCCATGACTTGTAATAACCCAACACATCTTCTTCTTCTTCATCCTTGTTCTTTACATCATCATACACAAGACACACCCCACACTCCTTTACAAATTCAAAAAACGACACTGTAACAGTAACAATAATGTGGTCACCACCTTCCATGTCATTCATCCCAAACATCCAATGACTTAAAAACACTCAACAATTTTTATTTAGGTTATATTTGTGTCTGTAACGTTCGTATATCCATGTGCGGTTCTTTGTTATATTACTAATTATCATCATTGGTGCCATAGGGAACTGACTGGATACATAGTTTGACATCTCATCCCAACTTCGCGATCTCTGGAGGTAGCAGAAGTGGAGTCCTTTAAGGTTGTTGGGAGAAGATGATGATGATGGGATGGCAAATGATATTGATGGCCCCACACTTCTATGCCTAAACCAACTCGGCATCTCCTCCGCCTCATACATTGTGCTGAATATTCCAAATTCATAAATCATCTGCCAACCACAACCACCTTAATTAATCACTATAACAATTATATTATATGCATTCACATAAAGAAAAAGAGTTAGGTTAACTACACAAAACCTGGATTTCAGATTCTGAAGAATTAGTTCCCACATGCCTTTTGTTAAGGAAATCTAAATTACTCCAACCCAAGCTATGTAATACCTTTTCTTCAACACTCACCATTGCCTGGATTTTGACAATACCTTCGATTTCGTACCTCCTAATTTTGGATTCCAGAAAATATGTGTAATTTATCCATGTTATTGATAACCGGAGTGGGGACATTTGTGGATTAAATACAACTTTTTGTATATAATAAACATCATCAGGATTAATAAACAACTCCCTTAGTGTACGTGGAGGGTACTCGACTGACTTCAACTTTTTACACTTCCCCATACTAAGTATCTCAAGCCTAGGAAGGGTTCTCACACAACTGGGCATGGAATTGATAGGATTTCCATCTAAATATAATTCTTTTAACATGGATAGACAACTAAAGTCCATGGGAAAGGATTCATTAGACAACTTATTCTTTGCAAGTGATAACCTTACTAAAGACCTTGGTAAAGATATGGCAAAGGACTTCCAATCATGTGGTATAATACCCACAAAGGAAGAGAAAGAGGTTTTTCTGTTTACGCCAATTTTGTTATATGTGCACATTTCCAGTGAATCTATATCCATATTCTTGATTTGAGATTCACCAAGATTACAACAATCTAGCAACACTATTTTAACATTCTTTAACATTCCTATAATTCGTGGAATTTTTTCAAGCTTCTTGCAGTACAAGTTTAACACATTGCCTAATTGAATCACAAACATGAAGCAAACCAATGCAATTTCTAAGTATTAACCTCTTGAGCGCAGGCAATTGGTCAAAGTCACCAACAGTATGAAGTTGTGTGCAGAAACTTAAATTAAGAATCTTCAGTGAACCTAACAACTTTTTCTCTTTGAAGGACGATCCACCCAACTGAAAAATCGAAATAAGTTAATATAGTATTGAGTTTCATCAAGTCACATGCATAAATAATAAATGAAGATAACTTTACCTTTTGCCTCTTCTCAAGTCGTTGTGGATTAGTATAACAACCTACAAATGATTCAATATTGCTATACGACATGTCAAGAGCAACAAGATTCACTATAGATAAGTCTGAAGGTATAGACTTTAAATGAAAGCCATGCATACATTATCCTCTTAATTCCCTTGGAAAGTTTTCATAAGACCCATGCATGTGCACATAATTGAGTTGTAGTAGCATAAGATTATCCATGTTACTCAATGAATCTGTTTTCAGCTCAAATGATGCTCCCAATTTGTCTTTCTCAAGTATGCGCATGTCAAGGGCAAGGCCTTGAATATTTTACTTACCCTAAGAAGAAACATAATACAAATAAACAAATTAGGCAATACAAGATATTTTGGATAACATACATGGTCTGTTACCTTTTTCTGTTTCAACACTTTGAATGACTCCTTATGACACCATAATCGACTTCGCTTCCATGGCTTGTCAAGTGATTCTTTACGTACTTCGAATCTTCCCATCTCCTGAACCAACTGATGCATCTTTAATTCATTATTCGATCCAATACTAAGAAGACATCTGTCAATGAGATTCGTGATTCCAGATCTTGTGTTTATATCACATGCCTCTAATATTGTTTCACTAACATCTCTATCTATTCCAACAAAAAAACAAGCAATATGCTTAAACAAGTCCTTATCGTTTTTGGTTGACAAAGAGTCGAAGCTCATTCTCAAGACACTGTTTATATGGAAATTGCTTTCTTTCTTTAGTCCTTCCATGAACCCTTCGCAGCATACCAAATCCCGATTATGCAAAGACTTGCCCAAAATTTCAAGAGCCAATGGATGTCCTTGACAATACTTCACAAGCTTATCTGTCACCTCTTCATAACCTTCCTTGGGATGATTACAAATAAATGCATGGAAACACAAAAGTTGTCGTGATTTAGTCTCATGTAAGCCTTCAAGGAAGCGTTCTACATGCTTGGGTTTAATGTTTGTTTTGAATAGTGCACAACTCCCTGTCAACCATCTGTCCTTTGTTGTTATTAAAATTTTGCTTCCAGGATGAAAACCTTTGCTTCCAAGTAATGCATCCAACTGAACAAGAGTACTGATATCATCAAGAACTAGAAACACCCTTTTACGGAGGAGTACATTCTCAATCTTTGCGGTGTATATTGAAACATCATGAACTTTAATTGAATTTGTTTTTGAAATGTCATTGCAGAGTTGTTCTTGTAAATCAGGCAACCCATTAAACTTTCCATCACATTTCCTTGTGATATCTTCAATATAGCTGCTTGTGTGGAATTCACGATAGTATAGCCCATAGACATATTTGGCTAAAGATGTCTTCCCGATCCCGCCAATACCCGAAATAGTAAGTATGCCTGCCGTATGTAAGGATCCATCTTTCAACCATGAAGTGACAAAGTTAATATGATAGTCCATCCCAATAAGAAGTGGCCGAATATTCCCTAAGGGTACATGTAATCTACGGCAGATGTCCTGCAAAATTTCTTCAATTAACTCTGTCTCAAACCTGAAACTTGATTTAATTAGAACTTCAATACACAATCTACAAACTAACAAACCAGATTTGGATATTTAATTTATCCAAAGATCAAAATCAAAACTAGATCATAGTTATTAATTTTAAATTTTAATAAGTTTTTCACATCAAAACCATCTTGTGTTTGCACTTAACATTATAAGTATTTAACGTGTAAGGTCATAAATATATGTATAATAAGACCAAAGCTACCAATGTAATACCAATACCAGATTTCACTAATGAGCCATCTAACTTGATAAGGATCCTAACCTAGTACCACACACACCTGAGCCATATTTTGGATAGGCCTAATGAGCCTAAGCCTTGGATAGTCTATAGAAAGAAAGGATACAAGGAAGGACACATGTAGGGTGATGAATGGAGAAGATCATTATGTATGAAGATAGAGAGAGATGGAGGATATTATTCAGTGAGAAGATTTTCAATAATGTCAACTCTATAAAAAATTTCTTGTAGAATTATTGTTCATTGGCATCAAGCTTGGGTTGGAGGAATTCACATATTGAATTTCCTTTATGATTTGTTTTGAAGTATTTGCTTTCAACTAATACATAGATCTCTCTTTCAAATTCATTTACTGTTACATATGTTTTGAGTTAAGAACTTCAAATATAAAGCTCTACCATAACTTCACTATGTTTCTATAAAACTATCAAACATAACTATCAATGAGGTGCGTCTGAAAAAGTGCCAGTTATGGTATTGTATATTAAATAGTAGATAGATAGAAAAAGATTCAAATTGATTTTTAACATAACCATACAAAAATAAATGAAATGGTTTATCTAAATAGACTAACCTATGATAAAATATTAAATGCATAGCAAATGTGAAAAAACTATCAACATGTTTACTATATCTAAATGAACAGATTTATGAGATCACATAATTGAAAACATAGATTCAACTTTGTGCATCTTCTTTATCCTAATACATCAAACATATATGTCTATTTAATGATATTAAAGAAACTTATTGAAATGTGTGGGGAGAAGATAATACCAACATTTCATGCGTTAATTAAATAAGATTAAAGATGTATGAAGAAATGGGTAAGAAAGTAGTTACCTTCCATTGACGTCGTTTCCTTTTAAATTAGCAACTTCTATAAGCGCTTTATTCCACCTATCCATCTTTTCAGCCAATTGACTTCTTTTATTTGCATTTGTCTCTGCCTCCATCGTTTGTTTATGCTTAGCCATTGCATCTCCAAATCTACTTTGTTGCTTCCGGATATGGGTGGACTCCACATGATAAAAGATGGGGATGACAATATGGTCGGATGTCATACGCTGCTCAAGGATCAACACCAATTCATCCAGACACCATGTTGATGTAGTGTAATTCTTGGACAAAACAATAATAGAAGCCCGAGATGCCTTAATTGCATTTTCGAATTCTGGTTTTAGATCTTCCCCTGTTTCAATCTCTTCATCATCCAAGAAGGTAGTGATATTGGCATCAATGAGAGCCTTATGAAGGTGATCAGTGAAACTATGACGAGTATCAAGGCCTCTAAAACTTAGAAATACATCATATCTATGAGCTTGAGTTGATGAATTAGCACCACAAGTTGATGGACTATAGCAATGAGTTGATGAAAAGGATGAAGATTCTTCTGGAAGTTCAGATAGAACAACCATTATAAGTTATGGGTTGATGACTCTTCACCCTTCAGACAATTTTGTGTAGTTATTTAAATAAAGTTTTTCCTTATATACGCGGTGTATCTCAGTATGTTCTGAAACGCCTCCACACGTTATCGGTTATGAAATTTGGTTTGACGGCTTTCCTCACTTGTGCTTCACTGTGAAGATCTTAAACATAATGCTTCTTCATAAAATCCAAAATATTAATATCTACTATATGCAACTTAAACCTCATCAAACTGTTTGAAACTCAATGATAATAATACCTTTGAATTCTTCAAAAAGAAACTTTTAAATAATTAGAATACAGCACGCATGAACTCTAATTGTGTGAACATTTCACTTTTTATTCCCAAACATCAAGTTGCGTGTTGATTTTGGAGCTATATAGTGTGTAATGTGTATATGTGTGTGTTAACCCTTAATTCCAATTTGATTAACTCACATTAACATCCCTACTATTGTGTAAATAAAATCCATTTGATGTTCACTTAAACAAATCAACACCAAATACCATTCTGTAAACAACTACAAGATTATTATCACCCCCCACAAGAGAAATTGCAATACATAGAGGAAATTTCAAGCTTGCACCAAATATCAACAAACAAATAAAAGATCTAAACAAAAAAGGAGTAAGTTTGTTGACATGGTTGTTTATGGATCCCCAAAATTAGCAACAGAAATCTTTCCATCTTTGAATGTCTCTGGTCCTAGTATCAGCATAAATCTAAAGTGTTTCTACTTTTATTCATGGGCTTGTTCCAAATGACATGTCCTTTTTAAGGTTTCAATTTCAAAGTCTCATAAGTAAATGAACAGTAACTGAAACACAAAATTCAAACCTCTGTTAACGAAATAAACAAATGATTATGATTAATAAGATGAAATTGTCAAACAACATGTGAAACTAAGTTGTAAGAATGTCGTTCATAGTTACCTGCCAACAGGAAGACAAAGAGACCTGGGCAGCGACGATATATAGAGGATGAACCAACAGTGAGGAGCTGAGAAATATGACGACCGGTAATTACCGAGGTTTGTCGGCGAGTGAACGAGGGAGGAAGGGAGACTGCCAGAAAGAAGAAGATGTTGTGGTTCTCTTTTGCCTTACGAATAGATGGTGTTGTATATTCTTTTCAAGAGAATTAATGGTAAATTGGGGGGGAATTCCAAGAAACTGTTTATGTCAGGAAGCAGCTAGTAAACGCCAGAGAATGAAGAGAACAACGAGAATTGGGGGCAAATTCCAAGAGATTCCAAGTAATTATTTAAGTTAGTAGGGAAGCGGCTGGTTTCTAATTATCTTTTGCCTGACAGGATTTTGCTTCTTTTGAATTTCTTTTGTTATTTCTTTTCTGTAACTAATGATATTTATTTATTTACTATGTTTTGTGAATACTGAATAGTATACATAGTAATTATAATTTTGTGGAGTAATTACAAAAATCCACCTTTTTATGTAAGTTTACCAAAATGACGATAAAGTTTGCTAAGTTCGCGTAGATCATGGTTTTTTGAACGGATGCTGCTAATAAGACACCCCTTAGATACCCTCTCATCATTTTTATAAAAAGTTAACCTATAATAAACTACTTATAATCAGTTTTTTCGGAAAACAATGCAATTTCAACCAATAAAAATACTTCAAAATTAATTAGGGTTGTCTAAATGGTAAAAAAAGGATGTCTTTTTAGCCAACCCCTTTTGAACCTACTTTCATAAGTCTCAAATTTAACCTAATCACTTTTGCAAATATCGAAATTCTCCTAACTCTTTACGGTCTTAAATTTTTCGTAGTTACCAAAATCACCATACGTCTACCTGTCAACAAGACTCACACCAAACACACACTAACCACACACCGGCTGCAATTAGACTCAGCACCAAGAGACACCGAGACTCACCCACAGAGACACCAAACCCCCTCCATGTATTTTTTTTTTCCTGTTCATCCTTTACATTCAGAAACTAGATCAAAACACCACTCCAACCATCTGAGATTTTGGGATCTAGTCCTGGAGTTGATCTATAAATGGCTCAATACTTGTATTTCATTTGCAAGGTTCCTATGTAAATTGGGAAGGCTTGAGTGTATTATTTCGTTTCTTAATTTCCAGACCACACACAGATGTAAATCAACATTATAGTTTCCTGAACTTGGCCCATACCCATGCTGTTTGAAATTATATTTTTGAAATGAAGCATATCTATCAATGAAAAGATGAGGAGAACAGGTACCACCACTTCTTGACTGCGATCCAAACTTCTTGGGAGATTGCACAATCAATTAGATGATGGGCTTCTGTTTCTTCAGCATTGTTGCATAAGGGGCAGGTAGATGAGAATCTGATTCTGATTTTAGATAGGTTTTCTCTAGTAGGTAACCTCTTATGACAAATTCTCCACACCAATATATTCACTATTATGGGGACCAAATTATTCCATTCCCAGGCACCTGAAGTTTTTTTTTTTTGTAGTAATTTTTCATCCATGTATCCTCGTAGTGAAGCCACCGTGTATTCTCCCGGGGCTTCAAGATTCCACTTTAACGTATTGCCCTGGACCTCTAGGGTTTTGATTACCTTAATTGGAGCCTTATATATATAGCAAAAAAGAGGAAAGAACCAAGACTTCCCAGGAACGATTTGCACAGTGTCAAGAGACCCCCAAACGACAAGGTAGAGGCTTTCCATTTAGTCAACTTTGTTTGAAATTTTCCTATAAGAGCGTTCCATTGTACCGTTCTGGACATGTTTGCCCCTACAGAAATCCCCAGGTATATGGAAAAAGGTAGATATCCAATTGAGCAATGCACACTTGTAGATAGCCATGCTTTTGGTAATGTATATTTTTAAAGCTGATGGTAGTTCGTAGCAACGTAAGATTCTAATAAGATTTTTGGCGTTTTGTATTGACCAGGAACCGAGGAAAATTACGCCATATGCGTATTGAAGATTCAACGGGACTAAACCAGTGTTAGGCAGGTGAATGCCTTGGAAAACTCCATGTTCTTTGGCTTGTTCGAGTGTAATATTGAGTACTTGCCGCTACGATGAAATCAGATTTTTGAAATGAAGCATATCTGTCAACGATAAGATGAGGGGAATAGGTACCACCACTTCTTGACTGCGATCCAAACTTCTTGGGAGATTGCACAATCAATTAGATGATGGGCTTCTGTATCTTCAGCATTGTTGCATAAGGGGCAGGTAGATGAGAATCTGATTCTGATTTTAGATAGGTTTTCTCTAGTAGGTAAGCTCTTATGACAAATTCTCCACGCCAATATATTCAATATTATGGGGACCAAATTATTCCATTCCCAGGCACCTGAAGTTGTTTTTTGTAGTAATATTTCATCGATGTATCCTCGTAGTGAAGCCACCGTGCATTCTCCCGAGGCTTCAAGTTTCCACTTTAAGGTATTGCCCTGGACCTCTGGTGACTCTGTGAAAATAGACTACAAAAATCTAGGTTGTCCTTGACTAGGTGATTCTTCAGGTTGACAATGCTTCCCCATCAATATCATTTTCTTTTTGCTCTGGAAGGGGCATTGAACCATCCGTCACTCCCATAAACGCCTTTATAACCTCTTTCAAAAGTTCATGTCGATCCGAGTTGAAACGCCACCACTATTTTCCAAGTAGTGCGAGATTATGTGCGATTAGGTTGTCGATATCACGTCATCTGTCTTTTTTCCGGGACAATTTTGTCCCACATGATCGATTGGATTGGAAGGGTTTTTGGAGATATGATGGCGAGTTAGCTAGGACAATTCTTGTCAAATAAGGCCTTCATTCGGAAGTCATGTGGTGTGACTGTGTAAGACTATTAGCCTTAGCCACCAGGTGGAAATCCGGTAAATCGGTTATTCAACAGATAAGTCGGGACCAGGGAGGTATCGGTTGCATTTTGAAAGTAGCTTGGGGGGAAAGGGGAACATGTCACACCCCCAAACCGGAACGGCGGAAACGTTCGGGGGCGGAGGACCTCGTGTATAGTATCACAACAATTGAATAATAGTAATCAAAGCAACAACAACCATTGCATTAATAGTATAATGTTTACATTATATTTGAATCATACACGATTGACTCCAAAAGTAAATAACAAGTAAAGACTTGAAGCTACTATGCTCCATATTCTTGAACCCGGCGTGTGTACCTATCTACTAATGTCCTGAGAATACAAGTAGGTTTTGAAAGAGTATCAACATTAAGCTGGTAAGTTCATAAGCATTTTGTTTTGGAAAATTGTTCTGTGTTCTTTAGAAAAGTGCGTTGTGTTTCTCCTGAAAACCTTATATTTACTGATGTAATGAATGTTAAGTAAAAATGATTCTTACTAGTTTCTCATGCGAGTACTTAGTGTATACAAATCATAAACAATACAGATCGAACAAACAATCGATTGTGTGGTTCTGCCCCAAGCCCACAACCAAACAATGAACAAGAAATGAGGCGGAGGCCACACATTCCACTGGTTTTCGGATCCTTATGTACATAATCCTGACGTATTCACTAGATACTTACAAAGTTAACTGTATTGGTCCTTTGATATCTATTGATATTGTTCCTCAAGAAAATCCAATATTTTCTTATAAAAAGCATGATTAAACCCATTCCTTCTATAACTACTTAGTTAATACTAGTTACGTATAAACCAATATCGAATAGACAGTTAATTGTGTGGATCTGCCCTAAACCGACAACCGAACAAGGAACATGGAATGAGGCGGAAACCACACATTCCACAGCCTATCAGATATTCTTCATACGTAACTCGGTTGTATAGACTAAGGATTTATAGAATTAATAATGAATATTCGTTAATTGAATAATAATCTCATTGTTTGTAAATTACTGATGTTTATCTTGGAAAATCCTATATTTTCCCTAAGTGTAAGTTATTGAATTATCTGTTCCAAATCGAAGAGTACAAGTATCTACCATACTTATGTTGTTAAGCATTGTTCTGTCTGAAAACCCTGGCTACCACCAGTAATGTATAGTACGTTCTGTTTGAAAACCATGGCTACCACCAGTAATGTATGGTACGTTATGTTTGAAAACCCTGGCTACCGCCAGTAATGTATAGTAGTTTTATTACATAAATAAAACTAGTTAAAAAAGTATTGTTCTGTATACTGAAAGTGTTGTTAATACCCTCCTGTGATCACTTAGTACATATGAGTTATAGAAATCTAGATTGAACAGACAGTCGATTGGGTGATTCTGCCCTAAGCCCACAACCAAACAAGGAACAAGAAATGAGGCGGAGATCACACATCCCACTGCATGTCGGATGTTAATTTCATATTACGCTAATGTACATACTAAGTCACCACATAGTTACTAACCTTGTTGACTGTTTGTTAGGTATATTATTACATGAACGAGTCGTTGTTTCTCCAGTGAGTTCTTATAACCATACTATGGACGATAAACATTACGACGTACTTCGGACGTCGTGAACTGAATGACGTTTGTCACCCTAGGTTGACTGTAGCTAATAGTCAGGGTGCAGGATTGTCACTCCTGTATAGATCTATACACAAACTCACGCTCTCCCTCCAGGAGACTCTGGTTACAAGGGGTAGACTTCTCAGAAGACGTGTCTCAAATTGTAGTTCTCTCAACGAATTCACGAATAATACTATGAAAACCCCTTTTTGTTCTTAACATGAATCTTTATAAAATAGTATCTTTTATTTCATAATTCATAAGTTAGTTTCCTTGTTTGAAAAACATGCTTGTAATGTTTGTATCTTAACATGTTTTGTAAAACAGATTTCAAGTTTAGTAGTAACAGTGTTCATCATGTTTAGTAAGTTCTATGTTCAATATGTGCTAATGATAGGAAAATATAATAAACCAAATTATATTTTTAAACACAAGATTACTTGTGTTTTTACTTGTATTCCCCCCTGAAAACATTAAAAAGCTCTGAAAATATAGGGGTATGAACTCACCTGACTATGAATGACTCGGATGAATGACAAATATAGGATGCTTCGTATGCTAAGTGAAGTCCCGAGCAAAATACGGTCCTATTAAGCACATATTAACATGTATAGGCCTAAAGTTAGTGTCTAAAACCACTAACAATCATAGGAAACACCCTTAGGATGTAGGAAACACTTGTAATGAAGTATTAGAACCAAGAATGAGGGATGAAATGGAGTTCACGGCCAAACCACCATGGGTTCACGACCCAAGATGTGTTCACGGCCTAATATGTGTTCACGGCCCAAGAACACATGAACATTTGATGGGTTTACGACCCATCTATGAAGGGTACCCGGCCCTATGAAGGGTTCACGGACGTGAACTCTTCAAGATCATAAAGATGGTGATGTGAAGTGATGAAGCAAGGCTAGGATCAAGGGGTTTCTAAGCATGAACAAGTAAGGAATGAAATACTTATATTTTGAGGCCCTTAGGAGTGATAACGGTTGAAGATAGTTGAGAGAGAATGGGAATGTTCACGGCTAAAGCTTGAAGAAATGAGGAGAAAAATGTGTGAATCACATATATATATATATATATATATATATATATATATATATATATATATATATGTAGGGTGGTTCACGGCCCAAGCATGTGTTCACGGCCGTGAACCTAGTTTGCGGCCGTGAGCTCCCTTTGAGGGTGTTCCATGTTCGAGTGCAAACTATTGATTCTCAGATAACGCTTCCCAAAATTCAACCCTTGAGTGCACTAGGCTTTGAGACCCTCAAACTGACTCTAAACACAGTAACAAGTAGCGGAACCAAGTCTGAATTACAGAGAGAGATTTCAGGTTGTCACATCATCCCCCCGATAGAGGGAATTTCGTCCCGAAATTCGGATTCCGAGTGGTTGGTTAAGGATAAGGAAAAGAGGTGGGTACCTTGGTTCTAATTAATCCTTGAGTTCTTCAATGAATTCAGATACTCGCTGGGTGTTTCGGGGGATCTTCACTGTTGGATCTGTTGTTATGATCTGTGGATAGTGTGTGGGTTGACTTGACTGACTATGTTCATCCAACTGGTAGGATGTCCATTCGTAGTCTTGAGCAGCTTTTGCCCTGAAGTTCATGGTAGGACTCATACATGGTTCATCTATCATCGCCTTGTGTACACAAGTCGAATATAATTAAGATTGATAAGACGGTCAGATGGGTGGCTCTGCCCCAGGTCCACAGCCAGACAATGAACATGAGATAGGGTGGAAACATACATCCTAAGTCCGTAAAATCTTAATTATATACCACCCTCGAGTATACACTAAACATTAATAGGCTAACCGTATCCGTCCCTAGCCTCTGAGCTTGAACTTGACTTGTTGCGCGAGTGGTATTTCCAAAATGGTCTGTTGGGAATACTTAAGGAAGGTTACGGGAGGATACTATGCTCCTCGCATGAGTACTTTTGAGGTTTGAAGCGAGACGAAATTTCGAGGTTCGCGTCTAGTTTGTCGTTATGAGTGACGAGGGTTTTGTTATTCGGTCGGGTTATGGCGAAGGGTCTCCTTGGTGACACATGGAATTGGTATAGCGTGGACTCAGTTAGACTAGGCGGGATGACATTGTCGTATTTCGAGTTAAGTTAGTTCGGAATGAGCGTTTTGTTAGTACATTGGTGTATCTGTGTGTACGTTTCTAGTGTTTTCTGTTTTTGATCTTGATATTACTACTACGAAAGTTTTGTATTGTATTAAGTGTGCACTAACGGGGGAATCGTTCTGGTGAATGTTACTTGATATTACGATCCCTATCCGGTTCCTCTATAATCGCTTGGTGTCTACAAGTCATATATAATTAAGATTTGATAAGACGGTCGACTGAGTGACTCTGCTCTATATCCACAACCAGAGAAGGAACAGGAAATAAGGAAGAATCATGCACTCTAAGTCTAATTGTTCTTAATTATATATGGCCCTAATGTTTACACCAAGTCATTATAACTTACCAGAAAGAGTATTTAGTTTCTACATAAACTATGTGCTTTGTTTAGACGAGGAAGAAATTTTTATGGTCAGGATATAGTTGGCAACGGTTTTCTTGAAAATGTAGATTTGAGAAATGATTCGAGTTGGAAAACGTACCGCTGTTCTCGGGGGTTTCTGGGGTAGACTCTCCTGCAGTGATCATTAGAACGTGTAGCACCTGGTTCTTGGTACGTATTCTTTTTATTAATTCTTTAAATATTTTGCATTTTTGGCCTTGGACTCGGCGAGTTGAAGGACCAACTCGCCGAGTAGAAGCGGGACGGAACGCGAGATTTAAATGATGGGCTCGACAAGTCGGGTCCCGGACTCGGCGAATAGACGATGTCTGGACAAAAACCCTAATCCAAGGGTTTGCACCCTATTTAAACGACCTTATGCAGCCTCTATCGCCCCTTTATGCTCCCAAACACCTCTCATTGAAACCCTAGCCGTTATTGAAGCAATCTAAGCCTTGTTGGTGGATTTTGGTGCTTGTGAACTTAAGAAGGAAGAAGAAAGGCTTGAGGAAGCAAGTAAAGACCAAGGGAACCCGAGTTTATGCACCTTCTACAGTTCATTGAAGGTAAAAAGCTGTAACCTTGCTCTTTCATTTGTTAGATCCCTTTTTGGGAAGATTTAGGGCTTTTATAAGCCATTTTTGGTGGCCAACCATGTTTGCAAACATGGTTGGGGGTTTAAGCTTCTGCACATCATTAAAGGAGTCACTAGGCAAATTTGGGTTGCTTTTGCACCCATGAAAGGTCCCATGCACTATAGGAGCTTGTTTTATGTCTTTTTGAGCTCAAAGTCCCATGCAAGCACGTAAAGTTTGTAACTTTACGTGCTAGATCGATTATAGAAGCTTGGATCTATCTTTTGATCAAAGGTTGTACATCAGAAATCAAAGATTTAGAGTGTGGACGTGACCAACTCGGCGAGTCCATTCTTGGACTCGACGAGTCCGAGGCTTTGAGCCCTATATCTGTTGAGGGTCAAAGGGACCCAGTTGAGTGTTATAAGGTTTGTAACCGGACAGAAAGAGTTACCCAATGCATTGGACGTGATTTAGACCTGGAGTTCATGGGACACGGCGAGTGCTAGAACAGACTCGGCGAGTCCAAGGCAATCTTCTTAAGGATGAAGATGAACTCGACGAGTTGTTCATCAACTCGGCGAGTCATGGACAGAACTTGTTCATCAGATGAAGGTGAACTCGACGAGTCGTTCATCAACTCGGCGAGTCGGATGAGTTTTCATGTAATGTTCATATGAGAGAAGAACTCGTCGAGTTGACGGCCCAACTCGATGAGTGGGGTCATGGATAAGGACGAGTAAAGGGTGAGGGACTCGACGAGTTGACGGCCCAACTCGGCGAGTCCGGTCAACTAGAAGTTGACTTTTGACTTGGACTTGGTTAGGGGTAAAATGGTCATTTTACCCTAAGAGTAGATATCAGTTCTAACTAAGTGTTTATGGGGATTGTAGCCGGAGGATTTTCGGAGCAGCAGTGGACGGAGGTTTCCCGCACAGATTATCAGCAGCTACTCGTACAAGGTGAGTTGCCTTCCAGTAGCGGTGGGTCTAAGGCCACAATGTCGGCCCACCAGTAGGAGACGTATGTTAGATGATGGTCTTTGTGATATCATCTAGGTTTGCTATTACCTGATATGTTATGTGCTAGTATGATATGTTATATGCTAGTAGCTGTAGGGGAGATAGTCCCCGAGATCACCGGTCGACAGGGCCGAAGGGGTAGTCATGCCCAGTCATGTTTGATAGAATGTGATTATGTGATACATGTTATGTGGTAGTAGTAGAGGGGTGAAATAGTCCCCAGTATCCGGTCGAAAGGACCGAAGGGGAGGCCAGCACCCAGATGTGCTAGGCGTTATCCGGTCGAAAGGACCGAAGGGGAGGCCAGCACCCAGATATTCTAGGCAGTATCCGGTCGAAAGGACCGAAGGGGAGGCCAGCACCCAGATATGCTAGGCAGTATCCGGTCGAAAGGACCGAAGGGGTAGGTCGGGCACCCAGATATGCCTGACAGTATTTGTATGTTATGTGGTTGTATGGTATGTGGTACGATGGGGGAACTCACTAAGCTTCGTGCTTACAGTTTACAATTTTGTTTTCAGGTACCTCTTCATCGAAGGGGAAGGAGCTGGTGCGGTAGCGGCACATCATACACGCACATTGTTTTCTGCACCATGAGATATTCTGGGATTTTATACTCTGACATTATGGTTGTTTTATGTTTTGGTTTTCAGACACGAAATATGTTTATGAAATGATATGATCAAACGATGTTTATTCACAAATGTTTTCCAAAGTATTGATTTAAAAATGAAATTTTTGGACGCAAAAATTTGGTTGTTACAAGTTGGTATCAGAGCCCTGGTTTGAGGGATTCGAACACACCTTCGGGGGTGTCTCGACTCAAATCGAGGGATCAAAAGAATTTTTTTAAGAAAATGGTTTTCTAAAGAATAAGACATAAGAGTTTTTGAGAAAGAACAAGTGTGTGATGTGCACGACCGGCCGAGCTCAAGTAAGTATTTCCCAAAGTACCCATACAAGTTTATGTTATGATTACCAGTCTCAGTTTCAGTTGAACATCATGCTAGATTAGGACTAAGGATCTAGGAAGGATGCCTTATGTGCCTGTTATATGTCTACCAGCTTATTGAGAACTGCATGCTAGTACATATTAGTGGGTATGATAGCCAGAGTAGTATATACTTGATTATGGGTACTCGATGACCGAATGCTGCTTCCTATGTGCTTTTAAAAGTTCTAGTTGTCTTTCACTAACTAGTAAACGAATATGTTAAGTTGCTTATTGCAAGGACTAAATAATTTCAGAAGGTTGGGTCTAGCTCTATTTCGCAGCTCTTGTTTAAGTCCAACCGTTATAGGATAGGATCCCTCATTCGAATAATTATCTAGTCTGAGTAATATGTAATAGTATCCACAAGCTAGTTAGGGGAAGAAAACAGGGACTTCTTATGCAACTGATGGCGGAGAGTGGGTCGGTGATTACCTAGGGCAAGCCTAGGACGACATTAGCATGAGATCAGCAGTAGTAGTGGAAGGGACTTGGTGGAGTCGGGGCAGTTCTTGAGGAAAGTACGGATAGATGTGGAAGGTAGTATGGGCCCGTACTACTGAAAGCAGAGGATCCGTACTTGAATCGAGGAAGGCTAAGGCAAGACCAGGGAACTTGTAGTAAATGTGATCCCTCAAGAGGTATCAGTATCACTGACGGTTGTCGTTATGTATTGCAGAATGGTGGTACTACGTCCGAGGCCAGCAGTTGGCAGTTCAAGAGAGGGATCGGGTTCGGGATCAGGTTCCGAGCCAGTAGATGAGAGGCTACGCGAGTTCATTGTGTCAGAGATCACCAGAGGCATCCTTGAGTCGACCCCCATCATTTTCGGGTCGATCAAGGAAGGGATAGTTGAGCTGATGGAGGACCGTCTCAGGGTGTTCAGGAGTGACATGGCATCTGGCCAGTCAGGATCTCGCATGCTGTCCTTTAAGGACATCAGGGGCAGTGGTGCGCCAGATTTCCATGGGGCGAAGGACCCCATTGCTGCCAGACGATGGATTGCAGACATTGAGTCTGCACAGCTGACCAGCTTCTGCCTTGAGGGGTCAAAGGTACGATTTGTAGCAGGATGTCTGAGGGACCGGGCTAGGGATTGGTGGGAGTCGGTTGGTGACTCTTTGGGAGCCTCGGCTGTTGAGGCTATGACATGGTCAGACTTTGTGACCCGGTTCAGAGCGGAGTTCGCGCCTGCAGTGCAGCTCCAGCAGTTAGCCAGGGAATTCTTGGATATGAGGCAGACCACAGAGACTGTGGCGGAGATCACCGCCAAGTTCCGGGAGAGGGCGTTACTGGTGCCCCAGTATGCGGGTGATGAGGACATGAGGAGGACCCGCTACCATGACATGCTACGAGCTGACATTCGGGAGCATGTTAGTTTTTCAGCTTGCCCTACCTGGATTCCATGATTGCCAGGGCAAGGGAGAGGGAGATTGATCTGGAGCATATCTGGAAGAGGAAGACAGAGGAGGGGCAAGTTTCAGGGGAAGAAGCCCAAGGGATCAGATGTTGGGCCGAAAGGCCAACAGAGCCGAGGCCGCTGTAGGAAATGCGGCAAGGCACATGAGGGGGCGTGTAGATTGGGATCGTCGGGCTGCTACAAGTGCGGAAAGACGGGGCATTTTAGCAGGGATTGTACCGCCCCTGCACCTGTCTTTTCGACGTCTGGGTTGCTGTGTTTCCACTGCAACCAGAGGGGCCACAAGAAGGCCAACTGCCCCCAGTTGACAGCAGCAGCGCCAGTGAAGGCGCCAGCTCCAGTGACCCTGCGGATTACGGATGGTCGGCAGGGCAAGGCAGAGGCTCCAGTGGTGAGGAGTTGGGCATTTCAGTTGACTGCCGAGGAGGCACGCGCTGCACCCGATGTGGTGACAGGTATGACTTCTTATTTATGTTTTTATGATTCGCTGCTGTGATTTTGGTTATGTAATGTATGTGCCCTATTTAGGATCGTTCCATGTGAACGGAATCCCAGTGCAGGTATTGTTTGATTCGGGTGCTACCCGATCATTTGTCTCTCTTGCGCTTAGCAAGAAGTTTCCTGAGCCTTCGGGCATGTTGGATTGCCCTTTAGAGGTAGAGATTGTTGATGACCGATCGGTGCGAGCATCGGCGATATTCCGAGATTGTGTGTTGCGGTTATTCGAGGAGTGCTACTTGGTAGACTTGGTTCCTATTCCGTTGAGAGGGAACAAGGTGATTATAGGCATGGATTGGCTGAGCCCTAATGGGGCGGTGATAGATTGCGCACAGCAGCTGGTGCGGATTAGGACCCCAAGTGGGGGAGAGTTGGTAGTTCAGGGTGAGAGGACACATTCAGGACCAGCTGTATGTTCAGCAGTGAGAGCTAGGCGCTACCTTCAGCAGGGTTACGCCGGGTATGTCGCGTATGTTATGGATACCCGAGAGGTGGGTAAGGAGACGGTGAGCGAGGTCCCGGTGGTAAGAGATTACGCGGATGTGTTCCCAGAGGAGCTTCCTGGGATACCTCCAGAGCGTCAGGTGGAGTTCAGGATCGATTTGGTTCCTGGTGCGGCCCCGATTGCCAAGGCGCCGTACCGGTTGGCTCCTCCCGAGATGCAGGAGTTGTCTACGCAGCTGCAGGAGCTGCTAGACAAGGGATTTATCAGGCCGCGTAGTTCACCTTGGGGATCCCCGATCCTGTTTGTCAAGAAGAAGGATGGGTCGCACCGTATGTGCATAGTCTACCGGGAGCTGAACAAGGTAACGGTGAAGAACCGTTACCCACTCCCGAGGATTGACAACCTCTTTGACCAGCTACAGGGAGCATCTTCGTTCTCCAAGATTGATTTGCGTTCAGGGTATCATCAGATGAGGGTCAGAGAGGAGGATGTGCAGAAGACGGCGTTTCGGACGCGTTATGGCCACTATGAGTTCGTGGTGATGCCTTTCGGGCTCACCAATGCTCCTGCCGCGTTCATGGACCTCATGAACCGCGTGTGTAGACCGATGTTAGACCGGTCTGTGATAGTGTTTATCGACGATATCTTGGTTTACTCCGAGACGCGAGAGCAGCATGAGGAGCATCTGCGAGAGGTTCTGGAGACTTTGAGGAGGGAGAGCTTGTATGCCAAGTTCTCCAAGTGTGAGTTCTGGTTGCGCGAGGTGCAGTTTCTTGGGTACCTTGTCAACTAGAACGGGATTTCGGTAGATCCGGCCAAAGTTGAGGCCGTGATGAGATGGGAGGTTCCGAGGTCTCCATCTGAGATTCGGAGTTTCCTGGGATTAGCTGGCTACTATCGGAGATTCATCTAGGATTTCTCCAAGATAGCCTTACCCCTGACCAGGCTAACGAGGAAGGTTGTGGTCTTTCGTTGGGGGCCTGAGCAGCAGGCTGCATTCGAGACACTGAGGCAGAGATTGTGCGAGGCGCCAATCTTAGCCCTGCCAGAGGGGATGGAGGATCTCGTTGTGTACTGTGATGCGTCCATCTCGGGATTGGGCGCATTATTGATGCAGAGAGGGCATGTCATTGCTTACGCTTCGAGGCAACTGAAGCCTCACGAGGAGAACTACCCGACGCATGATTTGGAGCTGGGGGCTGTTGTGTTCACCCGGAAGATTTGGCGTCATTACCTCTATGGGGTTCGTTGTACGATTTACACGGACCACAAGAGCTTGAGGTACCTCATGGATCAGCCGAATCTAAACATGAGGCAGCGTCGGTGGTTGGACGTGGTGAAGGATTACGATTGCGAGATCCTTTACCACCCGGGGAAGGCCAACGTGGTGGCCGATGCGCTTAGCCATAAGGCGGCACCGATCAGAGATATCTGCATGCGGATGACAGTAGTGACCCCGTTATTGGAGCAGATCCGAGAGGCCCAGCAGGAGGCTATGAAGGAGGAACATCGGAAGAGTGAGCGTATAGTGGGTTAGGTTTCCTCCTTCGACTATGACAGTAGGGGATTATTGACATTACACCGTAGGGTGTGGGTTCCATACCTCGGAGGCGTGCGCCAGGTTCTGATGGAGGAGGCGCACAAATCCCGATTCTCCATTCATCCCAGGGCGACGAAGATGTATAGGGATCTTCGTCTTGATTATTGGTGGCCCTACATGAAGCGGGATGTAGCATGGTATGTGGAGCGGTGCTTGACCTGCAGGAAGGTCAAGGCCGAGCACCAGAGGCCACACGGAAAGATGCAGCCGTTGGATATTCCCCTGAGGAAGTGGGAAGATATTACTATGGATTTCATCACCAAGCTTCCCAGGACCGCGCGGGGAGTGGATTCCATATGGGTCATCGTGGATCGGTTGACCAAGAGCGCCCACTTTATCCCGATTTAGGAGAGCATCTCGGCCGAGAAATTGGCCGATATCTATATCAGGGAGGTGGTGGTGCGGCACGGGGTGCCGGTCTCCGTGATTTCTGACAGGGATGTTCGGTTCACTTCCAGGTTTTGGAAGAAATTCCACGACGAGTTGGGTACTCGTCTGCATTTCAGCACCGCCTTTCACCCGCAGACGAATGGCCAGAGCGAGCGGACCATCCAGACTCTGGAAGATATGCTGCGGGCGTGTGTGTTAGATTTTGGTGGTAGTTGGGATACCTACCTTCCGTTGGCTGAGTTCTCCTACAACAACAGCTACCACGCGAGTATTGATCGTCCTCCCTTTGAGATGTTATACGGGAGGAGGTGCAGGACCCCGATATGCTGGGGCGAGGTTGGCCAGAGAGTCATGGGGAGCACCGAAGTGGTGCTCAAAACGAAGGAGAGGATTCAGCAGGTCCGAAGCAGGCTTCAGACTGCTCAGAGTCGGTAGAAAAGTTATGCCGACAAGCGTCGTTAAGACCTGGAGTTCCAGGATGGAGATATGGTTCTCCTGAAAGTGTCACCTTGGAAAGGCGTCATTCGATTCAGGAAGCGGGGCAAGTTGGGCCCAAGTTACATTGGACCGTTCAGGGTTGTAGCCCGGGTGGGCAAGGTGGCGTACAGGCTGGATCTGCCAGCCGAACTCAGTCAGATCCACAACACTTTCCACGTCTCCCAGCTGCGAAAGTGCCTGGTGGACGACTCAGCAGTGGTACCCTTGGAGAACATTCAGGTTGATGACAGCCTGAATTACATCGAGCGGCCTGTAGCGATCCTTGACCGGAAGTTGAAGGATCTGAGGAACAAAAGAGTGGAACTCGTGAAGGTGCAATGGCAGCACCGGAAGGGGTCGGAGTGGACTTGGGAGCCGGTGGACGAGATGATGGAGCATTACCCCGAGCTGTTTCGGGAACGAGCTGCAGACTTTGAGGACGTAGTCTAAAATAAGTGGGGGAGATTTGTAGCACCTGGTTCTTGGTACGTATTCTTTTTATTAATTCTTTAAATATTTTGCATTTTTGGCCTTGGACTCGGCGAGTTGAAGGACCAACTCGCCAAGTAGAAGCGGGACGGAATGCGAGATTTAAGTGATGGACTCGACGAGTCGCGTCCCGGACTCGGCGAGTAGACGTTGTCTCGACAAAAACCCTAATCTAAGGGTTTGCACCCTATTTAAACGACCTTATGCAGCCTCCATCGCCCCTTTATGCTCCCAAACACCTCTCATTGAAACCCTAGCCGTTATTGAAGCAATCTAAGCCTTGTTGGTGGATTTTGGTGCTTGTGATCTTAAGAAGGAATGAGAAAGGCTTGAGGAAGCAAGTAAAGACCAAGGGAACCCGAGTTTATGCACCTTCTACAGTTCATTGAAGGTAAAAAGCTGTAACCTTGCTCTTTCATTTGTTAGATCCCTTTTTGGGAAGATTTAGGGCTTTTATAAGCCATTTTTGGTGGCCAACCATGTTTGCAAACATGGTTTGGGGTTTAAGCTTCTGAATCACATCATTAAAGGAGTCACTAGGCAAATTTGGGTTGCTTTTGCACCGATGAAAGGTCCCATGCACTACAGGAGCTTGTTTTATGTCTTTTTGAGCTCAAAGTCCCATGCAAGCACGTAAAGTTTGTAACTTTACGTGCTAGATCGATTATAGAAGCTTGGATCTATCTTTTGATCAAAGGTTGTACATCAGAAATCAAAGATTTAGAGTGTGGACATGACCAACTCAGCGAGTCCATTCTTGGACTCGACGAGTCCGAGGCTTTGAGCCCTATATCTGTTGAGGGTCAAAGGGACCCAGTTGAGTGTTATAAGCTTTGTAACCGGACAGAAAGAGTTACCCAATGCATTGGACGTGATTTAGACCTGGAGTTCATGGGACTCGGCGAGTGCTAGAACAGACTCGGCGAGTCCAAGGCAATCTTCTTAAGGATGAAGATGAACTCGACGAGTTGTTCATCAACTCGGCGAGTCATGGACATAACTTGTTCATCAGATGAAGGTGAACTCGACGAGTCGTTCATCAACTCGGCGAGTCGGATGAGTTTTCATGTAATGTTTATATGAGAGAAGAACTCGTCGAGTTGATTGCCCAACTCGACGAGTGGGGTCATAGATGAGGACGAGTAAAGAGTGAGGGACTCGACGAGTTGACGGCC
Organism: Lactuca virosa; assembly: GCF_052849685.1. Lineage (NCBI taxonomy): Eukaryota > Viridiplantae > Streptophyta > Magnoliopsida > Asterales > Asteraceae > Lactuca > Lactuca virosa. The sequence goes on from NC_136426.1 coordinate 182,857,940, forward strand.
CAACTCGGCGAGTCCGGTCAACTAGAAGTTGACTTTTGACTTGGACTTGGTTAGGGGTAAAATGGTCATTTTACCCTAAGAGTAGATATTAGTTCTAACTAAGTGTTTATGGGGATTGTAGCTTGAGGATTTCCGGAGCAGCAGCAGACGGTGGTTTCCCGCACAGATTATCAGCAGCTACTCGTACAAGGTCAGTTGCCTTCCAGTAGCGGTGGGTCTAAGGCCACAATGTCGGCCCACCAGTAGGAGACGTATGTTAGATGATGGTCTTTGTGATATCATCTAGGTTTGCTATTACCTGATATGTTATGTGCTAGTATGATATGTTATATGCTAGTAGCTGTAGGGGAGATAGTCCCCGAGATCACCGGTCGACAGGGCCGAAGGGGTAGTCATGCCCAGTCATGTTAGATAGAATGTGATTATGTGATACATGTTATGTGGTAGTAGTAGAGGAGTGAAATAGTCCCCAGTATCCGGTCGAAAGGACCGAAGGGGAGGCCAGCACCCAGATATGCTAGGCGTTATCCGGTCGAAAGGACCGAAGGGGAGGCCAGCACCCAGATATTCTAGGCAGTATCCGGTCGAAAGGACCGAAGGGGAGGCCAGCACCCATATATGCTAGGCAGTATCCGGTCGAAAGGACCGAAGGGGTAAGTCGGGCACCCAGATATGCCTGACAGTATTTGTATGTTATGTGGTTGTATGGTATGTGGTACGATGGGGGAACTCACTAAGCTTCGTGCTTACAGTTTACAGTTTTGTTTTCAGGTACCTCTTCATCGAAGGCGAAGGAGCTGGCGCGGTAGCGGCACACCATACACGCACATTGTTTTCCGCACCATGAGATATTCTGGGATTTTGTACTCTGACATTATGGTTGTTTTATCTTTTGGTTTTCAGACACGAAATATGTTTATGAAATGATATGATCAAACGATGTTTATTCACAAATGTTTTCCAAAGTATTGATTTAAAAATGAAATTTTTGGACGCTAAAATTGGGTTGTTACAGAACTCTTCCCTCTTCGCCAGTGTTTCTGGCCAAAGGACAATATCTCCTGTAGTGTCCTGTTTCACCACATTCGTAGCAGGTTTGACTTACTTCCTCAAATGGGACCTGTGAGATTGGTCGTGCCGACGCCCTACAGAAACGGATGGTGTGTCCCCTTCTAAGACAGTTCTTGCAATACAGCTTCCGACACCTTCCGGTATGATGAAAGTTGTACTTATTATATTTAGGGAGGGTTCCAGCATAACGACTGTTGGGTGCTGTTGCGGCTGGGGTCGTGGCGGCATAGATTGTACCCCTCTGTTGTCTCTCGGAGGGCTCTTGCGTTGATTGTATCTTCTCCCCGCTCTTGGACTTTTGTTTATCATCACCTCCTTTGGTTGACTCAGGAATGGGGTCCATTATGTCTTGGCGGATTCCACAATCCACCAATGTTCGAGCCAAGAGTTTGGCACTGTCAAACGTAAGAGGTTTCAATGCTAATACATTTCCTTGGATTGGAGAAGGTAGTCCCCAAATGTATCTCTCTACCTTCTTGCTCTCTGGGGTAACCATCCCTGGGCATAGTGCAACTAAATCGTTGAATCTATCGGTGTATGCTACAATGTCTGAGCCTGCCATGGTAAGATTCCATAGCTGTCACACCCCCGGACCAGACGGCAGAAATGTCCGGAGGCGGGTGACTTCATTGTGCAGTATCATAACAATTGAATAAAAATGAAACATAGCAAATCCAAACATCATACATTGAGATAACGAACTTATATTGTTTACATATTTCTTCAAATTACACAAATGAGACATAAGTAAATAAATTTCAAACTATAGCGAAATAATCCTGAATCTGCGTCCCTTTAACCTGCTTACAAATTTCTTGAGAATACAAGTCGTTTGAAAAGCGTCAACATAAAATATGTTGGTGAGTTCATAAGCATTTTTTGTATAAGAAATTGTGATAGTTTTGAAATTCAGAAAATTTTAGTGTGTCTTGTCAAAACAGTTGTAAGTCTTGTTTTCCATCTAGTATAGTTGCATGTTTGTGTGTTCTATTTTATCGTTTTCGAAATCGAATAATATCGTTTCCTCCAGAAAATCTCATATTTTCTTATATAATTAGACAAAATTGCAAAAATTGTCCCTGTGGTACGCAATTTTTTGGGGTTTTAGTCCAAACCCCGAGTTTTTTGGATTCATGGTCCTTTTGGAGTGGTTTGTATGTGAAATTGGTCCCTTGCTAAACTGAAATGACTAGTATGCCCTCCTGATATATTTTTAATCTTTTTTATATTTAATTTAATGTTTTATTAAATTAAAATATAGGGCTCTCTCTCTCTCTCATCGATGTTCAAGCTTATGAAGAGCATAATTTTGAGCTTTATAACACCGATTAAAATACAATGTAAACATAAACATGTTGAACGTAATAAAAAATTGCTATGTTTCTGGGTGTTCTTATCTGAACATGAAGATGAACAAAAAAATTTGATGAATAAACAAATCCTAAACCCACTGCCTATTCGTAACAAATCTAGACTCTAACTCGATTTTAGGATCTCAATTACGAACTTCAAGAACTCAACAATTTTCAATCTGTAAAAATCACCCAAACCAGGAAAATCAGATCTGGTGGTTAGCTAGTGGGATCGACTAAGTTGATATCATCTTGAACGAGACCTTTCATCTTCACGAATCGACCCCCAACCCAGATTTTCAGTTTACATCTCGCATACTTTCCTCAGCTGTCGGACTCCACACCAGACCCATTTCGAAAGGAACCCATACACCATACCCATTTGGAAGTTGACTGCTTCCAGATTCTTTCTATACCTTTGGAGAATCGATCTGTCAAGGAAAGGCAGTGTTTGGGTTAACTATTTAAACAAAAATGAAGGGGGGATCATCGTTTTCAACAGATTGGGAAGGGAAAGAAAAAGAACACAAACAGGAAGCACCTCCGGTGGTGGCTGAGAAATTGCGAGGAGAGGAAGAGCCGGCAGAAAGTCGTTTGCGGACGACTGTGGAATCGAAGGTAAAGGGTCTCCGGTCTTTGACCAATCGTGAAGAAGAACGAAGGTAGAAATTGGGGGAGGATCTTCGATCCTCGTCTGATCGTGAAAGGAGAAGGGCTGCTTTGGCAACTTCTTTCTTTTTTTACCCGAAGGGCTTTAGTTCTCTGTTGATCGGAGAAGGATGTTAAACGAAAGCAACACCGAATTGGGGGTCTTTGGATTGTTGTTCTGATCGACATGAAAAATGGAGGAAGGAGAAAGGTTTTTTTACTCTTTGATGGCAGCAGAAAAATTCAACGGAAAGAGAGAGAGAGAGAGAGAGAGAGAGAGAGAGAGAGGTGCGCCCTTTTTATTTTTTTAATTGTTAAAATAAATAAATAAATTTTAAATTTTAAGAAAAATGAAAAATAAATACCCCAATGGTATTATAGTCATTTCAATTTTCGGAGGGACCATTTTCACATACAAACCACTCCAAAAGGACCATGAATCCAAAAAACTCGGGGTTTGGACTAAAACCCCAAAAATTTGCATACCACAGGGACCATTTTTGCAATTTTATCTATAAAATAATCGTGAGTCCTGTTTCTGATTAAGTATAATTACATATGCGTATATATTAGTTTTATCGTTTTCGAAATTGTATATAATCGTTTTCTCCAGAAATTCCCATATTTTCTTACATAAAATAATCGCGAGTTTTGTTTCCAATTGAGTATAGTTACGTGCGTGTGTGTATTAGTTTATCGTTTTCGAATTCGTATATAATCGTTTCCTCCAGAAAATACTATATTTTCTTATATAAAAATTGGTGGTCTTAAAACCCTAAGACTGGTGAGGTGTGAAAAATCAACAGGCGATTGTGGATATTCCATGCATGTTGAGTGGAGGGTCAACACAACAAAAGCGGACCATCACTACCATGCATAGGGGCAGTCAACACAATGCACCAGTTTATTTATGAGGTTTTCCTTACATAAATTTCGAGATACATTAACATTCTGTAGTGAGCTGCTATAACCATACTAATACGATGGAGACCTGTCTTGGCGTTTCTCATGCACCTAAATCGATTAAAGACATTTGTCACCCGCTCTCCCTCCAGGAGACTCTGGTTATAACTCCTTACAGGACTTTAGACGTACACTGATATATTTATATTTAGGTACTTTTTGAGACTTGTCTTCACTAGAATACCAACTGGTTTTTGAGAAATCAATAGGATCCGTTATTTAATAAATAACATAACTTGTGCTAGTTGACTAGGTTTATCGTTTTCGTTTATTGAGGATAATCCATTTGGAATTATAATTATAAAAAATGACCCAAAGTTATCGGCATTGGCAAAAATGGCCCTTCTTTTTGTAAATTAACAAATAAGACCCATGTTTGTCAAAAGGTGTCATAAGTGGTTCAAAACTAGGTGAATTGTCGAAAATGGCCCTTTTCTTCTAAAATGTTCATTTTAGACTTATATTTTTGAAAATACTCAAAAAGGCCATTGTTTATCCAAAATTTCATTTTGGTCCTTTAATAATTTAGATGTTCAATAATTCTTCAATTTTATTCCATTTTCCAAGATGGTCCTTATATATATATATATATATATATATATATATATATATATATATATATATATATATATATATATATATATATATATATATATATGGCCGAAAATGGTCCCAAAATATTAAGAATATTCCAATTTAACCATTTCCAAAATATTATGTTTAACCTTTGGTTTAAACAATTTTTGAAGCAAAACCTTATGATTCTTGATGTAACAATTTATGATTAATATTCCATAAACATACTAGTTTTTGTTTCTAACATATAATGGGTGATATATATATATATATATATATATATATATATATATATATATATATATATATATATATATAGTTCAAAACCTTGAGACTTGCCAAGACTCTCGAGTTCTTGAACCATTATGTGGAGTTCATAACTTTAAGCATATATATCATAACATACATGCATAAACAAGCAAATACACTTAGATTTCACAAGACCCTTGACTTGTATTCCCCTCGAAAAATAAAGAAAACTCAAAAGATAGGGGTATGAAGCTCACCTTGAGTTGGTTGATGAGTTGGTTGGAGTGATGAGGGTGAAAATCTCTAGTTTAAACACTTGGATGAGTTGAGGAACTTCCTTGGAAGAAATGTTATCCTAAGAGTTTCTCTCACCTATAATTATGGGTTTAAATAATATGAAACTATTTTGATTATATAAAATACTAGATGAGTGGAAGAACTTACTTACAAACTCTAAGGAAGACTTGAGAATGTTAGCCTTTAGCAAGATCCTTGTTCTTGCTCTTGAGAGGAATATTGGAGAGAATGTTAGCCTTTAGCAAGATTCTTGTTCTTGCTCATGAGGACAACCCACTCATGATTTCCATGAGGACAACACCGTACACTTCATCGACGCCCGAACAATAACAAGTAAAAAGGATAGTTCGTCACTTGCTTATGGTTGACTGTAGCTAACAATCACAAGTGGGGTTGTCAACCAGTATACTAATTATACACGACTTCCTCGCTCACACAGGAGTAACAGTTACAGTTCAGAGGATTTCCGCTAAGATCCCCAATCTTAGTTGATGAATACAATTACTCATGTAGACTTCGACGGCTTCCTATAGCTCTAACAACAAAAGCATTTTCGTGTCTAAAACCCTAAGTTACTAGACTATGCTTTTAAACATTACTCCTAACTTCACAACATTTAGGCAGTATAACGGCTATAACTTGAAGTAAAACCATGTTTTATCTTGACATAAAACCAATAACAATAACAAAATGTAATATACCAAGTTTTATCTTATCATAAAACTAACAATAACAACATTTATCATACCAAGTTTTATCTTAACATAAAACCAATAATAGCAAAATACTTTATAAATTAACATATAGAACTTCCGAATATAACTTCAGAACTATATCGTACACAACATATATATAGAATCCTAAGTATAACTCAAGATCTAAATTTGTATAATAACATGCTAATAAGTTGATAATAGTTGTATATATTCAAAATATTATATTTAGAACAACTATATCCCGATTAATATAACTGTCTATGTTGATATTAATACACTATCATATAGACATAATACTATCTTGTATACAATATTTAGCATGCGTTTTCCCCCGAAAATATCAGAAAGTGGGGCCGTGAAACTCACCCTAGTAGCGTGATTTTATGTAATCTAAGCAGAAACGGTCAGCGTACGAGGTCGTCGGGGCTCAGCATGCAAAATGGCCTCCAAAAACGAGATAGAGAGAAGAGTTTAGGTGTGAGAAGTGTTAAGGTTGAATTTACTATTTATAGGCTGATTTTTGGCCATTCACGACGTGAACCAAGCATTCTCACGTCGTGAGCTCGATCCTGCTCACTTCGTAGACCCGCCATTTGGTCCCTAGCTTCGGATGGTGTCCCTTTGACTCCTCACGACGTAAGTCAATCCTTGCTCACGTAGTGAACTTTTGGTTTATCACTTCGTAGACTTGCCATGCGCCTACTAGCTCCGAAATCTGGCCTTATGACTCCTCACCTCGTGAACATCTATGTTCACCTCGTGAGTTCAGTCAGATTAGGGTTTCTGACAGCTGAATCTTCGAAAGGTCGTAACTTTCACATACGAACTCCGTTTTTGACGTTCTTTATATGCACGCGTAGGTATTTACGAGTACTACAACTCTCTTTTAGACTCAAATAGCTAATTCTAAGTCTATTTTAAATTCCTCTTTTTATAGAGATTTATAGTGTTTGACTTATCATAACTTCTTCATGCGAAGTCAGATTCAGACGTTCTCTATATTTTTGGAATCGTATGGACGTATACTTTGAGTTGTATTATAAAGAAAGTTCATATTTGTATTAGCATTTACCATGAACTACATAGCACTCTTATCACATTACTAGTTTAACAAAATCACATTTACATGATTGGCATAATCACATGTGATTGTCTATTGACCTATTTTGACTGGTGTTACATTCTCCCCCCGTTAGAACAATTTCGTCCCGAAATTTATCTTATGGATGGGGTTTTGTCAAATAGTTGAGGGTATTTTTCTTTCATCTGATCTTCAAGTTCCCAAGTAAATTCAGGTCCTCGTAAAGAGTTCCATCGAACTTTCACTATGGGAATACGCCTTTGCTTTAATCGTTTGACTTCTCGATCCATGATCTCGATAGGTTCTTCTACAAAGTTGAGTTTTGTATTGACTTGTATCTCGCCAAGAGGTATAACAAGAGTGTCATCGGATAGACATCTTTTGAGATTTGATAAGTGAAAAACATCGTGTACATTACTTAACTCTTGAGGCAACTTAAGTTGGTATGCGACAGAACCAATTCTTGCTAGAATTTCAAAAGGTCCTATATACCGTGGATTTAATTTGCTTCGTTTCCCGAATCGAATTACGTCTTTCCAAGGAGAGACCTTCAGCATTACTTTATCTCCAACTTGGAATTCTAAAGGCTTACGTCTTACGTCAACATAGCTCTTTTGACGATCACGTGCAACCTTTAATCGATCCTTAATTTGCACGATCTTTTCGGTTGTCTCGTGGATTATTTCTGGTCCAGTACGTAAGGTATCGCCTGTACGTTCTCTGGTCATCTGCGTATCTCCAACCTCTGCCCAACATACTGGGGAACGACATTTTCGCCCATAAAGAGCCTCAAACGGTGCAGCCTTGATGCTGGTGTGATGATTATTGTTGTAGGAAAACTCAATTAACGGTAAATGAGTATCACACACATTTCCAAAGTCTATTACACAGGCTCAGAGCATATCTTCTAAAGTATGAATGGTTCTCTCACTCTGACCATCAGTCTGTGGATGGTAAGCTGTACTCATATCTAGACGTGTTCCTAAGGATTTTTGTAGAGATTGCCAAAATTGTGAAGTGAATCTACTATCTCAGTCAGAATTAATAGAATTTGGAACTCTATGCAATCTGACAATTTCCTTAAGATAAACTCTAGTCAGTTTCTCCATTTTGTCATTCTCCTTAATTGGTAAGAAATGGGCGGACTTAGTCAATCTATCGACTATTACCCAAATAGTGTCGAACCCACTAGGAGTTTTAGGTAACTTAGTGATGAAGTCCATTGATATCCACTCCCATTTCCATTCAAGTATTTCCGGTTGTTGAAGTAAACCTGAAGGCTTTTGATGTTCTGCCTTTACTCTAGAACAAGTCAAGAATTTGCTCACATAAGTAGCAATTTCTGCCTTCATGTTTGGCCACCAATAATGTACTTTTAAATCTAAGTACATTTTGTCAGAGCCCGGATGCACGGAATATCTGGACTTGTGGACTTCTTCTAAGACCAAGTCCCTGACTCCACCGAACTTAGGCGTCCAAATTCGGTTCATAAAGTTTCGCGTTCTGTCATCTTTTTGTATAAGTTGCTTTTCCATTCCTCGCAAAGCTTCATTCTTGATGTTTTCTTCTTTTAGAGCCTCAAGTTGAGCTTCTCTAATTTGTGCGGTAAAGTTAGAATGGATAGTTAAAGTTAATGCTCGTATCCGACGGAGTTTAATATATTCTTTCTAGCTCAAGGCATCTGCTACCACGTTTTCCTTTCCGGGATGATAACGAATATCACATTCGTAATCATCCAACAATTCAACCCATCTTCGTTGTCTCATATTAAGATCTTTTCAGTGCAAAAACTATAGCTCCCAATTCAAGATCACGGGTAGTGTAATTATTCTCATGCACCTTAAGTTGTCGTGATGCGTAGGCGATAACTTTTCCTCTTTGCATTAACACACATCCCAATCCTTGATTTGATGCATCGCAGTATACGACGAAATCTTATGTCCCATCTGGAAGGGATAGGATTGGTGCACTACACAATATTTGCTTCAGTTTCTGAAAAGCAGCTTCTTGTTTGTCTTCCCAGTTGAACTTTGTATCCTTCTGGGTTAATGTTGTAAGCGGCTTGGCTATTTTGGAGAAATTCTCTATGAATCTACGGTAATAGCCAGCAAGTCCTAGGAATTGACGCACTTCTGTTGGCGTCTTTGGTGCTTCCCAATCCTGATTGCTTCAACTTTGGATGGGTCAACATGAATTCCTTCGTTGCTAACTACATGACCTAAAAATTGTACTTCTCTAATCCAAAACTCACATTTGGAGAATTTGGCGTACCACTTTTCTTTTCTTAGTAGTTACAAGATTATTTGCAGGTGTTGACCATGTTCTTCTTTGGTTCGTGAATATATCAATATATCATCGATAAATACTATCACGAATTTATCCAAGTATGGTTTGCAAATACAATTCATAACATCCATAAACACTGCTGGGGCATTGGTCAATCCAAAAGACATAACTAAGAACTCATAATGACCATAACGAGTTCTAAATGCTGTTTTTGGAATGTCGTCTTCTTGTACTCTGAGTTGATGGTATCCTGATCTAAGATCTATCTTTGAGTAGTAGCTGGATCCTTGCAGTTGATCGAATAGATCATCAATTCTTGGAAGCGGATAACGATTCTTGATCGTTAGCTTGTTCAGCTCCCGATAATCAATACACATTCGAAAGGATCCGTCCTTCTTCTTGACAAACAAGATTGGTGCTCCCCAAGGTGAAAAACTTGGCCTAATAAAGCCTTTGTCAAGAAGTTCTTGTAGTTGGCTAGATAATTCCTGCATTTTGAATGGAGCCAACCGATAAGGAGATTTCACTACTGGTGCTGCTCCTGGAGGTAAGTCGATTCGAAACTCGACTTGTCGGACGGGTGGTATTCCAGGTAGATCTTCAGGAAATACGTCAGGGAAGTCACATACTTTAGGTATGTCCTTGATTTCTCTTGTCTTTCTCTTCTTATCTACAATGTGGGCTAAGAATGCACTACATTTCTTATGTAGATATTTCTGGATCTTGGTACAAGAGATGACTTTGAGGTTCTTCCCAGATTTATCACCATAGATAATCAGGGCTTCGCCGTTTGGTAAGGGTAGTCGTATAAATTCTCATGACATAGAATTTCGGCGTGGTGTGAAGATAACCAATTCATGCCAATTATGACATCAAAACTACCGATAGGCATTGGCATGAGGTTGACGCGAAAAAGGTAGTTATTAAGAGTTAACAGACAGTTTTCTAGGATTTCATGTGTTTTCTCGGTTTGACCATTAGTGATTTCTTTCGGTTGTATACTTTGTAAACTTTCTTTTATCTATTTATCTGCTTTATTTTCTCTTTCTCTTTTATTTTCAGACTTTCTTCGTTCATTCTTATTTATTTTTTTCTGTTTTTATTATTTTTTCAGAAAAATCAAAAATCCAAAAATATATTTATTTTATATTATTTCAAAATTAAAAAAATAGACTTTTGTTTGTGTGTATGGTTTGCTTGTTTCTGTTTTATTTACTAGGTATTGAGTATTTCATTGCTACATAATTTGGAGCTAGGGCAGGTATGACATTCTTATTTTGAACTAGTTAAGTGACCCTAGAAGCATGCTGCTGCATGTAGACTGAAGCCTCGATGACTATGAGTGAAGCCTTAATGAACCGATTATACCTATCGTTTCCTCCCAATCAGGCTGCTAAACTCACTCTAGTCCTGAGCTACCTTACTCTTCTCAAATGAGTTAGGAGTTTTCTGCTTTGTCACTTTTTTCTAGTAGAGGTACTTTCGGTTCTTTAACCCCCTCCTCTAAAATTCTCCATCAAATTTCATTTCATCAACGTAACCCTTGAGACTCTCAGACATAACCACTGAGGTTTATGGTTACACAATATCTGTGTTTATGATCTTAGATGCGTACACCACGTGCTAAGTGAAATCCAAAATCCAACACCTATAAAGAATTGACGGTGAATTTTAACATTCAAGCTCTCACTTATTATCTAAAGAAGTCTCATTTTATTTTTGAGTGATCTTGATGAAATTGTCTACAACCAAGGCATTTCTTCCCAAAAGATCCAGTTTAGTTTTTGTTTCTGAGATTTCTATCCCATTTCCTGTCACCTCATAATTTATCAAACCTACTTGTTCAACAGACCACATCGGTCTCACAAGTACTTCGGCCAACTTTCGGTGTTATGTTAAGTATCGAAGTTCGGTTGAATTTTAGCCACCCACTAGAGCCTATGTATGAAAATATGCCTTTCAATGTTTCTTAACAGACATTTGATCGTATTCTAACGGCAAACCAAACAAGCACTTCAAGTCTCTCTTGACTTTGAAGGAAGAGATTCGTGCCCGGTATCAGTTGCTTTATGTCTTATTTGACATCACTCACATCCCATACACATATTGATTTATTCCTTTTTCTTTGGCACACTCATGCATGAAAATCTTCATGATTTTCCAAAATTCTAGTACGTGATGCTTATGAGTTGTTTTATATGTACTTTTGGCTCTAACAGTTAAAAAGATTTAAAGAAGCGATTGTGGTATTATGTAACACGAATGAATAAAGGAACGGGCTAGTCGATCGGACAATACGTGTTTGTGGATAAGTTCAAAATTGGGCGCGTGAATTTGAAACGGCTCCTAATACCACGCCTGATGACGTCTATTGTCACACCCTGCTAAAGCGGAAACACGGGGCGTGGAAATACAAAGGGTTTCATAGCAAAAGTTAAATGACAACACCAACCATAGTATTAAAAATCATTACAAATTTACAATAGAATTGAACAACTTTTAAAATAATTACAATGTAAATTGAAATACAACACATGCGAATGCTCCTAAAAGTGATGTGTCCCTAAGTGCCACTTACTCGATGGTTCCTGAAAAAGCATGTAAAACGAGCGTCAACTATAAAAATAGTTGGTGAGTACTCATAGATTAAAATAAAATTGGTTTCAAGAATCGAAATAAAAGTTTCTATAAATAAAACTATATTGCTAAAATGAGTTTTCAATAATCGAAATAATATTCGTTGTTACCAGGAGCAAACAATTTCATTGCTAAAACAAGTATATAAGTTTTCAATAATAAAGGTTCGTTGCTATAATGAGAAACAAAGTTCATTGTTATAATTGATAAACGAGTTTATTGCCATAATAAATAACAAGTTTGTATGTGTATGAGCAAACAATGAGTTCTCAACCAAGCCTATGACTGAAGCCCTATCAAGATCTATCGTTCCATAGATTATATGGTATCATGCACTCCAGCAATCGGGCGAGTGAGGAGTTGTCAATTCCTAATAGAGCTATCCACAATGACCATTGGCTCAAAGAGTTAATGGTTGGAGTAAAGTGTAAGGGAAGGGACTTAAGACGATAAGTTCTCATGTTCCGTGTTGCATAGACATACATAGAGAAATATAGCAAAATATAGCAATCAAGTTTAATATAAATCAATTTAAATTCAACGAACAAATAATAGTTTTTCGGACATGCTTTTCCACCCCAAAACATAAAAACCGAAAATAAGGGAGTGCATGAATACTCACAATATGCAAAATATAGTTATCAAGTTTATACGAGTCAACTAAATATAATGAACATAAATAGTTTAGGACATGCTTTTCCACCCCAAAACATAAAAACTGAAAATAGGGGAGTCGTGAATACTCACAATATGCATTAAGATGATGCAAATGATGCATTGATCTACGCTCCACTGGTACCATTATCGTTTTCCTACAACGATGTTACACACTAATGAGTCCCTAATTGAAATCTAATACTAGTATACTTACTACTACAATAGAATTATGCCAATAATGTGTCAAAATTTAATATTGATAAGTTACAAACATTTTTCTATGAAAATTAAATTTCAAAGAATCAATTGTTATATAACAATTTAAGTGGAAAATTCTCATTATTGAAATGTTAATATTTAACATTTTAAGAGGTATTCCAATGATTACATATTCAAAAACTAAATCAATTTAGTTCTAAACTTTCCCAAACTTTGCATTACAGTTTTAATTGAAGTCAAAGACCTTAAGATAAATTTTCTTGACTTTTTGAGTTGTCTAATTATTTTTTACCATTTAATTCATTGAATAATCATAAAATCATGGAAAAATAGTAAAAAGCAAATAAAAATTACCAAACTTCAGATTTTGGTTCTAATTGCATTAAAAGACTTCCAGATAAATTTTCATGGTTTATAGATATGTATAACCAATTTTCTTATATTTAATTCTCTAAATAAATAAAAATTCATGAAAAATAGCAATCAGTTAAGAAAATTCCCCAAACTTCTTATATTACTGCCATTACACATACTTAAGCTGTGAAAAATATGAAAGATATTTTTCAATTAGTGTTACTATTTTTCCTTGTTTAATCCTCTTAAATAATCATTAATTGAATAATAATTATTAAACAGTTAAAGTAAATTACCAAAACTTTTGTACACTTCATTTACAGAGTAAATAATCTGGGAAAAATACCAAATGTGGTTTTGACTTAGGTTTAGGTCATGAATCTTCACCATTTTGTAACATGCAAGATGTTTTTGGTGAAAATCTACCACCATCATCATCAAAACTGAAGTTAATGAACATTCACAAAAATTTTCTAAGAGAATGGTGTAGAAGAACAACGAAATGCAAGAAAAACCTTTAAAACTAGAAAGAAAAGTGAAGGAGATTGAAGGATTTTCGTGATTACCATGAAGAACAACCCTAGAAGATGAAGATTTGAAGGTGAAGAGATGTTCTTGACTGGAGAATTTCGTGGTTTTAGAGAGGGAAAGAGAGAGTTTGAGTGTGGGAAATGGTGGAGTGTGAGAGAGAGTGTAGAGAGAGAGAGAAGTGAAGGAGATGGAGTGTATAAGTTTTCAATAATAAAGGTTCGTTGCTATAATCTAAAACAAGTATATAAGTTTTCAATAATAAAGGTTCGTTGCTATAATGAGAAACAAAGTTCATTGCTATAATTGATAAACGAGTTTATTGCCATAATAAATAACAAGTTTGTATGTGTATGAGCAAACAATGAGTTCTCAACCAAGCCTATGACTGAAGCCCTATCAAGATCTATCGTTCCATAGATTATATGGTATCATGCACTCCAGCAATCGGGCGAGTGAGGAGTTGTCAATTCCTAATAGAGCTATCCACAATGACCATTGGCTCAAAGAGTTAATGGTTGGAGTAAAGTGTAAGGGAAGGGACTTAAGACGATAAGTTCTCATGTTCCGTGTTGCATAGACATACATAGAGAAATATAGCAAAATATAGCAATCAAGTTTGATATAAATTAATTTAAATTCAACGAACAAATAATAGTTTTTCGGACATGCTTTTCCACCCCAAAACATAAAAACCGAAAATAAGGGAGTGCATGAATACTCACAATATGCAAAATATAGTTATCAAGTTTATACGAGTCAACTAAATATAATGAACATAAATAGTTTAGGACATGCTTTTCCACCCCAAAACATAAAAACTGAAAATAGGGGAGTCGTGAATACTCACAATATGCATTAAGATGATGCAAATGATGCATTGATCTACGCTCCACTGGTACCATTATCGTTTTCCTACAACGATGTTACACACTAATGAGTCCCTAATTGAAATCTAATACTAGTATACTTACTACTACAATAGAATTATGCCAATAATGTGTCAAAATTTAATATTGATAAGTTACAAACATTTTTCTATGAAAATTAAATTTCAAAGAATCAATTGTTATATAACAATTTAAGTGGAAAATTCTCATTATTGAAATGTTAATATTTAACATTTTAAGAGGTATTCCAATGATTACATATTCAAAAACTAAATCAATTTAGTTCTAAACTTTCCCAAACTTTGCATTTCAGTTTTAATTTAAGTCAAAGACCTTAAGATAAATTTTCTTGACTTTTTGAGTTGTCTAATTATTTTTTACCATTTAATTCATTGAATAATCATAAAATCATGGAAAAATAGTAAAAAGCAAATAAAAATTACCAAACTTCAGATTTTGGTTCTAATTGCATTAAAAGACTTCCAGATAAATTTTCATGGTTTATAGATATGTATAACCAATTTTCTTATATTTAATTCTCTAAATAAATAAAAATTCATGAAAAATAGCAATCAGTTAAGAAAATTCCCCAAACTTCTTATATTACTGCCATTACACATACTTAAGCTGTGAAAAATATAAAAGATATTTTTCAATTAGTGTTACTATTTTTCCTTGTTTAATCCTCTTAAATAATCATTAATTGAATAATAATTATTAAACAGTTAAAGTAAATTACCAAAACTTTTGTACACTTCATTTACAGAGTAAATAATCTGGGAAAAATACCAAATGTGGTTTTGACTTAGGTTTAGGTCATGAATCTTCACCATTTTGTAACATGCAAGATGTTTTTGGTGAAAATCTACCACCATCATCATCAAAACTGAAGTTAATGAACATTCACAAAAATTTTCTAAGAGAATGGTGTAGAAGAACAAGGAAATGCAAGAAAAACCTTTAAAACTAGAAAGAAAAGTGAAGGAGATTGAAGGATTTTCGTGATTACCATGAAGAACAACCCTAGAAGATGAAGATTTGAAGGTGAAGAGATGTTCTTGGCTGGAGAATTTCGTGGTTTTAGAGAGGGAAAGAGAGAGTTTGAGTGTGGGAAATGGTGGAGTGTGAGAGAGAAGTGAAGGAGATGGAGTGTGAGAGAGGAGTGATTATATGTTTTGGGAAGAGGGGAAGTATCTTGGGAAGAGGGTGGACGGTTTTGAGTGTAAAATGCCCTCCCTTTCTTTTAATTTTATAAAAAAATTCAATTCTTTTATAAAAATATCAAACTTTTTATAAAATATACACCCTAACCAAGTTTTTGCTCATGAAACCTTGATTTTTGACTTATAAATTTAGGGTAATTGTTAATGACTTAAATTTAATTTTCCTTAAATGCATTTTAATAATTTTAATAATTATAAGATCATATTATAAGTTTCATAATTATTTTTATAGAATTTTTAAGGTTAAAGTTTATAAATATGAGTTTTTATGGCTTTTAGGGTCTTGAGATTTTGTAAATCTTTGGATATCAAAATAAATAGAATATTTGAGACTTTAAATTATCTTATGGTATTATAACTCTTTTATAGTTACAAATAATGTTTGTAATTTATTTTTATCGGTTTATTGGCATTCTATGTAGTGATTCCGAGATTCAAGCGAAATTGAGGAATCAAGTATACTAGTCCTAGTTTTCAACTTTGACTTAAGTTTCTATGAGACTTTGAACTAACTTCTACTTCTAGGTCAAGTGCATGATGTGTGTATATGATTCATGAAATGTTGTTCGAGTCAAAGAGTGACCCAAATATGGATAGTCACTACAGTTAAGTAGTAGTAGAATTCACATATCAATGTGAAATCTAAGTACACTATCATTCGATCCTACTTGTTTCCAAGTTTCTAGTAGGTTATAACTTAGCTTCTAGTTACTAAGTCTATTATGTGTCGTGCCTATATGTGCAACTAAGTTTATTCAAATCTAGAACCGACTCGAATTTTGACGGTTGTCACATTCTCCCCCGGTTAAAAGAATTTTGTCCCGAAATTCAATTCGTGACGTATTCTATTAGAACTCAGTCGAATACAATTATATAGCTGGAGAGGTGGTGACTTTCAGTGTTCTTTGATTATTTCGGGTTTATTTCCTCAAAGGAAGAACCCAATTCTTTAGCTATAATCAAAGTAATGTTTCCATAATTCGAGTTCTACCGTCTAGATTGCGAGAAATTAGGATCATGGAAATCATGATCCGACCATGGCGAACTAGTTGAAAAGATTATCTAGTTAGATATTATCTAACTTAAAAGAACGTTATATGTTTTGCTGAAGCACCAACTGCATTGAGCGTTAAATCCGCATTGATCCTCAAGTCACATTCTAAATTAGCACTAACTGTGAATTCGCCGCCTAATAAAGAAGAGATTAGGAACAATTTGTTCACTTCCGGGTTGGCTACTATATCTTGAAAATATATATTCCGAAATAAGAAGGGGTAACACGAATGAAAGGGAAGCGATCGAGGGTAAGTTCCTAAAAATACGTACTAAGGGTAGGCAACGAAGTTTTGGTACATCTCAAATGTAAAGGCTATTTAAGTATCGTCTACAAAATAAATTACGAAAGTATTGAGGATCTCCGAGGCTATAATTACTACTACGGTTACTCTTACAATAATAGAACTATATTCGAAGAATATATATATTTAGAGAGTCAATGTTGCATATGGAGGCGATTAAATCACATTATGTAGATAGCATTTTAAGTGTTTAGAAGTGATAAAAATCTCACTGTTATCAAAATGTGTGTTTAGAAATGATAATTAATCTCACTATTATCAAAATATGTAATAATTCCAAGATAATGAAAATACATGTTTGGCGATCAAACGAAGTAGTAAAATAATATAAAGATTAATTAAGGTTGCAGGTTTAAGTCATCAATAAGGGAATTTATACAAAATATTTTGATTACTCTTTTGAAAAATTGTCTAATTGTCTAAGTCAGGACAAATTCAAGCTTACGGGCAGACTATTTATGAAAACAAAGTTGAGAGTTTAGGAACTCACTGAAAATTACAAAGTAGAATGTTATTTTAAGAAATGTGCAAAAATATCGATCATTGAAAATAGTGGATTCTTAATTTAGTGTTTCTACAAAAACAATCATTTAGAGAATATGTAATAGTAAGTTGATGTATTTAAAGAAAAGAAAAAGCATAAGAATACATATCCTTCACATATATTTTTCGAATATAGAAAAATTATAAGCATAAGGGTATTCATCTTGTGTATTACTTATAAGGAAAAATATAATGAAACTTGCATTTTAAATCAAGTTTCTGAATTTAGAACGAAAGAGCAAATGTAAATAAGGATTACTGGTTTATTGTAGATTTCAAAATAAAAACAAGATGTATATGGTAAAAAGCGTAATTGAATATATCAAAGTTGACTAAATCAAAATTATGCCTCACAACTATACACGTATTAATCACTCAAAACGAAAGGGTAGGCTTCTAGTCTTTATGTATACGAACATGATACCAGGAGAAGTAAAATAGATAGAAACAAAGTTAGAAAATGTATTATGTTAATATTATGGCGTGCGAGATCTAAAATCAGAAGGAGAGCAAGAAATAAAGTTCGGGGGAAAGAAAAAGGAAGGTAGCGGCGGCAATGATTGTTGTTGTTAAAATTATAAGAACAATACCTATAGGTAGATTTAAAACCAGGTTGAGATATATTTCAAGCTTCAATATTTGATGTATATTGATGATTAAATAAACATATGGGAGTTTTAAAGTGTTTGCTAAGGATTGCTAAAAATTCACGAGTTATCTATTAAGTTAAACTCCATTTGTGAAAAAGAAGAAACACTAAAACTTGTAATTGAAATTCCGACAGCTTTGACCTTTTTGACTGGAGTCCAACAATGGTTAAAACGGATAAGGTAAAGACTTAACATATTTAGATGAATAATTGTGCATTGTCGAAAGTGCGCCACTGGAAATTTAAAAGTGAACACTAAGTTTTGCAATGCTTTATATTTTAGAATCTTTATAGATTATAAAACTATATTGAAGCAAAGTACACAAATAAGGTATGTTTTGAATTACAAGCGTTAAATATGTCTTATAAACATGTTTGAAGTAGACATTTGCATAAATATCATGTTGTGTTTTCGAGAAAACACATTAAAGTAAATTACAATTCCTAAATGAGAAAGCGGTTAAATGTGTCAAAGCAAAAGTGGTTTGGAAAATTCGAGGACGCTTTTACATATAATAGGACTTCAATGTTATATGTTTAAGTTTTATAGAATAGAGTTTAAACACTTTTATAAAAGAAAATGTTTCTAAGTTTTTCGAAAACGTGTCAAAATGGTAAGCAAGGTTTAAAATGGTTTATATGCCCTTAAAAACACATCTATCCATTGAAATGAATTTGAAATGGATTTGAAATAAAATTGAAATAGCAAGGTTAAAACCAATAATGGTTAAATTGAGTTTTGAAGAAAAGTGTTAAGTTAAAGCAAGTTGTCAAAAGATTTTTAGCGAGAATATTGCTTACATTGTTAAGAAATGTCTACTAAGTTGATTGAAGTGGTTATAAAATATTTTATTGATGATAAATAAAATCGATGAAGCGAAATAATTTTTCGATGGAAGATTAAGAAGTAAGGAATAAGTATATTAGTGTAGCTGATCGTACCTAAATACTAAGGCGAGTACAAGGCGAGTATAAGACGAGTACCGATGTCTTTTTCCCTAAGATAAAGGGCAAGAAAATTGTTTGAAAAACGTTTTATGGTGTCAATGCAGTTTCGTGGCCTTTTATAGAGGTCAAAGGGATATCCTATGTTAAGTTTTAACCTGAAGGTGGAAACAACCTAAAGCTAAATCGTAGCGTAGTAATAAGGTCTCACGTATTAGTAGCAATAGGTTAAACCTTTGTGTCTCCTTATGAGTCGAATCCGGAATGCCCACCAATGGTATCCAAGTGATTACTTAGAAACGACTCATCTACCTCCTTACGCGATGCTCCAATTTTCATCCATGTCAGTATCAGAACGATTTCCTAATTGTAACTCTAGTACGAAGACGATGAAGAGGTATTGAGGAATAATTGGTATAGGTTTCGACTTAAGATTATTACTAGTGTATATCTAGCTACTAACCTTACATCTAAAGTGAATAGCTACCGAGGAATACCCATTATCAGTACTAAGTGCATTGCTCCTGGAGTGGCTAGTGATACAACCTAAGTGGTTAACCTATCACTTGATAAGGGATATGAGTATTTCTAAATAAAGGCATTGTTATAAAAGTGCACTTTGTTTCTAAGTGTATCTAGATGAATGCCTATAATATGCAATGTCCGTACGCACACCGAAATTTTTTTTTTCAAAAGTTTAAGTTGAAAACTGTTTTAAACAAAATTCTACTATAACCGTTTCCAGCCTCGCATTAATTTTCCTTAATTAAGCATAGTTGGCCAGGCTATACTTAATTAAAGTCTAATAATGTGTACTCGAATTAGTTATACTAGTAGTATGTTCAGTATTTTAAAAACATTTTGAAATTTTTTTGCTATAGTTGTGGTTCTCCAAAGGAAAACCGGTATTCTCTATAACCTTCGGCTCTGATACCATTTTCTGTCACACCCCGCTAAAGCGGAAACACAGGGCGTGGCAGTACAAAGGGTTTCATACCAAAAGTTAAAAGACAACACCAACCATAGTATTAAAAATAATTACAAATTTACAATAGAATTGAACAACTTTTAAAAGAATTACAATGTAAATTGAAATACAACACATGCGAATGCTCCTAAAAGTGATGTGTCCCTAAGTGCCACTTACTCGATGGTTCCTGAAAAAGCATGTAAAACGAGCGTCAACTATAAAAATAGTTGGTGAGTACTCATAGATTAAAATAAAATTGGTTTCAAGAATCGAAATAAAAGTTTCTATAAATAAAACTATATTGCTAAAATGAGTTTTCAAGAATCGAAATAATATTCGTTGTTACCAGGAGCAAACAATTTCATTGCTAAAACAAGTATATAAGTTTTCAATAATAAAGGTTCGTTGCTATAATGAGAAACAAAGTTCATTGCTATAATTGATAAACGTGTTTATTGCCATAATAAATAACAAGTTTGTATGTGTATGAGCAAACAATGAGTTCTCAACCAAGCCTATGACTGAAGCCCTATCAAGATCTATGCTTATCGTTCCATAGATTATATGGTATCATGCACTCCAGCAATCGGGCGAGTGAGGAGTTGTCAATTCCTAATAGCGCTATCCACAATGACCATTGGCTCAAAGAGTTAATGGTTGGAGTAAAGTTTAAGGGAAGGGACTTAAGACGATAAGTTCTCATGTTCCGTGTTGCATAGACATACATAGAGAAATATAGCAAAATATAGCAATCAAGTTTGATACAAATCAACTTAAATTCAACGAACAAATAATAGTTTTTCGGACATGCTTTTCCACCCCAAAACATAAAAACCGAAAATAAGGGAGTGCGTGAATACTCACAATATGCAAAATATAGTTATCAAGTTTATACGAGTCAACTAAATATAATGAACATAAATAGTTTACGACATGCTTTTCCACCCCAAAACATAAAAACTGAAAATAGGGGAGTCGTGAATACTCACAATATTAATTGAGATGATGCAAATGATGCATTGATCTACGCTCCACTGGTACCATTATCGTTTTCCTACAACGATGTTACACACTAATGAGTCCCTAATTGAAATCTAATACTAGTACACTTACTACTACAATAGAATTATGCCAATAATGTGTCAAAATTTAATATTGATAAGTTACAAACATTTTTCTGTGAAAATTAAATTTCAAAGAATCATCTGTTATATAACAATTTAAGTGGAAAATTCCCATTATTGAAATGTTAATATTTAACATTTTAAGAGGTATTCCAATGATTAAATATTCAAAAACTAAATCAATTTAGTTCTAAACTTTCCCAAACTTTGCATTTTAGTTTTAATTGAAGTCAAAGACCTTAAGATAAATGTTCTTGACTTTTTGAGTTGTCTAATTATTTTTCACCATTTAATTCCTTGAATAATCATAAAATCATGGAAAAATAGTAAAAAGTTAATACAAATTACCAAACTTCAGATTTTGGTTCTAACTACATTAAAAGACTTCCAGATAAATTTTCATAGTTTATAGATATGTATAACCAATTTTCTTATATTTAATCCTCTAAATAGATAAAAATTCATGAAAAATAGCAATCAGTTAAGAAAATTTCCTAAATTTTTTATATTACTGCCATTACACATACTTAAGCTGGGAAAAATATAAAAATGGATTTATAAAATGTTTAACCCAATTTTATGATTTTTGTGAATTTATTCTAATAAAAATGGAGATAAATAGAAAACAGTTTCCAAAATTGTCCAAAGTTTTTGTAACACTATTATTACATATATAGAAGCTGTGAAAAATATAAAAGATATTTTTCAATTAGTGTTGCTATTTTTCCTTGTTTAATCCTCTTAAATAATCATTAATTGAATAATAATTATTAACCAGTTAAAGTAAATTACCAAAAATTTTGTACACTTCATTTACAGAGTAAATAATCTGGGAAAAATACCAAATGTGGTTTTTATATATTGAAATCCGATTTTGTGGATTTAAGTGTATTTAATCTTAGAAAATAGGAGAAAAATAGTATACTGAGTAGAAAACTCTTCAAAATTTTTATTTAAAGTTCTAATATATTTTAAGGTCTTCTGGTAAATTTTCATGAATTTTGGATGAGCAGAACTATTTGTCCTGTTTTTAGTCCATTATATACACAAAAATCGGGGAAAAATAGGAATGCATTATGAAAAATTCTGAAAATATTTTTTTAAGTCTTAATGGTAGGGTAGGAGCTGCGAAAATTATTAGATAGCCTTTTCAAATTGTCTACGGTGGTTTTATGATTTATTGGAGCTAAACAAAAAGAAAATTCAAAACCACGCTAAACAGTAACAAAAATCGATGAAACTTAATGAGAAGTCTTTATTTAGCATAGGGGTCATCCATGAATTTACCTATTATGATTTATAGACCTAAGAAAGTATTTTATATGATTTATTGATCTATTTTATTGAATTAATTATAATAATTTGAGAAAAATGAATTATTCTCTGGAAATTTACAGATCATCTTATCTTGTTGATGGGAATCTGGGAAAATCGGATTTGGTCAGAAAAGGAGTTTTAGATATTTATTTGGAAATAAATCCTTCATGAACATATTTGAAAGCTTTTAACAACATACTTTGATGATCTAGCTTCTAAGCTTGAAGATCATCACATGCATGTTTGTTTGAAGTTCATTCATGAGTTTGAAATGTTTAAAATTCGTTTTTGAAAGAAAACTTTGGATGCATGTGGTGATTTTCCACCAAAATGTGTAGAAAAGTGCATTTCCATGGTTTTGACTTAGGTTTAGGTCATGAATCTTCACCATTTTGTAACATGCAAGATGTTTTTGGTGAAAATCTACCACCATCATCATCAAAACTGAAGTTAATGAACATTCACAAAAATTTTCTAAGAGAATGGTGTAGAAGAACAAGGAAATGCAAGAAAAACCTTTAAAACTAGAAAGAAAAGTGAAGGAGATTGAAGGATTTTCGTGATTACCATGAAGAACAACCCTAGAAGATGAAGATTTGAAGGTGAAGATATGTTCTTGGCTGGAGAATTTCGTGGTTTTAGAGAGGGAAAGAGAGAGTTTGAGTGTGGTAAATGGTGGAGTGTGAGAGAGAGTGTAGAGAGAGAGAGAAGTGAAGGAGATGGAGTGTGAGAGAGGAGTGATTATATGTTTTGGGAAGAGGGGAAGTATCTTGGGAAGAGGGTGGACGGTTTTGAGTGTAAAATGCTCTCCCTCTCTTTTAATTTTATAAAAAAAATTCAATTCTTTTATAAAAATATCAAACTTTTTATAAAATATACATTCTAACCAAGTTTTTGCTCATGAAACCTTGATTTTTGACTTATAAATTTAGGGTAATTGTTAATGACTTAAATTTTATTTTCCTTAAATGCATTTTCATAATTTTAATTATTGTAAGATCATATTATAAGTTTCATAATTATTTTTATAGAATTTTTAAGGTTAAAGTTTATAAATATGAGTTTTTATGGCTTTTAGGGTCTTGAGATTTTGTAAATCTTTGGATATCAAAATAAATAGAATATTTGAGACTTTAAATTATCTTATGGTATTATAACTCTTTTATAGTTATAAATAATGTTTGTAATTTATTTTTATCGGTTTATTGGCATTCTATGTAGTGATTCCAAGATTCAAGCGAAATTGAGGAATCAAGTATACTAGTCCTAGTTTTCAACTTTGACTTAAGTTTCTATGAGACTTTGAACTAACTTCTACTTCTAGGTCAAGTGCATTGTCACACCCCGATCCTTGTCGGAATCGATCGAGGCGTGATATATTGTTCAAAGTCTCATGACAACTATGTTATAATATGATTAGATTCAATTAAGTACTAAGTATGCAAACAAGATCCACAACATACAAATACAAATCCAAATATGAACAACATTTATTACATCAAATTTAAATAGTCTTGTGGATTTCTAAGGCACAACCTATTTTTCATCAACTTCATTCTTCAAATCTGCATCATGGGTAAAAACAGGTCAACTACGAGAGTTAGTGAGTAATCTAATTTTAGTAGAGAAAATTGTGAAGTTTGAACCTTTATAATTGGAAATTTGTTTTTTTTTTTGAAGTCGGCAAACAATTGTATTTGAGATAACGGTTTATATATCAAAAATTGATTAACAAATGATAACAACAACAATAAGTCCTCACCCTATATATACATATGTATATATATATATATATATATATATATATATATATATATAATATATATAGGATGGAGCATCTAATCATCATACACACTCAACCACGTGCGATCAATCACCTTAGCGTCCCAAGGCGGGGTGGTCAATCCAATAGCGCTATTATTGTCCATAACGTACCTCAAGAATACGGGCATAGTCATGGAGATTAGACTAAAAATGATAATGCACTACAAGTACATGTAGCGTAAACAAACAATAGTTATACAATTAATGACTCACGTATAAATGTCCCAACAATGTCTCAATTGTGATAAAAAAATAAAATGAAGTTGGAACATATTAGAACCACATGATACACCCCAAAAGTATTGAAAATTATAAAATATGGGGTAGATTACTCACTTTAGTCCCAAAACGAAATGCGTGTGTCGTACGATAGACGATTCGGGTCAAAATGGTGTAGAACCTAATATAATTAATAGTTTTGGTTTAGGAACTGCTAAACGAGAATGGAGTATTAATACAAATAATTAGACACATATTCTTATATTAGATGAATTAACAATAATTCATTTTGATTATAATATTAAGGTATTTATTTGTTAAATGAATTTTAAATTGAATTACTTACTTTGCATAATTAATTTATATTTTCAATTTAGGCCAGATTTTAATAATTTCTTATTAAAATAATAACTTGCCCAATTATAATTATTTACAGATTTTAACAATTATTTATATGAAATAATCATTAAAATGCATTTTTACATGCTTAAATACTTAGGAAAATAGTTTTAAATAGTAAACAGTATTGAAAAATTATGAAATTATTAGGAAATGATTATTTCATACAATATGAATTACTGTAAAATTTGTATATTTTTCTGAACTGTTTTAGTATTTATTTAATATTTTAATGATTAAACAACACAAAATTCTGGAAAAATAGTAAATGATTCTCAAAAAATCTGTAAAATTAACCATAGTTTTATAACATGATGTAGAGATCAGTGTATAATTTTCAGATATTTGTGACTATGGGAAGTATTTTTTATATATTTCATTATTAATTAATCAATAAAATCATAATTAATAGTAAAAAGTAATATAAATGCATGAAACTTCATATATCATCTTTAATCAGTATACAGGTCATCCCAGAATTTTCTCAGAATTTATTGAATGCAACAAGTATTTTATGTGAATTATTGCCCTACTTTATTGAAATAATTATGATAATTCGATAAAAATAAGTTATTTTCTAAAAATTTCCAGAACTTCTTATTTTATTGATGTTATTCTGACAAAAATCAGGTTTATGAAAAAAATGAGTTTTAGATATTTTTGTGGATTTAATTTTTTTTTGTATGAATTTGAAACTTTTAACAACATACCTTGATGAATGCTTCAAGAGGGATGAAGATTTGAGTATAATAGATTGTTCTTGGATGGAATATGAGTATTCTTGGAGGAAATTTCGAGATTGAGAGTGAGAGAAAGAATAGACAATGTTTAAGTGGTGAAGATAATAATGTGTTGGGAGAAAAATGAAAGGAAAGTGGATGGGAGGTGTGAGTGGGAGACCATGGGAATAATCTTTTTGCTTTTGGTGGTCTTCATAATTTCCCACTAACACAAGCATCTTTTGCATAATTAATATAAGAGTTTTATAAAATTTAATGTAAAGTTTATAAAAATAGAGTTTTATAAAATTTAATGTAAAGTTTATAAAAATGGAGTTTTATAAAAGATAGGTTATGATTTGATTATAACAATCTACTTTGATTTGAAGTTTAATTATAGCATTCAAGTTTGATTCTTTTAATTTAATTAGAGCATTATACTTTGATTTGATTTTAATATGGTATCATAATTTAATTTGATTATAGTTATAACGTTGTACTATACTATGTTGCTATTAACGTCAATTTATATCGTAGTGTATGGGTTTTGATCCTATTAGCGTCAAGTAATCTTGAGTAGGATTTGAATGAGATTGAGAGAGGTTTCGTTTGTGATCTTTTTGAGTGTCCGGCTTCGCAACGCAAGGTCCATAGACCCCGTTAAGCCATGATTTAGTGTCCTACACAATCCCGATGATTGTGCAATAGTGTTTTATCGCTTTGGTTCATTGTTTAGCACTGTTAAGGCTAAGGAAAATCAAACACATGAACTTTCCAAATGATGTTTTCTCATTAAAATAGCGAATTGTACAGTGATTACATAACGTAAACCCTATCATACAAGGGTTAATGGAGTTGACCGGTTTGACTAGTTGACTTTGTTTGACTTTGACTTGACCGAAATTTGATGGTTGTCACATCATCCCCCCGTTAGAGGGAATTTCGTCCCGAAATTTGCATTTTGATTGGGACTTCAAGAGTTTGGAAAAAGATGTGGAAAACTTTTCGTAGTACAAGAAATTGATTATGGTGAGGAACAACCCTCCTGATGTCACATGATGACCTTGGAAATTTCTTATTGTAACTTGAACTGAGTCAATTTAAAAGGAGTTTATTGTTTTAGGATGATAGAGTATTCTATGTGTGCTTTTATACTCCCTGTTTTATCCTTGGTATTACCACTATGAATATTTTATAACGTAGTTAGCGAGTTCCATCATTACGAATGTTTCAACAAATTTTGACGAAATTTGCATTATAAGTCCTACAAGTTCTTTTATAGTCGATTGACGTAAACTAGTCGTATATCATTAAAATTGCAAGGGCATTTTGGATGGGTGACCCCGCCTTAAGCCCATAACCAAACAAGGAACAGGGAATGAGGCAGAATCACACATTCTAAGTCCATAGAATCTTAATGATATATGACCATAATGTTTACACTAGCCCTCATAGATTCCAGGGGCGTAGTATTATTTGGGCCAGGAGTAGGAATTGTAGTTCAAAATAAAATTGTTATAAGCCTGCTATCTTCAAACTTGGGCTTTGGCCCCTCCCGATTCCCAATCAGAATGGTCCAATACTCTTGCCCGATCCAAGTCGAGAGTTTATTCATGTGGCTTGAGCTTAGGCTTGGGTCTTAGAGAAAGAGGCAATGCGTCAGGCTGGCTTCACAGAGCTGCAAAAACTCTTCTCTCTCGACAGTGGATAGATAACATGCCTCGGCTCTTCAGGCCCACATTGCCTACTGGGCCAACTCAAATGAACATCCACTTTGTTACCCCACTTGGGTTATAGGCAAGTGTTACCAAGCCCGGTATCAAGAAATCAAAATCGATTCATCCCTATTTGCCCAATTCGCTGCCTATCTCGCCTGCTGTTCGTTTCTCGCTGTCTCGCCAAGTCAGTCGCCTGGTCTCACTCTCGCCAATCGCCATCGCCTAATGCCCAAATCCCTATTCACACTTCACAGAAATCAGGTATGTAATCCCGAGACCCATATCCTGTTCAGCTGTTCTTTCTTTTCTGATTGTAAGATTGTTGATTGTTGGTGTTGGCGTATTGCACTGCTGCTGCTGTTTTCAGTCAATCCGTTGCCTATTTATGCGTTACTACTGTCTTACTGAGTTTCTTTTTAAGTTGGCTGTCATTTGTGATTTGGCGATTTTCCAATTTGATTTATAAGTTATGAACTTATAGATTTGGTTATTGTTAAATGAGTTATTGGTTATTGTTCAAATTTTGATTTTGATTTTTTTTTTTTTTTGTTAATTTCAGTTTATAATATTTTCGGCCCCCCTCCCCCAAGTTAATTGTTCAAGCTCCGCTACTGATAGATTCACTGGTAAAAACCCTGAGTTTTTACATAGATGATAAGACTTATTTGGGTTTTGCCGTGTTCCCAAGATTCATGGTTTATAGACTTGAATAGATGCTAGTTTTAGTAATAAAAAGAAATTTAGAATTTAAATGTCGATGTTAGATGCTTGTACAGATATTTAAGGGGTTAAAAAAATAAAGTTTTATTAGTTACCTATAGCGACACTCAAGTCATAATTTTCATGTGTGAAGACTTGGAGTACTTTCTAATGAAAAGTGTGCTACTGGGGAAATTCGAAACTGGTACGTAGCTTCAAAGTCAAGAATATGCAGTAGGCATGTGATGCATTAAATGCATGAGGCACAAAAGTCCTAATTTGCAGCAACATATACGTATATGTGTGTGAATTGAAGAAGAAGGTTACGGCTCAAAGACCATTCATTTCCTCTTTATTTTTTATTTATTACTCCTCCCACTTACCTTATATAAATCATCACAGAAGAAGGTAACGGCTCAAAGACCATTCATTTCCTCTTTATTTGTTATTTAGTACTTCTCCCACTTCCCTTATATAAATCATCACAGAATAAGGTTACGGCTCAAAGACCATTCATTTCCTCTTTATTTGTTATTCGTTACTTCTCCCACTTCCCTTATATAAATCAGCACATTCTTACCGCGACTCTTTAACTTCTCCCTCACAAATGGATCCGCCTGCAGATCATCAAAACCCCATAGATGACCTCGATCGGTTTCAATACTTTGATCATCAGGATCTGTTCAGGTATATATAAATGTCACTCATTACACCATCTTTCGCACAGAAAAGTGATTTTGTTTATATTGATCAAAACATGGTTTGATTTTTGCAGTGGTGACCTGCTCAACCATCAGGATTTCGAGTTGTCGGAAAAATCGCATGAAGTGCTCGATCAGAATGTTTCCACAGTACTTAACAAAGATCAAAACATCATTTCTAGTAATGAGTTTCATGATCTTGATCCCCTTGAAGACCCCCTTGAAGATATCAGCTTATGGGATTGCTGGGAGGATGGTAATTTACCATTGGTTAGTTTCAGTGAAGATTGTAAATCCGGTGGTGAGGCTATAGGTAGTTCTAGTGCTGCCACCACTGATCACGGTGACCGGAAGGTGGCAAATAGATTAAGACCATTGGAGTTTGAAGAGATAGCGAAGTACTTTGAGATGCCGATAATCATGGCAGCAAAGGAACTAGGGATAGGGTCAACATTGTTGAAGAAAAGATGCAGAGAGCTAAACATAAACAGATGGCCTCATAGAAAACTTAAGAGCCTTCAATCCCTCATTCAAAATGCCAAGGTAAACTACGATAATAACCTTCTATACATTACTCATGCATGTATGCATGCACTTGGTAACCAAAGTAGTTTTGGTATTTTCTAAAATTTTAATTATTAGTTTCTTTATAACATAAACATAGGCCCTAGGCATATGCCACATCGAATCAATTGTTTTACTACGATTTCTGATTTATATTTACATAAACTTAATTCATTGTAAATTTTATGAACTCACACGAAAAATATATTGCATCTACCTAAAAAAAATAGGAGTTGGGATTAAAGGAGGAGGTAGAGACGTTAGCAGGGCACAAGAAGATGATGGAGAAATTGCCAGGTATGGAATTGACAGAAAGAACAAAGAAGCTTAGGCAAGCTTGCTTCAAAGCTATTTATAAGAAGAGAGGACTTAACAATCCTTAGTCCTTACCTTTTCTTTTAGCCATTTTGTTATAATTAGTGGATTTTAATCTACATTGTATGTGTTTTTCTCTTGATAGATTGATACCCTTTTTAGTTTCATTGTGTTTGTCTATTGATTTTTAATGCAGAAAAGTTTGTATAATTTGGGTATTATAGTTTGTATTATGTATCTAGCTATATTCTAGATTGCCGACACGACTACGCTGACGACTCTATACCAGAGGTCTATATAAATAGACTTATGAATTTAGTAGGAATAACTTGATTATAATCTTGTGATTTGTTCCATGTCTGATCCACTCCTAAGATTCACTCGACATGCCCCCAGTTATGTGTAATTAAAATTTTATTAGACTGTTGATCCAAATGAGTCTACCCTAAGTCCACAACCAAACAAGGAACATGTCAACTATGAGAAACACGCATATGGACTTGTGAGTTATTTGTAAATTGATTATGGAAATAAAGTTTTTAGACATTGTTGGGTAAAATAATTGTAAAACACTTGTTGGGCCATGGTTAGGAGTGTTGGGCACCTTTTGGGCTTTCCATGATTACTAAATGTGAAACATGTAGCACTTGTGTGGGCCCCCACAAAACTAAGTTTTCACATTTCTTTCCCACTTCTAGGCCCATTAGGGAACTTAATAGTCCAATGAGTTGGCCATTTTAGAGTGTATCCTTTCGGATACGTTTGATAAGGTCGGGTATTTTGATGGCTCAAAAGTAATGTGAATGACGCGTTTTGGCCTATAGGTTTGGGAACTCTCGCCTTTGGTCCCCAGATAAGCAAACTGGTCCCTCGGTTGATTGGGATGTATACGAATGCTTACCTAGTCAGGACTTTCGGGCTACCGGCACCTCCCCCTTCCAGTTACTACGCGTCCATTACTATGATCCTACCCAACTAGAGTGGATGACTTTGAATTTCTATGAGCTATAAGGAATACATATATGTATATACATTTTGTTAAACAACTTGAGTATGTGTGTGATTTTCAGAGAAAGTGGAGAATATTCACAAGTGTATGCACACATATAAGTGTCAGGAGTAATACGTATGCACATAAGGGAGCAATTAACACACAAAGGTATTCCTAGGATTTTCTAAGTGCGAATTGCATGCAGTTGTGTGTGCATTTTATAAACTAGCATACGAGAGGACCCTAGAGGCTATAGACTAGGTCAAGGCAATTAACCTAATTCCCTATAGTCAAGGGCTCTGATACCAATCTGTCACACCCCGATCCTTGTCGGAATCGATCGAGGCGTGATATATTGTTCAAAGTCTCATGACAACTATGTTATAATATGATTAGATTCAATTAAGTACTAAGTATGCAAACAAGAGCCACAACATACAAATACAAATCCAAATATGAACAACATTTATTACATCAAATTTAAATAGTCTTGTGGATTTCTAAGGCACAACCTATTTTTCATCAACTTCATTCTTCAAATCTGCATCATGGGTAAAAACAGGTCAACTACGAGAGTTAGTGAGTAATCTAATTTTAGTAGAGAAAATTGTGAAGTTGGAACCTTTATAATTGGAAATTTGTTTTCTTTTGAAGTCGGCAAACAATTGTATTTGAGATAACGGTTTATATATCAAAAATTGATTAACAAATGATAACAACAACAATAAGTCCTCACCCTATATATACATATGTATATATATATATATATATATATATATATATAAATATATATAGGATGGAGCATCTAATCATCATACACACTCAACCACGTGCGATCAATCACCTTAGCGTCCCAAGGCGGGGTGGTCAACCCAATAGCGCTATTATTGTCCATAACGTACCTCAAGAATACGGGCATAGTCATGGCGATTAGACTAAAAATGATAATGCACTACAAGTACATGTAGCGTAAACAAACAATAGTTATACAATTAATGACTCACGTATAAATGTCCCAACAATGTCTCAATTGTGATAAAAAAATAAAATGAAGTTGGAACATATTAGAACCACATGATACACCCCAAAAGTATTGAAAATTATAAAATATGGGGTAGATTACTCACTTTAGTCCCAAAACGAAATGCGTGTGTCGTACGATAGACGATTCGGGTCAAAATGGCGTAGAACCTAATATAATTAATAGTTTTGGTTTAGGAACTGCTAAACGAGAATGGAGTATTAATACAAATAATTAGACACATATTCTTATATTAGATGAATTAACAATAATTCATTTTGATTATAATATTAAGGTATTTATTTGTTAAATGAATTTTAAATTGAATTACTTACTTTGCATAATTAATTTATATTTTCAATTTAGGCCAGATTTTAATAATTTCTTATTAAAATAATAACTTGCCCAATTATAATTATTTACAGATTTTAACAATTATTTATATGAAATAATCATTAAAATGCATTTTTACATGCTTAAATACTTAGGAAAATAGTTTTAAATAATAAACAGTATTGAAAAATTATGAAATTATTAGGAAATCATTATTTCATACAATATGAATTACTGTAAAATTTGTATATTTTTCTGAACTGTTTTAGTATTTATTTAATATTTTAATGATTAAACAACACAAAATTCGGGAAAAATAGTAAATGATTCTCAAAAAATCTGTAAAATTAACCATAGTTTTACAACATGATGTAGAGATCAGTGTATAATTTTCAGATATTTGTGACTATGGGAAGTATTTTTTATATATTTCATTATTAATTAATCAATAAAATCATAATTAAAAGTAAAAAGTAATATAAATGCATGAAACTTCATATATCATGTTTAATCAGTATACAGGTCATCCCAGAATTTTCTCAGAATTTATTGAATGCAACAAGTATTTTATGTGAATTATTGCCCTACTTTATTGAAATAATTATGATAATTCAATAAAAATAAGTTATTTTCTGAAAATTTCCAGAACTTCTTATTTTATTGATGTTATTCTGAGAAAAATCAGGTTTATGAACAAAATGAGTTTTAGATATTTTTGTGGATTTAATTTGTTTTTTGTATGAATTTGAAACTTTTAACAACATACCTTGATGAATGCTTCAAGAGGGATGAAGATTTGAGTATAATAGATTGTTCTTGGATGGAATATGAGTATTCTTGGAGGAAATTTCGAGATTGAGAGTGAGAGAAAGAATAGACAATGTTTAAGTGGTGAAGAGAATAATGTGTTGGGAGAAAAATGAAAGGAAAGTGGATGGGAGGTGTGAGTGGGAGACCATGGGAATAATCTTTTTGCTTTTGGTGGTCTTCATAATTTCCCACTAACACAAGCATCTTTTACATAATTAATATAAGAGTTTTATAAAATTTAATGTAAAGTTTATAAAAATAGAGTTTTATAAAATTTAATGTAAAGTTTATAAAAATGGAGTTTTATAAAAGATAGGTTATGATTTGATTATAACAATCTACTTTGATTTGAAGTTTAATTATAGCATTCAAGTTTGATTCTTTTAATTTAATTAGAGCATTATACTTTGATTTTATTTTAATATGGTATCATAATTTAATTTGATTATAGTTATAACGTTGTACTATACTATGTTGCTATTAACGTCAATTTATATCGTAGTGTATGGGTTTTGATCCTATTAGCGTCAAGTAATCTTGAGTAGGATTTGAATGAGATTGAGAGAGGTTTCGTTTGTGATCTTTTCGAGTGTCCGGCTTCGCAACGCAAGGTCCATAGACCCCGTTAAGCCATGATTTAGTGTCCTACACAATCCCGATGATTGTGCAATAGTGTTTTATCGCTTTGGTTCATTGTTTAGCACTGTTAAGGCTAAGGAAAATCGAACACATGAACTTTCCAAATGATGTTTTCTCATTAAAATAGCGAATTGTACAGTGATTACATAACGTAATCCCTATCATACAAGGGTTAATGGAGTTGACCGGTTTGACTAGTTGACTTTGTTTGACTTTGACTTGACCGAAATTTGATGGTTGTCACATGCATGATGTGTGTATATGATTCATGAAATGGTGTTCGAGTCAAAGAGTGACCCAAATATGGATAGTCACTACAGTTAAGTAGTAGTAGAATTCACATATCAATGTGAAATCTAAGTACACTATCATTCGATCCTACTTGTTTCCAAGTTTCTAGTAGGTTATAACTTAGCTTCTAGTTACTAAGTCTATTATGTGTCGTGCCTATATGTGCAACTAAGTTTATTCAAATCTAGAACCGACTCGAATTTTGACGGTTGTCACATCTATCTGGGGAAACCAAGCTGTCAAATCCCTATTTTCCAGGCGTTTTTGTAGAGATCGTATCATAATTACAAAAAGATTATTTCTCTCTCCTGGGAACCGTATATAATGGATTTGTTACACCATTGTACCTTCTTACCTTCCTCAAAACTCTCTCAAATATAACAGGCGATATCCCACTGTTCATCTTCATACCATCAACAATGGCGGAATCTTCATCTCTTCAAGATCAGATGGCTTCATCTTCATTACTCGTGATTAAACCTAATCAGAACATGATCATTCAATTGAATCCATTCCTGTATGATTCATACATGCTTCAAGTCATCGAATGTCTCAAATACTCCCCTCTGGTAATCGCTCTCACACAAGTGGAATCCGTTCCCATGTCATTGTTGTCTCAAGTGTACTCTACTGAATCCTATGACAAGAACAAGGAGAGGATTTACTTTCAGATATTTAGTCACAGGGCATCTATTGTTGGATATAGTGTCTAAGTCCATAACTTTATTTGGTATGTACTTGACCCGACCCGGCATGGTCCATTTGGGTTGCATGGCATTGCAATACTTGGATAGACTAAATGAGAGAATAAGGCACTTATGATTATTAATATATTATAAGTTCTAATATATTAATAATAGTATTATTTAATTAGTAATGATCAAGTATTAATCTGGGATTAATTTGGTGATCAAAGTGAGACTAATTAAATATATAGGGTTGATTATGACAATCATCAATTCTTTTATGGTGGATTAATGATCCATGGTTTATGGGTTATGGATGTAACCATATGGAGCTCCATGGATAGTCCATGGGAGTTACAAATCCATGGGTCATGGGAAATCAAGAGTCATGACAATTAAGGGCATTCATGTGTAAACCCTAATTGTGACAACACTATAAAAGGAACCCTATGGCTAGCAAAAAGTGGACCTAGTGGACATAGTGTTACTAGAGAGGGCATAACCAATTTTGAGTGCTAGAAGTATTCTCTTAAGTTATTCCAAGTCTTGTGGTGTTGTGTGAAGGATCTGAGGCACAACATTTGGGGTGCTAGGCTCACAAAGTCTTGAAGGAATCCAAGCAACAACAAGGTATGTATTTCTACTAGTTTTATGTTTTATGTAATCCCCATGCCATGCTAGTTAGCAAATAACCTTGAAAAAGTAATTTGCATGTATATAGAGAAAACATAGATTCAAGGTTATTAGGGTTGCATGTACACTTAGGAAGTGTTAGAATGCTCAAAACCCATCAGTGGTATCAGAGCCTAGGATTGTTTTCTGTATACTTGATGCAAAACTGCTTAAAAATCGAAAATTCTGCATTCTGACGACTGGACTCGCCGCGTCCATGGGGAGAACTCGCCGAGTCCATGAACAAATTCATCCTACTCGACGAGTAGAATAGTGCACTCGGCGAGTAGGAGCGTGTTGAGCAGTTTTTTCGAGTTTTGTTGCTGGAAATGGATTAAGATCATTATCCCAATCTGTTTTGGACTTGTAAAATCTGTTTTTCAAAATGATAATGATTATGTTAACCCATTTTACATGGCTTTTATCAATTTTCAAGTATTGTATATAGTTATATGATTTCTTGAAATTGCTTGACATGAATTTGTGTTCTTATGAGTTTTTAGAAGATCATAGGAATTATGTGTAACCACCATGTGTGTTTAATTCATGATCTTAATGGCTATGATGGTGTCCATAACTTGTCCTCAAGTTATGGATAACCAAAAGTCACTTCTTTTAATTGTGATTAAAGAACTAAAGAGGTTTCATAAAATGAAGAGTCTTCATTTTTATGAACCATTAAAACTCATAAGTTACAAA
This sequence comes from Lactuca virosa, assembly GCF_052849685.1. NCBI lineage: Eukaryota > Viridiplantae > Streptophyta > Magnoliopsida > Asterales > Asteraceae > Lactuca > Lactuca virosa. The sequence goes on from NC_136426.1 coordinate 182,893,893, forward strand.
TTGAAGAGACTTGGAATAGTTTCAAATCTTGCCCTCAAGTTTTGGAATTTGAAAAGTCTTACACTTTAATACTTTAATTCCAAATTAAACCTTAGATTTTTAAAAAGTTTAAAAATCAACACTTATACTATTATTATAATTTTATTATATAGATATGTATAAGAATATGTCATTCTTACCGTTAGTAGGCCTCATTCACGAAGCCGGTCTATAAGGGGGGTATAAGGTTGTTGCCTATAAAATGGTGACTTAATGGGTGTCCACTCTCACCCACCGCTTCCTTGATCGGTGGAGGGTCGTTAGCCGAACGGGTAGGATACGACTTTAAATACTTGTTAAAAGTATAATGAATTATAAAGTAACTATACATTATAAATTCCCAATCTTAGTTACTTTAGGAAAATGTGAAATTGGTGCTAGCCCATAAAATTACACTTTGTACCTTACCAAGTCGTTAGTGGAGCGTGTGTGGTTAACCGGCACACTAACATGGACTAGTAAGAGTGGCAAAGGGTAACTTGACTTTATTATAGATCGGTGGAGCGTGTGTGGTTAACCGGCACATCGATTAGGTAATATTATTGAGGGTACCAAGTTAATTTGTATGGTTATTCACACCTTGTTTGTGATCCTCGGCATCCCAGTCACAAACTTGAGAGGGCACAATCAAGATTCAAACATGCCATTGAAAAGTTCAATGTATCTCAAAAGATCTAGGAGTTTCAAAACCAATAAAACTTAATAATAAAATATTTCGTTCTTATGGTGGAAATTGGTAAATCGTCATTTACCTACCTTCAAATATTTTATAGTATGGATTACGGCATCCCTCTTCCAACTATAAATAGTTTGTTGGATCCTAGCCTTAATATTTCATTTGGGTGAATTATTAAGGATTCCTAATCTAATGAAACTTGTCTTTATTTCCTTTCAGATGTCTTCCAACAATGCTTCTGGCTCAAACACAACAGGCTCCTTTTCCCTTATGAACTTGTGTGGTAAGGTCATCTTTGATGGATCCAATTTCAATGAGTGGATCAGAAACATCAGAATGATTACCCGCTATGAGGACAAAGAATATGTCCTCGATAGGGAGCTTAAGGTTGTGAGTGAAGCCACTGCTACTCCTGAAGAGTTTGCGGAGTTTGTTGCACATGAAAAGGATGCTACTAAAGTAGCATGCATCATGATGGCCACCATGACTCCTGAACTTCAAAAATCCTATGAAGATTTCTACCCCTATGAGATGCACCTGGATCTGATGGAAAGGTACCATAAGAGTGCGCATCAGGATAGGTATGAAATCATCTCCTCCATGATAACCACAAGGATGAAGATTGGTGAACCCATCACCGGTCACTTGCAGAAGATGCAAAGGTTCGTTGACCGGTTGCTGAAGCTAAATGTTGACTTTCCTGAGGAAATGGCGATTGACATCATTCTCCATTCCTTACCTCCAAGTTATGATCAGTTTCGTATGACTTATCATATTAACAAGGAGGAAGTCACACTTAGCAAACTTCAAGGACTCTTAAGGACAGCTGAAAATGGCCTTAAGGGTAAAGCGGTTGCTACTTCTACTCCTTCAACAGCCCCTGTTCTGGCTATTGGGCAGGGAAAGGGTAAAAAGAGGAAAAACCCTTCGAAGGGTACCAAGGGTAAGACTCTTGATGGTTCCTCTTCAAGTGGGACAAAGAAAGGTCCTATTACTCCTTCTTCAAACCCAAAGGAAGCACAGTGCTTATATTTCCAGAATAAGGGACACTTCAAGCGAAGCTGCCCTAAATATCTGCAAGATCTAAAGGATGGGAAGGTTAAACCGACCCATGCAGGTATTTACACAATATTTTCTAACAACTCATCTAATGCTAATTCTTGGGTGCTTGATACAGGGTGTGGTATTCACATTTATACTGATTTGCAGGCACTAAGAAGAAGTGAGCAAGTGGAGCACGGGAAGATAAACTTAGTCATGGGCAACAGGAAAGCATCACCTGTTACCAAGATAGGAGTTTATTCTTTATTGCTTAATAATGGGTTAATGTTAGATTTGAATAAGTGTTGTTACTCGCCCGAAATGGCGAGAAATATTATTTCCTTTCATGGCTTGTACAAACAAGGTTTTACATTTTCATTTGATAATAAAAATGGTGCTATTAATGTTTATTACAATGATGTATTTTACTTTAAAGCATTACCTTGTGATGGTGTATATGAAGCCGTGAATGTTGTAGACAATCTAGGAAATAATGTGTTGTATATTGATTCTTCAGATAGCTTGGATAAAGCATCCTTGTGGCATTGTCGTCTTGGACATGTTAACAAGAAGCGCATAGGCCAACTCCAAAAGGCTGGAGTCTTGGAATCATTTGACCTCAAGTCAGATGATAGTTGCGAGTCTTGTTTACTTGGAAAAATGACAAAGTCACCCTTCACAGGTACTTGTGATAGGGGTGAAGGTTTGTTGGACCTTGTACACACGGATGTGTGTGGGCCCTTCAGAGTTGCTACAAGGGATGCTAATCGCTATTATGTGACTTTTACTGATGATTACAGTAGATATGGATATATTTACTTAATCAAGCATAAGTCAGAAACCTTTGAAAAGTTCAAAGAGTTTAAGCAGAAAGTGGAGAATCAATTGGGCAGGAAAATCAAGATGCTCCGATCCGATCGAGGAGGAGAGTATCTTAGCATTGAGTTCCTTGACTATCTTAAGGAATGTGGGATTGTCTCACAATTGACACCTCCCATGACACCACAGTTGAATGGTGTAGCTGAGAGGCGCAATCGAACCTTGTTGGATATGGTTCGTTCCATGATGAGTCGAGCTTCGTTACCAATCTCTTTCTGGGGGTATGCCTTAAAGACTGCCGCCCATATCCTTAATCTAGTCCCTACTAAAAAGGTTGCCAAAACACCTCACGAGATGTGGACTGGGAAAGTTCCCAATTTGGACCACATCAAGATTTGGGGTTGTGAAGCTTTCGTGAGGCGTGAGACTCATGATAAGCTTGAACCTCGAAGTGAGAGGTGTATTTTCATCGGCTACCCACAGAGATCCTTTGGCTACCTCTTCTACAGACCCAGTGATAATGTGGTCTTTGTAGCAAGAAGAGGAGTCTTTCGTGAGAGAGAATTCATAAGCCAAGGGGACAGTGGGAGGCAAATTGACCTTGAAGAGCTTCAAGAGTCAAGTGGTGAAGGAACCTCAAATGCTATCGACCAACCTGAGGAGGAAACTCCTGTTGATCTGATAGATGAGTCTGTACCTCCTAGACGTTCCACTAGGGTGAGGAACACACCTGATTTTTATTATGGTTATCACATCACCACTGAAGGTGATACATTTATTAGTGATAGTACACTAATAGATTTGGATGAACCTAATAATTACAGGGAAGCCATGGCAGGCCCTGAGTCTGCTAAATGGAAGGAGGCTATGGACAGCGAGATTCAGTCCATGTATGACAATCAAGTTTGGAACTTGGTTGACAATGTACCAGGTCGTAAGACAGTTGGGTGCAAATGGATCTTCAAGAAGAAGACCGACATGGATGGGAAGGTACACACTTATAAAGCGCGACTGGTTGCGAAGGGATTTACTCAAACTCCGGGAGTTGACTATGATGAGACCTTCTCACCAGTAGCGAAGATTAAGTCTATTAGAGTATTGTTAGCCATAGCTGCATTTCATGATTATGAAATATGGCAAATGGATGTCAAAACCGCTTTCCTTAATGGAAAGTTGGCTGAGGATGTTTACATGGCTCAACTAGAGGGTTTTGTCGATATAAGATACCCTAATAGAGTATGTAAGCTTGATAAATCCATTTATGGATTGAAACAAGCATCTCGCAGATGGAGTCTTTGCTTTGATGAGAAAGTCAAAGAGTTTGGCTTTTCTAGGAGTGAGGATGAGTCTTGTGTGTATGTCAGGGCTAGTGGGAGCATAGTTAGCTTTTTGGTGTTGTATGTGGATGACATACTTCTCATAGGAAATGACGTCCCAACCTTGGAGGAGGTTAAGTCCTGGCTTGGGAAGTGTTTCGCTATGAAGGACCTTGGGGAAGCTGCCTATATCCTAGGGATAAGGATATTGAGAGATAGGAGTAAGAGACTAATTGGACTTAGTCAAAGTACTTATGTGGATAAGGTACTGAAGAGGTTCAGTATGCAAGATTCCAAGAAAGGAGAATTACCAATCCAGAGTAATGCCAAGCTGAGTAAGACTCAGAGTCCGAGTACAGAGGCTGAGATAGCTGAAATGAGTCATATACCATATGCTTCCGCTGTGGGCTCAATCATGTATGCTATGACTTGTACTCGCCCTGATGTGGCATTTGCTTTGAGCATGGTCAGTAGATATCAAGGGAACCCTGGCAAGGCACACTGGACAGCGGTAAAGAACATTCTCAAGTATCTGCGGAGGACTAAGGATTGGGTCCTTACCCTTGGAGGCAGTGATGACTTGAGAGTGGAAGGATATAGCGATGCTAGCTTCCAGACTGATAGGGATAATTTCCGCTCTCAGTCGGGCTGGGTCTTTATCCTAAATGGAGGGGCAATTACTTGGAAAAGTTCCAAGCAGGAGACAGTAGCTGATTCTACTTGTGAATCAGAGTACATAGCAGCAAGTGAAGCAGCTAAGGAGGCGATATGGCTAAAGAACTTCATCGGAGACCTTGGAGTTGTACCAGCTATAAAAGAGCCAATGGAAATTTTCTGTGACAGCGAAAGTGCGGTTGCTTTGGCTAAGGAACCAACAGATCACGGGAGATCTAGGCACATTGACAGAAAATACCATTTCATCAGACATCGAATAGAAGAAGGACTCCTCGTGGCTAAGAGGGTATCATCAAATGAGAACCCGGCAGATCCCCTCACGAAGGGACTGAGCAGGGTTAAGCATTTACAGCATGCGAGGCGCATTGGGCTGAGGGATGATATTAGTTTCAATAATTAGATTCCTGAAACTTGTAAAATGTAATTGACATTTGATGATAAATAAAAGTTGTTATTTATTTATGAGTAAGGTGTTACTATCTTGTGTTGATTGTTTACTATGTTTCAATTTTGCATGTTTTTACTTCCAGAATAATTATGTAATTATTCAAACCATCCACAGTCAGTCAAACTTTGGAAGTAAGTATTGATTTAAGACTGTCATGAATTTGGCTTGTATGATTTGTCTGAAAGTGCTTTGGACAATGCAATGGTTGCTACAACATTCATGAGTACTCATAAGGACTGAGTATTGGATCCAACCCACGCTCACTTGCATCACTTCATGGAATTTATCTCGAGTGATCGTGAGACGGTAATATCATATAAATCTTCAAACCTAGAGATATGAGTTGTTGACTATGAGTTGGTTATTCATTGATTGTACGAAAACGCATTGGTAACTCGATGTTATAAAAAGTGCCTTTGTGAATAATTCAACAAGTAGTTAGTACAAGCATATCAGTCGAAGTTTATCTGTTCTTTCTAGAAATAGAAGCGATATCTGGGCCCCTCGATGATTTGGTTTTGACCTATGTACCGGGCCCGGTCAGAACCTAATTGATATGTTCAATTTAGTTCTATGTCGAAACAAATCAGAGATCGAGAAACAAATGCTGGACAATAAGTAAGACCATGTTCCATGTGTTTGTCCGGCTGATATCATGAGAACAGAGGATTATATGATCACTTATCTTAAATGGCGTATCATCATCATCTCAGTTCCGAGAGACTTTGAAAGAGCTACGATTGCTAGTCGGATTTTGAAGTCATATTTGCAAATACAGTTATTAGACTTATCCAAGTGGGAGACTATTGGATATAGTGTCTAAGTCCATAACTTTATTTGGTATGTACTTGACCCGACCCGGCATGGTCCATTTGGGTTGCATGGCATTGCAATACTTGGATAGACTAAATGAGAGAATAAGGCACTTATGATTATTAATATATTATAAGTTCTAATATATTAATAATAGTATTATTTAATTAGTATTGATCAAGTATTAATCTGGGATTAATTTGGTGATCAAAGTGAGACTAATTAAATATATAGGGTTGATTATGACAATCATCAATTCTTTTATGGTGGATTAATGATCCATGGTTTATGGGTTATGGATGTAACCATATGGAGCTCCATGGATAGTCCATGGGAGTTACAAATCCATGGGTCATGGGAAATCAAGAGTCATGACAATTAAGGGCATTCATGTGTAAACCCTAATTGTGACAACACTATAAAAGGAACCCTATGGCTAGCAAAAAGTGGACCTAGTGGACATAGTGTTACTAGAGAGGGCATAACCAATTTTGAGTGCTAGAAGTATTCTCTCAAGTTATTCCAAGTCTTGTGGTGTTGTGTGAAGCATTTGAGGCACAACATTTGGGGTGCTAGGCTCACAAAGTCTTGAAGGAATCCAAGCAACAACAAGGTATGTATTTCTACTAGTTTTATGTTTTATGTAATCCCCATGCCATGCTAGTTAGCAAATAACCTTGAAAAAGTAATTTGCATGTATATAGAGAAAACATAGATTCAAGGTTATTAGGGTTGCATGTACACTTAGGAAGTGTTAGAATGCTCAAAACCCATCATCTATTTCTAAAGGTCGATTCTGTTCTTTGTTGGCACTTGCTGTTGACGCTTCAGTCATATCTCCAGATTTCATTACCACAACCCAGCTATTTTCGATGTTCTATGAAATAGGTTATACTGAGGTGCTTACCACTTTCACAAAATTCAAGAAATCCTGTTTGCCTCCACAATGGAATGGGCTGCTCACCATTCTTCACAAGGGATTAGCTGAACGGGTAGGAGGATCAGATCGTTCAAACAAGTGTTTCATGACCATTATGTACGGTCTCTACAATGGAATCAACTTAGATTATGGTTCCTTAATCTGGTCTCAGCTATTGCATAGTTTGAACTCTTCGACTAAGCATTCCGAAATCTCATGTGGTCATTTTTGGACCCTTGTCACTCAAAGGGCAATCAATTCTCTTCAAATTCCAGTCATGAAGGATGTTCTGCTTTCTTCAGTAACAGCTTTTCATACAACGAAGATAATTGTGGTTGATCCAATCAGGTTTCCTCATAATGGATCAATTCCTGAAAGTATGTACATATGCGTTTCTGAGGACAGTAAAGTGCTTGCTGATTACCGTTTGCTTCCTCCCAAGGGTCCGCGACAATTGACTCCTGAAATGCAAGCTGCTCTGGTTGCTGTTGAGAAGCCAGCGAAAAGAGGAAAGAAAGCAGGTCCAAAGAAGGAAGAAACAGAAGGATAATCTTCTAAGCATGTCAAGTCTAAGAAACGAAAGGCTATAAAAAGTGATTCCACCCCTCCAAAGAAAATTAAAAAGATGGCTCGTAGACCTAAGAATCCTTCACCTTCCAGTTCAAAAAATGATGAGGAACAGTCTGCTAGTGAGGAAGAGGAAGAACAACATGAAGGATCTCATAGGGGTAATACACCTGCTCGGTCTCCAACTCCGGTGGAAAATGTTAATGATTCTGTTCCCACTCCCCCTCCATCTCCAACGAAGACAACTATTCAGGTTTCAGTTGCTCCTCCACCACCAACTACATCACAACCTACTTCTACAGTTGCTCCACCACCACCTGTAAGCACTACACCAATCTCCACTTCTCCTCTACCACCTCCCAGTATTTCCCAAGCAATAGAAGCAACTATCACCCCTACACCCATCATCACCACAACAACCGATTCTTCAGTAAAAGTCAACACATCTGATGTGGGGGCGAAGACTGAAGATCCTCCTAAAGTCACAACTGAGCCTATTTCCCCAACTCATTCGAGTGAGTCTAGTCTTGTTCTTGGAGGAGCTGAATTCAAGTTCAATTCTACTTACTATAGCCCATACAGAATTCCAAGTGATGAAGATGAGGCTACTCCGGTGACCAAGCAACAGCTCGACAGTGTTAATGAAAAGCTTGATATGCTGATCGACTCCACAAAGAAGTATAATGATGTTGTTTTGAAAGCTTGCTTGGATACATCCTTGCATCAATATCATGTGTCCATGTATAAATCCACGGCCGCTGTGGATGATTCTACTTCCTTATGCAAACGAGCAACATCCGACATCAAAGATCTTATTCATGATTCCAGAGTTTTCTTAGAATCTCTCTTTGGTCATGCTGCTACAAATGCTGCCAAGGTGAATGCGTCCATTGATACTCTTTCTCAGTCACTTCAAGGCGAGCAAGCCAAGTTTGAGACTGTTCGATCCGACATATCTGCTGATAACAAGACTTTTCTGTCTTCGGTTGATTCTCGGTTAGAGAAGCTTGCTGCTGATTTCACAATGGAACGCAAACTATGCGAAGATCTTGTTCAACATGCCACTACCATTGAAGTCCAGAAGGTTAAACTTGCACAAGCAGAATGGGAGGTTGCTTTGTTAAAGACCGAGCGTGCTGTTTTTCGCAGCTGTGCCGGTGATGTGCTCAATGTGCTGAACAACGTTGTTTGTGCCCACGATCCCATTCTTACTCTTACTATTCGGAATCACCTGACCTCCAAGCTTCTTCTAGCAATTGAACTTTTAAGAGAAATGAAGGGTGTTTCGGAGAGGATTTTTCCTCCGCAACAAGGGGGAGAAAGTAAGCCACAAGCTCCTCCTATTAAACCGAAGGTCATCGTCAAAACAGAACCAAAGGTTAATGTAGCTTCGAGTTCTGGTTATAAAGAAAAGAAGAAATATGTTTCTGCTGCTGACAGTGATGATGAAGAAGAGACTATCACTAATGCCCTAAAACGCAAGAAAAGGGATAAGGATTTAGATGAAACTCTTCGGATTACAAGGGAAGAGGAAGAGAAAGAGCGAATGATGAAAGAAGAGCATGACACTCTTCTCTACAAACAAGTTCTTTTCCCTCCTTGCACCAGGGAAACATTGATAAAAGAAGCTATAGAGTTCCCAAGCACCTACTGGCTGGAGCCTGTAACTTCGTTTGATTGTGAGAATACGAGGGACTCACAGTTCGACATGCCTATTACTCGAAAGGAATTTATTTTTCACTGTTTTGAACCGACAGTTGAAGTCCCTTCACCCCATCCTCAGGTTGACCGTGAACTTATTGATTTTTATTTCATGTTTGGTCAGCCTCAGTATCTGACCTGGAGTGCGCAAAAGATTACTACGGTCAAGGTGCTGAAACCATCGCCTGCAGGGAAATATGTTAATGTCTCATTCAAAATAACCCGAGGTTCGGATAACTCGGTTTCTGTGATTTCCCTGGCAGACCTTCCCAACTTAAATCCTCATGATTGGATCCTGCTATTCAACATTTTGCTTACTAATGCGAAGGAGTATGGACGAATCTTAGAGCATCTAAAGAGGATGTTTGCTTCCTATATACACGAAGTTGCGAAGATGGATCAGGAAGTTGCAAATGTTTTGAGGAAGAAACCGACGGTGAAGCCTACTGCAAAGCCAAGAGATGTCAACAAAATGATTCTCGGCCAAATTGATTATGCTCACCTCACGGTTATGTTTACAAGAGCCAAAGGTGAAAGGTTCTTATTTACTCTTGTTGACAAGCACTTGTTCTCCACCGACTGTCTGGAACACATTATTAATATTATTCATCGGTGCAAGAAGAACTCTGATTCAGACAAGAAGAACTTTACAGACATGCTCCGGTGGTACATTACTTTCAGACAAACTCTTTTGGCCATTATACCGAGTGTGTTCAAGACTATAAAGAAGTCTGCGATATCTCAACCGAACTGAGCTCTCAGCTCCATTGACGCAAAGGGGGAGATTGTAGGATATTATGTGTTGCGTCATGGGCTTTTCTTTTGTATATCCGGTTGGGCCTGTCCATCCGTGATTATAGATTAGGGTTATGCTATAAATAGTGCATGCATGTATGCCTTAGATACGCTACTCATTAATTATCATTATTGCATTGTAACCCTAAACATCCCTACATTCGAAGTTCTTCATCGAGCTCTTCTGGGGTGTTAAAGTTTAATCATTCGACACCGGTTAAACCATTCTCGTGTTCTTTATTGTGTTATTTATTGCTTTTCTACTTGAATCTATCGATCATTAAGGAATGTTATTCCAACAGTTTCAAAGGCACGATCTTGTCGATCTGGACGTTTTATGTGTCCCAAAGGCATAAAAATGTGATCTTTATCGTTTATTTGGACTCATGCATGTTTTAAGACCCTTCATTAAGCTCTTTTGAGCTCTACAGCCCCATTAAGCCATGCATGCAAATAAAGTTGCCAACTTTACGTGATAAGTCATCCATAGGACTCAAATCTGAGTGTTTGGAGCAAGGACTTAAGTGGTTAAGTGCTTAATGGAAAAGAATGGGGTTCAGGGGAGTATGTTGGGCGTACCTATCCGGTACGTTGGGCGTACCAGCTGAGTACGCGGGGCGTACTCGACCTGTTTGACTTTTCTTGATTTGTTGACTTATGGTCCTTGGATTGTTCACTAGAAGTTTGACCAGGGTTGACCACTAATAATTTTGGGTCATTTAGGATATTGGACCTTCTCGAGATGGGTCCATGATGGGAGTGTGCCCAATTTGAATATTTAGGCCCTATTGGGCCTTGTGATGTCATTTCAAGGTTTGGGCTTATACTGATTATGGATTGGTTTTTGGATTTTTATGGCAAGTAAGGAAAAAGGGTAAAATAGACTTTTACCCTGAAGGTTAGTTATTGGACTTGAATTATGGTTGGGTCAAGAACCAATTACTGATGAAATATTATTTCATGTTGTCAGTACGCGGATTTCGATAGTTGCAGCTTGAGTATTTGGTTATCCTAGACTCAGGTGAGTTTTCCTCACTGTATTTACGGGTCAAAGGCAACAAGGTCGGCCCATTGGTTTGATATTCTTCTATTCACTGATATGCTGAGTATGGAATAGATATGCATGATTATGCTAGTTACGGATATGCTAGTCTGGTAGATCTGTAGGGCTACCTATGATTCTGTCTGCATGATTATCTGTATATGTATGTATTGTGCTGGGTTGAGGTTGTTCTGCTTTGTGATGTAGCCAACAAACCCTGGAGCATTCCAGATATGAGCTGAGGGTCGGGTAGGGTATGCCAAACTCATACTGAGGGCTTAGTAGCATTACAGATATGAGCTGAGGACCGGATGGTATGTCAGACTCGTACTGAGGGCTTAAGAGTATTGGAGCATTCCAAATATGAGATGAGGGTCGGGTAGGGCATGCTAGACTCATACTGAGGGGTCGGTAGCATTCCAGATATGAGCTGAGGACCGGTTGGTATGTCGAACTCGTACTGAGGGCTGAACAACTGTATGCCAGTCAGATGAGTGATTGGACTAGGGAGGAAGCCAGACATAAGTTGTGGGCCCCAAGGGCAATCCATGCTTATGTTGAGGGCTCAGGAGCGAGCCAGATATGAGTTGTGGGCCCGATAGGCAAGCCAGACTCATACTGTGGGATCAGGGGTAATCCAATCTTTTAGTTGTGGACCCAATACATGCTATTAATTGTATATGTTATTTAATTGTGTATTGATACTTTGGGGGAACTCACTAAGCTTCGTGATTACAGTTTTGGTTTATGGTTTCAGGTACTTTAGTGGACCGTGGCAAGGCGAAGGCATGATCGTACATATCCTTGGTTTTACAAGTGATTGGATCTTGGGGGACTCTGATTTTAAATAACATTTTGGAAACAGTAGTTTTGTAACACTTCTATTAGTAAAGGGAACATTTTTGTTGAAATTTTTGGGATGTTACAATTGAGCATAGACTCGAAGTCGGGTTTTTTTTCGGGTGGTGGTTGGTCTTTTTGGTAGTAGCCTCACCCGGGTTGCCTAAACTTCTCTTCTGTAGCCTTCTTGTATTCATCGTATGGAAACCATTCTCTCTTAGGCTTCCTCATATCTTCATCAAATCGGTCACCACTAGAGTAGCATACTTGTGCTTTTCGATTTCCATTTTCATCTAAGTCTCACGTCTAAACATAGGTCTGACCCTTAGAGGTGTCTTAAGTCATAAAGTTCCTGACTTTAAGACTTTGCATGGCTTAATGGGGTCCAACCCGTAATCTAAGCTTCATAATCATCATAAAAGGTCACAGATACTTGCATGAAGGGATAAAAACTCCACAAGATCCAAACTTATGACTTAATAACCTCAACAAGGACCAAATATGAGGATCAAAGGTTCTAGAGTAACTTCTACTCACAAGAACCCCAACCATGGGACCAAAACATGATAAAATACCACCCAAAACTAGATCTATACAAAGAAGCCATTAAGATTGAGACTTTATACCTCCAGAAGATGTAGAAAGGAAAACCAAGCCTGGATCTACAAGCTCCAAGCTATCTAACTCTACTTCAAGAAGCTCCTTCTTCTTCAATGAGCACCAAAACACATGAAACCACACCAAGAATTCAAGAATCACTCTAACGGGGACTAGGGTTTAATGGGATGGACGCTGAAGGTAAGAGGGTTTGGAGTTGATTTAAGGCCATTACATAGGGTTCAAGACCCTAAATTAGGGTCTGCACTTGACTAGAGTACGCCTTGCGTACTCTTGGTATCCCCAGCGTACTTCAAAGAGTACCCACGATCCTCTTGCATAGTACGCCCAACGTACTCCTATGTACGCCCAACGTATTAGGCTTAGCCCTAAAACTACCAAACTTCCGAAGTCCATAACTTATTCTCTTTAAGTCTGATTTCGACGATCCTTAAATCCTTGGAAAGGTCATGAGAAGCTATACACTTCTATCAACTCACTCTTGACTTAAAACTTTTCTAACTTAAATCCAAACTTCAAAAAAGGCATGAAATATCACTTTACAGTTATACCATTGGGCTCCAAAACACAAACCGAGCTCTCGGATCACCTAATCTACATAACCACACCCAAAGTGGTCTAAATATCTCCTTAACTAAGGTTCATAGCCTTATGATAACTGATCTTCGGGTCATGGCCCGGAATTTGTTAATGATTTGAAACAGGGTGTTACATACTTCTTGTTGAACATTTAGATTGTGTTGAGGAAAATTTGTTAACAATCCCTTGTATTTCTCCCAAGCTTCATATAAATACTCGCCATTATCTTGTTGGAAATTTTCTATCTTGTTCTTGAGATTGGCTATCTTCAAAGGAGGGCTAAGTTGCTCAATGAATGTTTAATGAAGGTAAGGCCAAGTCCTAATCGTTCCAGGTGCAAGTGACTTCAACCACATTTTTACATCTCCTGTAAGTGTCACTAGAAGCATCCTCAGTAAAACTGCATCTCTTAAAACATTTGGAATATTGAAGTAGTTTGCAATGTCCAAAACTTCAACAATATGTTTAAAATCAGCTTCATAATCTTTTCCAGAAAATGGTATGTCTTTGATCATTGAAAGGATATGTCCTTTGAGATCAAAACTTTTTACAGTAGGAATTGCAGGTGGACAAGACCGGGACTATTATCATTACACATCCTCTTTTTGTACTCCTCCACCGTTATTGTTGTAATGTCCTCCATGTCTTCTACATTGATTTTGACTTCGTCTTCCGAATCGCTTTCAGTTTTTGGCTTGTATCCGGTTCCTTTCTTGTCTGGAATGTCTAATTCAAAGGTGCTACTCAATTCGTCAACCTTTTTACCTTTCTTTTATGGAATGCCGACTATGGATTGTCAAGTCGTGGTCTGATCTGTAACTGCGATCCCATGGTCATATATCACTCAAACAAAACAAAACAAAACCTGTAAAAATGAACTAAAAAGTAAATAAACAAAAAATTGAAAAATTGATGTGCTCACATCATGACAAAAGGGTTGTCATGTTGTGAGTACTATATAAACAAAAGACTAATTACTATAGAAAATTAACTTTTTGTGGTTCCCACAAAAAGCATCGATTAACCTAAATAAATTAAATTAAAAACTAAAATAAGTCGTTCCCTAGAAACGACACCAAAAACTTGATGTACAGAAATATATAACCTAACCCACTTTTAAATTTATAACCTAACCCAACTTAACTACTGATGCTCTTATAGGCAATGTACCTAGTCGGTATATAATATATAAAAGTAAGTCGTGTATCAAACATAGGAAATGGTATTTAGCTAATAAAATAACTACTAAAATTAATCTAAAAACAATAACTTAAAGTGGGGTTTTTATCTTATTTTGCAAGTTCAGATTAACTTAACTACTTTAATTAACTAAAAACTAACAAGCAATTAACAAAGATGATTATAATCAAGAGAATGAAGACACTTCCGTTTAGGTGGAATCCTTGTTTTTTCCTATGGTTAGTTTTTAAACAGGGATTAATTCAGTTGGTTACCAATATTAGGTTTATTAGAATTCTTGATCCGATGTCCTAACGTTTTCACCAATTTATGAAAAATTATGCAATGATCATACACAAGTGGACACTATATTGATTGTTTAAGATTACTGGGCCATGTAAGATAAATATAAGATTAATTATCTATGCTTAAAACAAATAATCAAACACAATTATGATCAAATTATGTTCTCTAAATAGTTAAAGTTATTATCTTTACTACCTATTATAGAATTTGATTAATCACTACTTCTAGTAATTAGTGATCTTAAACAAGTAGGAAGACAAGTTCATGCAATTAAAGTGGTCATTCAAACTTTTAACATACTAGGTATTGATAAACCAAACACAAGCTAAACCAACTTCATAAATCCATGCAAATTAAGAAAGTAACACATAGTATTAGGGTTCATTTACAATAAACGAAAGCTTAATGATTTAGTTCATAATTGCATAAAACAAACACATAAACACATAAGAAAAGTAGACTAGACATGATCAATCTAATGTAAACTAAATGTGTGATGTGATTTCTCTCTATAATCTTCAAAACTCTTGATCTCCAATCTTCCAAGGGTTAATTATCGATCTAAATCGTAGATTTTCTATCCAATAAATCATCTCAAAAACTCAACCATCTCTCCAATCTCCTTTAATTCGATGTAACAATTGACATTTATAGTTTCTGAAATTTAAGTCCTCTCGTCATGACCAATATCGTTTCACGGCATGGACTTAGTACATATATGTATTCGACAAGGAAACTTTCTTCTCCGCTTAAAGGAATCTTCTGGGACATGTGTCACGACGTGAAGGAGCATTAGTCACGTCGTGAGCATCATTCTTGCGTATAGCATCAAGATCCTCCCAATTTACACCTCATGGTCTTCATAATCCCATGTGGTGCGAAGTGCATATAACTCGAATTTTGCTCCTTTAAGCTCTTAACTTCAGTTCCAGTCCTCCAAGTATCCAACTTTTGTCGTTTTCAGTCCCTTTTCCTCAATAATATCATTTTTATCTGCAAAATATAATTTAGCTTAATAAGTACCAAATATAAATGCAATTTACCAGTTATAGCTTTAAATGTATTGAAATAATGCCAAAAAATGTATCTAAATATGGCAATATCAGGTTGCCTCATTTCGCAGCCTCCACTCCCTAAGAACGAACTCCATCCAAACCCTAGCCTCTATATATGTGTTTTGAGTGTTTGAGCTTGATTTTGTGAAGGTTATAGGAAGAAGAAGTTCATGGTATTGCTTGTGTGCTAGGTTCCAACTTAGATCCATCATCTTCACTACATTTCTGGCCATTTGTAAGTAAAAAGTCTTTAACTTGCTCATTATTTCTCTGTATCTTGTTTTGGGCCACTTTATGAACTTTTTAGTCCACAACTTCTTGTTATTGGAGATTAAGTGAACCCCAGAACCTTTGAGGGCATTTCTCGGCTTCTTGACCATCGTGGTGGTTAGAAAGTTGTCATGCAAGACTTAGTGTAACTATCGACTTTCGAGGTATTGATTAATTGATTCTTCTTAATTTATGGTTGGGCCAAGTATAGATAAAAATGACTATTGGATTGGACTTAAGCATTTGGGCCAAAGATTTGGGCTGCCCGTAAGACGTACGCTGGGCGTAGCCTGGGTGTACGTGGGGCGTAGTGGTCCGCATCGGATTCGGGGGGCGCGCACACGTACGCGCAGCGTATTAGGAGTACACGCAGCGTACGTGAGCAGATAGAAAACCCTAATCTTTAGGGTTTAAGTCATATAAATACCCCATTATAGCCACACCCCTGGCTTCTTACCAGTCCCCACACCCCCAGAGAAACCCTACATCGCCCCATACTCCATTGTTGTGTGTGTTTGACCTTTGTGAGCTTAGTTTTGTGAAGGAAAGCTTGGAAGAAGAAAATAAGAGGTTGGAGAAGAAGCCTTTGAGTACCTTGAGCTCAAGGATCTGGATTAAGCTCATCTTTTGGTGTCTAGAGGAGGTATAAAGCTCTTAACTTTCTTCCTCAAAGTTTAGATCTAGAGTTTTGGGAGATTTGGACCTCTTCAGGTCCAAATATTAGATCTTGATCATGCAACTTCGAATTTGAGCTTAGGGTTGCCACCCTTCAGACTCAATGAGTTCCTATAGCTGTAAAGTTGCAAGCTTTGAGGCCATTATGAGACCATGCATGAGATCTAGCTATCTTTATGGAGTTAGTTGTAATTATTCCATGTTTGGGAGCATTTGGTGGGTTGCAAGCCACCAAGTGACAAACTTTATGGATTAGAATGATGAAAGGGACTTGGATCTGTAGTTGTAGCTTCTAGGGTTGAGTATTAAGTGCTTAAAGTGGAAAGGAGCTTAATAGGGTAGTACGTTGGGCTACCAGCCAGTACGCGCAGCGTACAAGCCATGCAGCAGGTACGCGCTGCGTACAGATGAGTACGCCCCGCGTCATCATCAGATTTAGGCTTTTGCATTTTGGGCCTCGGTTTGGGCCAATTGTTGGACTTGTCAGCTATTGGGCCTCAGTAAGGCCATCAGAAGTCAGATTTTGGACCAAGGGCATGTTTGGGCTTATGTGGGCCCATATGAGGAGTTAGGCCCAATTTAGAAAATTGGGCCATTAGTGAGCCTTAAGTGGGCCAATGGTTGACTTAGAAGGATTAGTTGGATTTGGGCCTTGGAGGTAGTCCAAAGTATGAGAAAGGGTAATTTGGTCAATTTACCCTTAGTGGTATCCTCAGTGTTCTCACTAAGTTTTATTGAATAGAGTCGGCCCGAGAGTCGTGGGAGCAGCAAGCAGAGATTACTCATACGCGAGTTCAGCATCCAGTTTGAGAGGTGAGTCCTCTTCCAATAGGAACGGGTCTAAGGCCACAATGCCGGCCCGTTAAGTAGTTGTAGTATGCAGGGGTAAGCCCGATGCCGGAGTTAGCCCGATGCAGTTATATGTTCCGGACTGCGGTCCGATGCCGGGGCGGTCCCGAGAAGTAGTTACGTATGCTTGACGTCTTTGTGATTCATGCATGTTGTATATTATGTGTTATGTGTTTCGGGCTTAGGCCCGATGCATATTATGTGATTATGATATGTGTTTATGATATATGCTATGATGTGTATGAGTCGGGTTAATCCCGATGCCGGGGCAAGCCCAATGTCGGGGTGAGCCTGATGCCCGATGCGGTCGGATGCCGGGGTGAGCCCGATGCCAGGCAAGAGTCCGATGTCAGGTAAGCCGATGCCGGGATTCTTCCCGATGCAGATGGGAGTAGTCCCAAATTTGTATTATTTGTGTTATGTTTTGTGTATGGTATGTAGTTGATTGGGGAGACTCACTAAGCTTCGTGCTTACAGTTTCAGTTTGGGTTTCAGGTACTTCCGGTAGCAAGGGGAAGAGCTCAGGATGATCGCATGGCACACACCACAGTTATTAGCCTGGGATTTTCACTCTGATATTTTAGTACATGTTTATTCCAGTGGATTTATTATGATGTTTGAGATATATGAGACATGATTTTCTATTTTCACTTTGGTTGGATATGGGTTTTTATAATATAATAAACGAAATTTTTGGGTCGTGTTTTTGGTATGTTACAAGTTGGTATCAGAGCCTTGGTTTGAGGGATTCGGGCACACTCTCGGGTGTGTCTGAACTCAAACTAAGGAAATGGTATAAGTGTTTTCAAAAGAAAAGCATTTTTTTACAAAAAGGATTCAAAAAAAAGAAAAGAACTTCGAGAAAGGGTGTGGTGCATGCAATCAGCCGAGCTCAAGTAAGTACTCCCAAATTAACCATACAAGTTATCCTATGTTATGATTATGAGTTAGTGTAGAACAACATGCTAGATTAGGACTAAGGATCTAGGAATGATGCCTTATGTGCCTGTTATATGTGTTCAACCTTTTTGAGAATTGCATGCTAGCACAGATTAGTCAGTAAGATGGCCATAGTAGTATATGTTTGATTATGTGTACTTGATGCTCGAATGCTACTTGCTTTGTGCTTCTAGGAATCTTAGTTACCTCTTACTAAATAGTAAATGAATATGTTATGTTGCATATTGCAAGGACTAAATAATTTCAGAAGGTTAGGTCTAGCTCTATTGCGCAGCTCTTGTTCGAGTCCAACCGTTGTAGGGTAGGATCTTTCATTCGAAGAATTATCTGGTCTTAGTGATATGTAATAGTATTCACGAGCTAGTTAGGAGGAGGTAGCAGTGACTTCATATGCAGCTGATGGTGGAAAGTTGGGTTGGTGGTTACCCTAGGGCAAGCCTAGGAAGAGTAGTATGAGATCAGCAGTAGTAGTAGAAGGGACTTGGTGGAGTCGAGGCAGTCCTTGAGGAAAAGTACGAATAGATGTGGAAGGTAGTATGGGCCCATACTACTGAAAGCAGAGGATCCGTACTCGAATCAAGGAAGGCTGAGATAAGACCATGGAACTTGTAGTGTATGAGATCCCTCGAGTTATGTTAAATATGCTGATATTGTTGTGTTGTGTTTTCAGAATGGTTGTTTTACGCCCTAGACCAGCAGTCGGCAGTTCAGGCGCCGGAGAGGGATCAGGTGCAGGCACTGGAATAGAGCACCTAGATGAGCAGACCAGGGAGTTTCTCTCCTCAGAGTTCACTCGCATTATACTCGAGTAGACTCCTGTGATCTTCGGTTCGATCAAGGAGGGTATCCTAAAGCTTATGGATGAGAGACTGGTTGCGTTCCGCACAGAGGTGGCGGCCATGATGGGGTCGCGCACGCTCACCTTCAGGGAGTTCAGAGCCTGTGGAGCTCCTGATTACCATGGGGCTCGAAACCCTATTGCTAGTACCAGATGGTTGGCTGATGTCGCCAACGCGTTCCGCACCAGCAGATGTCCCGAGGGGGACAAGGTCAGATTAGCATCCTGTCTTCTAAAGGACAGGGCACGAGATTGGTAGGAGGAGGTAGGGAGAGCCATTGGAGATGATACAGTTTTGGATGCGATGACCTGGGGTGATTTCACGACCAGTTTCAGGGCCGAGTTCACACCTGTCATTGACGTGCAGTAGCCTGCTAGGGAGTTTCAGGACCTCCAATAGACGACAGAGACTATGGCGGAGATAACCGCCAAGTTTAGGGAGAGGGCCCTTCTCGTTCCGCAGTATGTGGCGGACGAGGAGATGAAAAAGGCCCGTAACCATGAGATGCTGAGGAGTTATATTAGACAGTTTGTGAGCCGCTCCAGCTGTAAGACGCTGGAGGACATGATTGACAGGGCTCGAGAGAGAGAATTGGACTTAGAGATGGAAAAGAAGAGGAAACCCGAGGGGGTTCAGACAGGGGGTTCAGGCAAGAAGCCCAAGGTTGCAGACCACGGGTCTTGGAGTCAGCAGAGCCATGGTCGTTGTGGCAAATACGGCAGGATACACGAGGGGACGTGCAAGGCAGGGAGTTCTGGTTGCTACAAGTGCGGCCGAACAGGTCATATGAGTCGAGACTGCACATCCACCACTACCACCACGATAGCCTCCGATCTGATCTGCTTCCAGTGCAATCAGAGGGGACACAAGCGGTCCCAGTGCCCGAGTTTAGCAGCTACAGCTCCAGCAGCAAGGAAGGTGATGGCGCATTCTCCTGCCACTTTGAGGATTACAGATGGCCGCCAGGGCCAGGCTGAGGCGCCTACAGTGCGGAGTAGGGCTTTTCAGCTTACTGCAGAGGAGGCACGAGCAGCTCCTGGCGTGGTGACGGGTATGTATCTTTTCTTGTTTATGTATTTGATATTGTTTATTGCTCATGTTTATGTGTTTGTGTATAGGGTCGTTCCTAGTGAACGACATTTCAGCCATGGTATTGTTCGATTCGGGGGCCACCCGATCGTCTGTGTCGCTCGCACTCAACAAGCGGTTTAGCAGAGCTCCAAGGGAGCTGGATTGCCCACTTGACGTTGAGATAGCTGATGACAGGACCGTTAGGGTCACGAGAGTTCATAGAGGATGTTCATTACGGTTATATGGCGAGCAGTTCTCAGTGGATTTGGTTCCTATTCCCCTGCGAGGGAATAAGGTTATAGTAGAGATTGACTGGTTGAGCCCCAATAGGGCAGTGATAGATTGCGAGCAGCAGGGGAGAGTTAGCGATTCAGGGCGAGAGGCCATAGCGCAGACCAGTTTTATGTTCTGCAGCGAGAGCGAGACACCACATTCAGCAGGGTTATAAGGGATATGTTGCGTATATCATGAATGACCGAGAAAAGGGTAAGACGACAGTCGATGATGTGCCGATTGTTCGAGAGTATCCGAACGTATTCCCAGAGGATTTGCCTGGGATACGTCCGGAGAGGCAGGTTGAGTTTCGGATCGACCTGGTCCCTGGTGCGGCCTCGATAGCCAAGGCACCATATAGGCTGGCTCCTCTAGAGATGCAGGAGTTGTCTACGCAGCTACAGGAGCTGCTAGACAAAGAATTTAACAGGCCGAGCAGTTCGCCATGGGGAGCCCCGATCCTGTTTGTGAAGAAGAAGGACAGGTCGCATCGCATGCGTATAGATTACCGGGAGCTGAATAAGGTAACGGTGAAGAATCGTTACCCACTCCCGATGATAGATTATTTGTTCGACCAACTTCAGGGAGCATCTTGGTTTTCGAAGATCGATCTTCGGTCTGGGTATCACCAGATGCGGGTCAGAGATGAGGATGTGCAGAAGACCGCTTTTAGGACCCGCTATGGTCATTCTGAGTTTGTGGTGATGCCGTTTGGGCTCACCAATGCTCCAGCCGCCTTCATGGATCTCATGAACCGCGTGTGCAGGCTGATGCTGGACCGGTTTGTGATAGTATTCATCGATGACATCTTGGTGTATTCCAAGACTTAGGAGCAGCACGAGGAGCACCTGAGGGAGGTGCTAGATACCTTGAGGAGGGAGAGACTTTTCGCAAAGTTCTCCAAGTGCGAGTTCTGGTTGCGTGAGGTGCAATTTCTGGGGCACCTCGTCAACCAGAAAGGTATATTGGTTGATCCGACCAAGATAGAGGCCGTAATGCAGTGGGGGGTGACGAGGTCTCCATCCGAGATTTGGAGCTTTCTGGGCTTGGCAGGGTATTACAGGAGATTGATTCAGGACTTCTCAAAGATAGCAGTTCCGTTGACCCGACTGACCAAGAAGTCGGTGGTTTTCCGATGGGGTCCTGAGCAGCAGACGACCTTTGAGACGCTCAGGCAGCGTTTGTGTGAAGCGTCGATTCTTACGTTGCCAGAGGGAGTAGATGATTTTGTAGTCTACTGTGACGCTTTGATCACAGGCATGTGAGAAGTGTTGATGCAAAGGGGGCATGTGATAGCTTATGCCTCGAGACAGTTGAAGCCTCATGAGGCTAACTATCTGACGCATGATTTGGAGTTGGGGGAGGTAGTGTTTGCCCTCAAGATTTGGCGGCATTACCTCTATGGGGTTCGTTGTACTATTTACACGGATCACAAGAGTTTGAGGTATCTCATGGATTAGCCAAGTCTGAACATGAGACAACGTCGGTGGTCGGACGTGGTTAAGGGTTACGATTGTGAGATCCTTTACCACCCTGGCAAGGCCAACGTAGTGGCTGACGCCCTGAGCCGCAAAGCGGTGGCGGCTCCGATTCGGGACATATGTATGAGGATGACAGTGATGACTCCATTGCTAGAGCAGATTAGGGAGACACAGGTTGAGGGCCAGAAGGAGGAACGTCAGAAGTGCGAGAGGATTATATGACAGTCGAGGGTTATTGACCCTGCATGGGAGGGTCTGGGTACCGTACTGGGGCGGGGTACGGCAGGTGTTGATGGTGCGACGAAGATGTACAAGGATCTTCGACCTGATTACTGGTGGCCCTGCATGAAGCGGGACGTAGCTTGGTATGTAGAGAGATGCCTGACCTGCAGGAAGGTCAAGGCGGAGCACCAGAGGCCTCACGGCAAGATGCAGCCGTTAGATATTCCCGTATGGAAATGGGAAGACATCACCATAGATTTCATTACTAAGCTTCCCAGGACCGCACGTGGGGTTGATTCTATATGCGTTATCGTGGATCGTTTGACCAAGAGTGCCCACTTTATACCGATCCCATAGAGCATTTCGGCCGAGAAGTTGGCCGAAATTTATGTACGAGAGGTAGTGGCACGTTATGGAGTGCCTGTCTCGGTGGTGTCAGACCGAGAATTTCGGTTCACTTCCAGGTTTTGGAAGCGGTTTCACGACGAGATAGGTACTCGTCTCCATTTTAGCACTGCTTTCCACCCTCAGACTGATGGGCAGAGCGAGAGGACGATTCAGACTCTCGAGGACATGCTCCGGCATGTGTCCTAGATTTCGGTGGCAGTTGGGATACGTACCTTCCGTTAGCGGAATTTTCGTATAACAACAGTTATCACTCCAGTATAGACCGGCCTCCCTTCGAGATGCTCTACGGGAGGAAGTGTAGGACCCCAATCTGTTAGGGTGAGGTCAGTCAGAGGGTCATGGGGAGTATGGAGGTAGTACTCAAGACCACGGAATTGATACAGCAGGTCCGTAGCAGGCTCCAGACTGCTCAGAGTCGGTAGAAGACTTACGCCGACAGGAGGTGTTCGGACTTGGAGTTCCAGGTGGGTGATATGGTCCTCCTGAAGGTGTCACCCTATAAGGGTGTCATCAGATTTAGGAAGTGGGGCAAGCTGGGCCCCATATTCATTGGTCCGTTAAGGGTTTTGGCCCGGGTGGGTCGGGTTGCTTATCGGTTACACCTTCCAGCAGAGCTCAGTCAGATCCACAACACGTTCCATGTTTCTTAGCTACGGAAGTGCTTGGTGGATGATGCGGTAGTAGTACCCCTCGAGCATATTTAGGTTGATGGCAGCCTGAATTACATTGCGAAGTCAGTGGCGATTCTGGACCGCAAGTCAAGGGAATTAAGAAACAAGAAAGCCAATTTAGTGAAGGTTCAGTGGCAACATAGAAAGGGTTCAGATTGGACATGGGAGTCCGAGGAGGAGATGAGGAAACACTACCCGGAGTTATTTCCGAAAGCAGCAACAGTAGCTGACATCGAGGACGAAGTCTAATTCAAGTGGGGGTGAATTGTAACGATCAACTTTCGAGGTATTGATTAATTGATTCTTCTTAATTTATGGTTGGGCCAAGTATAGATAAAAAGGACTATTGGATTGGACTTAAGCATTTGGGCTACCCATAAGACGTACGTTGGGCATAGCCTGGGTGTATACGGGGCGTAGTGGTCCGCATCGGATTTGGGGGACGCGTACACGTACACGCAGCGTACGTGAGCAGATAGAAAACCCTAATCTTTAGGGTTTAAGTCATATAAATACCCCATTATAGCCACACCCCTAGCTTCTTACCAGTCCCCTCACCCTCAGAGAAACCCTAAATCGCCCCATACTCCATTGTTGTGTGTGTTTGACCTTTGTGAGCTTATTTTGGTGACGGAAAGCTTGGAAGAAGAAAATGAGAGGTTGGAGAAGAAGCCTTTGAGTACCTTGAGCTCAAGGATCTGGATTAAGCTCATCTTTTGGCATCTAGAGCAAGTATAAAGCTCTTAACTTTCTTCTTCAAAGTTTAGATCTAGAGTTTTGGGAGATTTGGACCTCTTTAGGTCCAAAGATTAGATCTTGATCATGCAACTTCGAATTTGAGCTTAGGGTTGCCACCCTTGAGACTCAATGAGTTCCTTTAGCTGTAAATTTGCAAGCTTTGAGGCCATTATGAGACCATGCATGAGATATAGCTATCTTTATGGAGTTAGTTGTAATTATTCCATGTTTGGGAGCATTTGGTGGGTTGCAAGCCACCAAGTGACCAACTTTATGGATTAGAATGATGAAAGGGACTTGGATCTGTAGTTGTAGCTTCTGGGTTTGAGTAATAAGTGCTTAATGTAGAAAGGAGCTTAACAGGGTAGTACGTTGGGCGTACCAGCCAGTACGCGCAGCGTACAAGCCATGCAGCAGGTACGCGCTGCGTACAGATGAGTACGCCCCGCGTAATCATCAGATTTGGGCTTTTGCATTTTGGGCCTCGGTTTGGGCCAATTGTTGGACTTGTCAGCTATTGGGCCTCAGTAAGGCCATCAGAAGTCAGATTTTGGACCAAGGGCATGTTTGGGCTTATGTGGGCCCATATGAGGAGTTAGGCCAATTTAGAAAATTGGGCCATTAGTGGGCCTTAAGTGGGCCAATGGTGGACTTAGAAAGATTAGTTGGATTTGGGCCTTGGAGGTAGTCCAAAGTATGAGAAAGGGTAATTTGGTCAATTTACCCTTAGTGGTATCCTCAGTGTTTACACTAAGTTTTATTGAATCGAGTCGGCCCGGGAGTCGTGGGAGTAGCAAGCAGAGATTACTCATACGCGAGTTCAGCATCCAGTTTGAGAGGTGAGTCCTCTTCTAGTAGGAACGAGTCTAAGGCCATAATGTCGGCCCGTTACGTAGTTGTAGTATGACGGGGTTAGCCTGATGCAGTTATATGTTCCGGATTGCGGTCCGATGCCGGGGCGGTCCCGAGAAGTAGTTATGTATGCTTGATGTCTTTGTGATTCATGCATGTTGTATGTTATGTGTTATGTGTTCCGGGTTTAGGCCCGATGTAGATTATGTGATTATGATATGTGTTTATGATATATGCTATGCTGTGTATGTGTCAGGTTAATCCCGATGCCGGGGTAAGCCCGATGTCGGGGTGAGCCCGATGCCCGATGCGGTCGGATGCCGGGGTGAACCCGATGCCGGGCAGGAGTCTGATGTCGGGTAAGCCGATGTCGGGATTCTTCCCGATGCAGATGGGAGTAGTCCCAGAGTTCTATTATTTGTGTTATGTTTTGTGTATGGTATGTGGTAGATTGGGGAGACTCACTAAGCTTCATGCTTACAGTTTCAGTTTTGGTTTCAGGTACTTCCGGTAGCAAGGGGAAGAGCTCGGGATGATCGCATGGGGCACACCACAGTCATTAGCCTGGGATTTTCACTCTGATATTTTAGTACATGTTTATTCCGGTGGATTTATTATGATGTTTGAGATATATGAGACATGATTTTCTATTTTCACTTAGGTTGGATATGGGTTTTTATAATATAATAAACGAAAATTTTGGGTCGTATTTTTGGTATGTCACACTTAGTTTGGTATTCTTGCCTGTGGTGCATCCATTAAGGACGTAGGTTTAGAGTTCTTGACTTATTGGAATGTCTTAATGGATAAAGTTGGAAAATTTATCCATAAAGACCTTAGGAAGGTTCAGATCTGAGCTTTGGAGCACTTGAGATTGAAGGATAACGGCTTAATCCATTAAGTTCTTTCGAGCCAGTTCCCATGTCGTGGCGAGTTGCATGCCACGACGTAGAGTTCAGGTCCACCGCAACTATTTGTCGCATTTTTACTACGACGTGGTCATGGATTGGCCACAACGTGGTAGTCTTCTAAGTTGACTTTGACCGTTGACTTTTGACATATTTGACTTTTTGGTCAAACTCGGTTTGAATTGAGTATCTAGTTGAGGGATAGTCTTGGTTGGGTTTTAGGGAGCTCGAGTTAGCTGTTCTGTTGTTGAGGGTGTTGTTGAGCTCCTACTGTTTAGTTCAGGTGAGTTTTCTCGTTGTATTATGTATGCCACAATGTGTTCATGACCAGCTAGGTCTTATTTGTTGCTTGTTGTTATATGTGTTACTGAGTTGTTGATAAATTCAAGGCATGTTGTTAGCTCATTGGTAGCTCATTGGGACTGCTAATAGTCCCCAAAGTTGTTGATAACCCATAGGGCATGCTGTTAGCCCATTGGGATTGCTGATAGTCCCCAAGGTTGTTGATAACCCATAGTTGCTTATTTCGTTGTGTTGTATGTGATTCTTTGGGGAACTCACTAAGCTTTATGTTTATAGTTTTGGATTAATGTTTTTCAGGTACTTATCGGATCGCGAAGGTGGGACTATACACACAAACCAACAATTTTATGAACCGAGATTCCGCAATGTTTTCCTTATAACTCTGATTTTGAATTTGATTTATGAACATTTTGTTTAACTTGTTTATATCTTTATAAAAAGGGGTGTTTATTTTATTTTAAAAATGAAAATTTTATTATGAAAAATGGGATGTTACATGATGGCCCCACGCTTCCATGCCTAAACCAACTTGGAATCTCCTCTGCCTCATAAATATATTCCAAATTCATAAAACGTTGTTTGCCAATTACAACCACCTTAATTAATCACCATAACAATTATAATATATCGTATTCAGATAAAGAAAAATTGTATGGGAAACCTTCCTAGACTTAATTAGATACTTAGTATGCGGAAGTGTATAAAATTAAACTCAATCGAGTATCCTCCACACTAACGAAGTTGTGTTTTAAACGTGATGAGGATACTTTATTGACTTTATTTTTTTACACTTTCACATAAGAAACATATCAACTCTAGGAAGGGTTCTCGCGACACAACTGGGCATGGAATTAATAGGATTTTCATCTAAATATTATATTTAACATGGAAAGGCAACTAGCGTCTATGGGAAATGATTCATGGGATAACTTATTATTTGCAAGTGACAACCTATTAAAGACCTCGGTAAACACATTGCAATGGACTTCAAATCACGTGGTATAGCACCCACAAAGGCAGAGAAAAAGGTTCTTCTGTTTTTGCTAATGTTGCTAAACGTGCACATATCTAGTGAATCCATACCCTTCACCAAGATTACAAATGCAAACAAAAGCGAGAAGACTTACCTATGATAGGATCATACATTCTCGTCAATTAATACAATGTCAATGTTGTTCAATTCAAACTGACTTCAAATAAACATATCGCTTCCATAAATGAACAACCTAATCCCTTGTACTTCCAACCATCAATACAATGTTTACCTCACTCATCAATATTCTGAACACATATTAATTACTATCACACGTCCAACAATTATATCTACAGTTGATAGACTATATGCCTCATTTATACACATAAAGCAAATATCATGTTACATACAAAATTAATAGCAGTTGAGCAATTCAACCGGTTCCAATGCACCTTGGAGGCACAATGAATTGGACAGTAGGTGAACAATAAAAAATATAAACCAGAAAATCAAAAGCTAGCTACAATTAAACAACAAATTCTAACTCGTAACCGAAACCAAACGAAGAGTCAATCCCAATCGAACGCCACATCGAAAAACAAAGGCGCCCCAGAGGCTACTATCCTCAAATCAAGCTCAATTAAGCACCATATGGCATAGAAACCCTCTCATTGCAACAAATCAACAATAGTACTCATGTTATCTTGGATATAGATGTTTGTTATTTTTTTTTTTTAATTTAGCAAACATAGTGTTATTAACTTTTTTTTTTTCGTTTAACAATTCATATATATAATGAGTTGGGACTACTAGGTAATTCTTTCTTTTCATTTCTTGTTCAGTTTAGAACTAACTAAAACCCAATTCCTTTATTTTAATGGGAGATTTAGCATTGAATTTTAGGATTTTAGATATATTTTTGTTTTCATTATTAGATGACAGATCTTAGAAGAAACTTTTAGATAGGTTTTGTTTCACTGTCTGCTCCAGTTTTAGGACAAAAGGGTTGAATCTCAAAGCACTTTTGTTGCAATTTTAGGATTTAAAAATGCGTGGGAAAATAAAAGATAATCAAATTGTTTAAAATATCAAACATAATGGATAACATATATTTTAACCATCAACACATAAACACAAACGTTATGAAATCGGGGCCTTTTATTACCATCAAGAGTAGCAAGGAAATGTATTAAGTTGTGGCCTTACCTATAACTTACAAAACTTTTAAAAGCCACATGACATTTGAGCATTCTTAAATCATTCATGAAGCCCTTTTCATAAATACAAATAAAAGGTTTTTACATAACGTATCATGTTTAATTATTCAGAAAAGAAAGGAAATGAAGGTACTCCGTGTTGCCAATATTGAAAGTTTCAAAAACAGTTGACCAACCAATAATAAGTATATTCGAGTTCTCCTTTTACTATAGACATGCGTCCAAATACTGATCAATGTGTCATCCAAGGGCATCTAAGAATCTAATTTAAGTCCTTGTGCATAAATTTAATAGCCATACCATAATTTGATAATACAGTTACATATCTTTGCCATCTCGTGCAGTCAAATACATACCTGAATTAAGGATGATACAGAAACAATGTCGATACCAATTTGTGAAGTTAAATATATACATTATAACATAAGTTCAGGGCAACTCAACACTGAGGTGAGGTTGGGAGGTGGTTCAAGGTCGGGTTTCATGGCAGCAATGGTGGATGACAAAGATAGCTAGAGCAATGCAAAATAATGAAAACCATGGCAATTCTAAAACTACGTTTTAGTCTTTTCTTCAATCACATAAACCAAATCAACAAAATTTCAAATATATTAAGTAATCAAAACAATATGAGTTACATGACGACTTACTTAATATTCCTTACATGTGTATCAACTAAACTCAAAAATAATTCCTTTTGCTTTCACCTATCTTTCGCAATCAAAAATAAAAAAGAACTATGGGAACAAAAACCAAATGCATAAATCGGTACAAAAGGAGACGAACAAACCATCTTAATTCTTGTGGAAAAAGGATATAACTCATCGAGTTTCACGTGATTGATTTAGAGTAGTTCGGTTATCCATCACCCATCGTACTAGATGCACATCTATTTTGAATTCAGACAGGCATGTACTGTAGCTTCTCTTTCTCAAGCAGTTTCTCATGAAGGATGAGACCTTGAAGATTCCCCCTTACCCTATGAATAAAGGAAAAGTAAGAAAACCTAAAAAGTTGGATAAGCATACAGAGATATGATGATAACATATTTGGTTCTATATGCTTTTTTATTCTGTGATGATAGAAAGGTTTGGGTGTGAAAAAGTATACCTCCCGTGCTCTACCAATTATGCCAGGATTCTTTTGAGAAAAAGCTCTGAACCAACACTCTTCCTTTTGATCTGAACACAAGTGAGTAGTATTGGACATAAATATATTTATGTGACCCAAGATATCAAAAGACATAGTCAACTAACATAACAAATCTACCCATTTAAACGAATCAATACTTGGTTCGATTCATTTAAAAATTAAAATTAGAATATTTATTTTTTATATTTTACAAATAAAAATCTTATCTTATAGGTCAATAAAATCATAAATAAATGGGTGGATTTAGGTCATATGATCCATTTGCTTAAATGATTTAAGTTATGATCCATCTATTAAAATAAATGGATCATTATCCGACTTTTTATAGAAATTGGGCCATGGTTAAGCTCATTATACATAAGATACGACATTAAAACATTTAAGAAAAATGAGATCTACCTTCATAGTGGGGGCCGTCTGCAACAAATTTACGATGATAGGGGAACACTATAATAGTAGGATAAACGAATAGTATATTCATTAGGATGTATTCTCCTGTTGTTAACTGAAAAGGAGAAAGATCTCCACCAATGATGTGATTCCATGACTTATAATAACCCAATGCATCTTCTTCATCATCGATCTTGTCTCCATCATCATACACAAGACTCACCGCACACTCCTTTACAAATTTATTGTAAGGCAGTGTAACAGTAATAGTAACATTGTCACCAGCCTCCATCTCATTCATCCCAAACATCAAATGGCTTAACATCACACAACAGTTTCGACCTTCACTAAATTTTTCCAAGTGACGTTCGTATATCCATGTGCAGTTCTTTGTTATATTACTAATTGTCATCATTGGTGAATCAGGGAAGGCAAATGGAGGTTCCTCCACATCTAATTTGCAATATGTGTGCACAGAGCAGAAGTTGAGTCCTGTAAGGTTGTTTGAAGATGATGATGATGGGATGGTAAATGATATTGATGGCCCCACGCTTCTATGCCTAAACCAACTCGGCATCTCATCCTCCACATAAGTTGTGCTGAATATTCCAAATTCTTAAAACATTGTCTGCCAAATACAAACCACCTTAATTAATCACCATAATAATTACATATATATATATATATATATATATATATATATATATATATATATATATATATATTATTCACATTCACATAAATACGGACAGTTAAGTGAACAAAAACCTGGATTCCAAGTTCTGATGATGAATTACTTCTCACGCGTCTGTCGTTAAGGAAGTCTAAGTTACTCCAGCCCAAGCTACGTAAAACCTGTTCCTCAACACCCAGCATTGGTTGGACTTTGAGAATGCCTTCAATTTCAAACAACAAAGGTGCATAATTTCTCGCAGTTATTGATAGCTTGAGAGGGGACATTTCTGGATCAAATACAACTTTTTCTACATAAAACAAATGATTAGGATCGAGCAACAGTGCTCCTAGTGTGCGTGGAGGATACTCAACTGACTTCAAATTATTACAGTTCCACATACTAAGTAATTCTAGCCTAGGAAGGGTTCTCACACAAATAGGCATGGAATCGAAAGGATTGCCATCTAAATATAAATTCTTTAACATGGATAGGCAACTGAAATCCATGGGAAAGGATTCAGATGACAAATTGTTATTTGCAAGTGACAACCTTACTAAAGACCTCGGTAAAGAAACTGCGAACAACTTAAAATCCCTTGGTATAGCACCCACAAAGGCCGAGGAAGAGGTTCTTGTATTATGTCAATGTTGTTAGCCTCGCACAATTCCAAAGAATCCATACCCCTATTCGGAGTTCCAGATTCACCAAGACTACAACCATCTAGCAACATTATTTTCACATTCTTCAACATGCATATGTTTCTTGGAAGTTTTTCAAGCTTCTTGCAGTAGCTCAGATCGATGAAGAAAAGTCTAACACAATGCTCAATTGATTCACAAACCTCAACCAAACCAATGCAATTTCTAACTATTAACCTTTCAAGTGCAGGAAGTTGGACAAAGTCACCAAGACTAAGAAGTTGTTTACAGTAACCTAAATTAAGAATCTTCAATGATCCAAGCAACCTTTTGTCTTTAGAGCACGACCCATCCAACTGCATAATGGAAATAAGTTAGAATAGTATTGAATTTCATCAACTCAACATGGATGAATAATATATGAAGTTAAGTTACCTTTTGTCTCTTTTCAAGTCGTTGTGGATTAATATAACAACTAACAAATGATTCAATATTGCTATATGACATGTCAAGTGCAACAAGATTCTCCATAGGTAAGTCAGTAGGTATAGACTTTAAACAAAACCCATGCATACACAAACCTCTTAATTCCCTTGGAAAGTTCTCATAAGACCCATGCATGTGCACATAATTTAGTTGTAGTAGCATAAGACTATCCATTTTACTTAATGTGTTTGTTTTCAGCTCATACCCAACTTCTCTTTCTCAAGCATGCGCATGTCAAGGGCAAGGCCTAGAAGGTTTCCCTTACCCTAAGAAGAAACAGAATGAAAATAAATAAATTATGCAATAGAAAATATTTTGGACATACACACTACTAAAAGCATAGATGTCCTCTTACCTTTTTGTGTTTCAATACTTTGAATGACTCCTTGTGACACCATAATCGACTTCGCTTCCATGGCTTGTCAGGTGATTCTTGACGAACTTCAAATCTTCCCATCTCTTGAACCAATTGATGCATCGTCAATTCATTATCCCGTCTATCAATGAGACATCTATCAATGAGATTCGTGATCCCGGATCTTGTCTTTATATCACATGCCTCTAATATTGTATCAGTAACATCTCTATCTATTCCAACAAAAAAACCAGCAATATACTAAGAAGACATCTATCAATGAGATTCGTGATCCCGGATCTTGTGTTTATATCACATGCCTCTAATATTGTATCAGTAACATCTCTATCTATTCCAACAAAAAAACAAGCAATATGCTTAAACAAGTCTTTATCATTTTTGGATGGCAAGGAGTCGAAGCTCATTTTTAAGACATTATTTATAGGAGAACTGATTTCTTTCTTTAACCCTTCGACGCACCCTTCCCAATAAGCTACATCTCGATTATGTAGAGACTTTCCCAAAACTTCGAGAGCCAATGGATGTCCCTCACAATACTTAACAAGCTTATCAGACACCTCTTCATATCCTGCCATAGGTTGGTTGCACATGAATGCATGGGAACACAAAAGTTGTTGCGATGCAATACCTGCTAAGCCTCGAAGCAAATGCATTCCATGCTTGGGTTTAATGTTTGTTTTGAATAGTGCACAACTTGTTGTTAACCATCTGTCCTTTGTTGTTATTATAATTTTGCTTCCGGGATGAAAACCTTTGCTTCCAAGTAATGCATCCAACTGAACAAGGGTACTAACATCATCAAGAACTAGAAACACCCTTTTACGGGCGAGTGCATTCTCTATCTTTGTTGTGTATATTGAAACATCATGAACTTTAATTGAACTTGTCTTTGAAATGTCGTTGCAGAGTTGTTCTTGTAAATCGAGCAACCCATTAAACTTTCCATCACATTTCCTAGTGATATCTTCAATATAGCTGCTTGCATGGAATTCCCGACAGTATAGCCCATAAACATGTTTCGCTAAAGATGTCTTCCCGATCCCGCCTATACCATAAATAGTGAGTATGTCTGCCGTATGTGAGGATCCATCTTTCAACCATGTTGTGATGAAGTTAATGGAATAATCTATCCCAATAAATAGTGTTCGAACACTCCGTAAGGGTACATGTAATCTACGGTAGATGTCCTTCACAATTTCTTCAATAAACTCCGTCTCAAACCTGAAACTTGATTTAATAAGAATTACAAAACACAATCCAGAAAACTAAAAAACCAGAATTGGAGATTTTATTAATATAAAGATCCAAATAAAAATTATATTACAAGCGTTAGTTTTACTGATTCATTCAAGGCATTTGACAGGGTTTTAAGTAAATGAACTAACCTATGACAAAATACCATATGCATAAGCCAAAGAGTTTATACCCTAGTGGTGGTATTAGGAGTTCGAAAATTTGTTCCTCCTCCAAGGGGTCGAGGGTTCAAAACTCAAATCATGCTTGACATTGGTGTAGTTTACGAATTGGGTTACGAGTTGTTCAAAATAAATATATAAATAAATAAATACGTAACAAATGTATAAAAATTATCAGAAGAGTTAATCTATATATATCAAGGTTGTAAAAAACACTTGATGTTAGTGTAGGATGAATTGGGGTTAAGGGTTAAGGGTTTAGGGCTAATCTGTCTAGGCGGAGATTAATCTGGGACTATAAATTATTAATAAAATTATTTCAAAATTACTATATTCTAAGAAAATAAGTAAATTTGCATATTTGAAAGCTTGAAAATTTAAAACTTTTGGTGAAAATTTGTAATTATGAAAATTTTTGGTATAATATTTGAAATTTTGGCCGCCTAAGACCGATTTTGACCGCCAACTGCTCATAATTTAACCATCTTTGACCAACACTAATTAAGTTGGCCGACTAGCCCATATCCTAATCGGTTCAAGGCCGCCTAACGATTAATCAGCTGCCTAGAACGATTTTTGCAAAACTAATCTATATAAACTGATTTATGAGATTAGATAACACAAATTCAACTATGTGCATCTTGTTTATCCTACTATATCATATATGTGTCTATTCGATGTTTATCGAAATGAATACTATGAAGATGATATTGACATTTTTCATGCGTTTTCAAACAAAACTAAATGTGTATGAAAATAAGGGTAACAAAACTAAATGTGTATGAAAATAAGGGTAAATATGTGGGTACCTGCCATTTACGTCATTTCCCTTTAAATTAGCAACTTCCATAAGTGCTTTATTCCATCTATCCATCCTTTGAGCCCATAGTCTTCTTTTATTTTCGTCTATCTCTTCATCCATTGGCCATTGCATCACCAAAGCTACTTTGTTGCTTCCTAACACGTGTGGGCTCCACATGATAAAAGATTGGGATGACAATATGGTTGGATGCCATACGCTGCTCAAGGATCAGCACCAATTCATCGAGGCACCATGTTGAAGTGGCATAGTTCTTGGACAACACGATAATAGAACCCCGAGATGCCTTAATTGCACTCTCTAATTCCGGTTTCAGATCTTCCCCTGTTTCAATCTCTTCATCATCCAAGAAGGTACTGATATTGGCCTCAATGAGGGCCTTATAAAGGTGATCGGTGAAACTATGACGCGTGTCAAGACCTCTAAAACTTAAAAACACGTCATATCTATTAACATGAGTTGATGAGCTAGGACCATAAGTTGATGAACTATGGCCATGTGTTGGTGAAGAAGATGAAGATCCTTCTGAAAGTTCAAATAGAACAACCATTACGAGTTATGTGTTGATGACTCTTCAGCCTTCCCAGGATTTTTAGGATTTTGAGTATTTACTTGAAGTTTCTCCTTAAAATGTGGGTGTATCTGAGTGAGCTCTGAAACACCTCCACACGTTATTGATAATGTACGTTGCTTTCACCGGCTTTCCTCACTTGGGCTTCAAACGTTTGGATCCCTTACATAATGCCTCTACATAAAATCCAAATTAAAAATATTTACAATATGCAACGTAACTCTCAATTAACAATGTAAGCCTCAATAATAATAATAGTAGTTATAATAATAATAATAATAATAATAATAACAATAATAATAATAATACCTTTGAATTCTTATAAACAAAACTTTAGTTAATTAAAATACAATACACATGCATCTCCAAACTTTTCCATGTGAACTAACTTAATACGCCTACAAAATATTTAAATCTCATTATAGGAACTATAATTGTGTTAATATGCCAATATTTATCCCTAAACTTTGAGTTTAGAGTTGATATTGGAGCTATATATTGTTAGGATCGAGACACTTAACACACGACTCTAAACACACACACAGTTCACGAAAAACAAGAACACAAGGATAAACATGAGGGATTTAACGTGGTTCGGTCCTTCTCTGACCTACGTCCACCGGTAACTAGGAATTTACATTTCTTGGTGCTAATCTGCACTCTTTCTGTGTTACACTAGATACAAGTTTTACAAATACAGAATAATCTCTTATATAGAGATGGAAATCAGAAGTAGTCAAAAAACACAACTGGGTCTTCATTCAACAATTGTGGCTTCACAACTTCACATTGTTCCTGCCATTTTTGACCAGCTTTTCTGTGGATTCACACTCAACATTTCTGTGGATTCATACTCAACAATCTCCCACTTGAAGCCACAGAACAATCTTCACATGTGCTTCAACTGTGCATCTGTATTTGATCTTAACTCCTTCCTAGTTACCCTGGCCTTCTTTTCAATTAACCTGAAGGCCAGTTGAAGCTTTCGTTAGCTCCAACGCATCAGTCATGGCTAAGTCTGCCACTGACCTGTTCTCTGTCTCCACCGGCTCCCACTGAAATGAACTGCCCGATCCTGGAACATCCTGAGAACAAACGACACTCTCTATATGAAGCAGATAATCTGGAGAGACTATTACAGATGGAATACTGGTTCTCTTAACCCACTATGTTCTGGGTATTCTAGCTTAAACAAAGCCCATGCTCCCACTGCTATGAATGCCCTTGACTGGTTTTTCTGAACCGTTCCAAACACGTTCAACCTGAATCTGACCTGTGACTCTGGGTTTACCATCTGCAAAGCAAACCTTCTTCTGTCCACGAGACTCTATGAACCGGATTTTGTTTTTCTTCTGACCTGGGACGGTTACTCCCTCAGACGGTAAACTGACCATATATAATGAACCCTTCTTATGTCCACAAGCTATCACAAGATTTCTTTTGACAACCTTCCACTACCCATTCCTGAACTTAACCTCGTGTCCCTGTTCATCCAACTGCCCAACAGAAATCAACTGTTTCTTCAGACTTTGAATTACCCGGACATCCTTCAAAGTCCATGGACCGACTGGAGTCTTCAGATCTAAGTCACCTATGCTCGTCACATCAAGAACCTCATCGTTCGCCAGTCTTACCTTACCAAAATCCCCTTCTTTCAGATTCCGTAGTGCTTCACGGCTGTGGGTAGCGTGAAATGAAGCACCCGAATCCATAACCCAGGAATCCACATTGCTCTCCACACTACAGATCAAAACATCATCATCTGAATGGTCTACTGCAACGTTAACTTCTTTCTTGTCTTTTGGACATTGATTCCTGAAATGTCCAACCTCTTTCCAGTTCCAACAAGTCACATCATTTCGAGTCCTCGACTGACTCCTTCTCTTGTTCCCGCTCCCACTACCTCTGTTATTTCTTCTACCTCTGACCGCATTCAATTGTTCACTTGATGATTCCCCGGAATTTCTTCGTCTGACGTCTTCGCCTAGAATTAAATCCCGAATTCCCTCAAAAGTGAGCTCTTTCGATCCTGCGGAACTAGTAACGGCTGTAACTGTTCCGGACCAACTGTCAGGTAATGATGATAACAGTAGTAAAGCTTGAACTTCGTCCTAAAATTTTATTCCCACTGACCCAAGTCTGGATAAAATCGAGTTCAAATTGTTGATGTGTACTGTAACTGAACTTCCTTCCCTCATCCTCGTGTTGACTAGTTCCCGAATCAGGAAGACTTTATTTGCTGCCGACGGCTTCTCGTACATATTAGACAATGCCTCCATGATTCCCTTTGCCGAGGTCTCCTTCAAAATATTGAAGGCAACATCCTTTGACAACGTCAGTCTAATAAATGTCTTGGCCTTCTTATCCAAAGTCTCCCAGTTTGCTTGTGTGATCGCCTCCGGTTTTTCACCTAAAACTGCGTCCAAGTCTTTCTGTACGAGCAAATCTTCAATTTGCATCTTCCACCAACCAAAATCTTTCCCATCAAACTTCTCAATCTGAAGTTTACTGCTTTCTGCCATTTTCTGAAAGATTAGGGGCTAAACTGCAATTTTCTGAAAGTTCAGGGGCTAAACTGCAATTTTTCAAATCTGCTACAGTGTCGCTACAGTGACGTCTTCTCCGGCAGGTCTCCGGCGTACAGTGTCGTCTTCTCCGGCAAGGCTCCGGCGCTACAGTGTCGTCTTCTCCGGCGAATTGGTTTTCCGGTCACTATTCCGGCTAACCTTTGACCGGCGATTTGGACGTCTTCCGGTGGTCGAAAAATTCAGAAAAAAATATTTTCGGAATCTTCGGAACGAGACCTTTCCAACGGTATACACCAAAATCGTTTTTGACGAAAAAAAATTTCGACCAAAAACTTAAAATCACCTTCTGGAGCTACAACCTTGCTCTGATACCACTTGTTAGGATCGAGACACTTAACACACGACTCTAAACACACACACAGTTCACGAAAAACAAGAACACAAGGATAAACATGAGGGATTTAACGTGGTTCGGTCCTTCTCTGACCTACGTCCACCGGTAACTAGGAATTTACATTTCTTGGTGCTAATCTGCACTCTTTCTGTGTTACACTAGATACAAGTTTTACAAATACAGAATAATCTCTTATATAGAGATGGAAATCAGAAGTAGTCAAAAAACACAACTGGGTCTTCATTCAACAATTGTGGCTTCACAACTTCACATTGTTCCTGCCATTTTTGACCAGCTTTTCTGTGGATTCACACTCAACATTTCTGTGGATTCATACTCAACATATATTGCATAATGTTTATATGTGTGTTTTAACCCTCGATTTCATTTTTGTGTTTAAAGGCCATTCATAGCTTAATTAGTGCTAAACTCGGTTGTTTTGTGTGCAAGGGATATATGGGAATCAAGCAGAGAGAGACTGCACTTATTTAAAACAGGAACATGCTGATAAATCTCTGCAACAGAAATCTAATGGAAGTAGCAATTATGTGACAAGTTTTTCGATCCTTTAATCAACACAGATATAGCTAAGTATTGATATTGAATAACAATTGCCATGGGAATTATTTATAAAACGGTTAGTCAACTAACTGAATTTGTTAACTTGTTTTTCCAGCATATTCATTTAACCTACAACGTTCCTATTTGGATTTTATTAACCCACAAATCAACAACAAATACCATTATGAATACAACTACAAGATCCACTGTTGCTTCCGATGAAAGGCATTTCATAAGATATAGGCAATTTCAAGCTTCCACTAGGTATCAACAAAGAGCAGTTTGAAGATCCTGACAGAAAAAAATAAGTTACTTGACATAAAGGTACCCAAATTAGCAACAACTTTTTTAAACTTAAATTTCTCTATCACTAGATCTAGTATCATCATATGTAAAGGATTTCAACTATAATTCATTGGTTTGTTCCAAATGATATGTTTATGAAACTAACAAGGCATGCCCTTTCAAAAGGTTCAATTGTAAACTCTATACTAGATGAAAATTCAAAGTTAAATGCCCTTTATTCGCACAATAAGCATATGGATATCATTAAGTTTCGACTTCAATAGTAAGCTAAGCACCCATTATGACAATCGAATATTGAAGGTCTAACTTACCATTAAGGAGCAGATAACATCATTAAAAAGAAATAAATGTAAAAAATCGTGTTTATAAATTAGAATATATAAACTGAGGAAGCAATTGTTGGAGATAACATTGAAGACAGGAAGAGAGGAGAGGAAGTTCTTTGTTCAGGAAACAAGAAAACTTTTATTAATCGCATAATCAACACATTTTAGAAGTACATCGGAACTGCTGATGATTAAGTGCCACATAACTACCAATCCCCACCGTTTCCCAACCATAGCACACCCTTTTCCTAAACGACACAAGACAACCAAATATACAATGTGCACGAACTTCTGTTCATCATTCTCGACCAGTGGACTTTACTCTAAAAGGAGTGTGTACTATCGTAAACGATATATAAAATTAAACAAAAGTAATTGAAACAAAAAAAATACAATCGCCTGTTCACGAAATAAACAAATGATTATGTGATTTTCGATTAAGAAGATGGAATTGTCTAACAATATCTAAAACTAGCTTGTAAGAATGTGTCTTCATAGTTACCTGCCTACAAGAAGAACATGAGAACTGAAGCAGCGACGATAGAGGATGAGCCAATAGTGAAAGCTGAGAGCGAACGGCGGTAAGTCGGCAGGGAAACGGCGAGTCAACGAGGAAAGGGCGACGGCCAGAGAGGAGAGTCAATGAGGATTTTGGGGTTTCCGTTTTCCTTTTGGCTTACGATCAGTTGATCAGGGGTGTTGTTTTCCTTAAGTAACATACTTGGAAAGGTATGTGCCAAGAAAGTTCTATAATTATTAGGCAAATTCCGGGAAAATACTTAACTTATACACACTAGATATTTAATTCTACCCTTTTTTTCCATTAACAATATTCATATTTTAGTTCAGATTCAAATAAATGACTTGACAGTGTCAAGTTGACATGCCAATTAAGTACGTATGATTTTGACGTTTTATTTCAATATCTTTTATTAGCCCCTTGATTTGTAGAAATATCCCACATTTTACCCTTAATTTGTTGTATATAAATAGTTTTCAATTTTATGTTTTTAGCCTGTTTTATTTTTATTATAAACATATACCATTTAATAAAATCGTTTCAAATTACACCCTAACTGTTTTTAAAATTTTATTTTATATTTGTAACATTGTTTTAACGTTTCTTTGAAACTATTTTAATAAATGCTATGTGTATATAATAAAAAATAAAAGGCTAAAAACATATAATATAAAGCTATTTGTATAGAACAAATTATGGGCAAAATTTGGTACATTTATACAAATTAAGGGAAAATAAAAAGATACTAAAATAAAACGAAGAAATCAAACTTGGGTGTCAATTAGTATGAACTAAAATATGAATGTCGACAGAGAAATAGAATATAATTAAATATCTAGTGTGTATGGTTATATGTGTGCCATTAATATGTCCCTAAATATGTATATTTTGTTGGACTTTGCCTAATAAATATCATAACTTTCTTGCAACTTCGGTGTTGTGTAACTTTCTTGGAACTTCGGTGTTGTGTGGTCGGATCTTAATTTTTAAGATCCGAATTTTTAAGAGGTATAAATTTTTAAATGGCTCTGAAATTTTAAGATCTAAATTTTTAACAAGTTGTTTGGTTGGAATCTCTGAATTAATGTGTTATCCTTTTGTATTATTTTCAGCTAAATTCAATGTTTCTGTTTTATAAAATAATTTAACCAGCTCTTGAACAATTATAAAAAATATATATATATAAACACCATACAAAATCCAAATTAAATACAAAATCCAAATATAAACACCATACACCACCTGCCACTTCTCGCCCCTAACCACCACTTCTCGCCCGTAACCGGAGGTTTGTTGCAGGAATCTGTTAACATCCATTTGAATATCATATTAGCCAAAATTGTTGCCAGGAATAGCGTCTTTAGGAAGTGCTCGTTTCACCTCAAAAAACATATTGTTGGGTTCTTGGAATGTCTCTTGAAGAACTCTACCAACAACATCTTATATGTCAAAGGAGATGAAACCAAATCCACGAGGTATGTTGGTGGTTTGGTCAAACATGATTATTACATCAGTTATATCACCATAACTTTTAAAGTAT
The DNA here is from genome assembly GCF_052849685.1 of Lactuca virosa. Taxonomy (NCBI): domain Eukaryota; kingdom Viridiplantae; phylum Streptophyta; class Magnoliopsida; order Asterales; family Asteraceae; genus Lactuca; species Lactuca virosa. The sequence continues at coordinate 182,934,730 of NC_136426.1, forward strand.
TGACAGAATTTCATGTCCTTGTCCCACCGGAGCTCCACTCAACATTGCTTCAGGTCTAGACATTTGTTGTTCTTCCCCCCATATAGCCCTATTAGCTTCCACATGCACATCACGATGAACGACATATAAACACTAGAGCATACACACTATAGATTTTGTTGCCAAATGCATATATAAATTAAATTCTCATTGATTTGAATTTGAAATGGAATACATGAATAGAAGAAGTTTGTAACCAGAAAATGAGCCCTGTAAATCTTGTATATAAACATGTTTAACCATCTCATGTAATATGTTGATGCCACCATAATAAATTATTTGATTATTGTATAATACATAATGAATATGTATTTAGTGGGAAGCCTCACAGTAGCATGTTGAATTTCATGGATTTCTAGGAAAGACTCAAGTCATCGCACCCAATATATAGAACTTGTTACAAATTTCATAACAACTCACTGATTAACTCCCATGAGATCAACCACTTCGTCTTAGGTCCTCACCCAAAACAGAGATCCAATTAACTATAGCTCTTATTATCGAGTTTTAGGGCAAAGGAATAAAATATGACATGGAATCGAAAAAATTGGCTACATTGACGAAGTAGTCGGCGCTACCGGCGGCGATGGAAGAGGTGGCGTCGCTGGAGGGGTTGTCGGTGGCAAAGTCGATGGAGAACTGTGGCGGCTCGGAAAGGGAGTGACAGGGAGAAATGGACGTTGGTCTCATGAAGTATGGAGTGACGAAAAAGAGCGCTGAAATTTTAGGGAAGGAAGGGAAAGAGTGTCTTTTGTTTTTTAAGTTCAGACATGTTCTACATCTAAAGTTTAAACGGTGTTAACAAACTTAAGAGGCAAACAGTAATATGCAAACAAACAATCTGAATTTTTAAGAGTTTGCTTTTTAATTTACAAATTAAGAGGGCTACCAAACAGTATCTTACTTTTTCCAAATATGTTTATTAAAAAAAAGTTAAGGAAAGCCACACTCTAATCATAAGGCAAAAGGAAAACGTAGGTCGTCGCCCTTCCATCCTTGACTTAAGGATAATAACAATGATTATAAAGATGAAGATTCTCTAAAACCTTAGATTTATTTGTTTCCTAGTTTGTTACTCTTGTATACATCTTTTATAATCTTTCTTACCTTTTTGTGTATATACACAAAGTCTCTTGCCTTCAATTAGGCACACATCATTATCCTCATATGGTATCAGACCACCATTAGGTTTTATCCTCAAAAGGAAAAACACTAAATCGATCCTTATGGCCCTTGCGATACCATAAACTTCTTGATCTCTTGTGATCTTTTTAAATTTGTAATTGTACCACCGAACCCTAAACCCTAAACCACCACCCAAAATCATACCATCTCATATTGATATTGTTGTGTTCACTGCCAATCTGGCCTACAAGGAATGGATTCGATATGATCAGAGGATTCGAACACTCTTATAAGATTCTCTTATTCGAGAAGATGTTATTGTTGTTATTGGTTGTCGGACTTCTTAGCAAATATAGTTTACCCTTCAAGCCACCTTCAGTCATGCATCCAAAACACGGTAGATTTAACTCAAGGATGAGCTTCAATCCATTTTTCAAGGTGATCAATATGGGGCTGATTACTTTATGTAACCTCCCAAAATTCAAAACCAAAAATTTCATTTTTAAATAAGTAATAATAAAGCCGATCATTTGAAAACATCAATAGTATCTACCCATTTAATAAAATCCTAGTGTCAAAACATAGCATAGCAAAATAATGTCAGAGTACACATCCCAAGAATCTCATAGTCCGAAAATCGTGTGTAATGCAAAACAGTCATGCCGGCTCCTTTCCCTTCGAAGAAGAGGTACCTGAAAGCAAAACTGTAAACCGTAAGCACGAAGCTTAGTGAGTTCCCCCATCATACCACATACCATACACATACTGCCTAGCATATCTGGGTGCTGGCCTACCCCTTCAGTCTCTTTCAACCGGTAAATGCCTAGCATATTTGGGTGTTGGCCTACCCCTTCGGTCTCTTTCAACCGGTAACTGCCTAACATATCTGGTTGCTGGCCTACCCCTTCGGTCTCTTTCAACTGGTAACCGGGGACTATTTCACCCTACCACTACCATATAATATCCTATCATATAAGCCTATAAATCAAATACTGCCTAGCATATTTGGGTGCTGGCCTACCCCTTCAGTCCCTTTCAACCGGTAACCGGGGACTATTTCACCTCCTACTACTATCACATAATATCATAGCATACTAGCACATAAAACATAACAGATAGTGGCAAACCTAGATAATTATCACAAAGACAATCATCTAACAAACAACTCCTACTAGTGGGCCGACATTGTTGTTGTAGACCCACTTCTATTGGAAGGCAACTCACCTCAAGTGTTGCGAAGTAGTTGAGCTATCCTCGACTCTGGAATCAACCCCACTCAAACTCCTATACAAAAAACATTTCCTTTAATTACCCTTCCATACTCATGACCCATTAAGGGCAACCTTGGTTAAGGTCAAAGTCAAAGTCAACACTCAATTCAAAGTAAACATTTTGGTCAAAGTCATCATTCTGGGTTGACTCCACTCGCCGAGTTGTCCTATAAACCAAAAAAACCTGGAATCGTGACCCAACTCGTCGAGTTCTCCTCCAACTCGCTAAGTTCTTTTGCATTAACAGAATCAGGACTTTTAGTAACAGAATCAGGACTTTTCAATATAACTCGTCGAGTCCGTCCTTGAACTCGTCGAGTCCGTCCTTGAACTCGTCGAGTTCTTCCATCTACATCATCAGGACATTTCAACCCAACTCGTCGAGTTCCACTGTCTATTTTTCTTTCTCAATGTATTCAGCCATTATTCTTGGAATCCAAGTCCCATATCACCAGATCTGGTTAAATACACTTGTAGGAGGGTAAAGTTTCTGACTTTACCCATTAAGACCCATTCTAGAAGAAATGATCCATAACCCTAAGTCTAAATGGCCTAGTTCCAACTCCAAAAGCCATCAAAACTTCAAGATAAGCCAATGGGTCATAGATATGGACCCTAGGGGAAGTTTGGCCACATAAAGTTCCTATCTTTACTCGCATGCATGGGCTACTTGGCTCAAAAGGGCAAAAAGATGGTCCACAAGTTGCATGGGACTTCCATGGCCATAAAGTTGGCACCTTTATGCCATGGAGTCCCTTAAAGACCCTAGATCTGAAGTGATACTCACTTGGGACGTCCATTTCCCAAAGACCATGCCACTTGGACCAAAAACCCCAACAAAATAGAAAATGAAGAGATCTAAGCATACTATATGCAAGGTAGGAGCTTTATACCTCAAATGAACCAGAAATGAAGCTCAACTTTTGGATATACTCTTCTTCCATACATCCTTGCTCCTTCTTCAAGAATCATCTTCTTCAAAATCACAAGGAATGCACAAAAATGGTTCAAAGCTCTCACAAGTGGATTAGGGTTTCATGGCTAGGGTTTGGGACAACGGAGGTTGAAGGTGAGGCCAGCTTATGGGGGTTAAGGTGTTCAAATAGGGTGCAAAACCCTGAAATTAGGGTTTCATTCTACCAGGCCTACTTATCGAGTTGAGGCTCTCAACTCGTCGAGTAGACTTCACCACCCGTGTCCCTTTTCCATCTCTACTTGGCAATTTTGGGGCCTCCAACTTGTCGAGTTTCCATACAAAAATGAATAATTTTGAGAATTAATACATACCGGAATCGGGTGTTACACTTTAAGTAGTTCAAAACCCTTTACGACCAACTAGCCGCCATGGGTCGCTCCATTGATGTGCCTGACAAACTCCATTGGTTCTTAAGAGGCTTAGGTGAGTCCTTTACTCAATTTGCATTCACTCATCTTTTATTACCCTTGCTACCTAATTTTGAATAAATGGTTTCTACGACCATTAGTTTTGAGATCTTTCATTCATTTATGGTACATCGGCCTTCTCCATAAGTGGCGTTTTACAGTAACAGTTGTAGTACTTCCAATCAATTTGGTCATACAAATCAGCAGCCTCGCAATACTAGATTATCTCCGACTGTGGTAATTCCTTGTAGTGTGGTCATGGTGATAATCAACAACATGGTCGCGGTGGTAGACGCAAATATACTCCTCGATGTCAGATATGTAGAATTGAAGGTCACAAGGCAAATTTGTGCCCTCAACGTTAAACTTCATACACTTCACACAATGCAATCAATCTTGTAGAAATCTTTGCTAACTCCTACTCCGTCTCTAATTCTTCGAATTGATATGTTGATGTGGGCGATACTGCTCACATGACGCCTCAAGCCTCTACTCTTGACATGTCATCCACATATCTTTGTTGGTAACTATGCTTCTTTTGGTGTATCTTGTATTGGTTCTTATACACTTTCTCACAATCTCAAACTAGCAGATGTTTTGGTTGTACCACATTTAATCTAGAATCTTTTATCTATTATTCAATTGACTCAAGATTACCAAGTTGACATTACACTTTCTCCTAATCTCAAACTACTAAATGTTTTGGTTGTACCACATTTAATCAAGACTATTTTATTTATTAGTCAATTGACTCGAGATTACCAAGTTGACGTTCTTTTTTCTCGCAATCATTTTATTATTCAGAATCATAAGACAGACCCCATCGGTCCAAGGACAACTTGAAGGGGACCTATATGTGCTTCGTCAGGCTCACTCAGCTTTCTATGCTACCCTACGAAGACACAGGCTTCATGGATCTCTTACTCTTTGGTATGCTTGTTTTGGCCATGTTTAGTATTCTATTATTTTTGTTTTAAATAAACAAGGACACTTATCTTTGTCTAAGTCATTAACATATCATAAAATATGTGCAGCTTGTCAAGTAGGAAAGAGTCATCGACTCCTTTTTATAGTTAATTCAATATGTTCTTCATTTGTTCTTGGTTTAATACATTGCGACATTTAGGGAGCATCTCTTGTTACATTTGTGCATGGTTTTTGATACTGCACGTTATCTGTTGATGATTATTCCAAGTTCTCTTGGATTTATCCATTAAAATACAAATCATAATTTTTTAACACTTCAAGCATTTTCAAGCTTAGTCGAAAATCAATTCTCTCGAAAAATCAAGGTCTTTCAAAGACATGGTGGTGGCGAATTAACAAATGCTTCCCTTAAAGATCTCTTTCATACTCATTGAATTCATCATCAATTCTCATGCCTATATACAACATCTCAAAATGGTCGCGTTGAACGAAAACATTGCCACATCACTGAAACGGGTTTGACAAGGCTTCTTCATGCAAACCTACATGAAAAATACTTATTTCATGCCTTCGTTGTCGCTGTTTTTACTATAAACTGCATGCCTACTCAGCTGCTTGATCACAATTCACCGTTTCAACTGTTATACAACATCATTATAGACTATGGTTCATTTAAATCGTTTACTGTCACGTTTTTCCTTTTCTTTACAATTACACGACTCATAAACTTTAACTGTGACACAAACTTTGTATTTTCATTGGCTATAATGTCAATTACAAAGGTTATCATTGTCTTGACGCAAGCACATCCCATATTTACATAACTCGTAATGCTCAGTTCAATGAGTTATATTTTCTGGGTGATGGTGCATCTATAACATCCTAGAAATCACGATAAAAAATTTCATTATCAATTAAGGAGAAATCATTGTTTTCAAACAATCCCCAAGACAAAACCAAATATCCCAGAATCATAGTTTAACAAAATCTCCCAAACATGTCACTGAAGAATGTGTACGATCATGCCTTTGCTTTTCCCCGATCATCAGAGGTACCTGAAACAATAAACATAAACTGTAAGCCAAAGCTTAGTGAGTTTCACCTAAATACTACACAACATAACATATACAAATAATACTTACTGGTTCCATAACCACCCAGTTGGATTACCCCTAGCCCACAGCCTTCCAGTTGGATTGCCTCGGCCCACAATGTAACATCCATAAAAAATCATGCAAATTTAAAACTTTTTAAATCATTCAAAAACCAATAATTATTAAAAAAAATTTTCAAAATAGTTTCATGCCAGAGTATCCCAGAAATCAAGTCATAAAAACATAAGGAGGTGCACGATCACGCCTTCACCTTCCCATGATCCTCAGAATTACATGAAACAATAATCGATAAATGTAAGCTCGAAGGCTTAGTAAGTTACCCCCAAAATACCAACGTCACATAAACCATAACAACAACATGCATGTAGAGTCTTTGGATGACTAGATCGCCCTCACCGGGCCATCAGTCCATCTGGTCCACTCTCAAAGTCTACAATATGACTGGATCGCCCTCACCGGGCCATCGGTCTATCTGGCCCACTCTCAAAACCTTCAGCATGTCTGGTCCGTCATTCTGGGCCTTCAGCTTGTCTGGACCGTTCTCCGGGCCTTCGGCCTGACAAGTCTGCAGTCTCTCCGGGCTGCCCTGGGTTTCTTGGCCTTCATCACAAAGCAGGACCGCCTCAACCCAACCCCAATCATACAATCAACACACACACACACACACACACACATATATATATATATATATATGTATGTGTATATATATATATATATATATATATATATATATATATATATATATATATATATATATATATATATAACGCTAGCTAGAAGGTACAAACAGTCAAACCGATCTAAGAGATCACTAATCATAGCATCATCCTATTACCAGGATATCGACCTAGCAGGTCACTAACATAACATTATCCTATGCTCTAGGATACAGATCTAACAGATGAATAACTATAACACCATCCTATCTACCAGGATGCAGATCTAACAGATCAACAAGCATATCATGCAATAAACCCGGATACAAATCCGATAAGGGCCGACATTGGTGCCTTAGACCATGTTGATAATGAGGAGAACTCGCCTCACAATGCCGAACTTCACTGAAGAATCAAACTCCCGAGATATAGCTCAAACGCAAACACCTATAGTCACCATAGAACCCATTCCATTAAGACCCAAATTACCAAAATACGCTCAAAAGTCAAACCTAGTTAACCCTGGTCAAACTCAAGGTCAACAGTCCATGTTGACCTGACTCGTCGAGTTCATCCACTGACTCGTCGAGTTCCTTCAGAACTCAAAAAATCGTGAAAATCCTAGTTGACTCGCCGAGTTTCCAGACAACTTGTCGAGTCCATGCAGTGTCCAATATGTCGGGAAAACCCTGACCAACTCGTCGAGTCACCTTGCTTACTCCTCGAGTTCATGCATAATCAAGAAAACAGGAAACCCTAGTTCAACTCGACGATTTGACCATGCAACTCGTCTAGTTGACCATGCAACTCATCGAGTTCCTTTAGTACTTTTTCGCATTCAGATGTTTCTAAGCTAAACCAAAGCTAGATCTAGCTTCCTAAAGTATTGTTTCCAGGTAAAGTTGTAACCTTTACATGCATGCAAAATTTATCATGCCAAAACCAAGCTATGGAAGAGGTTTAAGCCAAAGAGGAAGGCCAAAGCATGATAAATTCGATAACTTTACGACCATAAGGGCTTACAGGAGTCTAGATCAAAAGTTACAAGTTCAGATCATGCTCAATACCCGAAATGGCCCACAAATATGCTAGAACTGGCCTTAAACCCTCGAATGAGAAGATCTAACACCAGAATGATCAATGTAATGACTTTTTACCTTCAAATGGATGCCAAAATGATGTAGATACTGGATCTACAAGCCCTTAAGCTACTAGCTCTTCAAATCTCTTCAAGAAATGCACCAACAATACACTTTTAGCCTCACAAGCACTCAGAATGGGATTAGATTGCGTAGAGTATGCTCTCTGGACAGGAAGGTGGTAAGGGAGGCTGGAGGGAGGACTTAAGGTCCTTTAAATAGGGTGCAAACCTTAAAAATTAGGGTTTTCTCGCACAGCCTCAACTCGTCGAGTTATTCTTTAAAACTCGTCGAGTTATTCTTTAAAACTCGTCGAGTAGAGAACTTCCTACTCGTCGAGTCTGAGGCCATCAACTCGACGAGTACCAAGGGCAATTTTGTATAAATCTTATAACTGGAAATTGGGATGTTACAGCTCTCCCCCACTTAAATTCTATTTCGTCCTCGAAATCATCCTTTGCACCTCCGCAACTCGTGCACACAACGATCTTCTATTGGTGGCTAAACTCAGCTGAAAATTCCAGCCCGAAAGAAGTAACTCCATAACTCCACACGTCAAGTTATTGATACTTCACCTGAAAAACCTGTAGTCTAGAATCTCGAAACCAATCTGACTCCCTGACAGACCGTTCGTACTGAACCATTGCTAACTTCATTCCACTTATCCCTCAGACTGATTATCCAACTTCTGATCATTCGTGGTTCCCAGCAGAAAATAGAATCACAGGTTACATGATGTTGCGACAATTTAATGCCTCCTTTAACTCCTCACCCAACGTACGCCGAGCCTTGGCATGACAGGACCGCCTGACCGGGCCTGCAGTCTATCTGGACCGCTTGTCGGGCCTTCGACTTGACGAGACCGCCTCACCGGGCCTTCAGTCTATACGGACCGCCCTAGGTCCGTTGGTTTTCCACCCCAATCCTACCGCTCCTCCTGAGTCTCCGTGCCTACGACTTACCGTCGGCCCGCACCGGGTGTCTTGGCGTACCGCTACAAGCGAGACCGCCTCAACCCAACCAAACACAATATGTCGTCAACTAGATAACCAAGATCAAGTATGCACATAATACTGACCAACAGCGTTCATACCACTCCCTGTCGCCTACTAGTTCCTCATAGCATACAATCCTACATGCGTTACCAGGAAGGAACATGCTAAATACCCGAAGGGAATCTGACTCGGTTCTAAACTCACGACCCGAGATCCAAGGTTCTACCATTCCATTTCACCCAAAATCTTCTGATCCATTGCAACCTCTCACTAACCTGGGTGTATAGATTCTCTCAACTGCTGCTGAGACAACCAGTCTCTCATCTGGTCCAGCCACTAGATTCCCATAACCTGAACGACAGGACATTCTAACCCAAACAATCCCTTGCTTACGTCATCACAATGACACTACACCCTCCGTCTAAAACTCATGTATCGCGCCACAATTCAACAAAATACACACATAGTCTTCAGCACGACTGGACCGCCTCACCGGGCCTTCAGCCTATCTGGACCACTCTCAGAACCTTCAGCATGTCTGGACCGCCTCTCCGGGCCTTCAGCCTGTGTGGACCGTTCTCCGAGCCTTCAGCCTGACTGGTACGCCCTGTAGGCCTTCAGTCTATCCAGCCCGCCCTAGGTCTATTGAGCAAAACCCTGGACCCATCCTAGTGCCCTCTCCCATATAGCCAGTTCTCCCCCACTTGAGGTCCCGAACTCTTTATCCAATCCACAGACTATAATCCCGACTTAACCATGCATATGAACCAATCTGACCCTATCCTCATGTTCGATCGCCCAACCATTCTGGAAACTGTTATCGGAACCGAAACAGACAACACCTTCAATGGCTGACGCCCCATCTAAGAATTCCCGATTCTTCCCCACTTAGAACACCAACCACTACCCACTGGTGGCAAAACCAATACACGACTTAACTGTCCCAACCAATTATTACCATACTTCACCATAACATGAATTACCCCCGCAAAATAATCCTCCCGACACGAAGTAATCGAACATCAAAAGAATCTGAATTCCAACTGAAGATCTCTGAATTTCCGAATTACAACTTCTTACCCTGAACTGGCGATTCTCTACCCTAACTTCTCATCCTCAAAAGCATATCTGGATCCTAATCATCTACCATCCCTTGACAACAAATTCCCTTGACACCTCCTATGTCCTAACGACTCATGAAAAAGGCAAACGAAAGTTCTAACACTTCCTAAGTGTACATGCAACCCTATTAAACCTTGGATCTATGTTTGTCTAAGATACATGCAAAATATTATTTTCCAAGGTTTATAACCTATCTAGCATGGCATGGGGTACTTTTAACCATAAAAGAACTAGATGAATTACATACCTTTTGTTGATTGTTGATTCCTTGGAGTTTGAGAGCCAAGCACCAATAATGTGAATGCCTCAAATGGAGATCACAAATCACCACAAACTTTGAAAATGTATGAGAAAGTATACTAACTCTTGATTTTGGCCACCACACTTACACACACATTAGAGTGTTTTTCATGCAACATAAGCTTGTTTATATAGTGTACATGGTTAGGGTGAAACCCTAATAACCCATGTCTTTTCCTCTTCCAAGGATCCATGGGTAAAAGCTCCATGGATCATCCATGGACTTCCATGTAAGCTTAGCCCATTCCCAAATGAGTGTTAGCCCACACCATATAAATATAATAGCCCATGATTTAATTAGTCTTCCTTTTAATCACTAAATTAATTCATAATTAATTCAAGATTAAAACTAATTAAGTGACATGACTTTATATTAATATATTATAACTTATAATATATTAATAAATCGTAAGTATAGAACTCTCATAAAATTATCCATAACTAATTTGGGTGAAGTGCAACCCAAATGGACCATGCCGGGTCGGGTCAAGTATATACCAAATAAGTTATGGACTTAGACATCTTATCCAACAGACTCCCACTTGGATAAGTCTAATAACTGTATTTGCCTATATTACTTCAGGAACCAACCGGCAATCGTAGCTCTCGAAAACTCTTGTGAACTATGAAGCGCCATTTTAGATAAGTGATCATATAATCCTCTGCTCTCATGATATCAGCCGGACAAATACATGGAACAATGTCTTACTTATTGTCTAGCAGTTGTTTCTCGATTTCCGATTTGTTTGACAAAGAACTTAACTGAACACATCAATTTAGTTCTGACCGGGCCCGGTACATGGGTCAACACAAAATCATCGAGGGGCCCAGATATCGCTTCTATTTCTAGAAGGAACAGATAAACTTCGACTCATATGCTTGTTCTACTACTTATTGAATTGCACACAAAGGCACGTTTTATAACATCAAGTTACTGATGCGTTTACGTGTAATCAATGCACAACCAACTCATAGGTAACAACTCATATCTCTAGGTTTGAAGACTTATATGATATTACTATCTCACGATCACTCGAGATAAATTCCATGAAGTGATACAAGTGAGCGTGGGTTTATTCCAATACTCATAACTTATGAGTACTCATGAATGTTGTAGCAACCATTGCTATGGCTAACCACCTTTAGTCATCTACAATCCCAATTCATGACAGTCTTGATTCATACCTACTTCCGACATATGACCGACTGTGGAGAGTTTGAATAAATTAATTATTCTGGAAGTCAAAACATGCAAAACTGAAACAATAGTAAATAATTGACAATGATAGCAATACTTTACTCATAAATAAATCACAAATTTTATTCATCATCAAACGTTGATTACATTTTACAAGTTTCAGAAAAAGGCTATCTAATCTGTAAAACTAATATCGTCCCTCAGCCCGATGCGCCTCGCATGCTGCAAATGCTTCACCCTCGTCAGTCCCTTCGTAAGGGGATCCGCAGGGTTCTCATCTGACGATACCCTCTTTGCCACGAGGAGTCCCTCTTCTATCTTGTGTCTTATGAAGTGATATTTTCTGTCAATGTGACGGGATCTGCCATGATCTCTTGGTTCCTTGGCTAAGGCAACCGCACTATTGCTGTCACAGAAAATCTCCATAGGCTCCTTAATAGCTGGTACAACTCCAAGGTCTCCGATGAAGTTCCTCAGCCATAACGCCTCCTTTGCCGCTTCACTCGCTGCTATGTACTCTTATTCACAAGTCGAATCAGCTACAGTCTCCTGTTTGGAACTCTTCCAAGTGATTGCCCCTCCATTTAAGGTAAAGACCCAGCCCGACTGAGAGCAGAAGTTATCCCTATCAGTCTGAAAGCTAGCATCACTATACCCTACTACTCTCAAGTCATCACTCCCACCAAGGGTAAGGATCCAATCCTTAGTCCTCCGTAGGTACTTGAGAATATTCTTTACTGCAGTCCAATGAGCCTTGCCAGGGTTCCCCTTATATCTGCTGACCATGCTCAAAGCGAAGGCCACATCAGGACGAGTACAAGTCATAGCATACATGATCGAACCAACAGTGGAAGCATAAGGTAATCGACTCATCTCAGCTATCTCATCTTCTGTACTCGGGCTCTGAGCCTTGCTCAGTTTGGCATTGCTTTGGATCGGTAATTCTCCTTTCTTGGAATTCTGCATGTTGAACCTTTTCAACACCTTATCCAAGTAGATACTCTGACTAAGTCTAATTAGTCTTTTACTCCTTTCTCTTAATATCCCTATCCCTAGGATATAGGTAGCTTCTCCAAGGTCCTTCATAGCAAAGCACTTCCCAAGCCAGGACTTAACCTCCTACAAGGTTGGGATGTCATTTCCTATGAGTAGTATGTCATCCACATATAGTACCAAAAACCTAACTATACTCCCACTAGCTCTGACATACACGCAGGACTCATCTTCACTTCTTGAGAAACCAAACTCTTTGACCTTCTCATCGAAACAAAGATTCCAACTTCGAGATGCTTGTTTCAATCCATAAATGGATTTCTCAAGCTTGCACACTCTATTGGGGTACTCTGCACTGACAAAACCTTCTGGCTGATTCATGTAAACATCCTCAGCCAACTTTCCGTTAAGGAAAGCGGTTTTGACATCCATTTGCCATATTTCATAATCATGAAATGCAGCAATGGCTAGCATAAACCTAATAGACTTAATATTTGCTACTGGTGAAAAGGTTTCATCATAATCAATTCCCTGAGTCTGAGTAAACCCCTTCGCAACCAGTCGAGCCTTATAAGTGTGCACCTTCCCATCCATGTCGGTCTTCTTCTTGAAGATCCATTTGCACCCGACTGTCTTACGGCCTGGTACATTGTCAACCAAGTTCCAAACTTGATTGTCATACATGGACTGTATCTCGCTGTCCATAGCCTGCTTCCATTTAGCAGACTCTGGGCCTGCCATGGCTTCCTTAACACTGTTAGGTTCATCTATATTTACCAGTGTACTGTCACTGATAAATGTATCACCTTCCGTAGTAATATGAAATTCATAATAAAACTCAGGTGTGTTCCTAACCCTTGTGGAATGCCTCGGAAGTATAGACTCGTCAGCTGGATCAACAGGAATTTCCTCCTCAAGTTGATTGCTAGTGTCTGAGGTTCCTTCACCAATTGAGTCTTGAATTTCTTCAAGGTCAATTTTCCTCCCACTGTCTCCTTGGCTTATAAATTCTCTCTCTCGAAAGACCCCTCTCCTAGCCACAAAGACCACATTCTCACTGGGTCTGTAGAAGAGGTAACCAAAGTATTTTTGTAGGTAGCCGATGAAAATACACCTTTCACTTCGAGGTTCGAGCTTGTCATGAGTCTCGCGCCTCACGAAAGCCTCGCAACCCCAAATCTTGATATGGTCCAAATTGGGAACTTTCCCAGTCCACATTTCATGAGGTGTTTTGGCAACCTTCTTTGTAGGGACTAGATTAAGGATGTGGGCGACAGTCTCTAAGGCATACCCCCAAAAAGAGATTGGTAGCGAAGCTCGACTCATCATAGAGCGAACCATGTCCAACAAAGTTCAATTGCGCCTCTCAGCTACACCATTCAGCTCTGGTGTCCTGGGAGGTGTCAATTGTGATACAATCCCACACTCCTTAAGATAGTCGAGGAACTCAGTACTAAGATACTCACCACCTCGATCGGATCGAAGCATCTTAATGTTCCTACCCAATTGATTTTCTACTTCCTGTTTAAACTCTTTAAACCTTTCAAAAGTTTCTGACTTATGTTTGATTAAGTAGACATAACCGTATCTACTAAAATCATCAATAAAAGTCACATAATAACGATTAGCATCCCTTGTGGCGGTTTTGAATGGTTCACATACATCAGTATGTATAAGGTCTAACAAACCCTCACCCCTTGCACAAGTACCAGTGAAGGGTGATTTTGTCATTTTTCCAAGTACACAAGACTCACAACTATCATCCGACTTGAGGTCGAACGACTCCAAGACTCCATCCTTTTGGAGCTGGCCTATGCGTTTCTTGCTTACATGTCCAAGACGACAATGCCACAAAGATGCTTTATCCAAGCTAGTAGAAGAATCAATATATAATACATTATTTCCTAAATTATCTACAACCGATACAGCTTCATACACACCATCACAAGGTAATGCTTTAAAATAAAGAACATTATTAAAGAAAGCATTAATACTACCAACTTCATTATCAAAAGAAAAGGTAAAATCTTGTTTATACAAAGCATGAAAGGAAATAATATTCCTCGCCATTTCAGACGAGTACACACATTTATTCAAATCTAACTTTAACCCACTATCTAGCAACAAAGTATAAACTCCAATCTTGGTAACAGGTGCAACCTTCTTGTTCCCCATGATTAAGTTTATCTTTCCATGCTCCACATCCTCACTTCTTCTTAGGCCCTGCAAGTCACAACAGATGTGAATACCACAACCTATATCAAGAACCCAAGAATTAGAATATAGTGAGTTATTAGACAATATAGTGTAAATACCTGCATGGCATGGTTTCACTTTCCCATCCTTGACATCCTGCAAGTACTTTGGGCAGTTTCGCTTCCAGTGCCCCTTATTTTGACAGTAGAAGCATTCAGCATCCTTAGGGATGGCAGAAGGAGTGATAGAACCACCTTTGGTTCCAGATGAGGAGCCTTCAAGGGATTTTCCCTTGCTACCCTTCGAAGGGTGCTTCCTCTTCTTCCCTTTGCCTTGCCCGATAGCCAAAACAGGGGTAGTAGTAGGAGTAGGAATAGCAACCGACTTACTCTTAAGACCACTTTCGGCAGTCTTCAGAAGTCCTTGAAGCTTACTGAGTGTGACTTCCTCCTTGTTCATGTGGTATGTCATACGAAATTGATCATAACACGATGGCAAGGAGTGCAAAATGATATCAATTGCCAACTCCTCAGGGAAGTTCACATTCAGTTTCATTAGACGGTCCATATACCTTTGCATTTTCTGCATGTGGCTCGTGATTGGTTCGCTATCCTTCATACGGGTAGTGATCATGGAGGAGATTATTTCATACCGCTCTTGACAAGCACTCTGATGGTACCTTTCCATCAGATCCTGATGCATCTCAAAAGGGTTATAGTCCTCATAGGACTGTTTGGAGTTCAGCTGTCATGGTGGCCATCATGATGCATGCCACCTTGGTGGCATCTCTTTCATGTGCCTGATACTCAGCGACCTCCTCAGGAGTAGCAGTGGACTCATCAAGCTCCTTTAGCTCCTTATCGAGGACATATTCCTTGTCCTCGTAACGAGTAACCATCCTGATGTTCCGGATCCAATCGATGAAGTTGGAACCATCAAAGATGACCCTCCCACAAAGGTTCATGAGGGAAAAGGAGCCAGTAGGGTTAGAGCCCAAAGCTTTGTTGTTGGAAGGCATCTGAAAAGAAGAAAACAAGTTTAGATTAGATATATCGAATCCTTAATAATACACCCAAATGTAATATTAAGGCTAGGATCCAACACAATATATTATAACTTAGAAGAGGGATGCCGTAATCTAAGCTATAATATATTTGAAGTTGGGTGAATCACGATTCATCAATTTCCACAATGAAAACGAAATGAATTATTAGGTTTAATTGGTTTTTGAAATTCCTAGATTCCTTTGAGATTCATTGAACTTTTCAATGGCATGTTTCAATCTCGATTGTGCCCTTCAATTTTTGTGACTGGGATGCCGAGGATCACAAAACAAGGTGTGAATAACCATGCAAATTCACTTGGTACCCTTAATATTATCACCTAATCAATGTGCCGGTTTGATGGGTTTGAACCATAAGAACTTTCCTATGTGCACATGCAAACCCTAATTGCTTGGATCTAGGTTTCTCTAATTGAACATGCATTGTATCCAAGACTTGCAATACTAGATCTAATGTAATACATTGAATCTAATCATATGAAATCAGATCTGAAAGAATACCTTGAATTACTTGCTTGATACTTCTTCTTCTTGGAGCTTAGAGTCACAATTGTCACTCCTCTAATGGCTTACAAACACCAACTAGCAAGAAGATGATCTTGAGAGAGAGGGAGGAGGGATAGAAATCGGCCCTAGGGTTCCTTGGCTTGCAAGAGTGTCAATTTCTCCATCCCAAGGGTCCTATTTATACTATGAGCTATTAGGGTTTCTCCTTTAACCCTAATTGAATGACTTAGGCCCTAAGCAATCCAAGATCCTTCTAGATACAAGGCTTGGACGAAATTAAGGTTCCCAAGCCCCTAAATTTCGTTCACCCTAATATCCATAAGGATACATAGCCCAAAATACAACTATCACACATTTGACAGTTTATGCCCTTTATTCAATTAACCTCTCTAATCACCAAATTAATTCTCAATTAATATATGACTTACATTAATCAAATAATATTATTATTTCCTCAATATATTATTCTCATAATATATTAATAATATTTCTTCTCACTTAACAAATCATCCTGTCAAGTCGCTATGGTGAAGGAAACCCAAAAGGACCATGCATAACCGGGTCAAGTACTTACCAAATATAGTTATAGCCTTAGACACTAATCCAACAGTCTCCCACTTGGATAAGTCTAGTAACTATATATGCAAATATAATCCGATTAGCAATCGTAGCTCTCAAAGACGCTGTCAACTCTGATCTTATAAGTATCCTGTCCTTTAGATAAGGGATCGTATAATCCTCTGTTCTAGATATCATGCGGACATTTACATGGAACATGGTCATACTTATTGTCCTGCAATTTGTTTCTCGATCTCAGATTCATTTGACATAGAACTTAATCGAACACATCAATTTAGTTCTGACCGGGCCCGACACATAAGTCAAATCAAATCATCGAAGGGCCCTGATATCGCTTTTACCCTCTTAGGATAAAAGGAACAGATAAACTTCGACTTATATGCATTTATTATCCACTAATCAAATTACACACAACAATACGTTTTATAACATCAAGTTACTGATCCGTTTGCGTATTATCAATGCATAACCAATTAACAAACAATAAACCATATATCTAGATTTTAAGACTATATGATATTACCATCTTGTGATCACTCGTGATAAATTCCATGAAGTGATTCCAACAAGTGCGGGTTTATTCCAATGCTCAAATCAAGTTCATAAGCACTCATGAACGTTGTAGCAAACCTTTGCAATGTCTAATACACTTTAGACAATCTACACACCAATTCATGACAGTCTTCATTCATACCTACTTCCAACATATGAACGACTGTGGACTATTCGAATAATTCGATTATTATCAAATAATTAATTACTCAGGAAGTCAAAACATGCAAAATGAAACAATAGTTAAACAATTAACATAAGACAGTAGCTTTACTTATAAATAATACTCCTTTATTTAATCATCAAATGTCAATTACATTTATCTATTACACGTTTCCAAACTATCTAATCTAAACTAATATCGTCCTTTAGCCCAATGCTCCTAGCGTGCTGCAAATGCTTAACCCTGCTAAGTCCCTTCGTAAGCGGATCTGCTGGGTTATCCTCTGACGATACCCTCTTTACCACGAGGTGTCCTTCTTCTACTCGATGTCTAATAAAATGATATTTTCTGCCGATATGTCGAGATCTACCATGATCCCTCAGTTCCTTGGTCAAGGCAACCACTCCTTCATTATCACAGAAAATTTCCATAGGCTCCTTTATGGTAGGCACAACTCCAAGATCACCAATGAAGTTATTCAACCACATAGCCTCCTTTGACGCTTCGCTTGCTGCAATGTACTCTGATTCGCACGTTGAATCAACTACTATTTCTTGCTTGGAACTTTTCCAAGTCACCGCTCCCCCATTAAGGGTAAAGACCCAGCCCGACTGCGAACGGTAGTTATCCCTGTCGGTCTGAAAACTGGCATCACTATACCCTCGCACCTTTAAGTCATCACTCCCTCCGAGGACTAAAAACCATTCCTTGGTCCTCCGAAGGTACTTAAGTATATTCTTGACCGCAATCCAATGAGCTCTGCCCGGGTTCCCTTGATATCTACTGACCATGCTCAAAGCAAAGGCCACATCAGGGCGAGTACAAGTCATAGCGTACATGATTGAGCCAACTGCGGAAGCATAGGGTATTCGGCTCATCTCAACTATCTCGGGTTCTGTACTCGGGCTTTGAGTCTTACTCAATTTGGCATTACTCTGTATCAGTAGTTCTCCCTTTTTCGAGTTTTCCATACTAAAATGTTTTAGTACCTTATCCAAGTAAGTATTCTGACTAAGTCCTATTAGTCTCTTAGTTCGTTCTCTCACTATCCTTATTCCTAAAATATAGGAAGCCTCTCCGAGGTCCTTCATAGTGAAACACTTCCCGAGCCAGGACTTAACCTCCTGCAGAGTCGGGACGTTGTTTCCTATGAGTAGTATGTCATCGACATACAAAACGAGAAAGCTAACTATACTCCCACTGGCCTTGACATATACACATGATTCATCTTCACTTCGTACAAATCCAAACTCTTTGACTTTCTCATCGAAGCAAAGATTCCATCTGCGAGACGCTTGCTTAAGCCCATAAATGGACTTCTCAAGCTTACACACTCTATTGGGATGCTTTGGATCGACAAAACCCTCTGGCTGAGCCATGTAAACATCCTCAGCCAACTTCCCATTAAGGAAAGCGGTTTTTACATCCATTTGCCATATTTCATAGTCATGAAATGCAGCAATGGCTAGCATCACCCTAATAGACTTTATCTTCGCAACTGGTGAGAAGGTTTCGTCGTAGTCAACTCCAGGAGTCTGAGTGAAACCCTTCGCAACCAATCGCGCCTTATAAGTGTGCACGTTCCCATCCATGTCGGTCTTCTTCTTGAAGATCCACTTGCACCCGATCGTGTTACGACCTGGTACATTGTCAACCAAATTCCAAACTTGGTTGTCATACATGGACTGAATCTCGCTGTCCATCGCCTCTTTCCATTTTACAGACTCTGGGCCTGCCATGGCTTCCTTATAGCAATTAGGTTCATCTAGATTTATTAGTGTACCATCACTAATATACGTGTCCCCTTCGGTAGTAATATGAAAACCATAAAACTGGGGATGAACTCTAACTCTTTCGGAACGTCTAAGAGGTAAGGACTCATCAATTGGTTCAACCGGATTTTCCTCCTCGGGTTGAGCGCCAGCGTTAGAGGTTCCTTCATCGCTCGACTCTTGAATCTCTTCAAGATCGACTTGCCTCCCACTGTCTCCTTGGCTTATGAGTTCCCGCTCTCGGAAAACCCCTCTCCTTGCAACGAAGACAACATTGTCACTCGGCCTATAGAAGAGATATCCAAAGAATTTCTGTGGGTAGCCGATGAATATACACCACTCACTACGAGGTTCGAGCTTGTCGTGAGTTTCTCGTCTTACGAAAACTTCACAGCCCCAAACCTTAATATGTGCCAATGAGGGAGCTTTCCCTGTCCACATCTCGTGAGGTGTTTTGGCAACCTTCTTTGTGGGTACTAAATTAAGGATATGGGCGGCAGTCTCTAAGGCATACCCCCAGAATGAGATAGGTAGTGAACCACGACTCATCATGGAACGAACCATGTCTAGCAAGGTTCGATTATGCCTCTCAGCTACACCATTCAATTATGGTGTCCTAGGCGGCGTCAATTGTGAAACTATTCCACATTCCTTGAGGTAGAAGTGGAATTCAAGACTTAGGTACTCTCCTCCTCGATCAGATCGAAGCATCTTGATTTTCCTGCCCAATTGATTCTCCACTTCTTGTTTAAACTCTTTGAACTTTTCAAAGGTTTCTGACTTGTGCTTGATTAAGTAGATATACCCATATCTGCTATAATCATCTGTGAAAGTCACATAGAAGCGATTTGCATCCCTTGTGGTGGATCTAAAGGGTCCACATACATCTGTATGTATGAGATCCAATAAACCCTCAATCCTCGCACAAAAGCCAGTGAAGGGTGACTTGGTCATCTTTCCAAGTAAACAAGATTCTCACGTGTCATCTTCCCTAAGGTCGAACGACTCCAACACTCCATCCTTTTGGAGTTGGGCTATGCGCTTCTTGTTGACATGTCCAAGACGACAATGCCACAAGGATGATTTATCCATACCATTGGAAGAATCCATACACAACACATCATTTCCTAGGTTATCTATAACCATAACAGTTTCATAAATTCCATTACAAGGCATTGCTTTAAAATATAAAACACCATTCAGATAAGCATAAATCGAACCATTCTCATTATTAAATGAATATCTAAATCCTTGTCTAAATTAACCATGAAAAGAAATGATGTTTCTTGCCATATCTGGCGAGTAGCAACAATTATTTAATTCTAAATTCAAACCATTCCTAAGCTCTAAAGAATACACTCCAATCTTGGTGACAGGCGACGTTCTTCTGTTTCCCATGATCAGATTTATTCTTCCAAGCTCCACATCCCTATTTCTTCCTAGTCCCTGCACATCAGAACAAATGTGGTAACCACACCCTGTATCAAGAACCCAAGAAATAGCATGAGATGAATCATTAGATTTAATTGTGTAAATACCTGCGAAAGATGGCTTGATCTTCCCATCCTTGATGGCTTGCAGATATTCCGGGCAGCTTCTCTTCCAATGCCCTATTTTGTGGCAATGGTGGCACTCTGCCTCCTTTGGGTTTGGGTTGGGCTTAGCAGGACCAACCTTGGTCCCACTAGAAGAGGAACCATTTTGGGACTTTCCTTTGTGGTGGTTCTTTGAAAAAGCCTTCCTCTTCTTGCCCCTTTCCTGTCCAATAGCCAAAACAGGAGCAACGGGTGGATTGGGAGTTGGTGCAACAGACTTGTCCTTGAGGTTGCTCTCAGCAGTCCTCAGGAGCCCTTGGAGTTTGCTTAGGGTGACCTCTTCCTTGTTCATATGGTAGGTCATCCTAAATTGGTTGTAGCATGTGGGCAAGGAGTGAAGAACAATGTCGATAGCCAAATCTTCCCCAAAGTTGACATTCAACTTGCGAAGACGATCAACATACCTTTGCATCTTTTGCAAGTGCACAGTAAGAGACTCTCCACTTCCCATTTTAGCAGTAATCATATTCGTTATGATTTCATAGCGCTCTTGCCTCGCGCTTTGGTGATACCTCTCCATCAAGTCTAAATGCATCTCATAAGGATACATGTCCTCATAGGACTTTTGGAATTATGTGTTCATTGTGGCTATCATGATGCAATGGACTTTCGTTGCATCACGCTCATGGTTCTCAAAGACAGCCATTTCTTCAGGAGTAGCAGTTTCTGGACTGATCTTTTCGAGCTTCTCATCGAGAACATACTCTTTGTCCTCGTAACGTGCGATTGTGCGAATGTATCTTATCCGTTCGCTAAAGTTCGTTCCATCGAATGTCACTTTTTGACAATGGCTTATTAGAGGAAATGAGCTAGCAGCTGCGTTGTTTGCGTTAGACATCTACAAATAGAAAGAACAAAGTTTGATTAGATTATGTCCCTAATTAACACCCAAAAAGAAAAATTAGGGCTAGGACCCAACAACATTATTTACACATTAGAAAAGGGATGTCGTAATCCAACATGCAAATAATTTGGAGGTAAGTGAATGACGATTCACTAATTCTTCACCATGAAAAACATAAGCTTTAAGTTTTAAATGTATTGAGAATTCCTAGATTTCATTGAGATTCATTGAACCTTTCAATGACATGTTTAAATCTCGATATGCCCCTCTCGTTTGTGACTGGGATGCCGAGGATCACCAAGTGGGTGTGAATAACCATGCAAATGTACAAGGTGCCCCCACTGTTACAGTTACCTATTCAGTGTGCTGGTTAACCACACATGCTCCATTGAACTATAACAAACAATGAGTCACGCTTTGCCACCTTTGCTTAGAACCCAATTAATGTGCCGGTTAACCACACGCGCTCCATTAATGTCTTAGCAAGGGTACAAAGTGTAATTTCACGGGATTACATCAATTCACTTTTCCTAAAGTAACTAAGATTGAGAATTTTATAAAACATGTTTAGTTACTTTATATAGATTCATTATACTTATTAATGAGAGGAGGTTTTCCCTATCCTACCCGTTCGGCTAACGACCCTCCACCAGTCAAGCAAGCGGTGGGTGTGAATGTACACCCATTAAGCGCCATTTTATAGGCAGCAACCTTATACCCACCTTATAGACCGGCTTCGTGAATGAGGCCTACTAACGGTAAGACTAGCATTTTAAATTATACATATATATATATATATATATATATATATATATATATATATATATATATATATATATAAAGCTTGTAATAATATAATAGTATAGGGTTGAATTTTAAACTTGTAAAATTCTAGGGATTTGAAATTTAAAATTATCCAAATTAAACTTTTAATCACAAAATTTAAAATTTCAAAGCTTGAGGACAAGTCTTGAACTTTTTCAAAGCATAAGGATCAAATAGCAAATAATATAAATCATCTAATTAGATTATCTCAATTTGATCTTATTTACTGTTATTTGCAAAACAATTTACCAATTCAATTCAAATAATCAACAATTGTCATATAAGGAAATTATTATTCAACTAATTGGTAATTATCTTTTGTTAGGTCAAGAATATACTCATATATATTGTTAAAATCGGATTTTAATGACCCAAAACAGTTAAGGCAAGTATCCTCAAGTAAAACAGCAAGAAATCCCGAAACTTCCTCCTTCTGACGCTCGAACTCGCCGAGTACCTCTATGGACTCGCCGAGTTGGAGCTACTCGCCGAGTCCACAGTGGAACTCGCCGAGTACAGCAGTCAGAATCATAAAATCGAATTTTGTAAGCAACAAGCAATCAACCAATGCATCAATTCAACAGAAATCAATCAAAGCTCTGATACCACTGATGGGTTTGAACCATAAGAACTTTCCTATGTGCACATGCAAACCCTAATTGCTTGGATCTAGGTTTCTCTAATTGAACATGCATTGTATCCAAGACTTGCAATACTAGATCTAATGTAATATATTGAATCTAATCATATGAAATCAGATCTGAAAGAATACCTTGAATTACTTGCTTGATACTTCTTCTTCTTGGAGCTTAGAGTCACAATTGTCACTCCTCTAATGGCTTACAAACACCAACTAGCAAGAAGATGATCTTGAGAGAGAGGGAGGAGGGATAGAAATCGGCCCTAGGGTTCCTTGGCTTGCAAGAGTGTCTATTTCTCTATCCCAAGGGTCCTATTTATACTATGAGCTATTAGGGTTTCTCCTTTAACCCTAATTGAATGACTTAGGCCCTAAGCAATCCAAGATCCTTCTAGATACAAGGCTTGGACGAAATTAAGGTTCCCAAGACCCTAAATTTCGTTCACCCTAATATCCATAAGGATACATAGCCCAAAATACAACTATCACACATTTGACAGTTTATGCCCTTTATTCAATTAACCTCTCTAAGTCACCAAATTAATTCTCAATTAATATATGACTTACATTAATCAAATAATATTATTATTTCCTCAATATATTATTCTCATAATATATTAATAGTATTTCTGCTCTCTTAACAAATCATCCTGTCAAGTCGCTATGGTGAAGGCAACCCAAAAGGACCATGCATAACCAGGTCAAGTACTTACCAAATATGGTTATAGCCTTAGACACTAATCCAACACGGTTAATATAGTTAACCCTGGTCAAAGTCAAGGTCAACAGTCCATGTTGACCCGACTCATTGAGTTCATCCACTAACTCGTCATTCCTTTAGAACTCAAAAAATTGTGAAAATCCCAGTTGACTCGCCGAGTTTCCAGACAACTCGTCGAGTCCATGCAGTGACCAATATGTCGGGAAAACCTTGACCAACTCGTCGAGTCACCTTGCTAACTCGCCGAGTTCATGCATAATCAAGAAAGCAGGAAACCCTCATTCAATTTGTTGATTGACCATGAGACTCGTCGAGTTCCATCAGTCCTTTTCGCATTTAGAGGTTTCTAAGCTAAACCAAAGCTCCAAACTGTATATCTAGTTTCCTAGAGTATAGTTTCCACGTAAAGTTTCAACCTTTACGTGCATGCAAAGCTTATCATGCCAAAACCAAGCTATTGAAGAGATTTAAGCCAAAGAGGAGGGTCAACGCATTATAAATTCGATAACTTTATGACCATAAGGGCTTAGAGCAGTCCAGATCTGATGTTACAACTTCAGATCATGCTCAATACCCGAAATGACCCACAAAGATGCTAGAAATGGCCTTAAACCCTTGAATGAGTAGATCTAACACTAGAATGATCAAGGTAATGACTTGTTACCTTCAAATGGATTCCAAAATGATGTAGATACTGGATCTACAAGCCCTTTCTCGTTCCAAGCTACTAGTTCTTTAAATCTCTTCAAGAAATGCACCAACAATACACTTTTAGCCTCACAAGCACTTAAAATGGGGTTAGATTGCTTTTGGTTTGCTCTTTGGACAGGAAGGTGGTAAGGGAGGCTGCACGGAGGACTTAAGGACCTTTAAATAGGCTGCAAAACCTAAAAAATTGGTTTTTCTCGCACAGGCTCAACTCATCGAGTTATTCTTTAAAATTCGTTGAGTAGAAAACTTCCTACTCGTCGATTCTGAGGCCATCAACTCGACGAGTCCCAAGGGCAATTTTGTATTTTAAGCCATAAATCTTATATCTAGAAATTGGGATGTTACACACAACCTTAAGGTTGGATTGCACCCTTCTGGCCCACAATCTCCCGGTCGGATTGCTACCGGCCCATAACCTTTCGGTTGGATTGCCCAGGTTTGTTGACTGGTATCACAAAGCAATACGGTCTCAACCCAACTACACCATGTCGACATGTAAGACAAATAAATACATAACAACATCTAGATAATCATGTAGATCTTGAAAGTTCACTATATTATATGCATGGAGGGATGTGAGCAATCAAGATCCCATTTTTATAACTCAGAACACTCTAAAACATCCAAAAGGACAACTCATTTAGTCCAGAGTAGCTCCCACCCAAAAGACCAAGATTATGGGACTAATAATCTCAAAACTCCACATCTAGCAATATCTAATGAAATAACCAACAAGTTCAAAGCTTTATACCTTTTAGAGGTTGATCAAGGAGTGTAAGACTCAAATCTACAAGGCTTGGAGTTCCTTTGTTGCTTTCCAGTGGCTTCCTCCCTTCAAAAGTGGACACCAAAAACACCAAAAATAAGCTCAAAACACAACAAATGGAGATTAGGGTTTATAAGGGATGAAGTGGGAAATGGAAGCTGATAAGGGGATAAGGTATTAGGAGTTAATGATTCTTAAATAGGTCTCAACCCCTAAAAACTAGGGCTTGAACTTCAACCACATACTCCCAACATACACTTGGGTACCCCCAGCGTGCGCACAGAACTTTGCGTTTCTCATTAATTTCCCAGGAACAACTTTGCAAACAATTTTCATGCTAAGGGGTCAAAGATGTAAATTATCTGGATGATGAATGTTACAATATCTAAACCTACTAGGACTTTAGAATTTTTAAGCTTCACTGATCCGACTCCATCTGCCCTTGAAAACCAGCGTTCTTGTACTCTTGTGCTACCACTTATGTCTGTATCTATTATTGGCTCATCATATCTTTTTCCGGATACCGATGGGCCTGTTGAGCTCTCTTCGGCCCAATCACATACTACTTGTGATGATTCTTCTATCCTAGCTTTATCCTCATCATCGCTTGGTACATCTCCAAAACAAACTGCTGCTCCAGTCACTCGAGCTCAAGGAGGTGTCTATCGACCCAATTCTTAATATCCTACCTTGGCAAAAATGTTATATGGTTTAACTTTCCTTATGCAACCTCTAAAAACATCCAAGCGAAAATGTTTCAAATCAACCATAAAATCTCTTGTGTGGGTCCAAGACATGGATGAAGAAATTCATGATCTGCAGCAAATTTGTATATGGTAGCTTGTTCCCCGTCTTGTGTGTGTCAATGTCTTCGGATCCAAATGTGTCTATCACACCAAGTTTAATGAAAATGGGTCTTTTGACCGTTTTAAACCCAGACTTGTTGCTAAACGATACACTCGGTTCGTATTGCTTTCAACTTGGTTGTCATGTGCAAATGGACTTTGCATCTATTTGTACGTAAAAAATGCATCCCTCAATGGTGTTCTGACTGAAACATTTTCATGGAGAAACTACCAAGATATGTTGCCTTCAGAAAGCCCTGCATGGTCTAAAACATGCATCTCGTGCATGGTTTCAACATTCAATGATTTTGTAACTCACATTGGGTTCAAATGTAGCCAAGCTGACACATCCATGTTTGTACTTCGTAAGGAACGTACTATTTTGTATTTAGTTTTTTATGTTGATAACATAATCTTGACAGGGAACAATCAACATGTGATCACCTTTTTAATCGAAAAGATGCATGTTGCCTTTGTTATTAAAGATCTAGGCAGACTTCATTACTTTCTTGATTTAGAGGTCAACTACAATATTTATGTTCTATTTATCATCCAAGTAAAGTATGCTTCAGGCATTCTCTTGTGAGCTCAACTTCATGAAATCAAGCTTGTAGTGTCACACCCCCAAACCGGAACAGCGGAAACGTTCGGGGATGGATGACTTCATGTTAAGTATCAAAACAAGTGTATCATAGTAATTAAAGCAACAACAACCATAGTATTGATAATAAATTGTTTACCTTGTTCAAGACATTACATGTATAACATTATAACTATAGCAAAAGATAAGACGAGATGCTACTATGCTCCATCTTTGTGACGCTGGTGAGGGTACCTGTCTACTAACTTCCTGAGAATACAAGTGTTTTGAAAAGAGAATATCAACATTTAAGTTGGTGAGTTCATAAGTATTTTTTTTTAAATATATACCAATTGATTCTTTTAATATGTTCGAGTGTCCTTTCAGAAAATCCTATATTTTCATAATAAGAATGTGACTATACAAGTTCCATCTATGGTCACTTAGTTTATACTGTTGGATTGGATGTCTAAGCCCATAACTATTATTAGTATGTATTCGACCCGAGAGTAGCATGGTCCATTTGGGTTGCACTTCACCTAACAATTTGTATGGATATACTTTAGAGAATAAGATGTTTATGATCTATTAATATATTGTAAGTTACAATATATTATTTAATTAGTGTTGATCAAGAATTGTTTTTGGAATTAATTTAGTGATCAAAAGAGGCTAATTGAATATAGACTCTTACATATATGGATTGGGCTAAGATTTATTTAGGATGTGCTAAGAGTATATGGAAGTCCATGGATAGTCCACGGAGCTTTTAACCCATGGATCCTAGGTAAATGAAGAGTCATGGGTATTAGGGTTTAACCCTAATCCTCCATACTATATAAAGGAGTCTTTGGCACTTGATTTGGCACTAGTTATGTGTGAACAAGAGTGGTGGCCGATTTCAAGAGTGCATCATATTCTCTCAAGTATTTGAAAGTTGTTTTGGGTGATTTGTGATTCCACTTGAGGCTTCCACACTATTGGGGCTAAGCTCTTAAAGTTCAAGACTTCAAGCTACATCAAAAGGTAAGTCATTCTTCTAGTATTTTATGATTCTAGTTCTCCATGCTATGCTAGTTAGGATGTCAACGTTGGAAATTCTTATTTGCATGTATTTTAGAGAAAACATAGATCCAAGGTTTCTAGGGTTGCATGTACACCATTGGAGTGTTAGAATGTTCAAAACCCAACAGTGGTATCAGAGCCTAGGCTTGTTTTCTTGAATACTTGATGCAAATTGCTGAAAATCGAAGTTTGTATGCTGTCTGGACAGCTGACTCGCTGAGTCCATGAAGGGACTCGACGAGTCCATGCCTAAATTCATCCAACTCGTCGAGTTTGTTCATGCACTCGATGACTTGGACCCCCAGATAGCATATCCTCGAGTTTTGGTGTTGAAATTGGTCTAAAATCATTACCTTAAACTGTTTTGGACTTATAAAACTTGTTTTTGATGTGGTAATGATTATGGTGAACCAATTTCAAAGTTATAATCAAAGTTTCAAGTTTTATATATGTTTATGTGATTCTTGAAAGTTATTGATTATGAATGTTCATGAACTTATGAGTTTTGGTAGATCATAGGAATTATGTGCAAAATTGTTTGTTAGTATAATTCTTGATCTTTATGATATTGAATGGACTCCATAACTTGTCCTCAAGTTATGGAATTCCAAACGTTTTTCTTTAAAAGAGTCATAGGTTACACATTTGAAGAGTTGTTTCTCATAAATGGTTTTATGGACTCCATAACTTGTCCTCAAGTTATGGATGTCCAAGAGTCTCTTCATTAAAAGTTTTTAAACTTTTATTAAAACTCATAAGTTATGAATATCCAAAAGTTTTTGAATAGTTCAAAACATGCCCTCAAGTTTTGGAAATTGTAAAGTCTCACACAAACTTTAATTCCATACCTTAGAATTTTAAAAGTTTAAAATTCAAGCCTTATACTTCTATAATATTAAAAGTTTAATTATTATATATATATGTATAAGAATAAGTCAGTATTACCATTAGTAGGCATCATTCACGAAGCCGGTCTAGAAGGGGGGTATAAGGTTACTGCCTATAAAATGACAGTTTAATGGGTGTCCACTCTCACCCACCGCTTCCTTGACTGGTGGAGGGTCGTTAGCCGAACGGGTAGGAAAGGACCTTAATCCTCATTAAAAGTATAATGAAATGATAAAGTAAATAAACCTTTATAAATTCCCAATCTTAGTTACTTTAGGAAAATGTGAAATAGTTGCTAACCCATGAAATTACACTTTGTACCTTACCAAGTTGTTAGTGGAGCATGTGTGGTTAACCGGCACATCAATTGGGTGATAAAATTAAGGGTACCAAGTCAATTTGCATGGTTATTCACACCTTGTTTGTGATCCTCGGCATTCCAGTCACAAATTTGAGAGGGCACAATCGAGATTTAAACATGCCATTGAAAAGTTCAATGAATCTCAAAAGATCTAGGAGTTTCAAATCCAAGTAAAACCTAATAATATTATTTCATTTTTCATGGTGGAAGTTTTTGAATCGTCATTCGCCTACCTTCAAATATTTTATAGCTTGGATTACGACATCCCTCTTCCAAGTTACAAAATATTGTGTTGGGTCGTAGCCTTAATATTTCATATTGGGTGTTCTATTAAGGATTTACATCAACTAACTTGAATTTCTCCGATTGTAGATGTCTGGTTCAGACAACTATGATTTTCCCAAATCTCTTGAAACAAGCTTTCCTCTTGAAGATGATGTCCCACAACATCATGCTTCACTTCCTCCACCTCCTCCAATTATTCTCCTGGCCCACAAGCTCGAAGACTTGAAAAGTTCAAACTCACTCAAGTCCTATTGGATAGTAAACACAAGGATGGAAAGCCAGTATGTGCACATGTTTTAGAGATGAAGGCACACATTGACAGGCTAAGGATGATGGGTGTCGGTTTCGCAAGGAAGTTGGCTATCGACTGGGTTCTTCAATTACTTCCTGAGTCATATAGTGAGTTTGTTAAAGATTACTATGTAACAGATCTCGACATGACCCTAATAGATCTTACCTATTTGCTAATTGACCCTAATATATCTTACCCTAATAGATCTTACCTATTTGCTAATTGCTGCCCTATGTGTTGGCTCTAATGAGTCTGTGTGTTTCTGTTGCCAAGGAAAGGGACATTGGAATCGAAGCTGCCGTGACTACCTGAGATCTTTAGTCAGAATGTATGGTTCTGCTTCAGGTAAGTCCACTGTCTAACTCTGTTAAGTTCCTAGTTGTTGATTCTTAATACATGATGTGACTATGTTGCATTTTGATGTTTGGCAGGATCAAGCAAGGGGAAGGAAATTTGAAGGAAGAGTATGCTGAATCTGATCGCAAAGATGGATTTCAATCGCATGGTTTGAAGATCGGATTCTTAAGCTACAACTTAGGAGTTATGATAGATTGCTAGGAAATATGTAACAACATAGTTTCATTTAAAGTTGCATTTTAAGGAAAAGTTTTTCCGCATTTTATAAATAAAATTTTGTTTCACTTTATTTTATATCTCCTTGCAATGGCATTTATGGAAAATTGATGTTTGTATGTTTCTAGCAATATTGGAAATATGAATTTGATTCTCTCATTTGTGGTAGTGTCTGAATTTACCAATTAAAGAAAGATTCTCATCACCCAAGTTTCAATTGGACAGAAACTTGGAATCATACAAGCTGTATTGTATGATGAATGAGAAAGTTAAGACTAATTCCTTGATCACATGTATATGTGAGTCAAGTGAAGGACTAACAGATCGGGTACTCTGAGTGTGTGATGGTCAAGGTCCACCACAAAGATCGATTCGTCATGATTTACTAAAGCTTAGTAAATATGGTTATACTTACAAGTTTAAGTATAATTCTTTAACATTGAAAAGGTTCAATGTATGGCAGAACGAATGGGAAAGAATCAAATTAGGTAGAAGGATAAAAGGTTCTCAAATCTGAAAAGATAGGGGAGTACTTTAGCATCATGTTTTATGATTATCTTAATGATTATGAAACCATATCACAAATTCATACTCTAAGGACATCTTAGTGCATTCTTATGGCTAAGAAGAGGAGTCATGAATTGTTGGAATGGTTAAATCAAAAGGATGAATCATACTTCGTTCCAAAACAATTCTTAGAGTCATACTCCAAGATTGTAACCTTGAGTGACATAAAGGAAGGTTTAAAACACTTATCAAATGTAAAGTCAAATGTTTTTTACTCTTGTACATTTGAAATTGGTAAGTTGTGATGTCTTGGATAAGACAAAGACCAACTATAACCAGTTGTGTAAAGTGTTTGTCTTGATAAGAATCCGCACTAACTCTTGAATATTTGTTTGTCAAGGAATGGTTCTTGACAAAGAGGAACTTACATGTCAAGAGGAAAGTGGGAGTCTTAAAGGTCTTGAAAGTTTCAAGAACTAACCAAGGATAAAACCTATTGTTTATCGCTAGCACACGACTTGAGGTTTATAACCTATCGTGTTGATACATTCCTATTTCTGTGCCCATTCCAATTAAATTTGGTTCTACATATGAGTTCTTAGATTTCACAATTGGTTGCATAACAACTTGGAAACAATGGTAGGCCCTTGTGCTGCCAGGTGTCAAGAAGTTAAGGATGCACAAGTTCGGTCCATATGAGTTTGGATTTACCACTAACCATGTCTTGTGATTATGGTTTTCACAAATTCACATGGATAGTATAACATCCGGTTTTCCAGGTATATTATTTTAAATATTTAATTTAAGGTTTTTGGAGGGACTCGACGAGTTGGTGCCTTAACACGTCGAGTAGGGTCACGACTTGGTGACATGTTTAATGAATGGACTCGACGAGTCGGGTATCTGACTCGCCGAGTCAGCGCTGCTAAGGAAAACGCTAATTGTCCGGGTTTGTGACCTATTTAAAGGCCATTATAGCCTTCATTTGCGGCCACACTTTCCCTTGAGAGACCCTAATCAATCCAGAGAGCATAGAGAGAAAGAGGGAGCTAATTTTCATCATCTTGGTGCATTCTTTCAAGGAAGAAGGGTGGGTTCAAGCTAAGCTGACTTGAGCGGCTAAGATCTTCTTCCATTTCACTCAAGGCTGCTGTTTAAGGTATGAATCCATACATGTTTTCGTATGATTAGTAGATCTGATGAATTTAGGGTTTCTTTACCCTCTTTTAAGTTGTGTTATGAAGTATGTGAAGTCCCTTTGAGGCATAGACATCAGATCTGGACCATGAGAGGTCCAGAGAGTCCCAAGAACCCAGCTTTATGCAGTCATATAAGAGTATTGAGCCTAAGACACCATTATGGGGGTTATTTTGTCAAATAGAGCTAGATGTGTGATGCATGGACATAAAAATCAAACCTTTACGTGATTAATGAGCCTTGAGAGCATAGATATGAAGTTTGGGAAAGTATCTAGCACTAAAATTGTCTGAATGCAAAAGAGTCTGAATAGACTCGCCGAGTTGAGCCGCTAACTCGGCGAGTAGCCCAGGGTTTTGTCCCGATGAACTGAGTCAGGTGGTGATCCGACGAGTTAGGGGTTAGCTCGTCGAGTTGGAGCTTGTTGGGGTTGCCATGAACCGACTGGACTCGACGAGTCTCCCGACTGCACTCGACGAGTCTGGTCAAAGCTGGACTGTTGATTGGAGTTGACTTTTGTTGACCTTAGGGTTTGGTCATGATGAGTGAAAGAGGCCAGGAAGGGTAGAATGGACTTTTACCCTTCTGAGAGAGCATAGGAAAGGAATAGTCTAGCCTTTGAGATCCAGTATTAATTAGAGGTAATTTCTGTATGTGATTAGGCGGAGGCTAGATCAATGTTTCGAGTTTGAGATCATCCGAGTTTACCCGAGGTGAGTGTTCTCACTATACATTACCTAGGGTGGTATCTATGTGTGGACCGGAAGGTCATACGTGTTTGCTTGAGATTATGTGTATTGTGATTTATTTATGCTATGTGCTACTCTGACCGGACCGGCGGGTCCAACGATTTACGAGGCCAGAGGGTCCTCAACCAGACCGGACCGGAGGGTCCAACGAGCTAGACCGGACTAGAGGGTCCAACGAGCTACGGGACTGGAGGGTCCCGCTGAGACACATTGACCAGACGGTCTTATGGAGTTTAGCCTCGAGTGGTGAATTATTGTATGTGGTATTTTGGGGAACTCACTAAGCATTCATGCTTACCGTGTTATGTGTTATGTGTTTCATGTACCTCTGAGGATCACGGAAAGGCACTAGCGTGATTGTACACACACTCTTGATATGGAGCTATGTTTGTGGATCCTGGATTTGACTTGTTGTTTTGAAAACATTGTTGATGGATATTTGGATTTTGTTAATGAGACACGTGTTTTATGATTTTTAAAAATAAAAGTTTTGGTGTGAAATTTTTGGTTGGTACAGATAGGAACACATACACGATAAAATCTAAGTGTCATAAGGTTTTTCTCCGATTCATGAAAATGATGGTGAGGAAACGCTTTCACTAAGTAGATTTTAAGTAGATAACAATTATGATATTTGCATTCTCAAAGTCGTTAGTGGAGCGTGTGTGGTTAACCGGCACACTAACATGGACTTGTGGGAAATGGCAAAGGTCTGAACAATTGAGACTATGATTACGGTATCCCTTTTCATAGTTCTGAAAATTGTTTAGACATACATGTGAGCTATCTAAGAGCAGGTGTATGATTTTGATAAAGTCTTATCAAAGCATCTCGTATCAGAAATCTGAACTTTGGTAAGAAAGACAATAAAGTATTGATTTCTAGAAGTCTAGCTGATTTCTGGATACATGTCAAAGCTAGTGGGAGCATAAGTGTTATGCTAGTAATTATTATGCTAGTGGGATCATGATTATTATGGTAAGTGTTAATTATAGAAAACAAGAGCTTTAAATGGGAAAAGTTGTTTTGCTATAATTAAGGGAGAGGAAATTATGAATGTTATGGAAACATTATTTGCGTTCTCAAAATTTGATTATGATTACGACATCCCTCTTCATAGTCAAATTTTGAAAACATGGCAAATAAAAATATTGTAGCAAAAAACTGGCATAGGATCATGTCTTTATGTGAGACATCATGAATCGTGTCCCATATGCTTCGGATATAGGATCGATTGCATGTGCTATAATATTCTTCGTTTCTAAATTTTCTAAATGCCCAAGGCATTAAGAGGGGAAAAGTATAGAATTGGATATGACTGAAATGATTAAGGAATTGTCGAGGACAATTTGAGGTTTACCAAAGATTGGTTGCTCATGAACAATTGGAAGTATGGTGTAAATTTTTGGAAAGGACCATATTGATATGTTCTGAAAAGAGGCAACTCTTGTTCAGAAGTGATAGTCAAAATGGGAATATGGAAATGTTTCCATAGGTGGAAGTTATTCAATCTGTCTATGATTAGAAAAACACAATGCAAGAAGGATGTTCAAAGCAATGTACTTTGAATATGAGAATTCGTTTTCATGGAATTGATCTCCACTGGAATACTCTGTAATGTCTGTTGACAAGTCTTTGTGACTTTGTGCATAGTCAGTGCAAGATGATCAATGCATATGAGTTTAGAATCTAACAAGTCTCGGTAAATGGTAAGGAATTTGAAATTCTTACATTTACAATAAGGATTTAGGATTGTGAAATGAGAATCATTGGATTTATGTTCAATTGATCTATTTCAAAGTAAAGATCATAGACAAACATAGTGTGCATACTTGGAGTATGGCATAACTATTGTTTAGAAAAACATAGTGTACGTGCTAGGAGCATGGGACAATTGTTGTTTTATTTCAAGTGTTAAGTTGATTATTTGAAACATTATACAGTGAATAATGAGTAATCAATATGGTATTTAAATAAAAGGTGTTCTATTTACTCTCAAAGGTGCTTTGGGCCATATTGGATTAGTATTATTCTTTTGTTTCACTTTGCATGTTTTGACTTCCAGAATAGCTAGGTTATTCTTTCCGAATGACTAAGTTATTCAAAACTCTCCACAGTCGGTCATACGTTGGAAGTAGGTATTGCATTAAGGCTGTCATGAATTTCGCTTGTAAGATTTGTCTAAAGTGCATTAGACATGGCAATGGTTGCTGCAACATTCATGAGTGCTCATTAGGACTGAGTATTGGACTAAACCCACGCTCACTTGTATCACTTCATGGAACTTATCTCGAGTGATCGTGAGATGGTAATATCATATATATCTTCAAACCTAGAGATATGAGTTTTTGACTATGAGTTGGATATCCCTTGATTGTACGAAAACGCATCAGTAACTTGATGTCATAAAACGTTCTTTTGTGCATAATTCAACAAGTAGTTAGTACAAGCATATGAGTTGAAGTTTTCTGTTCCTTCTAGAAATAGAAGCGATATCTGGGCCCCTCGATGATTTGGTTTTGAATTATGTGTCGGGGAAGGTCAGAACCTAATTGATGTGTTCAATTTAGTTCTATGTCAAACAAATCAGAGATCGAGAAACAACTGTTGTACTATAAGTACGACATTGTTCCATGTATTTGTCCGGCTGATATCTTGAGAACAGAGGATTATATGATCCCTCATCTAATGGACAAGTCATTTGACTAGGTCAGAGTTCGGCAGCGGATTTAAGAGCTACGATTGCTACTCGGGATCTTGGAGTCATATTCAATAATAGTTTTAGACTTATCCAAGTGGGAGACTGTTGGATTAGATGTCTAAGCCCATAAGTATTATTAGTATCTATTCGACCCGAGAGTAGCATGGTACACTTGGGTTGCACTTCACCTAACAATTTGCATGGATATACTTTAGAGAATAAGATGTTTATGATCTATTAATATATTATAAGTTATAATATATTATTTAATTAGTGTTGATCAAGAATTGATTTTGGAATTAATTTAGTGATCAAAAGAGGCTAATTAAAGATGGACTCTTACATATATGGATTGGGATAAGATTTATTTAGGATGGGCTAAGAATATATGGAAGTCCATGGATAGTCCATGGAGCTTTTAACCCATGGATCCCAGGTAAATGAAGAGTCATGGGTATTAGGATTTAACCCTAATCCTCCATACTATATAAAGGAGTCTTTGGCACTTGATTTGGCACTAGTTGTGTGTGAACAATAGTGGTGGCTGACTTCAAGAGTGCATCATATTCTCTAAAGTATTTGAAAGTTATTTTGGGTGATTTGTGATTCCACTTGAGGCTTCCACACTATTGGGGCTAAGCTCTTAAAGTTCAAGACTTCAAGCTACATCAAAAGGTAAGTCATTCTTCTAGTACCTTATCATTCTAGTTCTCCATGCTATGCTAGTTAGGATGTAAATCTTGGAAATTCTTATTTGCATGTATTTTAGAGAAAACAAAGATCCAAGGTTTCTAGGGTTGCATGTACACCATAGTGGTGTTAGAATGCTTAAAACCCAACATATACATGTTATATATAATCAAGATCGAGCGGACAGTCGATTGTGTAATTTTACCTTAAGTCCACATCCAAACAAGGAAAAGGAAGCAAGGCAGAAGTCAAACACTCTCCAGTCTATCCGTTCTTCATCATATATAACTCTGGTGTATAAACTAAGGAACCATAGAATTAACTATCAAGAGTCATTTATGTTATACAGGTTTGTAATTAAGTTTTGAACCCTTTGTAATTAGGTTCCTGCATACCTTTTAATATTCACTTAGTTTATACATGTTATATATAATCAAGATAGGGCGGACAATAGATTATGAGATTCTACCTTAAGTCCACATCCAAACAAGGAAAAGGAAGTAAGGCGGAAATCACATATTCCACTATCTATCAGCTCCTCATTATATATAGCTCTGATGTATAAACTAAGGAACCATAATATTAACCATTAAAAGTCCTTCAAGTTATACTAGTTTGTAACTAACTGTTGAACCTTTTGTAATATGTACCTAACTTCCTTCTATGATTACTAAGTTTATACATGTTATATATAGTCAAGATCCGATGGACAGTCGATTGTGTAATTCCATATTAAGTCCAAATCCAAACAAGGAAAAGGAAGTAAGACTAAAATCACACACTCCCCAATCTATCAGTTCTTCATTATATATAGCTCGGATGTATAAACTAAGGAAATCATAATTTATTAAACTTAGGATCCTTTGTGTTATACTGGTCTGTTTTTAAAATGATGATGTTTATCTCAGAAAATCCAATATTTTCTAATACAATGGAAAAGTAGTTTTAATTTCATAAAACCAAACTGAATAAGTGTTATTGTACTAAGTAATATAACACGTAGTTTTAAGTCACAATAAACTATAAAAAGACTATTTTCTGCATTGTTATGTTTCTCTGTGTTGTAAACTAGAATGCGATGTTAATACCACTCTATGATTTCTTAGTACATACATATTATATATATAATCAAAATTGGATCAACAGTCGATTGTGTAATTCTACCTTAAGTCCACATCCAAACAAGGAAAAGGAAATAAGACATAACTCACCTTGTGTACGTGTTTCTGGTTAGATTCGATGTGGTTACGATGATTCCCGATATAAAATATGTGTGATTAATCCTATCCTAATTATATTTTACACATAGTTATATACATAAATTAGATAACTAATGATTTAACAAGATAAATAATATTAGTTCGTATAGATTACTTACTAATAGTGAAGAAATGTTCCTATACAAGTTTGAAGACTTTTGGGTTACTGCTTGAAGATGCAAAGAACTTTGATATGTGTTTTGAGAGAAAATGAGGAAGTGTTTTTGTATGCTGGAAGTGTAAATGAATAGCTGATCTAATACTCACCTTATATATGAAGGAAACTTAATGAGGAGGTTGAGTTGACATTTGCTTTGGTAAGTGGAATTATCTCATAGGGAAATGAATTAGGATAGGATAATTGGATGTTTACCGTCAAGTTGCAAGTGTTTACAGTCAAAGAAATGGGGTCACGGTCAAAGGGAAATTGAGTTTTCGGACATAATATGTTCTCGAATTGGTGTTTACGGCCTTAAATGGCTTTGGGTTGTGTTCACGTTCAGACTGTGGACGTGAACACTTTTGATCATTAAATTCAAACCGTGAACTCCATTAAATCAAACTTTAAGGCCGTGAACTACATTCATGATTCGTTTTCCAACCGTGAACTCTTGTGGTGAATTGATTTCAACCGTGAACTCTATTTGGCATTAATTCCCTTTAATTACTTTGGGTGAAAACTCATTTAATGAAGATTATTTATCTTTTAAACCCCTCGAATTTTAACTTATGCTCATTTATAACACTCCAATTTAGTTTAAGTTCTCAATCCATACCTCTTTGTTAATTTTGTAAACAAGCCCTAAGGCTATAGATGATAAAATGCAACAAGAATTGTAATGCAGTTTCACTTGTACTTGGTTAGGGTTTAGGCTTTACTTGATCTAAAATTTCGAGTTGTGACATCATCCTCCCGTTATAGGGAATTTCGTCTTGAAATTCGAATTCTGAGTGGTTACTCATGAACTAGAG
The DNA here is from genome assembly GCF_052849685.1 of Lactuca virosa. Classification (NCBI taxonomy): domain Eukaryota; kingdom Viridiplantae; phylum Streptophyta; class Magnoliopsida; order Asterales; family Asteraceae; genus Lactuca; species Lactuca virosa. Next base: position 182,972,891 of record NC_136426.1, read on the forward strand.
AGAGAGGTGGATACTTCTGTTCCATGTTATCTTCTTGTCCACAAGTGAATTATGTTCCTCACTATTGCGTCTGCTGTATAGATTTGGTAGGGAGTGTATAGTTTCGGTTTACTTTTCTATGTTCATCCTAATGGTAGAATGTCCACTTGTAGTCCTGGGCAGCCTTTTGTCCTGAAGTTCTTGGTAGGATTCATACCTAGTTCATCCAAAGTCGGATATAATTAAGATTAAAAAAGACAGTCGAATAAATGATTCTTCTCTAAGACCACATCCAAACAAGGAAAAGGAGTTAAAGCGGAATCATCAATTCTAAGCCTGTAGAAACTTAATTATGTACCACTCTCATGTATACACTAAATAGTGATAGGTTAACCATATAGGTCCTCGGTCATCATTATTGAACTTCACTTATTGTGCGAGTGGTATTCCTGGTAGGTTTGCCGGGAATTACAATGGGAGGGTTACGGAAGGTATGGTACTCCTCGTATGGGCACTTCGGAGTTTTGAAGCGAGACACGATTCAGAGGTTTGTGTCGGTATCGGTTGAAAAGTGTTTCGCTAGTGAGTCGGTTATGGAGAAGAATATTTTCGTAGTTCATTAAATTGGTACGGTGAGAATCTAGTCAACTCATGTCAAATGACGATATAGGAACTTCTAATAGGTGTTAAGCCGATTAGGAAAAGTGTTCGTTAGAGCGATAGTGCATTTTATGTGAATGTTCTTAGTGCTATCAGTTTTATCTTTGTTATTACTACTACTAACATGTTGTACCGCAAACAGCAAGTACTAGCAGTAAGAGTGCTTCTATGAATTGTGATAAAATATCGTAGTATGACATGATTTAATTAGGCACTAGTTCTTGAAATATCTAGGCTTATACATTATGGTTAGGGAACGTACCGATATTCGCAGGTTGTTCCGGGATAGTCTCTCCTGCGGTGATAATTAGTACTCTTCCATCTCCACCAGAGTTCCTTGTTATTGGACAATCCCTCTTAAAGCGTCCAGTTTCACCACGCCCATAACAGGCACGACTTACTCCAATGTCGGGGAATTGGGAGATAGGTTGTGCCGATGCTATAAATAAACGGGCGTTGTGGCCCTTCCTATTGCAATTCTTGCAATGCATCTCCCGGCAAGCTCCGGTGTGATGTAAGTTACATTTGTTACACTTCGGGAGTGTTCCATCATATCGACTAACGGTTGCTGGAGTGGCAGGTGTTGTGGCAGCATGAACAACAACAATCTGTTGTTTCTTCGAGGCCTCCTGTGTTGGTTGTCCCTTTTTCTTGCTCCAAGAACTTTGCTTATATTCATCTACTTTTGATGCCTCAGGAACCGGGGTCATCACGCCTTAGCGAACTCCATGGTCTATGAGTCTCTGGGCCAAGCGTTTGGCGCTGTCGAAAGTAGTTGAGTTGGAGGCTAATACACTTCCTTTAATATGAGGAGATAGTCCCCAGATGTATCTCTCTATCTTCTTGCTCTCTGGGGTAACCATTTCGGGGAATGGTGCTGCTAGATCACTGAATCTATTAGTGTAGGTCACTATATCAGAGTCTGTCATGGTGAGACTCCACAACTCTTGCTCCAGCTTTTGTACCTCGCCCCTCGGGCAGTATTCTTCCATCATCATTGCTTTTAGGTTCTCCCAGCCCATTGGATTTGCCACTGTAAGGGTCAGTGACTTTACATGGCCATTCCACCATGTGAGGGCCCTGTCTGAGAAAGTGCAGGCAGCAAACTTCACCTTGCTCCCTTCTAGGCACACGTATATTTTAAAGACCGATTCTGTTTTCTCAAACCATTGCATTAGAGTAAGGACTCCCCCATTTCCATTAAAGGATTTGGGTTTGCAATTCATGAATTCTTTATATGAACACTCCCTAGGGTGTCCGTGGTTAAGGTTGGTAATACCGCTACCCGACCCACTGGTAACAGTTGTGTTGATGTGCGTCATGGCTGCTGTTACGACAACTATGACTGCTGCCTGGAACATAACAACGTCAAACTGTGGAGGTGGTGGCGGTGGTGGAGGCGGTGTTGTAGAGGTGGTAAGTCTTTAGTAGCGATTACAAGTCGAGTAATATTTGAACTAGGTTATCTGTACGTATCATGTTTCAACTTTCAAAAGGTTTTGTAAACAATTCATAACAGAGGTCTATGTAAAATAAACTTATGAATTATTAATAGTGAGTATCTTTAACTGAAATCTTGTGACCTATTTTACTGTTATTAACTAGTTGTGACTACAAAGGCTATAAGCCCAACACATAGTGTGAGTAGTGTATTCACCAACTCAGTAGGTTGTATCAATATATTAGTTATCAATGTGACGCATAAGGTGCTCTACTACTTCGCATGTATCGTGAGTGGTTTATTGTCTCCTTATCTTCCTATGGTGTCCTTGTTCTTCGTAGGTGTGTTGAATCTTCACTCTGCCATGCTTCGGGTTTTGACACTGACTCTCATTACTTCATAATAGAGAGTTTGAACCCAAAAGTTCATGTCTGCTCCTGATGAGGTAAAGGTTCTCTAAATGAATCCCTTCTTGTTCTTCCTTAACTCCTCTAATGGTTGTTGTAGTGGAGTGGTTACATCTATCTAAGTGGTTTGTACGAGAATGGGAGTGTCTAAAGAATCTATGAGATTAAATAAAACATTCCTAAACAAATTTTTATGACGTGATCCTTACCGGGTCCTTCTATAATCACATAGTGTATACAAATTATATATAACTCAGATCTAATAGACTTTTGAATATGTGATACTACTCTATATCCACGTCCAGACAAGGAAAAGGAAGTAAAGCGAAACCACAAATTCTAAGTCTATAAGGTCTTAATTATATATAGCCTTGGAAGTATACACTCTGCAATTATAGACCTACCAGTAAGGGTCTTTTAAATTTTCACATAAGTTATTTATAGTACATCAAAATACTACTATAGTATTTTAGTTTTGTATTTGATTCTAGAGCTTCTTGGTATATGAACTTGGTAAGCTTTTATACTTGTTGCTATTGTATAGCATCATAAAATACTCCTATAGCATTTTAAACTTTATGTTTGGTTCTAATGTTACTTTGCATGTAGGGTTGGTAAGTTTCAGACTTGTTGGGACACCACCATCACTCCCAAACACATGTAGGTCATATCTCAAATAAATATAGTTGATCAGGCTATATTTATCCCAGATATGATTACATAACTGTCTAGGTTTGACTGTAGTGTCCAACATCTAAATACTTTTGTTTTGTTCTTCTGGTGATACTTGTTCTAGTATATGTATATGCATGTAAGTATACTTTCATAAAAATATTTTTATATTTTAAAAGTATATATCTTGGTCAGAGTGTTTTTACCCCATTGTATTTATAGTTGTATATCTTTTATAGGTTGATATACTTAGTGAAGTGTTTAGATCATCCTAACAACCTTAAGGTGCACATACAACCCTAAAAGCTTTGGAACTATGTTTTCTCTAATTATACATGCAAAATGATTTTCCAAAGCTTTGGCCTAACTAGCATACAATCATTGGTACTAGAATAACAAAAACTAGTTAGAATACAAACCTTTTCTTGTAGCTTGATTCCTAGTGCCTTTTAGAGCCTAGCACCCCAAGTGTAATGCCTCAAATGCTTCATACGACACCACCAATAACTTGGAAGAACTTGAGAGAAGTGTGTATGCTCTAAAAATCGGCTAGCCCTCTTTGTTTCACTCTATGTGCTGATTTCAAGCTATGAAGGATCTCTTATATAGGGTGGCTACATTAGGGTTACACCATGCAAACCCTAATGTGCATGACTTTCCACATCCCTCATGATCCATGGGTTTTAACCTCCATGGAGTATCCATGGGTCACCACATGGACTTAGCCCAATCATAAGGAATCATGGATCATTAGCCCACTTTACAAGAATGAATGATTTACACAATCAATCCCCACATATTTAACTAGTCTCTTTTGATCACAAAATTAATTCCAAATTAATTCTTGATCAATACTAATTAAATAATATGATTTCACATTAATATATTAGAACTTATAATATATTAATAAATGATAAATAACCTCTTCTCAAAAGTCCAACCTTAAAATTGTTCTGGTGCCATACAACCCAAATGGACCATGCTACTCTCGGGTCAAGTACATACCAAATATAGTTAGGGACTTAGACACCTTATCCAACAGTGTCCCACTTGGATAAGTCTAATAACTACAATTGCAAGTATGACTTCAGGATCCGACTAGCAATTGTGGCTCTTAAAGGCCTCTTTCGAACTGAGATGCTCCATTTTAGATAAGTGATCACATAATCCTCTTTTCTCAAGATATCAGCCAGACAAATACATGGAACAACGTCATACTTATTGTCCAGCAGTTTGTTTCCCTATTTTCCGATTTGTTTGACATAGAACTTAATCGAACACATCAATTTAGTTCTGACCGGGCCCGGCACATAAGTCAAAACAAAATCATCGAGGGGCCCAAGATATCGCTCTTAATCCTCCAATGACTAAAAGGAACATATAAAATTCGACTCATATGCTTGTACTAACTATTCATCAAATTGTACACAACAACACGTTTTATAGCATCAAGTTACTGAAGCGTTTTCGTACTAGCAACGTACAACCAACTCATAGTCAACAACTCATATCTCTTGGTTTGAAGACTTATATGATATTACCGTGTCACGATCACTCGAGATAAATTCCATGAACTGATACAAGTGAGCGTGGGTTTAATCCAATACTCAGACCTTATGAGCACTCATGAATGTTGCAGCAAACTCTGCTATGTCTAACACAATTCAGACAAATCTACAAGCCAAATTCATGACAATCTTGCTTCAATACCTACTTCCAAAGTATGATCGACTGTGGATGGTTTGAATAATAAAATTATTCTGGAAGTCAAAACATGCGAAATGAAACAATAGTAAATGATTGAAAAAAGACAGTACCATACTAGTAAATAAAGACACCTTTTATTTAAACATCAAATGTCAATTATATTTCAACTATTACAAGTTAATTTCAAAAGCTATCTAATCACTAAAACTAATATCGTCCTTCAGCCCAATGCACCTTTCACGCTGTAAATGCTTAACCCTACACAGTCCCTTTGTGAGGGGATCCGCTGGATTCTCATCCGACAATACCCTCTTTTCCACGAGGATTCCTTCTTCTATTCGATGTCTTATGAAGTGGTATTTTCTGTCGATGTGCCTAGATCTCCCATGATCCCTTGGTTCCTTGTCTATAGCAACTGCAATCTCACTATCAAAAAAATCTCCATAGGCTCCTTTATAGCTGGTACAACTCCAAGGTCTCCAATGAAGTTCTTCAGCCATATTTCCTCCTTTGCCGCCTCGCTTGGTGCTATTTACTCTGATTCTCAATTTGAATCACCCACTTTCTCCTGCTTGGAACTTTTCCAAGTTATTGGTCCTCCATTCAGGGTAAAGACCCAGCCCGACTTAGAGCGGAAATTATCCCTATCTGTCTGAAAGCTGGCGTCGCTATACCCTACCAATCTCAAGTCATCACTCCCACCAAGGGTAAGGACCTAGTCCTTAGTCCTCCGCAGGTACTTGAGAAGGTTCTTTACCGCAGTCCAATGAGCCTTACCAAGATTCCCTTGATATCTACTGACCATGCTCAAATCAAAGGCCACATCAGGGCGAGTATAAGTCATAACATACATGATCGAGCCAACAACGGAAGCATATGGTATTCGACTCATCTTAGCTATCTCTGCCTCTGTACTCGGACTCTGAGCCTTTACTCAGTTTGGGATTGTGCTGGATCGGTAAGTCACCTTTCTTGGAATCCTGCATGCTGAATCTTTTAAGCACCTTATCCAAGTAAGTACTTTGACAATGTCCAATTAGTCTCGTACTCCTGTCTCTCAATATCCTTATACCCAGAATATAGGCAGCCTCACCGAGGTCCTTTGTAGCGAAACACTTCCCAAGCCAGGACTTCACCTCCTACAGGGTCGGGATGTCATTTCCTATGAGTAGTATGTCATCCACATACAATACCAAAAAGCCAACTATACTCCCACTAGCTTTGACATATACACATGACTCATCCTCGCTTCTCAAAATGCCAAACTCCTTGACTTTCTCATCGAAACAAAGATTCCATCTACGAGATGCTTGTTTCAATCCATAAATGGATTTCTCAAGCTTACACACTCTATTAGGGTACTTTGCATCGACAAAACCCTTTGGCTGATTCATGTACACATCCTCAACCAACTTCACATTAAGGAAAGTGGTTTTGACATCCATTTTCCATATTTCATAGTCATGAAATGCAACAATGGCTAGCATAACCCTAATAGACTTAATCTTCGCTACTGGTAAGAAAGTCTCATCATAGTCAACTCCTGGAGTTTGAGGAAAGCCCTTCGCAACCAGTCGCGCCTTATATGTGTGTACTTTCCCATCCATGTCGGTCTTCTTCTTGAAGATCCATTTTCACTCGACTGTCTTGCGACCCAATACATTGTCAACCAAGTTCCAAACTTGATTGTCATACATAGACTGAATCTCACTGTCCATAGCCTCTTTCCATTTATCAAAATCAGGGCCTGCCATGGCTTCCTTGTAGCTTTTAGGTTCATCCAAATTTACTAGTGTGTTGTCACTGATAAATGTATCACCTTCTATAGTAATATGGAATCCATAAAATCAGGTGGAACTCTAACTCTATTGGAATGTTTCAAAGGTAGGGACTCGTCAATCGGATCAACAAGAGTTTCCTCCTCAGGTTGATCGCTAGTGTTTGAGGTTCCTTCACCACTTGACTCTTGAAGTTCTTCAAGGTCAATTTGCCTCCCACTGTCTCCTTTACCTATGAGCTCTCTCTCCCAAAAGACTCCTCTCCTCGCAACGAAGACAACATTGTCACTCGGTCTGTAGAAGAGATAACCAAAGGATTTCTGTGGGTAGCCGATGAAAATACACTGCTGAATTTGAGGTTCGAGCTTGTCATGAGTCTCGCGTCTCATGAAGGCCTCACAACTCCAAACTTTGATGTGGTCTAAAGTGGGAGCCTTCCCAGTCCACATCTCGTGAGATGTTTTGGCAACCTTCTTGGTAGGGACTAGATTAAGTATATGGGCAGCGGTCTCTAGGGCATACCCCCAGAATGAGATTGGTAACGAAGCTCGACTCATCATGGAACGAACCATGTCCAACAAGGTTCGATTGCGCCTCTCAGCGACACCACTAAGCTGTGGTGTCCTAGGTGGCGTCAACTGTGAAACAATTCCATATTCCGTAAGATAGTCAAGGAACTCGATACTAAGATACTCACCACCCCGATCGGATCGGAGCATCTTTATCTTCCTGCCCAGCTGATTCTACACTTCCTGCTTAAACTCTTTGAATTTCTCAAAGGTTTCTGACTTATGCTTGATTAAGTAGATACAACCATAGCTGCTGTAATCATCAGTAAAAGTCACATAGAAGCGGTTAGCATCTCTTGTGGCGGTTCTGAAGGGCCCACACACATCGGCATGTATGAGATCCAACAAACCTTCACTCCTTACACAAGTACCAGTGAAGGGTGACTTGGTCATCTTTCCAAGCAAGAAAGATTCACAAGTGTCATCCGAACTTAAGTCGAATGACTCCAAAACTCCAACCTTTTGTAGTTGGTGTATGCACTTCTTTCAGACATGTCCAAGACGACAATGCCACAAGCATGCCTTATCCAATTCATTGGAAGAATCAATATGCAACACATTATTTCCTAAGTTGTCTACAACCATCACAGTTTCATATACAACATTACAAGGTAATGCTTTAAAATAAAAAACACCATTATAGAAAGCATCAATAGCACCAATTTCATTATCAAACGAAAATGTGAAACCTTGTTTGTACAAACCATGAAAGGAAATAATATTTCTCGCCACAAACATTTGCATTTTCTGCATGTAGCCCGTGATGGGTTCACCATCCTTCATCCTGGTTGTTATCATGGAAGAGATGATTTCATACCTCTCTTGACAAGCACTCTGATGGTACCTTTCCATCAGGTCCTGGTGCATCTCAAAAGGGTAGAAGTCCTCATAGGACTTTTGAAGTTCAGCTCTCATGGTGGCCAACATGATACATGCCACGTTGGTGGCATCTCTCTCATAAGTCCTAAAGTCAGCGATCTGCTCGGGATTAGGAGAAGACTCATTTATTTCTTTTAGCTCCTTGTCGAGGACATATTCCTTGTCCACATAGAGAGTGACCATCCTGATGTTCCTAATCCAATCATTAAAGTTGGAACCATAAAAAATGACTCTCCTACAAAGGTTGATGGGAGAGAAGGTGTCAGTAGGGTTTGAGCCAGAAGCAGTGTTGGAAGACATCTGAAAAGAAACAAAGATAAAGTTTAGATTAGATAAAGAGTCCTTAATATAACACCCATAATGGAATATTAAGGCTGGGACCCAACACAATATTTTACAAATTGGAAGAGGGATGCTATATTCCAACTTGCAAAATATTTGAAGGTAGGTAAATGACGATTTACTAATTTCCACCATGAAAAACGAAATAGAAATTAAGTTTTAACTGGATTGAAATTCCTAGATCCTTTAAGATTCATTGAACAATTCAATGGCATGTTTAAATCTCGATTATGCCCTTCAGGTTTGTGACTGGGATACCGAGGATCACAAACAAGGTGTGAATAACCATGCAAATGTGCTTGGTACTCTCGATGTCATTTATCACCTAATCAATGTGTCGGTTAACCACACGCACTCCACCGATCTATGATAAACATCAAGCTACCCTTTGCCACCCTTACTAGTCCAAGTTAATGTGCCGGTTAAGCACACACGCTCCATCAACGACTTGGTAAGGTGCAAAGTGCAATTTCATGGGTTATCATCAATTTCACATTTTCCTAAAGTAACTAAGAATGGGTATTTATAAAAGGTTTAGTTACTTTATAATTATCATTATACATTTAATGAGAATTATAGTCTTTAACCTACCCGTTCGGCTAACGACCCTCCACCAGTCAAGGAAGCGGTGGGTGAGAGTGGACACCCATTAAACTGCCATTTTATAGGCAGTAACCTTATACCCCTTATAGACCGGCTTCGTAAATAAGGCCTACTAACGGTAAAACCGACTTGTCTTATACATATACATATAAATATTAAACCTGTAATATTATAATATAATAGTATAATGGTGGAATTTTAACTTTTAAAATTCTAAGGGTTTGGAATTAAAGTTTCATAAGAGACTCTACAAATTCCAAAACTTGAGGGCAAGCTTTGAAACTATTCAAAACCTTTCATTTATATAACTTATAAGTTTAAATGACTTTTAAAGAAAAGACTCTTGGAATTCTATAACTTGAGGACAAGTTATGGAGTCCATTAAAAGCATTAAGATCAATAATTAAACTAACATGCAATGTCAAATAATCTATGATCTATCAAAACTCATAAGCATGGATGAATCATATCAACAATTTTCAAGAAAGCATATAAACATATATTAATCTTGAAACTTTGATAATCATCATCTAATTTGACAAGCATGATCATTACCTATTTGGAAAAACAGGTTTCAAGGTTCAAAAAATAGTTTGGGGTAATGATCATCATCAAATTCCTGGCCAAAAGTTGAGATTCTACCCCCTGGAGCATCAACTCGACGAGTACATGAACTGGACTTGTTGAGTTGATGAATTTACACATGGACTCGGTGATTCACCCAATGGACTCGGCGAGCTCACTGGGCAGAAAGGCAGAAAATCGATTTTTTCACTTTGAAAACCAATTTAACATCAAGTATAATAGAATACAAGCCTAGACTCTGATACCACTGAAGTGTTTAGAGCATACTAACAACATTAAGGTTCACATACAACCTTAAAATCTTTGGAACTATGTTTTCTCTAATTATACATGCAAAATGATTTTCCAAAGCTTTGGTCTAACTAGCATACAATCATTGGTACTAGAATAACAAAAACTAGTTAGAATACATACCTTTTCTTGTAGCTTGATTCCTTGTGCCTTTTAGAGCCTAGCACCCCAAGTGTGATGCCTCAAATGCTTCACACAACACCACCAATAACTTGGAAGAACTTGAGAGAAGTGTATATGCTCTAAAAATCGGCTAGCCCTCTTTGTTTCACTCTAAGTGCCGATTTCAAGCTATGGAGGATCTCTTATATAGTGTGTCTACATTACGGTTACACCATGCAAACCCTAATGTGCATGACTTTCCACATCCCTCATGATCCATGGGTTTTAACCTCCATGGAGTATCCATGGGTCACCACATGGACTTAGCCCAATCATAAGGAATCATGGATCATTAGCCTACTTTACAAGAATGAATGATTTACACAATGAATCCCCACATATTTAATTAGTCTGTTTTGATCACAAAATTAATTCCAAATTAATTCTTGATCAATACTAATTAAATAATATGATTTCACATTAATATATTAGAACTTATAATATATTAATAAATCAGAAATAACATCTTCTCAAAAGTCCAACCTTAAAATTGTTCCGGTGCCATGCAACCCAAATTGACCATGCTACTCTCTTGTCAATTACATACCAAATATAGTTATGGACTTAGACACCTTATCCAACACTTAGTTCACTATAAACAATGCTCTGATACCAATCTGTCACACCCCCAAACTGGAACGGCAGAAACGTTCGGGGATGAATGACTTCATGTTAAGTATCATATCAAGTGTATCTAGTAATCAAAGCAACAAAAACCATAGTATTGATAATAAATTGTTTACATTGTTCAAGAAGCTACATGTTTAACATTATAACTATAGCAAAATATAAGACGAGATGCTACTATGCTCCATCTTCGTGACGCTGGTGAGGGTACCTGTCTACTAACTTCCTGAGAATACAAGTGTTTTGAAAAGAGAGTATCAACATTTAAGTTGGTGAGTTCATAAGTATTTTTGTTTTGTAAATATATAGAATTTTATTCTTTTAATATGTTCGAGTGTCCTTTCAAAAAATCCTATATTTTCTTAATAAGAATGTGACTATACAAGTTCCTTTTATGGTCACTTAGTTTATACTTGTTAAATATAATCAAGATCGGGCGGATAGTCGATTGTGTAATTCCATCTTAAGTCCACATCCAAACAAGGAAAAGGAAGTATGACGGAAATCACACACTCCCCAGTCTATTAGTTCTTCATTATATATAGCTCGGATGTATAAACTAAGGAAATTATAATTTATTAAATTTAGGATCCTTTGTGTTATACTGGTCTGTTTGTAAAATGATGATGTTTATCTCAAAAATCCAATATTTTTTAATACAACTGAAAAGTAATTTTAAAACCATTAAACCAAACCAAATAAGTGTTATTGTACTAAGTAATAGAATATGTAGTTTTGATTCACAATAAAACTATAAAAAGACTGTTTTCTGCATTGTTATGTCTCTCTGTGTTGTAAACTAGAACAAGATGTTAATACCACTCTATGATTTCTTAGTACATACATATTATATATATAATCAAAATCGGACGGAAGTCACTCACTTTACTATCTATCAGACCTTTATCATATATAATCCAAACGTATATCCCAAGAAATCATAGAGTTATTCCACTTTATGACTGTTTAGAAAGTATATTACTACGTAAATGTGTTGTTGTTTTCTCCATGTGAGTTCTTATAACCATACTAATATGACATATATCCTTACACGATGTTATGTGGACATCGGTAGACGTTAATGACATTTGTCACCCCAGAACAACTGTAGCTAACAGTCATGGTACGCGATTATCAGTCCCATATAGATCTATACACAAACTCACGATCTCCCTCCACGAGACTCTGGTTCATAAGGCTAGACTTCCCTTGGTACTTTGGTAAGTACTCAAAGACGTGTCTCACAAATTTATTGTTTCAATGAGTTCACGAGTAATACCATGAAAAACCTTTTAGTAAATAAAATGTAAACTTTATTTATATGTGTTTAAGATGACATGTTTTGGTGAACTGGCCCATAATTATACCTTTTGTAATTAATGTGTTTGTTTCTATAATGTTTTCCCATTTTAGTAAAATAGCCCGTAAGTTCCATAAACTATACTTATTATAGTTTATAAGTGTATAAAATTATGTAATAAAAACCTTTGTATTTTAACAACTTTAAAAGTTTATAAGATTGGTAAATGATGTTTATTTAGCATTTTAACGTAAAGAGTTTATAAAGGATAAAGAAACGTAATAAACGATTTATATTTTTAAACACAATAATTCTTGTGTTTTACTTGTATGGTCAAAATTGGACCGTTGACTGAGTTGACTTCAGTTGACCTTAGGGTTGGTCAAACTGATTTAAGAAAGGTCAGGGAGCGGTAGAATAGTCTTCTACCCATTCTTAGAGAGGAGGATGTAAGGAGTGTATTGACTAGAGATGTTATCATTTTGATGGGCGGAGGCTAGATCGGGGGTTCGAGCACGAGAGTTTTCTAGACATCTTACGAGGTGAGTCTTCTCACTATACATTACCTAGATTGGTGTCTATGTGCAGACCGGAGGGTCTTACGTGTTATGTGATCGCTTGAGATTATGTGCTTTGTGATTTATGTATGCTATGTGATATTAGACCGGACCGGAGGGTCCAACGACTTACGAGGCCAGAGGGTCCTCAACCAGACCGGACCGGAGGGTCCAACGATTTAGACCGGACCAGAGGGTCCAACGAGTTACGGGACTGGAGGGTCCCGCTGAGACACATTGACCAGAGGGTCTTACCGAGTTATAGCCTCGAGTGGCTTATTTGTTGTATGTGGTATTTTGGGGAACTCACTAAGCATTTATGCTTACCGTGTTATATGATATGTGTTTCAGGTACTAGCGAGGACCGCGGGAAGGCGCCGACATGATTTGTACACACTGATAAAGGATTTTGTATTTGAGATTATGGGATATGTCTTACCGTGACAACATTTGATACACTTGTGTTTGAGATGATTTATATGAGATATGTTATGTTTGAAATATGAAAAATTGTTTTAAATTTTCACGTCGTTACAAGTTGGTATCAGAGCCTTGGTGTTAGGGATTTGGATGCACCTTCGGGCGTATCTGAACTCAAGCTGAGGATTTGAGAAAATTTTTCATAAGAGGAACAATTTTTCAGAAAGAGTAATAGATTTTGAGAAAAGCAGAAGGGAGCAGTGTGTACGATCAGCCATCGCCAGAACGGTGATTTCCCAAAATACCCTTACATTATGTGTTATGAGATATTATGTGATGTGCTATGCATGCTAGAGTAGGCTAGGTATTAATATTTAGGACTAGAGTGGCCTAATTTGTGATGCCTTAGCCTAGGAGATTACTGCTGCTATGAGTTACTTCGAGAGTGAGTAGGTAGCAGTAATGAGCTTATGATAGGTCTACTGGAGGGTAGCCTGTGTTTAGCGAGATATAGAGTACTTGTGATCTGGGATCCTAGGAGGAGGACTTGGGGTGAATACTGAGGTGGTGTGGAAGGTAGTATAGGGCCCGTACTACTGGAAACACCAGAGCAATGAGCAGTCCAAGTAAGAATCCTTAGGGTACTAAGGAACAAGTAGGGTTGAGTTATCGAGTGTGAGTATACTCGAGCGAGTCTCTGATTTTTTGTGTTGTGTTTCAGAGACATCATGGTTGGGACACCCCACACTCCGGAGAGCAGCAGTGTTAGCGATGAGGAGATTCGCCGGATGATTCACGATGAGGTGGCCGCTGCTATTAGAGAGGCCATTCCGGAGATATTTGTGTCTATCAAGACCGCACTGATTGAGACGTTTGACGAGCGATATGTTGTAGTTACCGAGGCGGCTGCTGCTGTAGCCACCATAGTTGTCGCTGCCGCAAGACCACAGGGAGGTGACTCGTTGCTGTACCGAGAGTTCACCAACACGAAGCCACCAGAGTTTGACGAGACTCAGGATCCGATAGCCACAATGAGGTGGATCTCTGACATTGAGGGATGCTTGTACACATGTTCATGTCCAGAGCATCTGAGAGTACGGTTCGCGCTGAACTAGCTTCCCTTGGGAGCGAAGGACTGGTGGAAGTTTGTGACGGCTGATTTCACCCCTGCAGAGATTATGGCGGTGACTTGGGAGAGGTTCACCACCATGTTCCGAGATGAGTATGTTCCCCCTGTGGAGAGGGAACGTTTAGCCCAGTAGTTCTTGTCCCTCAAGCAGGGAACTGAGTCTGTGACAGTGATTACGAGGATGTTTCATGAGAGGGCGTTGAATTTCCCTGAGCACGTGTCGACTGAGCAGGCACGTATGAGCCGATATCTGAGCGTACTGAGGAGAGACATCCATGAGTTCGTGGCGAACTCAACATAGAGGACATTTGCCGAGCTCCAGGCAAATGCTCGGAAGAGGGAGATCGAGCTAGATACTCAGGCCAGGGAGGAGGCCGGGTCTCAGAGTAGGGATAGGCGGCCGGTTCAGTCTCAGCCGGCAGCCAAGCGGGTAAAGCCCGCTGATTCGAGATCTGGAGGACTGAAGATCCGCACTTGTGGAAAGTGCGGCAAGAGCCATGAGGGGGTGTGCAGAGCGGGTGTGTGCTACAAGTGTGGCAAGGAGGGGCATTTCGTGAGGGATTGCCCCAAGGGGTTTGCAGTTTGCTTTCATTGCAACCAGACTGGCCATCGGAAGGTCGAGTGCCCACAGCTGCTTTAGGGGTCTGCACAGGGATCTGCACCTGTTGCTAGAGCTACCGAGGTCCGACCAGCGAAGGCCGAGGCACCGAAGGCTCGCAGGAGAGCCTTTCAGTTGACAGCGGAGGAGGTCCGCGCAGCGCCCGATGTCGTAGCTGGTATGTATTCTTTTATTTACTTATACTGAGTTCGAGATATTGTGCTTATATTGTGGTATGCATAGGTACTTTCCTTGTGAATTCTATACCTTCTTTGGTGTTATTTTACTCGGGTGCGAGTCGATCTTTCATGTCATTAGCGTTTAGTTAGCACATCAGTATCCGACAAGAGGAGTTGAGTCGACCTCTGCGAGTTTCTATAGCTGACGAGCGAGTGGTTTTTGCTACTGACGTGATTCGAGGACGTGTACTCGAGATTTTCGGTGTTGAGTTCCCGATAGATTTGGTACCGATTGCGATGGGGGATGTCTGTGTCATCGTGGGCATGGACTGGTTGAGCCGATTTAGAGTTGTTATCGACTGTGAGCGTCAGTTGGTGACCATACGAGACCCTAGTGGGGGAGTACTTATGGTGTACGGCAAGGGTACCCGATATGGGTCAGCATTTTGCTCGGCTGCCAGGGCGAGACCGAGTCTACAACAGGGCTGTAGAGGGTTTGTAGCCTATGTGACAGATACACGAGTTGACGCAGAGAGGCCGAGTTCTGTCGAGGAGGTTTCGATAGTGCGTGAGTTCCCGGATGTTTTCCCCGAGGAGTTGTCGGGTGTGCCTCCGGAGAGGAAGGTGGAGTTCCATATTGATTTGGTTCCGGGAGCGGCGCCTATTGCCAAGGCACCCTATCGCCTTGCACCACCAGAGATGCAGGGGTTATCCTCGTAGCTTCAGGAGCTGCTGGAGAAGGGATTCATCCAACCGAGTAGCTCGCTGTAGGGAGCGTCGATCCTTTTTGTCAAGAAAAAGGATGGCTCACACCAGATGTGTATCGATTACGGGGAGTTGAACTAGTTGACGGTCAAGAACCGTTATCCTCTACCAAAGATCGACGATCTGTTCACTCAGTTTCAGGGTGCATCTTGGTTCTCCAAGATAGACTTAAGGTCTGGATATCATCAGATGAGGGTACGTGATGAGGATATCCCAAAGATGGCGTTTAGGACTCGTTATGGGCATTACGAGTTCGTGGTGATGCCTTTTGGGCTCACCAATGCACCAGTAGAGTTCATGGATCTCATGAACCGAGTGTGCAGGCCGATGTTGGATCGATCGGTGATTATGTTCATTGACGATATTCTAGTCTATTTGAGATCCAGAGAGCAGCATGAGGAGCATCTGAGAGATCCTTGCAGTATTGAGATCGGAGAGGCTTTATGCCAAATTCTCCAAGTGTGATTTTTGGTTACGAGAGGTCCAGTTCTTGGGGCACCTCGTTAATCAGAACGGGATATTGGTCGATCTGGCCAAGATTGAGGCTATTATGAGTTGGGAGGTGCCGAGATTCCCCACCGAGATCAGGAGTTTTCTGAGGTTGGCCGGCTACTATCGGAGATTTATCAGGGATTTCTCCAAGATTGTCGTTCCCCTCACCAGATTGACCCGGAAGGGCATTGCTTTTACTTGGGGTCCCGAGCAGCAGACCTCGTTTGAGACTCTTCGCCAGAGATTATGCGAAGCCCCGTTGTTTGCCCTTCCGGAGGGAATGGAGGATTTTGTGGTGTACTGCGACGCGTCTGTATCGGGGTTGGGTGCGGTGCTTATGCAGAGAGGGCATGTGATAGCATACGCATCGAGGCAGCTGAAGCCTCATGAGACGAGGTATCCCACCCACGATTTGGAGTTGGGGGCAGTGGTGTTCGCCCTCAAGATATGGCGCCATTATTTGTATGGGGTTTGGTGTACCATATACACAGACCACAAGAGTTTGAAGTATCTGATGGACCAGCCCAACTTGAACATGCGCTAGAGGAGATGGTTGGATGTGGTAAAGGATTATAACTGTGAAATCCTATACCACTCGGGCAAGGCTAACGTGGTAGCCAAGGCTCTGAGCCGCAGGGCGAAGAGTGCCCCGATTCGAGATATATGCATGAGGATGACGGTGATGACTTCGGTATTGGATACCATCTGAGAGGCCTAGGCAGAGGCTGTGAGACCAGAGAACCACAAGAGGGAGCGGGTGATTGGGCAGGTATCCGAGTTTGTTACCGATAGCCGAGGGCTTATGACCTTTCACGGTCGGATTTGGGTGCCATTTATGGGCCGGGCACGTAGCATACTGATGGAGGAGGCGCACAGATCGAGATTCTCGATTCATCCCAAGGCCACTAAGATGTATTTGGATCTGAAGAGAGATTATTGGTGGCCCTGTATGAAGAGGGATGTTGCGTGGGTAGTAGAGAGGTGCTTGACCTGTCGCTAGGTTAAGGCCGAGCACCAGCGTCCGCATGGCAAGTTGCAGCCAGTAGAGGTTCCCCAGTGGAAGTGGGAACAGATTTCTATGGATTTTATCACCAAATTGTCGAGGACCGCGAGGGGTGTTGACGCAATTTGGGTGATTGTGGATCAGCTGACGAAGAGCGATCACTTCCTTGCTATCAGTGAGAGCTCTTCTGCAGAGAGACTGGCAGAGACGTATGTGAGAGAGGTAGTGTCTCAGCATGGAGTGCCGATCTCGATTGTGTTAGACCAAGATGTACCTTTCACTTCCAAGTTCTGGAAGAAGTTTCATGAGGAGTTGGGTACGAGATTGCACTTCGATACCGCTTATCACCCACAGACGGATAGGCAGAGTGAGCGGACGATTCAGACGCTCGAGGACATGCTTCGAGCATGCGTTATGGACTTCGGTGGAAGTTGGGATACATACCTACCTTTGGATGAGTTTTCCTACAACAACAGTCACCACTCGAGTATTGGTATGCCTCCCTTTGAGTTGTTACATGGGAGGAGGTGTAGGACCCCCATATGTTGGGGAGAGGTAGGACAGCGAGTGATGGGTAGCAATGAGATAGTGCTTAAGACGACTGAGCAGATTCAGCAGGTCAGACAGAGGTTACTGACAACCCAGAGTTGCCAGAAGAGTTACGCGGATAGGCGACGATCCGATCTTGAGTTCCGGGTTGGAGACCTTGTACTCCTGAAGGTATCTCCTTGGAAAGGAGTAATCCGGTACAGGAAGAGGGGCAAGCTGGGGCCCCGATACATTGGACCTTTCAGGGTGATCGCTAGAGTGGGCAGGGTAGCATACCATTTAGAGCTACCCGAGGAGTTGAGTCAGATCCATGATACCGTCCACGTATCCCAGTTGAGGAAGTGTGTGGCCGATGAGACGGCAGTGGTACCATTAGAGGATATTCAGGTGGACGCGAGCCTGAATTACATCGAGAGACTAGTTGCGATCCTGGATCGGAAGATTAAGGTTCTGAGGAACAAGGAGGTGCCTCTGGTTCAGGTCCAGTGGCAACATCGGAGAGGGTCTGAGCTGACTTGGGAGCCGGAGACGGAGATGCGAGAGCAGCATCCAGAATTATTTGTGGAGTGAAACTTTGAGGGCGAAGTCTGATTTTTGTGGGGGAGAATTGTAACATCCGGATTTCCAGGTATGACAAATTTGAGTATTTTATTTTGAGATCTGAGGGGTGACTCTACGAGTTGACGCCTCAACTCGTCGAGTAGGGATGCGACTGATGACTCAGATTAATGAATGGACTCGACGAGTCGGTGAGTCGACTCGACGAGTCCGCGCTGTTGGCAGAAACCCTAAATCTTTGGACCTGAGCCCTATTTAAAGGCAGTTATGGCCTCCAATTGCGGCTACCTTTCCAGAAGAGACAACCCTAGCGAGCTTGAGTGTGTAGAGTGAGAGAAAGAGTTATCTTAAGCTATTTGGTGTGATTTTGCAAGAGAGGAGAAGAGTTCCAGCAAGAGGGACCAGAGGAGGTTGTTGTTCTGAGTTATTCAAGAAAGGAGCTTCATTCTGAGGTACCAAATCGAACCCATTTTCTTCCCTATTGTGTGGATTCCATTTTTGGGTCTAGGGCTCGAATCACTTCATTTTTGGGGCTTTGAATGCCTCAAACCCCTCTTGCAAGTTTGTGTTATAGATCTGGACCCTTCTAGGTCCAAAGAGCCCAAAAGTATGAAGCTTTAGTGGAGTAAACCTTAGGGTTTGAAGCTAGGAAGCAATAATGGGGTTTCTATGTTATATAATGCAAGATACACAATGCATGGACACCAAGTTCAGACCTTTACATGATTTTTGGGTGTTAGAAGGCCAGATCTATAAGTTAGAGAAACATATCTGACCTCAAAAGGTCAAAGGAGTAGTGCCATGGAGGAAACTCGCCGAGTCCATGAGAGGACTCGACAAGTCGGATCGGGTTGCCCCGTGATTCGTGATTAGTGGTAACCCGTTGAGTTGAGAGGTTAACTCGACGAGTTGAGTGAGGCCTTAGGAGGAGTCGGAAGACATGCATGGACTCGCTGAGTAACACGAGTGCACTCGGCGAGTCTGGTCAAAATTGGACCGTTGACTGAGTTGACTTCAGTTGACCTTAGGGTTGGTCAAACTGATTTAAGAGAGGTCAGGGAGGGGTAGAATAGTCTTCTACCCATTCTTAGAGAGGGCGATGTAAGGAGTGTATTGAATAGAGATGTTATCATTTTGATAGGCAGAGGTTATATCGATGGTTCGAGCACGAGAGTTTTCTAGACATCTTACGAGGTGAGTCTTCTCACTATACATTACCTAGAGTGGTATCTATGTGCAGACCGGAGAGTCTTACGTGTTATGCGCTCGCTTGAGATTATGTGCTTTGTGATTTATGTATGTTATGTGATATTAGACCGGACCAGACGGTCCAACAACTTAAGAGGCCAGAGGATCCTCAACCAGACCGGACCGGAGGGTCCAACGATTTAGACCGGACCAGAGGGTCCAACGAGTTACGGGACTAGAGGGTCCCACTGAGACACATTGACCGGAGGGTCTTACCAAGTTATAGCCTCGAGTGTCTTATGTGTTGTATGTGGTATTTTGGGGAACTCACTAAGCATTTATGCTTACCGTGTTATGTGATATGTGTTTCAGGTACTAGCGAGGATCGCGGGAAGGCGCCGGCATGATTTGTACACACTAACAGAGGATTTTGTATTTGAGATTCTGGGATATGTCTTACCGTGATAGCATTTGATACACTTGAGTTTGAGATGATTTATATGAGATATTTTATGTTTGAAAAATGAAAAATTGTTTTAAATTTTCACGTCGTTACATAATAGTTTGAAGACTTCTGGGTTACTGCTTGAAGATGCGAAGAACTTTGATATGTGTTTTGAGAGAAAATGAGGAAGTGTTTTCGCATGCTGGAAGGGTAAATGAATAACTGATCTAATACTCACCTTATATACGAAGGAAACTTAATGAGGAGGTTGAGTTGACGTTTGCTTTGGTAAGTGGAATTATCTCATAGGGAAATGAATTAGGATAAGATAATTGGATGTTTACAGTCAAGTTGCAAGTGTTTACGGTCAAAGAAATGGGTTCACGGTCAAAGGGAAATTGAGTTTCCATACATAATATGTTCTAGAATTGGTGTTTACGGCCTTAAAAGGCTTTGGGTTGTGTTCACGGTCATACCTTGGCTGTGAACACTTTTGATCATCAAATTCAAACCATGAACTCCATTAGTTCAACCTTTTAAGGTCATGAACTACATTCATGATTCATTTTCCAACCGTGAACTCTTGTGGTGAATTGATTTCAACCGTGAACTCCATTTGGCATTAATTCCCTTTAATTACTATTGGTGAAAACTCATTTAATGAAGGTTATTTATGTTTTAAACCCCTAGACTTTTAAATTATGCTCATTTATAACACTCTAATTTAGTTTAAGTTTTCAATCCATACCTCTTTTTTAATTCTTTAAACAAGTCCTAAGGCTATAGATGATAAAATGCAACAAGAATTGCAATGCAGTTTCACTTGTACTTGGTTAGGGTTTAGGCTTTACTTGATCTAAAAATTTCGAGTTGTGACATGTAGCAACACCCATGGTTATTGGCCAACAATTTCAACATGTTAGGAATCCATTCAATAACCTTACTTTATATTACTCCTCGGTAAGTGATCTCTAGTCATTTGCATTCATCCATGTTGGATCAGGTGTCTAAGCCAATAACTAAATTAATATAATATTGAATTCTTAACAAAGTCTTTTTGGCTTGCCCTCAAACTTAGTAATTGTCTGAAATGCTTTTTGGAGAGAGTGACCTGTTTATTAATTTATTATGTGATTAATAAATTAATTAGAAATCAAAATAAATTATTTATTAATATATTTTGAGAATAATATATTAATTAGAAATAATATTATTTAATTAAGAATTAATCATAAATTAATTGGATTTAATTTTAGGATTAATTGAATTAATTAAAAGTACAAGGGCTAAAGTTGACAATGTTCAAAAGTTGAACATTGAACAATTCTAGAATCTCCCATAGAGGAGACGGTTTCTATAGGAGGTGTATAGGAGGTCCAAGGAAACCTGCCTTATCCTAGATTCCCTAGTCACCTAGATAAACCCTTATAGGGATTCATATTTTCGCCCATCCCTTCACTAAGAGTAAGAGCCAAAAATTCATTCCCTCTCCTCTCTCTTCTTTAACCTCCAAATTTTCTAGGGTTTGGGTGTGAGCCATTAGAGGCACGAGACTTCTGGTGTTTGCTTTCTTAAGACCAACTAAAATGGAATATCAGTTTATTTTTTATAATAAACTAAAGGTATGTGGTACATATGGAATGTACTAGTTTTAATCCTACTAACTTAAACACAAATACAAACACACGAAAGGCAGTGTACCTATCGATTAGCAGTTTAGTTCAGGTAAGTAGGGTATCGAACACAGGGAACGTTAAACAATTAAAATAAATACTACTATTACCTAAATAAAACAAGTAATAAAAAGGGGTTTTCTCTAGTTTTGCAAGACTAGAAACTTAATAAATTACTATACACTTAAACAAAAGACAGTTAACAACTAAAGAGAACAAAAGAGTAACTAGATTCAATAAGATAGAGAGAATTCTATTCAGATTCGATTCACTTATTCCTATGGTTGATTTCGTGGCAAGTGCAATGGATTAATATATCAATGGTTATTGATTTCTAATGTGATTAGGTTCATATTCACAATTACTAATCCTTTAGCAAACAAGTTAATTCAAACAGTGGCCAATTGATTAAACTAACAAGTTGTTGGATTAGGTGTCTAAGCCCATAACTATTTTGGTATGTACTTGACCCGATAGAAGCATGGTCCTTTTGGGTTGCCTTTACCAGAGCAATTTGATAGGATGGATATTTGAGAAAGAGGTTATTTGTGATTTATTAATATATTATAAGAATAATATATTAATTAAGAAATCATATTATTTAACTAGTATTGATCAAGAATTAATTTGGAATTAATTTAGTGATTAGAAGAGACTAATTAAATTAACGGGGACTGATTAAGTAAATCAGTGATACATATAGTTTGGGCTAATGATCCATGTTGATTATGATGGACTAAATCTATGTGGGAGTCCATGAAGAGTTAGTCCAAAGGGCTTATCATAGGGATTATTGGATTATAGGCCCAAGGAAGTGAATTAGGGTTTACAAGTTGAAACCTTAGGAATTCCACAGTATAAATGTAACCCCTAGCACCACCAAAAAGGCCCCTAACAGTTCCAAGAAGAACCCTAGCCGTTTTTGTGTGCCTCCTAGCCTCTGTCTCATTATCCTCCATTGTTTTTAGTGTTTGTGACTTATTAGAGGTATCACATTTAAGGTACTAAGCTCTTGAAAGGCCAAGTTCTACAAGCTACAACAAATAGCTATTCATCTAACTTCTTTTTATGTTGCAAATATCAAAGTTGTATGCTAGTTAGTCTTCATGTTTTGGATAAATGAAATTTGCATGTATAACTTGAGAAAACTCAGATCCAAAGCATTAGGGTTGTATGTGCACCATAGGAGTGTTATAGTACATAAAACCCATCAGTGGTATCAGAGCCTTGGGTGTTTTCTATTATATAGATGCATTGGTTAATTGTTCAAAGCTGGAGCAAATTGAAATCTGCCATCCACAGGCTGAACTCGACGAGTCCATTGCCTGACTCGACCAGTTGGACAGTCTGTTGGCAGATTTTCGGGTTTTTTTGGCCAGAATTGGATTAGGATCATTGCCATGAACTGTTTTGTATCATAAAATTCAATTTTTTTTCATATGGTAGTGATTATCGTCATCCCATCAAAATATAATTGTCAAAATTTTAAGATAATTACTAGTTTATATGATAAGCTAATTATTTATATTTTTTATTTGAAATTATCTTGCTATATGAGCTGGATTAGGTCAAATTGGTAAAAGATAAATTATGTGATTATTTTATTAGTTTAAAAATTGATCTAAATGGTTTTGAAGAGTTACAAAACTTGCCATCAAGTTTTGGAATTCAAAAGGTTTTTAAGGAGTTACAAAACTTGCCATTAAGTTTTGAAATTCAAATGGCTTTGAAGAGTTACAAAACTTGCACTCAAGTTTTGAAATTTGAAAAGTCTCTTTTGTGAAATATTAAGTTCTAAAACCCTAGTATTTGAAATGTCTAAAATACATCCTTTTGGTTTCATAATTTAAATTTTGAATTAAAAGTTATAATTTTTAGAAATTTAGGACACAACTAGAAGGAGTAATTATGGCTTTATTAATAATTAACTAAAAGATTAATTAAGAGAGTATCATTAAATACATAATAATATGGTCTAAGTTTAAATAAATTAAGAGTATAATTTATTAATAGATTAAACCACCAAGTATTTTAAATGTGTAAAATACACCCTTATACTATATAAAATTAAAAGTTTAATATAGTATATATGTATAAGTAAAAGGCCAGTCTTACCTTTAGTAAGCCTGATTCACAAAGCTGGTGTATAAGGGGTGTTTAAGGAGATTGCCTATAAAATGGCGATTGAATGGGTGTCCACTCTCACCCTTCGCACTCTTAACTAGTGGAGGGTCGTTAGCCGAACGGGTCGGATAGGACACAAACATCCATTAAAAGTATAATGAAATACAAAGTAACTAAATGTTTTATAAATTCCCTATCTTAGTTACTTAGGAAAAATGTGAATTTGGTGCTAATACATGAAATTGCACATTGCACCTAGTTGGTCGTTAATGGAGCGTGTGTGGTTAACCGGCATACTAATATGAGACTAATAAAGGATGGCAATAGGTAACTTGTTGGTTATCATAGATCAATGGAGCGTGTGTGGTTAACTGGCACATTGATTATGTGATAAATAACTTCGAGAGTACCAAGCTAATTTGTATGGTTATTCACACCTTGTTTGTGATCCTCGGTATCCCAGTCACAAACTTGAAGGGCGTAATCGAGATTAAACATGCCATTGAAAAGTTTAATGAATCTCAAAAAATCTAGGAATTTCATTTAAAACTTAATTCATTTAAAACTTCGTTTTCGTGGTGGAATTGTTAAATCATCATTTACCTACCAACAATTAGTTTGCAAAGGGATTACTGCATCCCTCTTCCGAATTGTGAATTATTATGTTAGGTCCTAGCCTTAATATTTCATGTTGGTGTTATATTAAGGATTTAATCAACTTACTTGAATTTCCCCCTTGTAGATGTCTAGTTCTGACAACTATGGTCTTCCCGAATCTTATGGAAAAAGCTTTCCTCATGAAGATGATGTTCTCAGAAATCATGCTTCACTTCTTCCACCTCCTCCAATAATTCTGCTTGACCCACATGTTCGTCGACTTGAAAAGTTCAAGGTCACTCAAGCCCTATTGGCTTGAAAACACCAAGATGGAAGGTCTTTGTGTGCAC
This sequence comes from Lactuca virosa, assembly GCF_052849685.1. Classification (NCBI taxonomy): domain Eukaryota; kingdom Viridiplantae; phylum Streptophyta; class Magnoliopsida; order Asterales; family Asteraceae; genus Lactuca; species Lactuca virosa. The sequence continues at coordinate 182,997,520 of NC_136426.1, forward strand.
ATGTCCTGGATATGAAGTCACATATTGACAGTCTGGGAATGTTAGGAGTCAATGTCTCGAGGAAATTGGTTGTTGACTTGGTTCTTCAATCACATCCTGAGTCATATAGTGAGTTCATTAAATATTACTATATGACAGACCACGACACGACCCTTATTGATCTTACCTATTTGCTAATTGTTGCTGAATCATAAATGATTTGGCACACTGGTAAAGTAAATTTGATTGGAAGATCTACTTCCCAAACTTCCATGGACATTGACAATGGAAACATTGGAAATCTAGAAAAGTCTTCTCTTCCCAATGGAAAGGGATAGACCATGGTCAAACCGTTTGACCAAATGGAAAAGAGAAACGATAAGTTTAAGATTGTGCCGTGTGCCATTCCGTAAGAGTTTGTTTGCTTCTACTGTCAAGAGAATGGGCATTGGATGTGAATCTTCTGTATCTACCTGAAGGATCACAAGGATGGAAAGGTCAAAATGTATGACTCTGCTTTAGGTAAGTCCACTATCTAACTCTATTAGTTTCCTATTTGCAGATTCTTAATGCATGATGTGATAAGATTGCATTTTGATGTTTTGTAGGATCAAGGAAAAGAAATAAAGCTTAAAGGAAGGGTGAGATGAGTCTGATCGCGAAGAGATGGATTTCGATCGCATGGTTCGATGATTAGATTTTTGAGCTGCTGCTTAGGAGTTATGATAGATTGCTTAGGAATATTGAGTAACATAGTTTTCATTTGTAATTGCGTTGTAAGGACATGTTTTTCTGTAATTTTATAAATAAAGAAAATGTTGATTTTATCTTATTTTATATTTCCTTGCAATGGCATTTATGAAAATTGATGCTTGTATGTTTCTATTGTTAAGAAATATTGAAAATGGATTTGATTCTTTCGTTTGTGGTAGTGTCAAAATTTACCAAATAAGGAAAGATTCTCATCACCAAAGTTTCAATTGGACAGAAACTTGGAATCATGCAAATTGTATTGTATTATGAATGAGAACTTTTGTCTTTGGGAAATTAGGACTAATTCCTTGTTCACATGTATATGTGAGTCAAGTGAAGGACTAGGGATCAAGTACACATTGTTGTCCACTGGTCTATGTCCACCACAAAGAACGATAAGACTATTTGTCATGGTTTACTAAAAGTTTAGTCAATATGGTTATGCTTACAAGATTAAGTGTAATTACGAATCATTGAAAAATTTTCAATGTATAGTAGAACGAATAAGAATATCAAATTAGGCAGAAAGATAAAAGTTTCTCCTATCTGAAAGGAAAGGATAACACTTTAGTATCATGTTTTATGATCATCTTAATGATTATGAAACCATATCACAATTGATCATCTACGGTCACCTTAGTGCACTTGTATGGCTAAGAAGAGGCATCAGGAACTGTTGAAATTGTTATATCAAAAAGGTGAGTCATACTTCGCTCCAAAATCGACTCTTAGAATCATTCTCTAAGATTGTGCCTTGAGTGACATATCTTAAGTAGGTTTATAACACATCATGAAATGTGGAGTAGAAATGTTTTCTTACTCTTGCGCATTTCAAATTGGTAGTTTTGATGTTTTGGATAAAACCAAGACCAACTAAGACAAATTATATGAAGTATCATTCTTAATAAGAACCCGCACAAACACTTAAATATTTGTTTGTCAAGGAATGTTTCTTGACAAGAGAATCTTATATGTCAATAGGTTAGTGAGAGTCTTAAAGATCTTGATAAGTTTCAAGGACTAATCAAGAATAAACCTATTGTTTATCGCTCGCACACGAATTGAGGTTCGTTACCTATCGTGTTGACATATTCTTGTTTCTGTGCTCATTCCAGTTAAAGTTGACTGTGCATGTGAGTTCTATGAGTTCTCAATTGATTGCACAAGGCAAAGCACCTTGATCAATGAAAGTTCATTGATCTATATAGGTGAGCTACTTAACAACCTGAAAACATTTTTAGGCCCTTGTACCACCAAGTGGCAAGATATTAAGATTGAACAAGTTCAGTCCATATAAGTTTGAATTTGTCATGGATCTTGTCTTATGATAATGATTGGAAATGACAAATTCACATGGATAGGAACACATACACCATAAAATCTGAGTGACACAAGGTTTCTCTCCATTTCATGAAAATGATTATGAGAAAACGCTTTCACTAAGAACTTTTTAAAGATAGCAGTTGTTTTAATTGCGTTCTCAAATTTGATTATGATTACGACATCCATCTTCATAGTTCGAATTGTGAGAAATGGCAAATAGTTTGAACATTCAGGACATATTGCTGTAAGTTCTGAAATAGTTTAGACACACATATGAGCTTTCTAATAAAAGGTGTATGAGCTTAGATAAAAGCTTATCGGAACAGCTTGTATCGGAAATCTGTTCTTTGGTAAGAAAGTCAATAAGTATTGATTTTTAGAAGTACAGCTGCCTTCTGCGTACATGTCAAAGCTAGTGGGAGCTTAGATGTTATGCCAGAAAGAATATAATTATCATGATAGTGGGAGCATGATTATTGTGTGAAGTGTTGCAAGTTAGAAATACTATTTATAGGAAACAAAGCTTTAACTTGCAAAGTTGCAAAGTTTGAAAAAGTTGTTTCGCTATAGTAAGGGAGAGGATACTTATACTTAATTTCGAATCTAAAAGTTTAGATTGAAGTATTAATCGAGCTTAGTCATGAGAATATATGAATATCAGGTTGAAATGTTTCAACATTGGAAATTCTATATAAGAAAATATTATAGCAAGAGACTGGTCAAGTATCATGTCTTTATGTAAGACATTATGAATCGTGTCCTATATGCTTTGGGTATAGGATCGATTGCATATGCAATAATATTCAAGTGTTCTAATTTTCCAAATGCCTTGGGCATTAAGAGGACTAGAACCGGATATGACTAAAGTACTTAAACAACTATCAATGACGATCTAAGGTTCGCCAAAGATTGGTCACTTATAGGCAGTTTGACGCACAGTAATGGATGGACCATATTGACATTATTATGAATAGTTATGATTCTATTAATAATGAGTTGTCATATGGCAAATATGGAAATGTTTCCAGAAATGGGAGCTTGATATTAAGAATCTATGGGTAGGTTGGGAACTTTCGTGCAAGAAGGATGTAGAAAGGAATGTACTTTGAAATTGAGACTTCGCTTCCATGGAATTGTTTTGTTATCAATCTCCATAGGAATATTTTGTAATACCGTTGGCAAAGTCTCTGTGACTTTTGTACCTCGACATTACAAAAGGAATCATTGCATGATAGTTTAGAATCTAACACATTCTAATAGTGGGAATAATTTTGTATTCTTATACTTATGATGAGGATTTGGAATTGTGAAATGAGCATCATTGGAAATGTATTCAATTGCTCTATTTCACAAAGAAAGGACCATAAGCAAACATAGTATGCATGCTTGGACCATGGGATTGCTTTTGTTTAATACAAGTATTAAGTTGGTTAGCCGAAACATTATACAATGAATAATGTATAATCAATATGGTGATTTAAATAATAGGTATTTTATTTATATTCAAAAGTTTTGAAACCATATAAGATTAGTATTATTCTTGTGTTTCACTTTGCATGTTTTCACTTCCTGAATAATAAGATTATTCAAACATCCACAGTCAATCATACTTTGGAAGTATGTAATGAGGTAAGACTGTCATGAATCCGACTGTAGATTGTCTAAGTGTTTAGACATAGCAAAAGTTTGTTGCACTGTTCATGAGTACTCCTATAATAAGATTTGAGTATTGGATTAAACCCACGCTCATGTGAATCACTTCATGGATTTTATCACGAGTGATTGTGAGACAATAATATCTTATATTCTTGAAACGGAGACATTTGAGTTGCAGTTTACAAGTCGGTTGCACATTGAGTATATGTAAACGCACCAGTAACTTGATGTTATAAAACATATTGTTGTGTGTGATTTGATGAGTAAATAGAGCAAGCATATGCGTAGAAGTTTATTCGTTCCTTTTACCCTAAGAGGGATAAAAGCGATATTTGTGGGGCCCTTGATGATTTAGTGATGACACCTAAGTGCTTGGCCAAGCCTGGACTAAGTTGATGTGTTCAATTGTAGTCTGCTGTCAGTCGTCAGAAACCGGAAGTCGGGAAACAAAAATAGGATAGAGAGAATGATTATAATCCATGTCTCAGTCCATACGATATCTTGTAGAATGGAGGAATATATGATCTCTTATCTAAAGGACGTATTACTGATAAGATCAGAGTTCGACAACGACTTTTGGGAGCTACGTTTCCTAATCGGATTCTGAAGTCCTGCCTGCAATAATAGTTATTAGACTTATCCAAGTGGGAGACTGTTGGATTAGGTGTCTAAGCCCATAACTTTTTTGGTATGTACTTGACCAGATAGAAGCAAGGTCCTTTTGGGTTGCCTTCACCAGAGCAATTTGATAGGATGGATATTTGAGAAATGGGTTATTTGTGATTTATTAATATATTATAAGAATAATACACTAATTGTGAAATCATATTATTTAATTGGTATTGATCAAGAATTAATTTGGAATTAATTTAGTGATCAAAAAAGACTAATTAAATTAACGGGGACTGATTAAGTAAATCAGTGATACATATAGTTTGGGCTAATGATCCATGTTGGTTAGGATGGACTAAATCTATGTGGGAGTCCATGAAGAGTTAGTCCAAAGGGCTTATCATATGGATTATTGGATTATAGACCCAAGGAAGTGAATTAGGGTTTACAAGTTGAAACCCTAGGAATTCCACACTATAAATGTAACCCTTAGCACCACCAAAAAGGTCGCTAAGAGTTCCAAGAAGAACCCTAGCCGTTTTTGTGTGCCCCCTAGCCTCTCTCTCATTATCCTCCATTGTTTTTGGTCTTTGTGACTTATTAGAGGTATCCCATTTGACGTAGTAAGCTCTTGAAAGGCCAAGTTATACAAGCTACAAGAAAGAGGTATTCATCTAACTTAATTTTATGTTGCAAATATCAAAGTTGTATGCTAGTTAGGCTTCATGCTTTGGATAAATGAAAATTGCATGTATAACTTGAGAAAACATAGATCCAAAGCATTAGGGTTGTATGTGCAACATAGGAGTGTTATAGTACATAAAATCCATCACAAGTTTCCTACTGTTCATTTCGAATCAAGTAAGACTTGTAATATTAGTTAACTATATTGATGAATTCAATTAACTCATATGTGGATGGTCATCACATATGCTCACACATTAACTTACATATTTTCTAGTTAACCCTAGTTTCATGATCACTACTTCTAGGCTTAAAATCTTGTGTTCAAAAAACTATATGAATCAAACAATCAAGAAGATGTTCATGCAACTCAATATACCCAATTATTAACAGAAAACAATTATCATTAACATGCAAGGATCATTTAACAAGCCTAACAAGATAAATAACCAAATCAAATTAATCCAAGCCACTCAATCAAACCATATTCATAAGTTTATCTACTCTAAGCAAAAGTATGAAACTTTTAGCTCATAACTACAGCAAATAGCATTCTAAAATCAAAATCTAATGATTCAAACATGATTCAAAACAAAGATTAAGAGAAAAGTGACACTTTATGCCTTTTATCTCTTCAAACTTGAACTCCTAGTTGAAAATCGAAAACCAGAGCTTCTCATAACCTCTCTAGCCTCCAAAATTCGTCCAAAGCCTCCAACATTAGTTAGGGTTCGAATGAGAAACGTTATATATATATATATATATATATATTCTGAAAAACAGAGCAACTCGTCGAGTTTTAGGGAAAAACTCATCGATTTTCTCACTTAAATCGCATGTACGGTGTGTACGGAAAGGCATCCTTGTATCGGGAATATGCTGACCAACTCATCGATTTGATGGCCAACTCGTCGAGTGTCTTCTTATTTTAGCCTTCTTTCTTCAAACTTCAATTTCCAAGCCTCCAATCGCTAGATTTGCTTCCTTTTTCACACGAGCATATCTTTATTGCTGAAATTGAAATATGAAGCTAGTTAAGCACATTTTTTTCCATAAAATGAGATAAAATTAGCATAAAGTTTTAAGAAAATGTAAGATTTTTATGACTAAATAACCTCATATCAAAATACCCAACACTTGACTTTTGCTTGCCCCCAAGCAAAACTGAATTTTAGCACACTAGCATCACATAAGATAATCCCAATCAAACCCAACCATTATGCCAAAATCACAATGCATGCCTTTGTGTCTAAAATTTTTCCTAAAGATCCCCTAATCCTAAATACTTACAATCATCATAAACACTCGTCCACTTCGTTTGAACAACGCTCATTTTATGCATCCCTCCGAATCCATCCGCAGAAAACTTTCTTAACCTTAAGTCATTTTTGGTTAAGCCCCCAAGCGCACATAAGATAATAACCTAGAAAAGAAAATTACAATGAAAATAAGAACACTTGATACTTTGAATCTTCAATAATTTGTAGCTTTTCTTCTTGATAGCTCTTCTTTGTCTTCATAGCTTTGTATATTCTTTCTTTCAAACATTTCATCACGCTCTTTTTTTTCTTTTTTTTTTCAAACTCACTTTTTTCACTCAAACTAAAAACCTAGCAAAACATATGCTTAATCAAGGGGATTTAAATTCATCCTTTATTGATTAAAGGTATTAGTCTCATGTGCAATGACTACTTAAGCTTTCCTGGATACATTTTAAGTACACGATGCTAAACATGTTGCGTCCCTCAAACAAAGCAAGGTTGTGTTTTTTTCTCATGATTTCACTAGAGTAAAGGGGGCCACAAATGCATTATAACGTTTATAGGCTCAACTAAACATTTGGGTCTTCAAAGAATCATCAAACACAATACTAGCATGGAATCCTTATTGCTTTTACCATAATTTTCTAAATTAACCCTAGCAATTTTTTTATGCAAAATTTTTTAAATTTTATACCTAGGATTCTAATGATACTAATGTAACCAACCCCTACCCCACACTTAATTCATGCAATGTCCCTATTGCATTTTATGCATGATAAATAACATAAAATTAAAGAGAGAATTGAAACAGACTCCCTTGGGATAGAAGTTGCGAGGTTGATATTCTTATTTTTAAGCTCCATCTTTAGCTGACTTTGGCATGGGAACAGCTCATCCACGCCTTGGGTGTCATTCGTATTGTGTGGTTGACAACTCTAAATATGAAAGAAAAAGCTTCTTGGAAATGCCCGAAAATAGTCTTCAAAAAAATATATAGTGCCCGTGTAACATCCCCCTCTGGCACGTATCACAATATTGTACGCTTTAGGCTCCCGACATGAAAACCTCCCAGGGGGTCACCCATCCCTGGATTGCTCTCGCCCGGGCACGCTTAACTGCATAGTTCTTATGGGATCTGTTGTCCTCACGGCTTTAAAACGCGTTGTGAAAAGGAAGGTATCCACATCCCTTATAAGGAAATGTTTCATTCTCCTTCCAAAAATTCACAAAAATTTAAAACTTTTCCCATAAGAACTCTGTAGTTAAGCGTGCCCGGGCGAGAACAATTCAGGGATGGTTGACCCCTTGGAAGTTTTCGTATCCGGAGCCCAAAGTGGACAATATTATGATACGTGTTGGAGGGGGATGTTACAAATAGGTGGGTTGCACGTGATCCCACATCGGCTTGGAAGGTGAACGAAACATTTACTTATAAGGGGTGTGGATACCTTCCTTGTCACAACGCATTTTAAAGCCGTGAGGGCAGCATATCCCATAAGAACTTTATAGTTAAGCGTGCCCGGGCGAGAGCAATTCATGGATGGGTGACCCACTGGGAAGTTTTCGTGTCGGGAGCCCAAAGCGGACAATATTGTGACACGTGCCAGAGGGGGATGTTACAAATGGTATCGGAGCTGGGGCACGGTTCAATGTGTTCGATGGGGACGTCGAACCCTATAATGGGGGGTGAAGGTGGGTTACACCTGATCCCATGTTGGCTGGGAAGGAGAACTAAGCATTCCTTATAAGGGGTGTGAATACCTTCCTTGTCAAAACACGTTTTAAAGTCGTGAGGGCAGCAGATCCCATAAGAACTCTGTAGTTAAGCGTGCCCGGGCGACAATACTTCAGGGATGGGTGACCCCCTAGGAAGTTTTCGCACCGGGAGCCCAAAGCGGACAATATTGTGATACGTGTCAGAGGGGGATGTTACAGCCCGCCTCGAATGGAATCAAATAGAAGACTCAAAAATAAAAGACTGAAAAACTCGCCGAGTTTTAAGTGAAGAATCGTCAACTTGGATCGCCACTTGGGCAGAAAACGAGAATATCATATGGAACTCGTCGAGTTTAGGATATGCACTCGACGAGTTTTTAACTCTGATCAGGTACTTTTTTTCTGTTTCAGTTCTGATTTGGTGTTCAAGGAGGTTATTAGTGTAATACATCTCCGGATTTTCTTCAGTGACGAGACTCCTTTTAACCATTATGAACATCGGACTCAAAGTATCACTCAAATCTTCTAATCTTCTTGTAAACGATTCGACCACTCACTTTAATTCCCTCACGCTTTAATTATTCGTTCAATTCTCAACCTAAATTCTGCAAAGATCAAAACCAAAAACCAAATAATAAAAAGGAAAACAATCATTAAATTAAAATCCTACATTACCTCTATTTACTATAAGAAAGAAAAAAAAGAAAAAAAAAATCAAACTCAAACGACGGGTTGCCTCCCGCAAGCGCTTCTTTTTGTGCGAGTCTTGAGCTGGACTCTCAACTTAATAAACTTTTAATAAACTTGATGCCATTCCATCCATTGTATTGAATATTTTCTTTGTAAAATTTGGCTATTTGCTTCAAAAATTGGCCAAACGAGCTTTTATTCATGTAACCCAAGAATCTTGACAAGGGTTGGAACCAGTAGGATACTAATTAGAAATGGATCGTGCCTCAGAACTTTCTCCAAAGTTGGAATCGTCACCCCATGATTTGAAACACAAACCTGAAGAACAGGAGGCCACGTCTTGGTAGTGGTCAAACCAAGGCTTGGTTCCTGCAACTCAGCTTGTTCTTTTTCTTCGTATGACCCCTCTGCCAACAATCTTTCCAGCTCCTCCAAGTCTCTTTTTGGATTAAATTCTTCATCTTGTAAATTTAGCTCTTGTAACTCAGATTGCCCTTGTATGCTGGGCAAGATATTATCGAACCAGCTTCCCAATTTCATCAAATCTTCATCTGAGTCATACTCCTCATCTTCTTCCTCAATTTCTTGTAACACTTCCTCAATAAAAGCATCAAAAGCATCGAGATTTGGAAAATACATAATAAAACGATAATAAAACTGAAAACCGAAAACGTGTAACGTTATATGAGATAAATGTCACACAAAGGATTGATAACACTAGAAAATAAAATTAACTATTTAGAACCGTTCCCCGGCAACGGCGCCAAAAACTTGATACGTGTGGAATGTACTAGTTTTAATCCTACTAACTTAAACACAAAGACAAACACACGAAAGGCAGTGTACCTATCGATTAATAGTTTAGTTCATGTAAGTAGTGTATCGAACACAGGTAACGGTAAACAATTAAAATAAATACTAGTACTACCTAAATAAAACACGTAATTTATCTAGTTTTGCAAGACTAGAAACTTAATCAATTACTAAACACTTAAACAAAAGACAATTAACAACTAAAGAGAACAAAAGAGTAACTAGATTCAATAAGATAAAGAGACTTTTGTTCAAATTCGATTCACTTATTCCTATGGTTGATTTCGTGGCAAGTGCAATCAATTAATATATCAATGGTTACCGATTCTTAATGTGATTAGGTTCATATTCACTATTACCAATACTTTAGCAAACAAGTTAATTCAAACAGTGGCCAATTGATTAAACTAACAAGTGTCCTAGTGTTCAGTTCGAATCAAGTAAGACTTGTAATATTAGTTAACTAAATTGGTCAATTCAATCAACTCATATGTGGTTGGTCATCACATATGCTCACACATTAACTTACTTATTTTCTCGTTAACCCTAGGTTCAAGTTCACTACTTCTAGGCATACAATCTTGTGTTCACAAAACTATATGATTCAACCAATCAAGATGTAACATCCCAAAATCGGACCCAAATTTTTTTTTCTTTTTAAAGTATGTTACTTGTAAAAATAGTTATCAGTAAACCGCATTACAATTCTTTTAACATAAAATCATAAGCCATAGTCTCTAACCATTCCAGTAAATTGTATAATATCATAGTACAAATCCCAGGTTTCAAAAGTGGAAAATCATGTGAGGATGTGTGATGCGCTGCTACACCGCCGACTCTTTCCACTTAGCTGAAGAGGTACCTGAAATCAAAACTAGAAAAACATAAGCACAAAGCTTAGTGAGTTCCCCCATCATACCCATACCAAATAATGCATGATCCTCGATATCTTTCAACCGGTAACTGTCAGGCATACCGAGAGCTGGACTCCCCATCGGTATCTTTCAACCGGTAACTAGGAACTAACCTTCCCTTCGGTATCTTTCAACCGGTAACTGGGAACTAACGTCCCCTTTGGTATCTTTCAACTGGTAACCGGGGACTATTTCACCCCTTCTACTGCTAACACATAATAAGCACAGTAAGCATATCAAGCATAATATTCATATCAAACACGGTAAACATATCACATATCAATCCTAGATAATTATCACAAAGACAATTATCTAACCAACACTCTTACTTGTGGGTCGGCATTGTGGCCGTAGACCCACCCCTACTAGGAGGAAACTCACCTCAAAGTCGTGTACTGTATGAATTGTCCTCGGTATGAAAATTGATTCTCCTCGACTCCTCAATCCCTACACGACAACTCTTCTATGTTATCCATTCGAACTCATAACCCTCCCAAGGGTCACTCATGTCCAGGTCAAAGTCAAAGTCAAACCCTAGTCAAGTCAACTCTTTGGTTGACCAGACTCGCCGAGTTGGTCTACCAACTCGTCCACTCCCTACGTCAACAGAATATAACGAACCCGTCCCAACTCGTCGAGTCTAGCAAGAGCTCGATGAGTTCTCCTGTAATCAACACTTCAGCCTATCTTCAACCGACTCGTCGATTTCTTCCTTGAACTCGTCGAGTTCATCTTCATCATAAGAATATGTTCAGTCTATGACTCGCCGATTTTATGAACAAATCGTCGAGTCCATCTTCATGGGTTGGGAGATTGCCTTGGACTCGCCGAGTTTGCTCATACACTCGCCAAGTCCCATGATTTCCAGGTCTATAATTACTCCCATATTTGTTGAGTCCTCTTCTAGACTCAACCAGATTCCTCAAAAACAGCAAGGGTTCGGGAACCAACACCCGACTCATCGATTCCCCTAAATTCCATGACATAAACTCGATTTCTGTTGAGCTCAGCTCATCTAAAGGGTAGATCAGACCTCCTAGGGTCGATATAACACGTAAAGTCACGAACTTTACGTCCATGCATGGGTATTTTAAGCTCAAAAGGACCAAATTGAGGTCTACAAGATGCATGGGGCTCTTAAGGCCCTAAAGTTGGCACCTTTATGCCATGAGAATCCTCCAAGGTTCAAGATCTGAAACCATTTCACCCTACAATCCGAAAATGGCTTAGAAATGCCCAAAGATGCCAAAATCCAAGCCCTAAAGTTGATCTGACAAGTAAAAAGTCAAGGTAGGAGCTTTTTACCTCAAACAAGCTGGAAATGCAGCCCACTCTCTGGATCAACTGACTTCCTCTTGAATATTCAAGCTTCCTTCTTCTTATTCCACTTCAAACACACACAAAAGGGCACCAAATTCTTAAGAGCACACAATAGGGGTTTCTATGACTTTGGAGAGTGATGGAGGCTAGTTTGGGACGAGATAAAGTGATTAAATAGGGTGCAAACCCTAAACATTAGGGTTTTGTCCAGACAGCTCCTACTCGTCGAGTCGGTCTTCCGACACGTCGAGTATGTCACGTAAACCCTCGATCACAAGTCAAGTCTACTCGATAAGTTGGGCCTCCAACTCGCCGAGTCCCAGTGCAAAATACTAAATTTTCTTGAATTAAATACGTACCAGGAATCGGTTGTTACAAATCTCCCCCACTTATCTTAGTCTTCGTCCTCGAAGTCTGCTGCTGAGTCCTGAAAGAGCTCGGGGTAGTGCTCTCTCATCTCGTCCTCCGGCTCCCAGGTCCATTCCGAGCCCTTGCGGTGCTGCCACTGCAACTTCACCAGCTTCACCCTCTTCTTCCTCAGATCCTTCGACTTTCTGTCGAGGATCGCCATTGGCCGCTCGATGTACTTCAACCTGTCATCCACCTGAATATCCTCCAAAGGCAACACAGCCGAATCGTCCACCAGGCACTTCTGCAACTGGGAGACGTGAAAAGTGCTATGAATCTAACTGAGTTCGACTGACAGGTCCGACCTATACGCCACCTTGGCCACCCGGGCCACAACCCTGAAAGGTCCAATATATCTAGGGCCCAGCTTACCCCTCTTCCTGAATCGAATGACGCCCTTCCAAGGTGACACTTTCAGGAGTACCATATCCCCGACCTGAAATTCTAGGTCCGATCGACGTTTGTTGGCATAAGTTTTCTGTAGACTCTGATCAGTCTGAAGCCTACTCTGAACCTGATGGATCCTCTCCGTAGTCTTGAGTACCACTTCGGTACTCCCCATAACCCTCTGACCAACCTCACCCCATCATATCTGGGTTTGGACATCCTCCCATACAACATCTTGGGAGGACGGTCGATACTCGTGTGATAGCTATGATCATAGGAAAACTCCGCCAGAGGAAGGTAAGTATCCCAACTACCTCCGAAGTCTAGAACACACGCCCGCAACATGTTCTCCAGAGTCTGGATGGTCTGCTCGCTCTGACCATCTATCTGCGGGTGAAAGGCGGTGCTAAAGTGCAGACGAGTACCCACCTCATCGTGAAACTTCTTCCAGAACCTGGAAGTGAACCGCACATCCCTATAGGAAATCACTGAGACTGGAACCCCGTGTCGAGCCACTACCTCCCTGATATAGATGTCGGCCAACTTTTCGGCCAAAACGCGCTCCTGAATCAGAATAAAATGAGCGCTCTTGGTCAATCGATCCACGATGACCCAAATCGAATGCATTCCATGTGCGGTCCTGGGAAGCTTTGTGATGAAATCCATTGTTATATCCTCCCATTTGCACAACGGAATGTCGAACGGCTGGATCTTGTCGTGAGGCCTCTGGTGCTCGGCCTTGACCTTCCTGCAGGTCAGACATCTCTCTACAAACCAAGCTACGTCCCTCTTCATGCAGGGCCACCAATAATCAAGACGAAGATCCCTGTACATCTTCGTCGCCCCGAGATGAATAGAAAATCTTGATTTATGCGCCTCTTCCATCAATACCTGGCGCACTCCTCCATGATATGGGACCCACACCCTCCGGTGTAGAGTCAACAGCCCACGACTGTCATAATCGAAGGAGGTAACTTGACCCATAATATGCTCGCTCTTACAATGTTCCTCCTTCATAGCCTCCTGCTAGGCCTCCCGAATCCACTCCAATAGCGGAGTCACAACGGTCATCCTCATACACATATCCCTGATCGGCGCTGCCTTGCGGCTAAGCGCGTCGGCCACAACATTGGCCTTCCCCGGGTGGTAGAGGATCTCACAATCATAATCCTTTACCACATCAAGCCACTGACGGTGCTTCATATTCAGATTTGGCTGATCCAGGAGATACCTCAGACTCTTATGGCCTGTGTAAATGGTATAACGAACCTCATAGAGGTAATGACGCCAAATCTTGAGGGCAAAAAAAACTGCCCCCAACTCCAAATCATGCGTCGGATACTTCGCCTCGTGAGGCTTCAGCTGCCTCGAAGTGTAAGCGATAACATGCCCTCTCTGCATCAATACCACGCCCAAACCCGAGATGGACGCATCGCAATATACTACAAAATCCTCCATGCCCTCCGGCAGGGCTAAGATTGGCGCCTCGCACAATCTCTGTCTCAACATCTCAAATGCGGCCTGCTGCTCAGGCCCCCAGTAAAAGACTATGACTTTCCACGTCAACCAGGTCAGGGGCATGACTATCTTGGAGAAATCCTGAATGAATCTCCGATAATAGCCTGCCAGTCCCAAGAAGCTCCGAATCTCAGATGGAGACCTTAGAACCTCCCTCCTCATCACAGCCTCCACCTTGGTCGGGTCAACCGAAATCTCGTTCTGGTTGACAAGGTACCCAAGAAACTGCACCTCGCACAACCAGAACTCGCACTTGGAGAACCTAGCATACAAGCTCTCCCTCCTCTAAGTATCCAAAACCTCCCGCAAGTGCTCCTCATGCTGCTCATCCGTCTTGGAATAAAGCAAGATATCGTCAATGAAAACAATCACAGATCTATCCAACATCGGCCTGCACACGCGGTTCATGAGGTCTGTGAATGCGGCAGGAGCATTGGTGAGCCTAAAAGGCATCATCACGCACTCATAGTGACCATATCACATCCGAAAAGTAGTCTTCTGCACATCCTCCTCTTTGACCCTCATCTGATGATAACCCGAACGCAAATAAATCTTGGAGAACCAAGATGCTCCCTGAAGTTGGTCAAAGAGATCATCAATCCTCAGGAGTGGGTAACGGTTCTTCACCGTTACCTTATTTAGCTCCCGGTAGTCTATACACATCCGTTGCGACCCGTCCTTCTTCTTCACAAATACATCAGGGCTCCCCAGGGTGAACTGCTCGGTCTAATAAATCCCTTGTCTAACAACTCCTGCAGCTGTATAGACAACTCCTGCATCTCAAGAGGAGCCAACCGATACGGTGCCTTGGTTATCGGGGCCGCACCAGGGACTAGGTCGATCCTAAAGTCTACCTGCCTCTCCAGAGGTAACCCGAGCAACTCCTCCGGACATACATCCGCGAACTCTCGCACCACTGGCACATCGATCACCGTCTCCTTACACGCCTCCCGTGTATCCGTAACATAGGCGACAAACCCTGCGCCACCCTGCTGGAGGTAGCGCCTAGCCCTCGCTGCTAAACATAAGGTGGGTCCGTGCTGTGGCCTCTCGCCCTGTATCACCAGCTCTCCGCCACTTCGGGTCCTGATCCACACCAACTGCTACGCGCAGTCGATCATTGCCCCATTGGAGCTCAACCAATCGATACCAATAATGACCTTGTTCCCCCGCAACGGTATAGGGACCAAATCTACCAAGAAGCGCTCCTCGAACAACCTCAAAACACAATCCCTAAAAACCTCTGATGCTCGCACTGACCGGTTGTCCGTAATCTCGACCTCTAGAGGGCAATCCAACATGCCCTAAGTCTCAGGAAACCTCTTGCTAAGTGCAAGAGAGAAAAACGATCGGGTAGCACCCGAGTCAAACAATACCTAAACTGGGATACCGTTCACATGGAGCAATCCTAAATAAGACATATAACATGGCATATCAATATCACAACCGACATAATATAAAAGTTTAAGAGAAGAAATCATACCCATCACCACATCAGGTGCGGCGCGTGCCTCCTCGGCTGTCAAATGAAATGCTCGGCTCCTCACCACTCGAGCCTCTTACTTGACCTTCCGGCCATCTGTAACCCGGGTAGTCGCCGGAGTTGGCGCCACTGTTGGCGCCGTTGCTGCTGCCGTCAATCTGGGACAGTTGGCCATATTATGGCCCTTTTGATTGCAATGGAAGCAAATCAGGTCTGGTGTCTGAACCATGGGAGCAGGTGCAGTACAATCCCTACCAAAATGCCTATACTTGCAGCACTTATAGCATCCTGATCCCGACCCAGTGCGGCAAACTCCCTCATGTGACCAACCGCATTTCCCATAGCGGTCCCGACCCTGCTGGCCCTTCGACCTAGCGTAGAATCCCTTGGGTTTCTTCCCTGAAACCGCTGCAACCTGCCCTGTCTCCTCTTTCCTCTACCTGAGGTACTCCAGATCATTCTCCCTCTCCCTTGCCCTAGCAATCATGGAATCCAAGGTCGGGCAAGCGGAGTAGCTGACGTGCTCCCGAATATCGGCTCTCAACATATCATGATAGAGGGTTTTCCGCATCTCCTCATCCCCTGCATACTGAGGTACCAACAAGGCCCTCTCCCAGAACTTGGCGGTGATCTCCGCCACAGTCTCTATAGTCTGTCTCATATTAAGAAACTCATTGGCCAGCTGCTGAAGCTCCACAGTTAGCGTAAACTCAACCCTGAACCTAGTCACGAAATCTGACCAAGTCATAGCCTCAATGGCTGGGGCCCCCAAGGAATCACCAACTAACTCCCACCAATCTCTGGATCGATCCCTCAAACAGCCTGCAGCGAAGCGAACCTTCGACCCCTCCGGGCAGAAGCTCATCAACTATACAGACTCAATTTCTACAATCCATCTCCTGGCCACAATGGGGTCCTTCACCCCGTGGAAATCTGGCACACCACTCCCCCTGAAGTCCCTGAAGGATAGTGCGCGCGTACCCGACTGGCCAGATGCCAAATCACTCTTGAATACCCAGAGGCGATCCTCCATCAGCTTAATAATCCCCTCCTTGATCGACCCGAAAATAACCAGGGTCGCCTCAAGGATTCCTCTCGTGATATCAGACATGATGAACTCGTGCAGTCTGTCGTCAACCTGCTCGGATCCCGCACCCAAGCCTGATCCAGAACTGGATCCAGACCCTGAACCTCCAGCTCCATGATGCGTAACCACCATTCTGAAATAAAACATATAAACGTGAGGTTCATACATATTCTCGAGAGGTCTCGCACACTCCCCAAGTTCCCTGGGTCCATCTTGGCCCTCCTTGACTCAAGTACGGATCCTCTGCTTCCAGTAGTACAGGCCCATACTACCTTCCACATCTATCCGTACTTTCCTCAAGGATTTCTTCAACTTCACCAAGTCCCTTTACCGACACTGCTTTCCAACTAATCTCATCCTAGGCTTTCCTAGGGCACCCTCTGACCTACTCTCCGCCATCAGCTGCACGAGGAGTCCCTACCACCTTTCCCTAACTAGCTTGCGAATACTGTTACATATTCTCTTACTAGTTAGTTAAAGCTAGCCATAACCCCTATAGCACAAAGCAAGCAGCATTCGTTTATTGAGTAACCAAATCGAGCATAACCTAATTTGGCTATCATACTTCTAACTAACAGCTCTAATATATAGCTCAATAAGCTCTTACAACAGACATACAAGGCATCCTTCGTAGCTCCTTAGCCCTATTCTAGCATGCAGTTCTCACAAGCACATAACAGGCATACAAGGCATCCTCCCTAGATCCTTAGCCCTGTTCTAGCATGTAGTTCTCACAATCATATCACATAACATAACATAAC
Organism: Lactuca virosa; assembly: GCF_052849685.1. Lineage (NCBI taxonomy): Eukaryota > Viridiplantae > Streptophyta > Magnoliopsida > Asterales > Asteraceae > Lactuca > Lactuca virosa. Next base: position 183,014,886 of record NC_136426.1, read on the forward strand.
AAGTATGGGTATCTTGGGGAAAACTTAGTTGAGCTCGGCCGGTCGCACGCATCACACACCTTGTTCTTTCTCAAAATTCTTTAACTTAGATTTTAGAAAACCATTTTCTTGTAAAAATATTTCAAGCCCTCAGTTTGAGTCCAGACACCCCCGAGGGTGTGTTCGAATCCCTCAAACCATGGCTCTGATACCAACTTGTAACATCCCAAAATCGAACCTAATTTATTTTTTTTGTTTTTAAAGTATGTTACTTGTAAAAATAGTTATCAGTAAACCGCATTACAATACATTTAACATAAAATCATAAGCCATAGTCTCAAACCATTCTAGTAAATTGTATCATATCAGAGTACAAATCCCAGGTTTCAAAAGCGGAAAATCATGTGAGGATGTGGATGTGCTGCTACACCCACGACTCTTTCCTCTTACTTGAAGAGGTAGCTGAAACCAAAAATAAAAAAAACGTAAGCACAAAGTTTAGTGAGTTCCCCCATCATACCATACCAAATAATGCATAATCCTCGGTATCTTTCAACCGGTAACTGTCAGGCATACCGGGTGCTGGACTCCCCCTCGGTATCTTTCAACCGGTAACTGGGAACTAACCTCCCCTTCGGTATCTTTCAACCGGTAACTAGGAACTAACCTCCCCTTCGGTATCTTTCAATCACTAACCGGGGACTATTTCACCCCTTCTACTTCTAACACATAATAAGCACAGTAAGCATATCAAGCATAATATTCATATCAAACACGGTAAACATATCACATATCAATCCCATATAATTATCACAAAGACAATTATCTAACCAACAATCTTACTTATGGACTGGCATTGTGGCCGTAGACCCACCCCTACTAGAAGGAAACTCACCTCAAAGTCGTGTACTGTCTGAACTGTCCTCGGTGTGAAAATCGATTATCCTCGACTCCTCAATCCATACACGACAACTCTTCTAAGTTATGCATTCAAACTCATAACCCTCCCAAGAGTCACTCATGTCCAGGTCAAAGTCAAAGTCAAACCCTGGTCAAGTCAACTCTTTGGTTGACCAGACTCGCCGAGTTGGTCTACCAACTCGTCGACTCCCCACGTCAACATAATACAACAAACCCGTCCCTACTCATCGAGTCTAGCAAGAACTCGACGAGTTATCCTTCAATCAACACTTCAGCCTATCTTCAACCGACTCGCCGAGTTCATCCTTGAACTCGTCGAGTTCATCTTCATCATAAGAATATGTTCAGTCTATGACTCGCCGAGTTGTATGAAAAACTCTTCGACTCCATCTTCATGGGTTGGGAGATTGCCTTGGACTCGCCGAGTTTGCTCATACACTCGCCGAGTCCCATGATTTCCAGGTCTATAATCACAACCATCTTTGTTGAGTCCTCTTCTAGACTCAAACAGATTCCTAAAAAACAGCAAGGGTTGGGTAACCAACACCCGAATCGCCGAGTCCCAAGAACGACTCGCCGAGTCCCCAAAAGTCCATGACCATAAACTCGATTTCTGTTGAGCTCAGCTCATCCAAAGGGTAGATCTGACCTCCTAGGGTCAATATAGCACGTAAAGTCACGAACTTTACGTCCATGCATGGGTCTTTTAAGCTCAAAAGGACCAAAATGAGGTCTACAAGATGCATGGGGCTCTCATGGCCCTAAAGTTGGCACCTTTATGCCATGAGAACCCTCCATAGTTCAAGATCTGAAACCATTTCACCCTACAACTCAAAAATGTTGGATTAGTGTCTAAGCCCGTAACTATATTTGGTAAGTACTTGACCCGGTTGTGCATGGTCATTTTGGGTTGCCTTCACCATAGCAACTTGACAGGTTGATTTATATAGAGAGAAGAGATATTATTATATTAATATGTTATAAGAATAATATATTAAAGGAATAATAATATTGTTTAATTAATATTAGTCATAAATTAATTAGGAATTAATTTGGTGACTAAAAGAGGTTAATTGAATAAAGGGGCTTAAACTGTCAAATGTGTGATAGTTGTGTTTTTGGGCTATGAATCCTTATGGATATTAGGGTGGCCGAATTTTAGGGTTAGGATATCTTAAATTCGTCCAAGCCTCATATCTAGAAGGATCCTTGGATTGCTTAGGGCCTAAGTTATTCAATTAGGGTTAAGGATGTAACCCTAGTAGCTCATAGTATAAATAGACCCTATGGGTGAGGGAAATCAGCCACTCTTGTTAGATTGAAACCCTAGAGCCGATTTTCTCATCTCTCCTCTCTCTCCAAATCATCCTCTTGCTAGTTGGTGTTTGTAAGCCATTAGAGGAGTGACAATTGTGACTCTAAGCTCCAAGAACAAGAAGATTCAAGCAAGCAACTTAAGGTATTCTTCTAGATCTGATTTCATGTGTTATGATTCAGTTTTTATCTCTAGATCTAGTATTATAAGCCTTGGAAACATTGCATGTTCAATTAGAGAAACCTAGATCCAAGCATTAGGGTTTGCATGTGCACATAGGAAAGTTCTTATGGCTCAAACCCATCAATGGTATCAGAGCGTTGATTGGTTTCTATTGTATTGATGCCTTGTATGATCTTTCTTGCTTTAAAAATCGAATTTAGTGCTCTCTGACTGATGAACTCGATGAGTTCCTCTGGGAACTCGACGAGTTGGATGAACTCGACGAGTTCCTGAGTGAACTCGACGAGTTTTGCTATCAGACAGAGAGATTTTCGGGATTTCTTGCTGTTTTGCTTAAGGATACTTACCTAAATCGTTTTGGTTCAATAAAATCCGAATTTTATCATCCTTTTGACAATATCTTCAACAAAACAAAAGATAATTACCATTTGTTTAAATAATAATTTCCTTATTTGATAATAATTGATCATTTGAATTAATTGTTGAATTATCTTGCAAGTAATATTGACTAGGTCAAATCTAGATAATCATTAAATTAATTGGTTAATTTATATTATTTGCTATTTGATCCTTTATGTTTTGAAAAGTTCAAAAACCTGTCCTCAAGTTTTGAAATTTAAGTTTTGTGATTAAAAGTTTTAATTTGAACTATTTAAATTTCAAACCTTAGAATTTTACAAGTTTTAAAATTCAACCTTATACATATAATATTATAAGATTAATATATATATATATTATATATATATATATATATATATATATATATATATATATATATATATATATATATATGTGTATAACTTAAATGCTAGTCTTACCGTTAGTAGGCCTCATTCACGAAGCCGATCTATAAGGGGGTATAAGGTTATGGCCTATAAAATGGTCGTTTAATGGGTGTCTATTCTCACCCACCGCTTCCTTGATTGGTGGAGGGTCGTTAGCCGAATGGGTAGGATCGGGAAAACCTTTCCTTATTAAAAGTATAATGAATCTATATTAAGTAACTAAATGTTTTTACAAAATTCCCAATCTTAGTTACTTTAGGCAAAAGTGAATTGATGCAATTCCATGAAATTACACTTTGTACCCTTGCTATAGACGTTAATGAAGCGCATGTGGTTAAACGGCACATTAATTGGGTTCTAAGCAAACGTGGCAAAGGGTGACTCGTTGTTTGTTATAGTTCAATGGAGCGTGTGTGGTTAACCAACACATTGAATAGGTAACTGTAACAATGAGGGCACCATGTACATTTGCATGGTTATTCACACCCACTTTGTAATCCTCGGCATCCCAGTCACAAACGAGAGGGGCATATCGAGATTTAAACATGCCATTGAAAAGTTCAATGTATCTCAAAAGATCTAGGAGTTTTCAATACATTTAAAACCTAATTTCCTTTCGTTTTTCACGGTGGAGAATTAATGAATCGACATTCACTTGCCTTCAAGTTATTTACTTATTAGATTACGGCATCCCTCTTCTAATTAGTAAATAATGTTGTTGGTTCTAGCCCTAATTTTTCATTTGGGTGATTAATTTGGGAAATTCATTTCTAATCAACTTTGTTCTTTTTCCATTTCAGATGTCGAACGCAAACAACAACACTTCTGGGTCAAACTCCTCTGGTTCATTCTCACTCATGAACTTGTGTGGGAAAGTGATCTTCGATGGGACCAATTTCAGTAATTGGATCCGCAACATTCGCATGGTCACTCGCTATGAGGACAAAGAGTATGTCCTCGACAAGAAGCTTAAGGAGATTGACATCGAAACTGCTACTGCCGATGTGATCGCGGCCTACGAGGCCCACGAGCGTGATGCCACAAAAGTCCATTGCATCCTGCTCGCAACTATGACTGCTGAACTTCAAAAGTCCTATGAGGACAAGTACCCCTATGAGATGCATCAGGATCTGCTGGAACGCTACCACCAGAGCGTCAGGCAAGAAAGGTATGATATCATCACTTCGATGATCACTACCAAAATGGGAAATGGAGAGTCTCTTATTGCCCATCTACAAAAGATGCAGAGATATGTTGATCGTCTGCTGAAGTTGAATGTGAACTTCGATGAAGAGCTAGCAATTGACATTATCCTTCACTCATTGCCTTCCTGCTATAGCCAGTTCCGCATGACCTATCACATGAATAAGGAAGAAGTATCCTTGAGCAAGCTTCAGGGCTTGTTGAGGACTGCTGAGAGCAACCTCAAGGATAAATCTGTTGCATCATCTCCCACTCCAGCTGCTGCCCATGTCTTGGCAAAAGGGCAAGGGAAGGGTAAGAAGAGGAAGGCCTCTTCAAGGGGCCACCACAAGGGAAAGTCTCAAGATGGCACCTCTTCTAGTGGAACCAAAGTTGGTTCTGCTAAACCCAACTCAAACCCCAAGGAACCAGAGTGCCACCACTGCCACAAGATAGGGCATTGGAAGAGAAGCTGCCCAGAATATCTACAGGCCATCAAGGATGGAAAGATCAAGCCATCTTTCGCAGGTATTTACACAATTAAATCTAATAGTTTGTCACATGCTACTCCTTGGGTTCTTGATACAGGATGTGGTTTTCACATATGTTCTGATTTGCAGGGACTGAGAAGAAATAGGGATGTGGAGCGTGGAAGGATGAATCTAATCATGGGAAACAGAAGATCGTCGCCTATGACCAAGATTGGAGTTTATTCCTTAGTGCTTAATAATGGTTTAGATTTAAATTTGAATAATTGTTGCTATTCGCCAGATATGGCTAGAAACATCATTTCATTTCATGGTTTATATAAACAAGGCTTTAGATATTCATTTGATAATGAAAAGGGTTCTATGTATGCTTATTTTAATAATGTTTTATATCTTGAAGCATTGCCTTGTAATGGAATATATGAAACTGTGATGGTTGTAGACAACTTAGGAAATGATGTATTATGTGTGGATTCTTCCAATAGTGTGGATACAGCATGCTTGTGGCATTGTCGTCTTGGACATGTCAATAAGAAATGCATAGCCCAACTCCAAAAGGATGGAGTGTTGGAGTCATTCGACCTTAGGGACGATGACGTATGTGAGTCTTGTTTACTTGGAAAGATGACCAAGTTACCCTTCACTGGCACTTGTGCGAGGGGTGAGGGTTTATTGGATCTCATACATACAGATGTATGTGGACCCTTTAGATCCACCACAAGGGACGCAAATCGCTTCTATGTGACTTTCACAGATGATTATAGCAGATATGGGTATATCTACTTGATCAAGCACAAGTCAGAAACCTTTGAAAAGTTCAAAGAGTTTAAACAAGAAGTGGAGAATCAATTGGGCAGGAAAATCAAGATGCTTCGATCCGATTGAGGTGGAGAGTACCTAAGTCTTGAATTTCATGACTACCTCAAGGAATGTGGAATAGTTTCACAATTGATGCCACCTAGGACACCACAATTGAATGGTGTAGCTGAGAGGCATAATCGAACCTTGCTAGACATGGTTCGTTCCATGATGAGTCGTGCTTCACTACCTATCTCTTTCTGGGGGTATGCCTTAGAGACTGCCGGCCATATCCTTAACTTAGTACCTACGAAGAAGGTTGCTAAAACACCTCACGAGATGTGGACAGGGAAGGCTCCCTCGTTAGCACATATCAAGGTTTGGGGTTGCAAGGTTTTCGTAAGACGGGAAACTCACGACAAGCTCGAACCTCGTAGTGAGCGATGTATTTTCATCGGCTACCCACAGAAATCCTTTGGATATCTCTTCTACAGACCGAGTGACAATGTTTTCTTCGTTGCGAGGAGAGGAATTTTCCTAGAGCGAGAACTCATAAGCCAAGGAGACAGTAGGAGGCAGATCGATCTTGAAGAGCTTCAAGAATCGAGTGATGAAGGAACCTCTAACACTGGCGCTCAACCCAAGGAGGAAACTCCAGTTGAACCGATTGACGAATCCTTACCTCTTAGACGTTCCGAAAGAGTTAGTGTTCGACCCCAGTTTTATGGTTTTCATATTACAATCGAAGGGGATACGTTCATTAGTGATAGTACACTAGTGAATATGGACGAACCTAACAGCTATAAGGAAGCCATGGCAGGCCCAGAGTCTACAAAGTGGAAAGAGGCTATGGATAGCGAGATCCAATCCATATATGACAACCAAGTTTGGAATTTGGTTGACAATATACCAGGTCGTAAGACGGTCGGGTGCAAGTGGATCTTCAAGAAGAAGACTGACGTGGATGGAAACGTGCACACTTATAAGGCGCGATTGGTTGCGAAGGGTTTCACTCAAACTCCTGGAGTTGACTACGATGAAACCTTCTCACCAGTTGTGAAGATAAACTCTATCAGGGTGATGCTGGCCATTGCTGCATTTCATGACTATGAAATATGGCAAATGGATGTCAAAACCGCTTTCCTTAATGGGAAGTTGGCTGAGGATGTTTACATGGCTCAGCCAGAGGGTTTTGTCAATGCGAAGCATCCCAATAGAGTGTGTAAGCTTGAGAAGTCTATTTATGGACTTAAGCAAGCGTCTCGCAGATGGAATCTTTGTTTCGACGAGAAGGTCAAAGAGTTTGGTTTTCTGCGAAGTGAAGATGAGTCTTGTGTATATGTCAAAGCCAGTGGGAGTGTAGTAAGCTTCCTCGTATTGTATGTCGATGACATACTACTCATAGGAAACGACATCCCGGCACTGCAGGAGGTTAAGTCCAGGCTCGAGAAGTGCTTCGCTATGAAGGACCTCGGAGAGGCTTCCTACATTCTGGGAATAAGGATAGTGAGAGACAGAAGTAAGAGACTAATAGGACTTAGTCAGAACACTTACTTGGACAAGGTACTGAAACGTTTTAGTATGGAGAATTCAAAGAAAGGGGAGTTACCAATCCAAAGTAATGCCAAGTTGAGTAAGACTCAGAGTCCGAGTACTGAAGTCGAGATAGCAGAAATGAGTCGAGTACCTTACGCCTCCGCAGTCGGCTCGATCATGTACGCTATGACTTGCACTTGCCCTGATGTGGCCTTCGCTTTGAGCATGGTCAGCAGATATCAAGGGAACCCAGGCATAGCGCATTGGATCGCAGTCAAGAACATTCTTAAGTACCTTCGGAGGACCAAGGAATGCTTTCTAGTCCTCGGTGGGAGTGATGACTTAAAGGTGCGAGGGTACAGCGACACCAGTTTTCAGACCGACAGGGACAACTATCGTTCGCAGTTGAGCAGGGTCTTTACCCTCAATGGAGGAGCAGTAACTTGGAAGAGTTCCAAACAGGAAACTGTAGCTGATTCAACGTGTGAATCAGAGTACATTACAGCAAGTGAAGCATCAAAGGAGGCAATATGGTTGAAAAACTTCATTGGAGACCTTGGAGTTGTGCCAACCATAAAGGAGCCCATGGAGATTTTCTGTGATAATGAAGGAGCGGTTGCCTTGACCAAGGAACCAAGAGATCACGGTAGATCTCGACATATCGATAGAAAATATCACTTTATTCGACATCGGGTGGAAGAAGGACTCCTCGTAGTGAAGAGGGTATCGTCAGAAGATAACCCAGCAGATCCGCTTACGAAGGGACTGAGCAGGGTTAAGCATTTGCAGCACGCTAGGAGCATTGGGCTAAAGGACGATATTAGTTTAGATTAGATAGTTTGGAAACATGTAATAGATAAGTTGTTATTAACATTTGATGATTAAATAAAGGAGTATTATTTATTAGTAATGATACTGTCTTATGTTAATATTTTACCTATTGTTTCATTTTGCATGTTTTGACTTCCTGAATAATTAAGTTATTTGATAATAATCGAATTATTCGAATTGTCCACAGTCGTTCATATGTTGGAAGTAGATATGAATGAAGACTGTCATGAATTGGTGTGTAGATTGTCTAAAGTGTATTAGACATAGCAAAGGTTTGCTACAACGTTCATGAGTGCTTATGAACTTGATTTGAGCATTGGAATAAACCCACACTTGTTGGAATCACTTCATGGAATTTATCACGAGTGATCGCAAGATGGTAATATCATATGGTCTTAAAACCTAGATATATGGTTTATTGTTTGTTAATTGGTTATGCATTGATAATGTACAAACGCATCAGTAACTTGATGTTATAAAACGCATTGTTGTGTGTGATTTGATTAGTGGATAGTATATGCATATAAGTCGAAGTTTATCTGTTCCTTTTATCCTAAGAGGGTAAAAGCGATATCAGGGCCCCTCGATGATTTAATTTGACTTATGTGTCAGGCCCGGTCAGGACTGAATTGATGTGTTCAATTAAGTTCTATGTCAAATGAATCTGAGATCGAGAAACCAATTGCAGGACAATAAGTATGACCATGTTCCATGTAATTGTCCGCACGATATCTAGAACAGAGGATTATACAATCCCTTATCTGAACGATAGGATACTGATAAGATCAGAGTTTGACAGCGTCTTTCAAAGCTACGATTGCTAATCGGATTGTGTTTGCATTTATAGTTACTAGACTTATCCAAGTGGGAGACTGTTGGTGTCACACCCCAAAACAAGAACGGCGGAAACGTTCAGGGGTGGAGGATGTCATGTTTAGTATCACGAGATATGTATATGGTAAGCAAGTAATGAACAACCATTTCATTTCGAAAGAAAAGTGTTTACAATGTGTGTGTTCACAAAACATAGAATTCATAAACAAATAACAAAACAAGATTTGAAGCTAGGATGCTTCATCTTCTGAATCCCCAGCACGAGCACCTGTCTAATAGTCTCCTGAGAATACAAGTTATTTGAAAGAGTTGATCAGCAATTAAGCTGGTGAGTTCATAAGATTTTAGTGATGTGAGTAAGTTGTAAAGTGTTGTTGAAAATGTAGATGTAACATGTAGTTGTAAAATGTTGTGCATTGTAAGTTCTGTTTTGAAAAGTTCGTCTGTTCCTCTAGAAAATCCTATATTTCCTACTTTGATGGAAGTTAAGTAAAATGTCACTACAAGCCTTTCTATGGGTACTAAGTGGGTACAAGTTATATAAGACTTAGAGTAAACAAACAATCGATTGTGCGCATCTGCCCTAAGCTCACAACCCAACGAGGAAAAGTAGTTAAGGCGGATAGCACACATCCTATTGGTTGTTAGATCATTGTCATATATACCCCTGGTGTATTCACTTGTTACTCATGGAGTTAATTGTAATGGTTCCTTTATATCTAATGAAAAGTTCTTTAAGAAAACCTATATTTCTTATAGTAAAATAGTGACCACAGTGACTACCTTTATAATAGCTTAGTTTATACTGCTATATATAATCTAATATCGGATAGAAAGTTAATTGAGTGAATCTGCCCTAAGCCCACAACCCAACGAGGAACAGGAAGTAAGGCGGAAAGCACACATCCAACTACCTATTGGGTATTAGTTTTATATATAAACATGGTGTATAAAATAAGGTATTATAGAGTTACTCACCTAAGGTCTTTTAAATTGTACTGGTCTAATAAAATGGATTAAACCCTTTACTGGGAAGTTTCTAGTTTTGTATACCAAAAATACTGATTTTGGAAAGTATGTTTTGTACTAGAAAACTATGCTTGGACTCTGTGTCCTATAACCTGACCCATACCTGGTACCCTTATGATGTCTTAATGTATACTAAGCATACATATATATAGAATCGGGTAGAAAATAGATTGGGTGAATTCGTTCCAAGCCCACATGTGACAACCCAAAATCTACTCCGTCATTGTAATCCGTTTCCGTTAATAAAAGTTGGTTCTATTAAAATTTTCCGTTAATTTTTTTATTTATTAAAATAATTCATTTTGAGTTATTAAAATAAATAATATACAATGACGGAATAAAAACAACTAAGTCGGGTTACAGTTAGTTTACCCGGTAAAAACATTTGGCTCCGTTTAAACGACAGTGTATGGTGGGTCCCCACTAGGCAGCCATATATAAAGGAGGAGTGTCCACCTTTAGAGCCTTTTCCCACCTTGGAGCTTTCTCTCTCTACTCTCTCTCTAAAAATCGGGCTTGGCCAAAAGATCACCTCATTCAAGCTCAAAAATCAAAGGTAATCTTCCTAACTTGTTGTTTAAATTAGTATGCATGCCATCTCAAGTTTGAATCATCCAAATGCCTTAACATGCATGTGTTTACGGTTTGGGGAGCCTCCCAAAACCGTGAACTCCCAAAAACGGGTTTAGAAACCCCAAGAGCACCTCCAAACCTTCTCTAATGCTTAGATATAGCTTAGATACTTGCATGCATGGACAAAGGAACCCAAGATCGTGACTTTTTGGCCATAAACTTGAGTTTACGGTTCTTGAACATTCAAAAACCATAAACCCAAAAACCGTAAACACCTCAAATGGTGTTTTGATGCTCCTAAACCCTTCCTTAGCTTGTTTGTTGAACTAGAAACTAGTGTAAATGAGCTTAAGACCTCGAAACATGAAATGGTTGAAGTGGTCAAGGGTTTACGGCCGTAAACCCAAGAGTTTACGACCGTAAACTCCCAGTTTAAGACCGTAAACTCCCAAGGAGTGGTCCAAGGACCGTAAACTCCAAGGGAGTACCCATTTGAACCCTAATCAATTCCCAAGCCTTTGAATTGATCCTAGAAGCCTTCCTTGTGATGCATGAGACTTTAGACACACAAAATCGCCATTTCCATGAGTTTACGGCCGTAAACTCGTGGGGGAAATGGTCTCCCAACCGTAAACACACTTAAGTGTGGCCAAGTGAAGTGTAAACTCCATAGTGAGGCCATACACTCCTTAGATGCAACCTTTAGCACTCCTAACACTTGAAACCAAGTGTTTTCATACATTGAAGTGTCTTTACTCATTTAATTAAGTGATTACACAACTAATTAGATACTTTATACATCACTACATGTTACATAGGATCTGTGTGTGTGTTCACGTCCTCACGTGACACCTAGCATCCTACCCGGCCTTTCCATCCACTTCACTCACTACAGGTGAGTTCATACCCCTAAATGAACCTTTCTATATGTTTTTAACTGTTTTATGGGGGGGAATACAAGTTGAACCAACTAAGTTATAGTAACAATCGCATGTGAATTATAACTTGCAACCAAAAAGGATTTTCTACACTATTAACTGTTTATACCACCAAAAAGGGATTTTCTATGTTTTCAACTATATTGCCAATTAAACTGTTTCCAAATGCTTACCAAATTCATTTTCAGGTTAAATCACTTTAAAAACTATTTTCCAAAACTCTTTTAAACTATTTTTATTCCCAAACCATATCTACACCAATATATTTATATAAGTAAGACTTGAAGGACTTAGGACTAATAACTCACCTTACTTCCTGTTCTTGTTTGATTGTGGGCTTAGGGTATCTTGTTATTAGTCCGACTCTCGTTGAATTCTTAGTTATATATCTCATATATTTGTGTCAGATATAAAAGTTTTCATATCAGTTCAATGCCTTTGAATATCAAAGACATGCAACCAACAATACTATTTAACTATAATAGGTATAGTTAAGGGATACTACTCACTACTATTATTGCCATGACAACTACTAGAGTCAGTTCAGTTGTGAGTCAATACATGCTATGTACTATACAAGAGAACACTACATACTATACAAGAGAACACTACATACTATACAAGAGAACACTATATACTATACAAAGAGAACATTATGTACTATACAAAGAGAACACTACATACTATACAAGAGAACTTACTAAAATAGAATGTGACATACTATTTCTCGATACGACACATCTTTGTGCTATCACCGCGTAACCAGAGTCTCCTGGAGGGAGAGCGGGCATTATGTGTATAGATCTATATGGGACAGACACTCCCACATCCCGACTGCTAGCTACAGTCCGAGCCGTCTAGGCCCAGGGGTGACAAAATGTCACATTTACATATGACTCGGAGGGTCAAAGGGATTCGATCGTCAATCAGCATGGTTACGTACGAGTTCACATTTAAACCTTTAATTAATACTTTAAAAATTTAAGGCAACAGACTCCCTGAGGAGTATTGTACATTTAATACTACCTGGAGCCTGGATTTCATTACATATGGCCGACAGTGATACTGTTGGGGTAAAACATTTTTCTCATTACTATACATGGATAAAGTCAAACTATATTTTCAAACTAATAATTACTGGGAGAACTTGTACATTTTCAAAGGAACAAACAAACCATCGGGTCTTGGTGAAGACTACTTTTCTGGAAAACATAGGGTTTTCTAGGACTCATACTATTTTCAAACACCGAAACTTTCTTTTACAATGTATAATTGTGAATATTTTTATACAGGAAATGACACTAAATACTTATGAACTCACCAGCTTTATGCTGATAAATGTTTTCAAAATAACTTCTATTCTCAGGTCATCAGTAGACAGGTACGGATGCAGCTTTTGAGAAGACGGAGCACATATAAGACTCCACTTTGTTTTGATTGTATTTTTGGTGTCTAACATTTGTACTGAACACGTTTGTATTACAATTATTATCTTAATGCAATGGATGGTGTTGCTTGTCTTTACTATTATGCTTTGTTATGATACTGTACATGACGTCCTCCACCCCAGAACGTATTCCGCCGTTCTCGGTTTTGGGGTGTGACACCACAACCCAACGAGGAACAAGAAATGAAGTGGAGAGCACACATCCTATTACCTGTCGGATTCTATTAGTATATATATCCTATGATATATACATTAAGAAATCATAAGACTAGCATTATGGTCCTTTTTCTAAACGTAGCCTTCTACCAAGGCATCTTCTGTTACGTGCTAGACTCGACTGTTCCGATTGTCGATTGTAAAAAAGTATATTTTCCCTAGTTTATAACTATCTTGACTAGAAAATAGTTTAAGTTTGACATTCAAGTGGTACTATCACTGTATGAAAGTAATGGGAAATGTAAGTACACAGTTGTCGTTTATAATGACATGCGGATGTACTAATAACCTAAAAACATATTTATTTTATTACGGTTATAATGTGAAGGCTAGAACCCCTACTAACACTCTCCCTGTCAAGAGATTAAGGGAACCAAACGCGACCTCTGCAAATTCTTGCAAGCCGTGTAATTCACATTTAAAGTATATGATCATGTATACCCAATATAACTATCACCTTTTCTTTAAAACAATGAGTCAGTGATTCTTTGGTATAATTAGATCATGTATGTGTTCTCATGCTATAGCAACGTAACTTGTTTGTTTTGTACTGTATATTGTACATTCTGTTTGTTTCTCGTAATTGTGTGTTCTCTCTGTATGGTATTGTTTGATTCTCTTCACTATATGTTCTGTATGGTATTGTTTGATTCTCTTTTCTATATGTTTTGTATGGTATTGTTTGTTTCTCTTCACTGTGTGTTTGACTCATGTATGAACTGACTCTTTGTGTGCTTCATTGTACTAGAAGTAATGAATATCATTCTCCTAAACTATACCTATTATAGTTTACTAATGTTCTACTTGGACTGTTACTGAAAAGACTCGTTTATCTACTAAGTTATGTTTGTACTTTAAAAACGGAGTTTTGTATAACTGTAAAGTAACATAACTTTAAAAGAGTTTTTGAAATGTTTTGACAACTTATAAATGACATAAGTAACATTTTGAAAGATGTTTATAACAAACATTTACACAATTATCATTGTGTTCAACTTGTATTACCCCCCCCCCCCTTAAAACAGTTAAAACAGTTAAAAGATTCATTACGGGGTGTGAACTCACCTGATGTGGGTGATTTCAAACGGGTATGCGTGTAAAGATAAGAAGTTCCACGAATGAAGTCCTGAGACACAATAGGTCCTAAATGACATATAAGGATACATATTGACATGAATATAGTGTTTTACAAACAACTATATGAAAGGAAACACCTTCCGGGACTATGAAACACCTTGATCAAGTGTTGGAATCATATGTGATTCATCAAAGGTAAGTGAAATGGCACCAACATGTGTTTATGGTTTTGGGACCAACTCCCTTGGAGTTTACGGTCGTAAACCCATGAGTTTACGGCCGTAAACTCATGGTACCTCTACCATTTTGTGTTTTGAAGCCTATAAGTCCTAAAGAAGCATTCCTACTTCATGTCTAAGCCTTAGGAAGTGATTGTGGCATCATTTCACCCCTATATGGAGTTTACGGCCCATGGACCATTTCTCCATGTGTTTACGGCCGTAAACCCATATGGTTCATGGTCTTTTTGATGTTTAAGGTCCTAAGCACTTCAAGGATGGGTTATGGGTCACTTGCCTTGCATCTTATAGGGTTTATGGCCCTAATGGCCATCAAAAAGGGGTTTACGGTCTTGGGAGTTTACGGCCGTAAACTTCCTTTGATTTTGTGTTCTTGATGTTTTCAAGCCTCTAAGCATGGATACTAACTAGATATGAAGTATAGGGAAGTGTACTTACGATCTAGAAGCTTGAAATGGTTAATATTGGCCAAGAACACTAGTGTGTGTTCTTGGTGTTCTTGGTGAAACTTGAAGATCTAAGAAAACATGATTTTTATGGATGAATCATGAGGATGAAGCTAGTTAAGAAGGATTATCAACAAACTAGGGAAAGAACACTTACGATTTTTGAAGATCAAGCATGAAGATCGGGATGATACTTGAGAGAAAACTCATGTGTTCTTGAGGGGAAAGTGAAAGAATGAAGAAAAGTGAAGGAAATGAACTTATATGGAGGAGTTTACGGCCCACATGACTTTACGGCCGTAAACTCCATGTTTACGGTCGTAAACACCACAAGATGGAGTTTAGGGCTTGATTCTTGTACTGTGGCCTTTAGCAGATAAATTCCAACACTTATTCCTTAAGTGTACTAGGCTAAAACTCCTTAGAAAGACCTTTAACAGGGCTAGGACTCATTACTAATGAGTTTGACACTCATTTGAGTTGATTGACTGGGCTTTAAAATAAAAACTTTTCCGGGTTGTCACATCATCCCCCTGTTAGATGGAATTTCGTCCCGAAATTAGCTCTCTTAGCATTACTACTGGGGTTGCGCTTCTCTGATTTGCAGAATACCCACTCGTAGACCTGGCAACTTTGCCCTGGTGTTCCTGATAGGATTCATACTTGGTCCATCTATCATTACCTCGTGTATACAAGCCGTATATAATTAGGATTAGTAAGACGGTCGGATGTGCAACTCTGCCCCAGGTCCACAACCCAACGAGGAACAGGAGATAGGGCGGAAACACACATACTAAATCTGCGTAATCATAATCATATACCACCCTCGCGTATACACTGAATAGTAATAGGTGGGCTGTATTCGTCCATAGCCTCTGTGCTCGAACTTGGTCTGCTGGACGAGTGGTATTCTGTGACGGTCTGCGAACATCTGACGATAACGCTTCGGAGGACAAAGTACTCTTCGCACGAGTACTACGGGGTTTAGAAATACGGAAGATAAACCTGAGGTTTAGGTCGGACTTTCGATACGAAGGACGAAAGTTTTGAGAACTTGCCGATTGAGGCGATAGAAACATATGAACTCAGTATGGTGAGGACCACGCCAACTCATGACGAATGAAAGCAACAGACTCTTTACTGAACAAAGTTTGGGTCAAATGAAAGAAACGTCTGATATATGACGATGTATCCCTTGTATGCTCGATACTGTACTCCTAGTACGTTCGACAATGCACTCTTTGTAAATGTTCTCGTGTTTCCTGTTTTCTCTTTGGTGTTAAAACTCCTACGTATCGTACCGCTAAGTGCGCATACATACAAACGAAAGTGCTCTACTAACTGGTTCGGATACTTTATATCATAATCCTCCTTGGTACCACTACCATCGCCTGCCATATACAAGTTATGAATTTTTTTAGATGAACCAGGCAGTCGACTGAGTAACTCTGCCTCAAATCCCCAACCAATTAAGGAATGGGGACCTAAGCGGAGTCACTCACTCTAAGTCTGCAACATCTTAGTTGTGCACAACCTTGATGTATATGGTATGCCATAATAGCTTCTCAAAACGGATCTTTTAGTTCTCTTGAATACTGCGACCTATTCCAACATGTGAGTTGTTATAGTTACTTTTAAGTGTTATCCCCAAATTTTAATCTTATATGAATATAAATTAATTTTTAAAAGTAATTACTATTTCGAAAATGTACCGCTACTCGTTGACGACTTCGGGGTAGATTCTCGTGCGGTGATCATCAGAACGCGTCCATCTGCGCCTGAGTTCCTTTGTATCGGGCAGTCCCTCTGAAAATGTCCAGCCTCACCACAGCCATAGCAGGCTTGGTTTTCTTCAGCTCCGAGGACTTGGGAGATCGGTTGAGCCGGTGCTTTGCAGAAACGGACTGTGTGTCCCTTTCTGTGGCAGTTCAGACACTGCATTTCCTGGCATACTCTGGTGTGGTGAAAGTTGCACTTTCCACACTTCGGAAGGTTTCCAGCATATCGACTGGTAGGTGTTGAAGCAGTAGGCGTCGTAGCGGCGTACATACTACTCGCTCGTTGTTCTTGCGGGGTGTCTTGTGTTGTTCGGTTCTTATTCCTCTTGTTCCCCGACTTCCGATTATAGTCCTCTTACCTCGATGGTTCGGGAGTAGGAACTTTTACACCATGGCGGACTACATGGTCAATGAGTCGTTGAGCCAGACGTTTAGCACTATCGAACGTGGCTGGGTTAGAAGACAACACATTTCCTTGGGTCGGAGCAGTCAGACCCCAAATGTATCTTTCTATCGTCTTGCTCTCCGAGGTAATCATCTCGGGGCATAGAGCTGCTAGTTCGCTGAACCGGTCAGTGTAGGTCGCTATGTCTGAGCCGACCATAGTGAGATCCCACAGCTCTTGTTCCAGTTTTTGAATCTCGCCTAACGAGAAGTATTCTTCCCGCATTAACTCTTTTAGGTTTTCCCAACCTATTGAGTTAGCCACTGATAGGGTCAGTGACTTAACATGGCTGTTCCACCATGTTAGGGCCTTGCCAGAGAAGGTGCAGGCAGCAAACTTCACTTTGCTTCCTTCTGGGCATAAACAGATTTCGAAGATCGACTATGTTTTCTCGAACCATTGCATCAGGGCAATGACTCCTTCAGTCCCATTAAAGGACAATGGCTGGCATTTGGTGAAATCCTTGTAGGAGAACTCTCTCGAGCGCACGAGGACCTCACCTCGAGTAGAATTAGTAGGCGTTTCACCTCCACTGGTACTGATGGAGTGATATTTAGCCATGGTTGTTGCCACAGCCGCAGCCACTGCAGTGTTTATAGCTGTCATATCGATTTGCGAAGGAGGCGGTATTGGAGTTATCGGGGTAGTGCATCTGTTAGATCTGCGAGGAGGCATCTTTGCTAAAAGAATACAAAGATGAGACAAAATAAGTCTAAAGCAATGGACACAAGCCGAAAGCTGAAAAGACAAGGTTATCCTAGTTCTGGATGTATCGGGTCCTGACTTCCACAGGGTTCTAGAAACAATTCATAAATGAGTCTATACCTAATAAACTCTATGAATTTGGAATAACTATCCTCGAATGAATATATGTTTCCTGAATAACTGTTACCAGCTGCATGTAAGAAAATAATCTCAATATATAATGTGAGCAGTGTTTCCACTTGCTCATTAAATTAACCAGATTATTATTTATTAGTGTGACGTGTAAGACGTTTTGGTTACTTCCGCTGATCCCTGTTTGCAAACTTCTCATGAACTTGTTCTTGTTCCTCCTGGACTCTTCTGTTGTCTACTACGAGGAAGTGGTTACATCTATCTGGGCTTGTCGTGCGAGAATGAAAGTGACTAAAGAATCTATGAGCTTTAAGGTAACTTTATGGGGTGATCCTTACGGAGTCCTCCTATAATTGTACAAGGTACACAAGTTGGTATATATTTGAAGATTAAATAGACCTTCGAATAAGTGATCCAACCCCAACACTACACCCTTAAGAGGAATGGATAGCGAAGCGTAGGCCACAGATTCTAAGTCTATAAGATCTTGATTATATATGAAAATTTTGGAGTATACTTTGCAAGATTATAGACCTATCCGCAAGGGTCTTTTAAGTTCTCACATAAGTTATTTATCTGGACTAAAATACTCCTATATTATTCTAACTCTGAATGTACTTGTTATGGTGTTCTGGTAAGTTTTAACACTGTTGCAACACCCCATCATTCCCAAACACATGTCGGTCACATCTCGAATGAATATAGTTGATCAGGCTATATTGATCCTAGCTATGATTACATAACTGTTCAGGTTGACGACAGTGCCCAACCTGTAAATACTTTAGTTCTGTTCTCCTCGTGACACTAGTTCTATTATGTACATGTATAAGCAAGTAGGTATATTTTTATAACTTGCAGTTATACTCTAAAATATATCATTATCCAGAGCACTTAAGCCCCATTGTATTTATAGTTGTAAATCTTTTATTGGCTGATATACTCAGTTCACTATAAACAATGCTCTGATACCAATCTGTCACACCCCAAAACCGGAACGGTGGAAACGTTCAGGGGTGGAGGACGTCATGTTTAGTATCACGAGATATGTATATGGTAAGCAAGTAATGAACAACCATTTCATTTCGAAAGAAAAGTGTTTACAATGTGTGTGTTCACAAAACATAGAATTCATCAACAAATAACAAAACAAGATTTGAAGCTAGGATGCTTCATCTTCTGAATCCCCAGCACGAGCACCTGTCTAATAGTCTCCTGAGAATACAAGTTATTTGAAAGAGTTGATCATCAATTAAGCTGGTGAGTTCATAAGATTTTAGTGATGTGAGTAAGTTGTAAAGTGTTGTTGAAAATGTAGATGTAACATGTAGTTGTAAAATGTTGTGCATTGTAAGTTCTGTTTTGAAAAGTTCGTCTGTTCCTCTAGAAAATCCTATATTTCCTACTTTGATGGAAGTTAAGTAAAATGTCACTACAAGCCTTTCTATGGGTACTAAGTGGGTACAAGTTATATAAGACTTAGAGTAAACAAACAATCGATTGTGCGCATCTGCCCTAAGCTCACAACCCAACGAGGAAAAGTAGTTAAGGCGGATAGCACACATCCTATTGGTTGTTAGATCATTGTCATATATACCCCTGGTGTATTCACTTGTTACTCATGGAGTTAATTGTAATGGTTCCTTTATATCTAGTGAAAAGTTCTTTAAGAAAACCTATATTTCTTGTAGTAAAATAGTGACTACAGTCACTACCTTTATAATAGCTTAGTTTATACTGCTATATATAATCTAATATCGGATAGAAAGTTAATTGAGTGAATCTGCCCTAAGCCCACAACCCAACGAGGAACAGGAAGTAAGGCAGAAAGCACACATCCAACTACCTATTGGGTATTAGTTTTATATATAAACATGGTGTATAAACTAAGTTATTATAGAGTTACTCACCTAAGGTCTTTTAAATTGTACTGGTCTAATAAAATGGATTAAACCCTTTACTGGGAAGTTTCTAGTTTTGTATACTAAAAGTACTGATTTTGGAAAGTATGTTTTGTACTAGAAAACTGTGCTTGAACTCTATGTCCTATAACCTGACCCATACCTGGTACCCTTATGATGTCTTAATGTATACTAAGCATAGATATATATAGAATCGGGTAGAAAATAGATTGGGTGAATTCGTTCCAAGCCCACAACCCAACGAGGAACAGGAAATGAAGCGGAGAGCACACATCCTATTACCTGTCGGATTCTATTAGTATATATATATATATATATATATATATATATATATATATATATATATATATATATATATATATATATATGTATATATATATATATATATCATGTGATATATACATTAAGAAATCATAAGACTAGCATTATGGTCCTTTCTTCTAAACGTAGCCTTCTACTAAGGCATCTTCTGTTACGTGCTAGACTCGACTGTTCCGATTGTCGATTGTAAAAAAGTATATTTTCCCTAGTTTATAACTATCTTGACTAGAAAATAGTTTAAGTTTGACTTTCAAGTGGTACTGTCACTATATGAAAGTAATGGGAAATGTAAGTACACAGTTCTCGTTTATAATGACATGCGGATGTACTAATAACCTAAAAACATATTTATTTTATTACGGTTATAATGTGAAGGCTAGAACCCCTACTAAACGCTCTCCATGTCAAGAGATTAAGGGAACCAAACGCGACCTCTGCAAATTCTTGCAAGCCGTGTAATTCACATTAAAGTATATGATCATGTATACCCAATATAACTATCACCTTTTGTTTAAAACAATGAGTTAGTGATTCATTGGTATAATTAGATCTTGTATGTGTTCTCATGCTATAGCAACCTAACTTGTTTGTTTTGTACTGTATATTGTACGTTATGTTTGTTTCTCGTAATTGTGTGTTCTCTCTGTATGGTATTGTTTGATTCTCTTCACTATATGTTCTGTATGGTATTGTTTGATTCTGTTCACTATATGTTATGTATGGTATTGTTTGTTTCTCTTCACTGTGTGTTTGACTCATGTATGAACTGACTCTTTGTATGCTTCATTGTACTAGAAGTAATGAATAGCACTCTCCTAAACTATACCTATTATAGTTTACTAATGTTCTACTTGGACTGTTACTGAAAAGACTCGTTTATCTACTAAGTTATGTTTGTACTTTAAAAACAGAGTTTTGTATAACTATAAAGTAACATAACTTTAAAAGAGTTTTTGAAATGTTTTGACAACTTATAAATGTCATAAGTAACATTTTGAAAGATGTTTATAACAAACATTTACACAATTATCATTGTGTTCAACTTGTATTCCCCCCCCCCTTTAAAACAGTTAAAAGATTCATTACGGGGTATGAACTCACCTGATGTGGGTGATTTCAAACGGGTATGCGTGTAAGGATGAGAAGTTCCACGAATGAAGTCCCGAGACACAATAGGTCCTAAATGACATATAAGGACACATATTGACATGAATATAGTGTTTTACAAACAACTATATGAAAGGAAACTGTGACAACCCGAAATTTCTATTATGTACAACGTTTTAATTCAATAGAAGTCAGAACAGTTTCTGCTAACTTTCAAGCTTTTTGGAATAAGTTTGAGTCTTTGTAAGTTAGTACTTCAGGAGATACCAGGAGAGAGGATGCAATAGGGTTTATTGTGCAACAATAAAGTCCCAAAGTTCCAAGAGTTTGGAGTTTACGGCCTAAACAAAGGTGTTTACGGCCGTAAACCCTAAATTGGGGGTATATAAATGACACTTAGTCATTTTTAACCATTTTTCACAAATTCAAGATCCAAAGTCAATTCTCTCTCAAGTATCATCCAACAAATCTTCAAAAATCTCCAACTTGTAAGTGTTTCTAACCTTATTAAGTTGATATATTACTTAATCTAGTGATTTAACACATTTCCATCCGTGAAATCATTCCAAAAGGTTAGATCTTCAAGTTTCACCAAGAACACCAAGAACACACACTAGTGTTCTTGGACTTTTTACACCTTTTCAAGCTTCTAACTTGTAAGTACTTCCATCCTAGAGTATCTTAAGGCTTGTTACACTTCCATATAACAAGAAATCACCCAGGAAAGTCAAGATCAAAGGTGTTTACGGTCCAAGATGTTCTTGGACCGTAAACCCTAAAAAGGGTGCCAAAGTGTGCCCTTTACCCTTCTAAGCCTTGGGAACTAGCTTGGATCCTTTCCTTGTTGAGTTAAGAACATGAAAACATCGAAAGACCATAAACCACATGGGTTTACGGCCGTAAACCCAAAGGAAAATGGTCTAGAGACCGTAAACTCCATTTAGGAGTGAAATTGTGCCCTAATCACTTCCATAGGCTGATACTTCATGTAGGAATGCTTCTAAGGACTTGTAGAGCCTCAAAACAACACATGGTCAAAGAAGCATGAGTTTACGGCTGTAAACTCATGGGTTTACGATGGTAAACTCAAAAAGTTATGGTCATAAAACCGTAAACTCATATAAAGGGTTCCCTTGAACCCTAAACTCAATAGCAATGTCCTACAACACTTAGATGCAATCCTTAGGACTTATAGCACTTATATAAGGTGTTTTACATGTCCTAGGATGTCTTAACTTTGTTAATTAGTTGTTTAAAGACTAATTGGATACATATATGTGATATTATATGTTAACTAGGATCATTGAGTGTGTTCAAGTCCTCACTTGACACCTAGCAATCCTATATCATCAGTACATCCAAACCACTCACTACAGGTGAGTTCATACCCCTTAATTAACCTTTTAAATGTTTTTAAATGCTTTATGGGGGGGAATACAAGTTGAACTATTATAGTTATTATATCAATCACATGTAATTAATAACTACCAAACAAGTGGATTTCTTACTTTTCAAACTGTGTTATCAAACTGTTTTACTTCAAACTGTTTTACAAACTCTTTTACTTATCAAATACTTTTAGTAAACTCTTTTAAACTTATATTCTTTTATATTGACAAATGCATACCTATGTATGTATAGTTATATAAGTAATATTCAAAGGACTTAGGAAGGCTAGCTCACCTTATTCCCTTTTCCTTGTTTGGATGTGGCCTTGGGGTATCCGTTATTCGTCCGAATGTCGTCTAAATATTAGTTATATATCATGTATACATATATAGATATAAAAGGTTACTTCTTTCATTCAGTTCAATGTCTTTGGGTAGCAAAGGTATACAAACATGTTCATATACACAAACAACATTACTAGTAAACTATAATAGGTATAGTTTAGGAAGATACTATTACTAGAACAATGAAACATACAATGAGTCAGTTCATTCATGAGTAATACATAGTGATGAGAAAAAAACATAATACATAGTGATGAGAAACAAACATAATACATAGTGATGAGAAACAACCATAATACACAGTGATGAGAAACAAAACATACAAGCTAGACAGAGAAAGAACACACAATACAGCTAGCACATACATATACATATACATATACTTTACAATACAGTTATGTGAGCCACTTAACAGGGGCATGGCACTACCTGTCATGACCCGTTTTGTATCCAGAATCTCATTAAATGGAGAGCGTATGAGTTTGTGTATAGATCTATACTGGATTGACTATCCTACACCTTGCTGCTCGCTATAGTGGGACTTGCAAGTCTACGGGTGCCAAACGTCATTTCTTACGACATCTTACATTGTCGTTTTACTAGAGTCGGTAGCAGGGTACAAGCCGATCACATGGTACTTTAAATAACAATAGGTTTAAAGTAATTAGTATAGCAGTAGTTACTTAATACAACACTACAATACTATTTCATTTCCCTTTACATTTACTTTGTGATATTCACACAATAAATAATAATGTAACAACTATATTTTTGGTTAATGATAGTCAGATTTGGGAAAATGCACACTCTTACAAGAGACACACACACAGACACTAGATGCCTTGGTAGAAGGCTACTTATAGTAGGAAACATAGGGTTTTCTAGGAGAGTTCAAACTAATACAAACTTTTACAAAACTTATACATTACAAACATCTTACAAACTAATATACTTATGATCTCACCAGCTTTAAAGCTGATAAACTCTTTCAAAATAACTTGTATTCTCAGGTTGCCAGTAGACAGGTACCGGAGCCAGGTTTTTAAGAAGATGGAGCTCGTTAAAGACTCATCTTTATTTTCATGTATATTCTTTTTGGTGTCTATATAACTTGACAGAACACACTTGTATGAAATTATATTATTAATGCAATGGATGATGTTGTTGCTTGTTTACTACTTTGCATTGTTGTGATACTGAACATGACGTCCTCTACCCCCGAACGATTCCGCCGTTCCGGTTTTGGGGTGTGACAGAAACACCTTCCGGGACTAGGAAACACCTTGATCAAGTGTTGGAATCACATGTGATTCATCAAAGGAAAGTGAAATGGCACCAACATGTGTTTACGGTTTTGGGACCAACTCCCTTGGAGTTTACGGTCGTAAACCCATGAGTTTACGGCCGTAAACTTATGGTACCTCTACCATTTTGTGTTTTGAAGCCTATAAGTCCTAAAGAAGCATTCCTACTTCATGTCTAAGCCTTAGGAAGTGATTGTGGCATCATTTCACCCCTATATGGAGTTTACGGCCCATGGACCATTTCTCCATGTGTTTACGGCCGTAAACCCATATGGTTCATGGTCTTTTTGATGTTTAAGGTCCTAAGAACTTCAAGGATGGGTTCTGGGTCACTTGCCTTGCATCCTATAGGGTTTATGGCCCTAATGGCCATCAAAAAGGGGTTTATGGTCTTGGGAGTTTACAGCCGTAAACTCCCTTTGATTTTGTGTTCTTGATGTTTTCAAGCCTCTAAGCATGGATACTAACTAGATATGAAGTATAGGGAAGTGTACTTACGATCTAGAAGCTTGAAATGGTTGATATTGGCCAAGAACACTAGTGTGTGTTCTTGGTGTTCTTGGTGAAACTTGAAGATCTAAGAAAACATGATTTTTATGGATGAATCATGAGGATGAAGCTAATTAAGAAGGATTATCAACAAACTAGGGAAAGAACACTAACGATTTTTGAAGATCAAGCATGAAGATCGGGATGATACTTGAGAGAAAACTCATGTGTTCTTGAGGGGAAAGTGAAAGAATGAAGAAAAGTGAAGGAAATGAACTTATATGGAGGAGTTTACGACCCACATGAGTTTACGGCCGTAAACTCCATGTTTATGGTCGTAAACTCCACAAGATGGAGTTTAGGGCTTGATTCTTGTACTGTGGCCTTTAGCAGATAAATTCCAACACTTATTCCTTAAGTGTACTAGGCTAAAACTCCTTAGAAAGACCTTTAACAGGGCTAGGACTCATTACTAATGAGTTTGACACTCATGTGAGTTGATTGACTGGGCTTTAAAATAAAATATTTTCCGGGTTGTCACATTATCCCCACGTTAGATGGAATTTCGTCCCGAAATTAGCTCTCTTAGCATTACTACTGGCGTTGCGCTTCTCTGATTTGCAGAATACCCACTCGTAGACCTGGAAACTTTGCCCTGGTGTTCCTGATAGGATTCATACTTGGTCCATCTATCATTACCTCGTGTATACAAGCCGTATATAATTAGGATTAGTAAGACGGTCGGATGTGCGACTCTGCCCCAGGTCCACAACCCAACGAGGAAGGAGGAGATAGGGCGGAAACACACATACTAAATCTGCGTAATCATAATCATATACCACCATCGCGTATACACTAAATAGTAATAGGTGGGATGTATTCGTCCATAGCCTCTGTGCTCGAACTTGGTCTGCTGGACGAGTTGTATTCCGTGACGGTCTGCGAACATCTGACGATAAGGCTTCGGAGGACAAAGTACTCTTCGCACGAGTACTGCGGGGTTTAGAAATACGGAAGATAAAACTGAGGTTTAGGTCGGACTTTCGATACGAAGGACGAAAGTTTTGAGAACTTGTCGATTGAGGCGATAGAAACATATGAACTCAGTATGGTGAGGATCACGCCAACTCATGACGAATGAAAGCAACGGACTCTTTACTGAACAAAGTTTGGGTCAAATGAAAGAAACGTCAAATGTCACAGTTGGATTAGTGTCTAAGCCCATAACTATATTTGGTAAGTACTTGACCCAGTTGTGCATGGTCCTTTTGGGTTGCCTTCACCATAGCAACTTGACAGGTTGATTTATATAGAGAGAAGAGATATTATTATATTAATATGTTATAAGAATAATATATTAAAGGAATAATAATATTGTTTAATTAATATTAGTCATAAATTAATTAGGAATTAATTTGGTGACTAAAAGAGGTTAATTGAATAAAGGGGCTTAAACTGTCAAATGTGTGATAGTTGTGTTTTTGGGCTATGAATCCTTATGGATATTAGGGTGGCCGAATTTTAGGGTTAGGATATCTTAAATTCATCCAAGCCTCATATCTAGAAGGATCCTTGGATTGCTTAGGGCCTAAGTTATTCAATTAGGGTTAAGGATGTAACCCTAGTAGCTTATAGTATAAATAGACCCTATGGGTGAGGGAAATCGGCCACTCTTGTTAGATTGAAACCCTAGAGCCGATTTTCTCATCTCTCCTCTCTCTCCAAATCATCCTCTTTCTAGTTGGTGTTTGTAAGCCATTAGAGGAGTGACAATTGTGACTCTAAGCTCCAAGAACAAGAAGATTCAAGCAAGCAACTTAAGGTATTCTTCTAGATCTGATTTCATGTGTTATGATTCAGTTGTTATCTCTAGATCTAGTATTGTAAGCCTTGGAAATATTGAATGTTCAATTAGAGAAACCTAGATCCAAGCATTTGGGTTTGCATGTGCACATAGGAAAGTTCTTATGGCTCAAACCCATCAGAAAATGGCTTAGAAATGCCCCAAAGATGCCAAAATCCAAGCCCTAAAGTTGATCTAACAAGTAAAAAGTCAAGGTAGGAGCTTTTTACCTCAAACAAGATGGAAATGCACCCCACTCTCTGGATCTACTGACTTCCTCTTGAATCTCCAAGCTTCCTTCTTCTTCCACTTCAAACACACACAAAAAGGGCACCAAATGCTTAAGAACACACAATAGGTTGTGTAAGGTTTCAATCTAGGGTTTCTCTGAGTTGGGAGAGTGATGGAGGCTGGTTTGGGACGAGATAAAGTGATTAAATAGGGTGCAAACCCTAAACATTAGGGTTTTGTCCAGACAGCTCCTACTCGCCTAGTCGGTCTTCCGACTCGTCGAGTAGGTCACTTAAACCCCCGATCACAAGTCGAGTCTACTCGACGAGCTGGGCCTCCAACTCGCCTTAGTCCCAGTGCAAAATATCAAATTTTCTTGAATTAAATACGTACCAAGAATTGGGTGTTACACAAGAAGATGTTCATGCAACTCAATATACTCAATTATTAACAGAAAACAATTATCATTAACATGCAAAGATCTTTTAACAAGTTTAACAAGATAAATAACAATATAAAATTAATCCAAGCCACTCAATCAAACCATATTCATAAGTTTATCTACTCAAAACAGAAGTATGGAACTTTTAGCTCATAACTACAGCAAATAGCATCCTAAAATCAAAATCTAATGATTCAAAACAAAGATTAAGAGAAAAAGTGATACTTTAATGCCTTTTATCTCTTCACACTTGAACTCCTAGTTGAAAATCGAAAACCAGAGCTTTTGAGAACCTCTCTAGCCTCCAAAAGTCGTCCAAATCCTCTTGCATTAGTTAGGGTTCGAAAGAGAAACGTTATATATATATATATATATATATATATATATATATATATATATATATATATATATATATATGTCTGTATGTATGTATGTATATATATATATATATATATATATATATATATATATATAGTCTGAAAAACAAATCAACTCGTCAAGTTTTACAGAAAAATTGGTCGAGTTTCTCACTTAAATCACATGTACGGCGTGTACAGGAAGGCATCGGTGTATCGGGAATATTCTGACCAACTCATTGAGTTGATGGCCAACTCATAGATATTTTAGCCTTCTTTCCTCAAAATTCAATTTCGAAGCCTCCAATCGCTACATCTGCTTCCTTTTTCACCCGAGCATGTCTTTATTGCTTAAATTGAAATATTAAGCTAATTAAGCACCTTTTGTCCATAAAATAAGATAAAATTAGCATAAAGTATTAAGAAAATGTATGATTTTTATGACTAAGCTCATATCAGTATGTATTTTCTAATTACCCTTTCTTAATTTCGAAAATAGCAACATACTTTTAGGATTCTTGATATTCAATAGTTGTTTGCAAATCATAGTGAGAACATAGATCCTTTAGGTTGCATGTACACTTAGGGTTTAAGTTTTTCCGCCAAAATAAGATTTTTGTAACCTATAAAACCCATCAAATCATGTCATCTAATTCTTATAAAATCCAACCTATGATCATTTTCTTGTTGTTAAGCGTATTCTACAATATGTGAAGGGCACATCACATTTTGGATTGACTTATTCTCGATCCAACCTTGTATTCTCTCTTATTTAGATGTTGACTAGGCATCTGGTCCTGACACTCATAGATCAACCTCTGAGCTCTGGCTATTCCATTTTTCTTTGTTCTAGTGTTGTTTTATTGGAGTTCCGAGAAACAACCTACTATCTCTCGGTTAAGATGCGAGTCCGAGTATCGTTCCCTTGCAAATGTTGTTGAAGACATTATTTGGGTCAAACATCTCCTTGCTGATTTACATATTTCTCTTACAACATGTTCGTTCCTGCTATGTGACAACAAGGGAGCAATGTTCATTGGTGACAACCAATTCACTCATAAACACACATGTAACATCCCAAAAATTCAAGGCCAAAAATTTCATTTTCAAATAAGTTATTATTATAAAACCATAAGTATAAATCCGTCAATAATAACATTCCATGTCATAACCGAAATGTCAATAATCAAAGCATGTTTTCATAAAATAATATCAGAGTGTAATCCCAATGATCTCATGTGCGGAAAACATAGTGTGATACGCTGCGACCAAACCGGCTCCTTTCCTTTGAAACGAAGTACCTGAAACCAAAACTATAAACCATAAGCACAAAGCTTAGCGAGTTCCCCCATCATACCACATACCATACAATCACATAACATACATACTGCCGGGCAATTCTGGGGCGACCGACCAACCCGGTTCGGCCATTCTAGGGTGCCGACCTACCCGTGTCAAGCCATTCTGGAGTGTTGACCTACCCGTGTCAAGTCATTTTGGGGTGCTAACGTACCCTTGGTCCTAACAACCGAACTTCAAGGACTTTTTCACCCCTTACTACTACTACCACATATTTCATAACATAAACATACTGTCAGGCACATCTGGGGTGCCCGACCTATCCTTCGTTCCTAACAACCGAACTTGGGGACTAGTCCCCTCTTACTACCACTATGACATATAACATATCATAAACATACTGCTAAGCATGCATAGGTTCTGACGACCCCTTCAGTATCTTTCAACCGGTAACTCTCGGGCATAGCGGGAGCTGGACTCCCCCTTGGTATCTTTCAACCGGTAACTGGGAACTAACCTCCCCTTCAGTATCTTTCAACCGGTAACTAGGAACTAACCTCCCCTTCGGTATATTTCAACCAGTAACCGGGGACTACTTCACCCCTTCTACTGCTAACACATAAAAAGCACAGTAAGCATATCAAGCATAATATTCATATCAAACACGATAAACATATCACATATCAATCCCAGATAATTATCACAAAGACAATTATCTAACCAACAATCTTAATTGTGGACCAGCATTGTGGTCGTAGACCCACCTCTACTAGGAGGAAACGCACCTCAAAGTTGTGTACTGTCTGAACTGTCCTCGGTGTGAAAATCGATTCTCCTTGACTTCGCAATCCCTACACGACAACTCTTCTAAGTCATCCATTCAAACTCATAACCCTCCCAAGGGTCACTCATCTCTAGGTCACAGTCAAAATCAAACCCTGGTTGACCAGACTCACCGAGTTGGTCTACCAACTCGTAGACTCCCCACGTCAACAGAATACAACGAACTCGTCCCTACTCGTCGAGTCTAGCAAGAGCTCGACGAGTTCTCCTTCAATCAACACTTCAGCCTATCTTCAACTGACTCGCCGAGTTTGTCACACCCCAAAACCGGAACGGCGGAAACGTTCTAGGGTGGAGGACGTCATGTACAGTATCACAACAAATCATAATAGTAAACAAGCAACAACATCATCCATTGCATTAATAATATAATTTAATACAAGTGTGTTCTGTATAATTTATAAGACACCAAAAATATGAATCAAAATAAGAGATGAGTCTTGAATGTGCTCCATCTTCTCAAAAGCTGGCATCGGTACCTGTCTACTGATGACCTGAGAATACAAGTTATCTTGAAAGAGTTTATCAGCATTAAAGTTGGTGAGTTCATAAGTATTTAGTATCGTTGTTTGTATGAAAATGTTTGTAAGTGTTTGATATATAAGTTTGTAAAAGTTGTAGTAAATGTTTGTATCTCTTAGAAAATCCTATATTTTCTACTAAAAGTAGCCTTCTACCAAGGCATCAAATGTTTTATATGTTTGTTTCTTGTAAAAGTGTGTATTTTCCCAAGTGTGACTATCATTTAACAAAATATAGTTTTTGCATTATCGTTTATGTGAGAAGATCACAATGTGAATGCAATGTGAAAATAATAAAGTTTTGTAGTGTTGTATTATAGTAACTACTGTTGTACTAACTACCTTAAATAGATTGTTAATTAAGGTTTAATGTGATATAATTGTAACCATACTTAATGGACTTAGTAAAACACAACGCTCGAAGACGTCGAAATGGTATGACATTCGTCATACGTAGACCTGCAGGTCCCAATGTAGCTAGCAGCAAGGTGTAAGACGGTCAGTCCAGTATAGATTTATACACAAATTCACGCTCTCCCTCCAGGAGACTCTGGTTACAAAACGAGCCATAGCAGTGATGTCATGCCCCGAAGTAGTGACTCACATTTATGTTATAGTATTCTTGTATATGTATTGTATGTACTAGTGTAATGTATGTTCTCTATGCCTAGTATGTAGTATATTATGTCTGTTTCTCATCATAGTATGTTCTCTTGTATAGTGTATAGTATGTATTGTTTCTCGTTATAGTGTTCTCTATCTGTTTCTCTTTATAGTAAGTACTGACTCATGTATGAATTGACTCGTTGTATGTTTCATTATACTAGAAATAGTGAATAGCGACTTCCTAAACTATACCTATTATAGTTTACTAGTAGAGTTGTTTGTATAACTGAATGTATCAAACTGAGATAAAAGCTTTTATGTCTACACATATATACATAATATATAACTAAGGATCAAACAAAACTCGGACAAACAACAGGGTACTCTAAGTCCACAACCAAACAAGGAATAAGAAAAGTGAGTTATCAGTCCTAAGTCCTTCAAACCTTACTTATATAACTACATATGCATTAGACATGGTTTTAACAATATATAAGTTTAAAAGAATTAAAAGAAAAGGTTTGGCATGTAAGAAGAAGTTTGTAAAGAGTTTAGTATTGTAAAAGAGTTTGATAAACATTTTGAAGTAGTTTGTTTGGTAAAACAGTTAAAAGTATAGTAAATCCATTTGTTTGATAGTTATTAATCACATGTGATTGATATAATAACTATAATGTTTCAACTTGTATTCCCCCCCCCCTGTAAAAGCATTTAAAATCATTTAAAAGGTTGATTAAGGGGGTATGAACTCACCTGTAGTGAGTGATGCGAATGAAAGATCAGTATAGGAAGCTAAGTGTCAAGTGAAGACTTGAGCACACACGTATCCTATTTAACATATAATGACACATATATGTATCTAATTAGTGATTAAACAACTAATTAAGAAAGTAAAGACACCCTAGGACATGGAAAACACTTTGATTCAAGTGCTAGAAGTACAAAGGGTTGCATCTAAGGGTTGTAGGGCCTCACATTGGAGTTTACGGCCCAATTGTAAACCCCCATGAGTTTACGGCCCAATGGGTTTACGGCCCAATGAGTTTATGGCCGTAAACTCATGGTATCTTGTACCATTTTGTGTGTTAAGGTCCTATAATCATCTTGGAAGTGTTCTAGACTTAGTTCCAAGGCTTAGTAAGGAGTAGTGGCAACATTGCACCACTAAATAGGGTTTACGGGCAAGGAAGATTGTCTTGGCCGTAAACACCCTTTTGATCATGATTTCTTGATGTTTTCTAGATGTTTAACATGTGATTCTAGTATATAACAAGCTAAGGGTAGTGTACTTACGATTTGAAGGCAAATGAGGGTGTTTTCGGCCTAAAACACTTAAGTGTTCTTGATGTTCTTGAGGATCTTCAAGATCTGGATCCAATAGATGAATTTGTGGATGAATTCAAGAGTGAATCAAGAAGAAGTGATGTATAAACACATAGATGGAAGGATTTACTTACATTTTTGAAGATTTGAAGCAAAAATCTTATGATCCTTGGGAGAGAAATCCGATTTCTTGGGCTTGAAAGGTGAAGAATGAGGAAGAAATGATGGAAAATCATGTATATTGCATGAGTTTACGGCCACCATGTGCTTACGGCCGTAAACTCACATGGTGTGGCCGTAAACTCCACATGATGAAGGTTAAGGCTTGTTTGTTAGGTCACAACTTCAATGGACACTTCCTTTCACTCATTCCTTTGGCGTACTAAGCTCGGAATGCTCAAACAGACTCTAAACAGTGCTAAAAGTTAGCAGAAACAAGTCTGACTTGATTAAAATGTAGAGTTTGTACAAGATAGAAATTTCGGGTTGTCACAGAGTTCGTCCTTGAACTCGACGAGTTCATCTTCATCATAAGAATATATTCTGTAACACCCGGTTCCTAGTACGTATTTAATTCCAAGTATTATTGTATTTTACCCTGGGACTCGGCGAGTTGAAGGCCCGACTCGTCGAGTAGACTCGACATTATGCGCGGATTTAAATGACCTACTCGACGAGTCGGGAGACCGACTCGACGAGTAGGAGCTGTCTGGACAAAAACCTAAAAATTTAGGGTTTGCACCCTATTTAAACACCTTAAGTGGTTCCCTTTGCAGCCTCCAAAACCCTCAGACCATCCCCACAAAACCCTAAGCCGTTTTGGAGTAATTTAGGCTCTTTGTGCCATTTTGTGCAAGTTAGAAGGTTGAAAAGAAGGAGAAAGAGCTTGGGATTCCAGAAGGAGCAAGAAGATTCAGAGGTTTTGGCTTCACTTCCTGTTTGTTAGAGGTAAAATGTCAAGGCCTTGCTTCCCCTTTCATTAGATACTCTTCTTGGAGTAACTTAGGGTTCTTGGATGCCATTTTGGAGCCATTCTTGGATGCAACCACGAATTTGGGATAAGGAGTTCAGATTTGGAACCATTGAGGGTTCCCATGGCATAAAGTTGCAAACTTTATGGCCATGGGAGACCCATATTATGATTATATGATAATATATGGTAGTAGTAAAGGGTGAGATAACCCCTGAGACCGCTCGAGAGGACTGAAGGGGTAGGCCAGCACCCAGATATGCTAGGCAAGGTCACCGGTCGAGAGGACCAAAAGGGTAGGTCAGGCACCCAGATATTCCTCGCAGAATGTATGTTATATGATTGTATGGTATGTGGTATGATGGGGGAACTCACTAAGCTTCGTGCTTACCGTTTTCAGTTTTGCTTCAGCTACCTCTTCAGCGAAGGGGAAAGAGCCGGCGCGGAAGCGACACATCACACACACACGTAGGATTCCATACTATGAGATTTCTTGGGATTGTACTCTGACATTACTACTATTTTTATAATGTGACTTTAAGACATTAGATTATGGTTTTATGAAATGATGTGACTTAATGATGTTTTCTTATAAATGTTTTCTAAATTGGTATATCAAAAATGAAATTTTTGGCCCTGAAATTTGGGATGTTACAAGTTGGTATCAGAGCCTTAGTTTGAGGGATTCAGATACACTCTCGGGCATGTCTGAACTCAAACTGAGGACTTGGTATAAATTTTTTTCCAAAAGAACAATCATTTTTTGTATATAAAAAGGAACTAGAAAAGAGAAAAGAACTTTGAAAAAGAACAAGATGTGTGATGTGCGCGACCGGACGAGCTCAACTAAGTTTTCTCCAAGATACCCATACATGTTATGTTATGATATGATATGATTATGAGGATTGTATGCTAGATTAGGGCTAAGGATCTAGGAAGATGTATGATATGCCTGCTATATGTGTTTATTGAGTAGCAAGATAATACTGATTAGCCAGATACATGATAGCTTGGATAGAGTATGTTTGATTGGATTATTTAACGCCCGAATGTTGCTTGCTTTGTGCTAATATGAGTTCTAGTTATCTTTACTTAACTAATAAATGAATACATTACATTACATATTGTAAGGATTGAATAATTTCAGAAGGTTAGGTTTAGCCCTATTTCGCAGCTCTTGTTTGAGTCCAACCGTTGTAGGGCAGAACCTCTCATTCGAAGAACTATATGGTCATAGCGATATGTGATGGTATTCGCAAGTTAGTTAGGTGAAGGTAGGAGGAACTTCTTATGCAGCTGATGGCGGAGGGTGGGTTGGAGAGTTACCCTAGGGTAAGCCTAGGATGGGATTAGCAAAGAGTGCAGTAGTATTAGAAGGGACTTGGTGAAGTCAAAGCAATCCTTGAGGAAAGTACGGATAGATGTGGAAGGTAGTATGGGCCCGTACTACTGAAAGCAAAGGATCCGTACTCGAGTCAAGGAGGGCTAAGATGGAATCAGGAAACTGTAGAGTGTATGAGACTTCCCGAGGTTTATGTATGATTCTAATGATTATGTGTTCTGTTTCAGAATGGTGATGATCACACGTCATGGAGGGGGAGGTTCAGGGTCAGGATCAGGTTCAGGATCAGGTTTGGGTGCAGGTTCCGAGTCTGAGGATGAGGGACTACGTGAGTTCATCGCATCTGAGATAACGAGAGGCATCCTCGAGTCGACCCCGGTTATTTTCAGGTCGATCAAGGAAGGGATGATAGAGCTGATGGAGGATCGCCTCAGGGCGTTCAGGAGCGACATGGCACTAAGCCAGTCAGGATCACGCACACTGTCCTTCAAGGACTTTAGGGTAAGTGGTGCGCCAGATTTCCATGGGGCGAAGGACCCCATTGCTGCCAGACGATGGATTGCAGACATGGAGTCTGCACAGCTGACAAGCTTCTGCCCTAAGGGGTCGAAGGTTCGTTATGTTGCGAGATGTTTGAGGCACAGAGCTAGAGACTGGTGGGAGTCAGTTGGTGATTCCTTGGGAGCCACAGCCATTGAGGCTATGACCTGGTCTGACTTTGTGACTAGGTTTAGGGCGGAGTTTGTGCCGGCTGTGGAGCTTCAGCAGCTGCCCAGGGAGTTTCTCGACATGAGGCAGACGACTGAGTCAGTGGCGGAGATCACCGCCAAATTCCAGGAGGGGACATTGTTGGTGCCCCAGTATGCAGGGGACGAGCAGATGCGGATGACCCGCTACCATGACATGTTGAGAGCCGACATCCGGGAGCATGTCAGGTTCTCAGCATGCCCGACCCTGGATTCCATGATTGCCAGGGCGAGAGAGAGGGAGATTGACTTTGAGCACATCAAGAAGAGGAAGGCTGAGGAGGGGCATGTGTCTGGGGCTTCGGGAAAGAAGCCCAAGGGATCCGACTCTAGGTCAAGGGGCCAGCAGGGCCGACGCCGCTGCGGAAAGTGCGACAAGACTCATGAGGGGGTTTTGTAGGATGGGATCGTCGGGCTACTACAAATATGGAAAGACGGGGCACTTCAGCAAGGATTGTACCACCCCTGCGCCCACTTTTCAGACATCGGAGTTGCTGTGTTTCCATTGCAACCAGCGAGGCCATAAAAAGGCCAATTGCCCTCAGTTGACAGCAACAGCAGCGCCAGTGGTGGCGCCAGCTCCAGCGACCCTACGAATTACTGATGGCCGGAAGGGCAAGGCAGAGGCTCCAGTGGTGAGGAGCCGAGCCTTCCAGTTGACTACCGAGGAGGCATGCGCCGCACCCGATGTGGTGACCGGTATGATTTCTTCTCCCTGGCTTTTACTATACGTTGTTTATGAGATTGATATGTCATGTTGTATGTCTACTTAGGATCGTTCCATGTGAACGGTATCCCAATATAAGTGTTGTTCGATTCAGGTGCCACTCGATCAATTGTTTCTCTTGCACTTAGCAAGAGGTTCCATGAGTCCTCTGGCATGTTGGATTGCCCTCTAGAGGTTGAGATTGTCGATGACCGATTAGTGCGAGCGTCAGCGGTTTTCAGGGATTGTGTTCTGAGGCTATTCGAGGAGCGCTACCTGGTAGACTTTGTTCCTATTCCGTTGCATAGGAACAAGGTGATTATAGGCATGGATCGGTTGAGCCCCAATGGGGCAGTGATCGATTGCGTGCAGCAGTTGGTTTGGATCAGGACCCCGAGTGGAGGAGAGCTGGTGATTCAGGGCGAGAGGCCACAACACGGACCAACCTTATGCTCAGCAGCGAGGGCTAGGCGCTACCTACAGCAGGGCTGCACTGGGTATGTTGCCTATGTTATGGATACCCGCAAGGCGAGTAAGG
Organism: Lactuca virosa; assembly: GCF_052849685.1. NCBI lineage: Eukaryota > Viridiplantae > Streptophyta > Magnoliopsida > Asterales > Asteraceae > Lactuca > Lactuca virosa. The sequence continues at coordinate 183,051,402 of NC_136426.1, forward strand.
TGTGACAATCCGAAATTTTTACCTTAAACTCTTATTCAAATAAATGAAGGGTAGACTCGTTTTTGCTATTTTCTTGCACTGTTAGAGTCTATTTAAGTGTTCTAAACCCGGTACAGTCAAGGTAGGAACTTAGAAATGGGATAAATCGATGCATAACAAGCAAAATCGGGCCAAACACTCCAACACATGGAGTGTGCGGCCGCACACTTGAGTGTACGGCCATACACAAGTGTGTTCGGCCGCACACCCAACCGCACACCCATCCCAACCGCACACTATCCCATATATATACTACACTTGTCATTTTTGAATACTTTTTCCACTTCTTCAAAGCTAGAACTCGTTTTCTCTCAAGTATCATCCAAAGTTTCACTCCAATCTTCAAACAAGTGAGTGATTCCTTCTTCGTTTAGCTAATACATGACCTTAACTAGCTTATTCCTTTGGTTTGATCCATGAAAACATCTATTTTAGCCAAGAACACCAAGAACACCAAGAACATCAGGAACACGAACTAGTTTTGGACCTTAATCACCCTTTCAAGCCTCTATAACGTGTATACCCTTATCATAACTTGTTATATGCTAAGAACACTTGATGATATGCTAGAAAAACATGATTTTATCATGTTTATAAAGGGTTTGTGGCCGCACACATCATGATGGCCGCACACACCCTTTTTAGGTCCAAAAATAGCAATACACTCCATGTAAGGCTAAAGCATGAAGTAAGGAACCTTCCTAGATGAGTCCTAAAGCTTTAAAACACATTTTGGCACATTTCATAGGGAGTGTGCGGCCGCACACATACCCTGGCCGCACACCCTGGCCGCACACACACAAATAGTGTGTATTTTGACCATACACCCCCTTGTATAGCCATATACCCCTTATATACAATCATATATGGTTGTAACACTTCAAAATAAGTGTTTATTAGTCCCTAAGGTGTGTCCCTATCACTTTTGGGTGGTTATATACATTGAATGTATTCATATATGTGTATTTATATGTTAAATAGGACTCGTTTGTGCTCAAGACTCCAATTGACACCCAACAATCCTATATCGATCTTTCATTCGACTTACTCCCTACAGGTGAGTTCATACCCCCTTAATTAACCTTTTAAATGTTTTTAAACGCTTTAATGGGGGGGAATAGAAGTAGAAAATAGCATGTTATAGAATCAATCACATGTGATTTATAACTGTGTTTTCAACCAACTAATTTCATATACTTCAAAATGTGATAAAAACAAGAGTTTTTTGTCCTGATATACTTTGTTATCAAATGATTTACTTTTGAAATGTTTTATAACAATGACATCAAGTCATTGTTATTGATTGTTCAAAACTCTTAAATGCTTTACAAAACCTCTTTCAATTTATTGATCAAAACAATACCTATACACTTATGTTCATATATATATATATATATATATATATATATATATATATATATATATATATATATGTATTGATATGAGAGCATCCATTCTTCGTTCAGCTCCCACACTCTTGAGTAGCATGGGTGTATAAACCTTCTTGGACATCTATTATAATCCAGTAAACTATTATAGGAATAGTTAGGGGATACAAAACATAATTCCTATTACAAGGAATTACACCAGAGTCAGTTCATTCATGAGTCTATACTACTTGCTATATGAAGAGATATACTTACATGGATACACTTACAGGGTTATACTTACATGGACACACTTACAGGGTTATACTTACATGGATACTGTTACATAGATACTATATGATGAGATACTATTACATATTATATGAGTAGATACTATTATATACGTATGGGACTAACCATTCTACACCCAAGACTGTTAGCTACAGTAGGGAAAATGCACATCGACGGATGTCTACGGTTAATACATTTTCGGCGAGTTTCCACGCCGTGTTTATCCTAGTACCAAAGGATAATACTTAAGTTATTAGATCATTACCTTTATTTTGTGACACATTCACATAAACGACGAGGTAGACTAATACTTGTATAATTTCCCTTTTACTTTTACTTTGTGACACATTCACATAAACGATGAGGTAGACTATATTTTGTTAATAATAGTCATTCAGGGAAAAACCATCTTTGTTACAGAAATGCACCTTTCAAAACAGTCAGGTCTTGGTAGAAGACTACTTTCAAAACAGTCAGGTCTTGGTAGAAGACTACTTTCAAAACAGTCAGGTCTTGGTAGAAGACTACTTTTATACTAGTAGGAAATATGGGATTTTCTAGGGTTTTCACACTTATATCAAATGTTTCATCAACATTGTATGTTTTTCATAACAGCTTTCCAAATCAATGACACTTAAATACTTATGAATTCACCAGCTTTATGCTGATCTACACTTTCAAAATAACTTGTATTCTCAGGTCACCAGTAGACAGGTATGATGACCAGGTTTTGAGAAGACGGAGCACAGACAAGACTCGTCTTTTATTTTGATTACATATTTTGGTGTCTTATTACAATGAAAGAACACTCATGTATTAAAACTTTACTTTTAATGCAATGGATGATGTTGTTGCTTGTTTACTACTTTGCACTGTTATGATACTTTACATGACGTCCTCCACCCCTGAACGTTTCCGCCGTTCTTGGTTTCGGGGTGTGACATAAGGCGACGATGAGCGATGTTCCGATGATGCGAGAGTACACGGATGTATTCCCAGAGGAGCTGCCTGGGATACCTCCGGAGCGACAGGTGGAGTTCAGGATTGACCTAATCCCTGGGCTCTAATAGCCAAGGCACCATATCGGTTGGCTCCTCCCGAGATGCAGGAGTTGTCTACGCATTTGCGGGAGCTGCTAGACAATGGATTTATCAGGCCTAGTAGTTCGCCTTGGGGAGCCCCGATCTTGTTTGTCAAGAAGAAGGATGGGTCGCATTGCATGTGCATAGATTACCGTGAGCTGAACAAGGTAACGGTGAAGAACTGTCACCCACTTCTGAGGATAGATGATCTGTTCGACCAGCTTCAGGGAGCATCTTGGTTTTCCAAGATAGACTTGCGGTCAGGCTACCAGCAGATGAGGGTCATGGATGAGGATATATAGAAGACTACTTTCTGGACTCACTATAGCCACTACGAGTTTGTGGTGATGCCCTTCGGGCTCACCAATGCTCCTGCCGCGTTCATGGACCTTATGAACCGCGTGTGCAGACCGATGATGGATCGGTCTGTGATAGTTTTCATTGATGATATCTTGGTCTATTCTAAGATGCAGGAGCAGCATGAGGAGCATCTACGAGAGGTTTTGGATACTCTGAGGAGGGAGAGCTTGTACACCAAGTTCTCTAAGTGTGAGTACTGTTTGCACGAGATGCAGCTTCTTGGACACCTTGTCAACCAGAACGGTATTCTGGTCGACCCGGCCAAAGTGGAGGCTGTGATGAGATGGGAGGTTCCGAAGTCTCCATCTGAGATTCAGAGTTTCCTAGGGTTAGCAGGCTATTACCGGAGGTTCATTCAGGACTTCTCCAAGATAGTCGTACCCTTGACCCGGCTGATGAAGAAGGTCATTGTCTTTAGCTAGGGGCCTGAGCAGCAGGCAGCATTTGAGACACTGAGGCAGAGATTATGCGAGGCGCCAATCCTCACCCTGCCGGAGGGCGTGGAGGATTTCGTGGTATACTGTGATGTGTCCATTTCAGGTTTGGGCGCAGTATTGATGCAGAGAGGGCATGTCATCGCCTACGCCTCGAGGTAGCTGAAGCCTCACGAGGAGAACTACCCGACGCATGATTTGGAGTTGGGGGCGGTCGTCTTTGCCCTCAAGATTTGGTGACACTACCTCTATGGGGTCCGGTGTACCATTTACGCAGACCACAAGAGTTTGAGGTATCTCATGGATCAGCCGATTCTGAACATGAGGCAGCGTCGGTGGTTAGACGTGGTGAGGGATTATGATTGTGAGATCCTTTACCACCCGGGGAAGGCCAATGTTGTGGCCGATGCGCTTAGCCGCAAGGCAGCACCAATCAGAGACATTTGTATGCGAATGACAGTAGTGACTCCACTATTGGAGCGGATCCGGGAGGCCGAGCAGGAGGCTATGAAGGAGGAACATCGGAAAAGAGAGTGTACTATGGGTCAAGTTTCCTCCTTCGACTACGACAGCCGAGGGTTATTGACACTACACCGCAGGGTGTGGGTTCCATACCACGAGGGTGTGTGCCAGGTTCTGATTGAGGAGGTGCACAAATCCCGATTTTCCATTCATCCCGGGGCGACGAAGATGTACAGAGATCTTCATCCTGATTATTGGTGGCCCTGCATGAAGCGGGATGTAGCCTGGTATGTCGAGAGATGTATGAACTGCAGGAAGGTCAAGGCCGAGCACCAGAGGCCTCACGGCAAGACGCAGCCGTTGGATGTCCCTATGTGGAAGTGGGAAGATATTGCTATGGATTTCATCACAAAGCTTCCCAGGACCGCACGAGGAGTGGATTCGATTTGGGTCATTGTGGATCGGTTGACCAAGAGTGCCCATTTTATACCGATCCAGGAGAGCATCTCGGCCGAGAATGTCACACCCCAAAACCGGAACGGAGGAAACGTTCTGGGCGGAGGACGTCATGTACACTATCACAACAAAGTATAATAGTAAACAAGCAACAACATCAACCATTGCATTAATAATATAATTTAATACAAGTGTGTTCTGTATAGTTTATAAGACACCAAAAATATGAATCAAAATAAGACCTGAGAATACAAGTTATTTTTAAAGAGTTTATCAGCTTTAAAGCTGGTGAGTTCATAAGCATTTTAGTGTCACTGTTTGTATGAAAATGTTTGTAAGTGTTTGATGCATAAGTTTGTAAAAGTTTGTAGTAAATGTTTGTCTCTCCTAGAAAATCCTATATTTTCTACTAAAAGTAGCCTTCTACCAAGGCATCAAATGTTCTGAATGTTTGTTTCTTGTAAAAGTGTGTATTTCTCCCAAATGTGACTATCATTCACAAAATATAGTTTTTACATTACCGTTTATGTGAGAAGATCACAATGTGAATGCAATGGGAAAATAATAAAGTACTGTAGTGTTGTATTATAGTAACTACTGTTGTACTAACTACCTTAAACCGATTATTAATTAAGGTATAATGTGATATGATTGTAACTATACTTGATTGACTTAGTAAAACACGACGCTCGAAGACGTCGAAATGGTATGACATTCGTCACCCGTAGACCTGCAGGTCCCACTGTACCTAGCAGCAAGGGGTGTTTGAGGTCCAAAAACTTAGTAGGTGTTCTTGGTGTTCTTGGTGTTCTTGATGAACACTTGAAGATCTAAACAAAATGAGAAATTCATGGATGAAATGATAGATCTTTACTTGATAGTGTAATGAATCATCAAATGGTTGGAAGAAAACACTTACAACTTGAAGATTTGGAAGCAACATCGGATGATACTTGAGAGAGAAGTGATTTTCGGCATTGAGAGTGTGAAAAGAGGTGAAAGAAGGCTAACACTCTCATTTATATATGAGAGTGTACAGCCAGGAAGGGGTGTACGGACGTACACTCCATGTGTACGGCCGTACACTCCTTAAGTTGGAGTGTTTGGCCGATTTTTGAAGTGTTTAACTTGTGGGACTCAATTCTAAACCGTAACTTTGAAGGTACAAGGGTTAGAACACTCTAACTGACTCCAAACAATGCTAGAAGATAGCCAAAAACGAATCTAGACTTGATTGATTTGAATAAGTGTACGAGATAAAAATTTCGGGTTGTCACATCATCCCCCCGTTAGAGAGAATTTCGTCCCAAAATTAGAGTTTAAGCAATTAAGTAGTTACAATTAACTAAGCGAAAAGATGAGGATATTTCAATTTCATTTGTTCCACGTGCTCCCAAGTGAATTCAGGTCCTCGCTTGGCGTTCCAGCGAACCTTCACTATCGGGATATGTCTTTGCTTCGTTTGTTTGACCTCTCGGTCCATGATCTCTACTGGTTCTTCCACGAAGTTGAAGCTCTCGTTGATCTCGATCTCGTCGAGTGGGATAACAAGAGTCTCATCGGATAGACACTTTTTCAAGTTCGGGACGTGGAAAGTAGAATGTATGTTACTAAGTTCGCGGGGTAGGTTGAGTTTGTAAGCTACAGGGCCGATTCTAGCGAGAATCTCAAAAGGCCCTATGTATCTTGGATTTAGCTTTCCACACTTTCCGAAGCGTATCAAGCCCTTCTGGGGTGAGACTTTCAAAAGAACACTGTCTCCTATCTGGAATTCCAAAGGTTTCCTTCGCTTGTCTGCGTAGCTTTGCTGTCGGTCTCTAGAGGCTTTCAATCGTTCACGAATCTGAACGATCTTCTCTGTCGTTTCCCGAATGATCTCCGGACCTGTGAGACTGCTGTCAGGAACTCGTCCTTTAGCTAACTGGGTGTCACCCACCTCAGCCCAGCACAGAGGGGATCTGCACTTCCGGCCATAAAGGGCCTCGAATGGAGCAGCCTTTATGCTTGTGTGATAACTATTGTTGTAGGAAAATTCGAAAAGGGGTAAATGAGTATCCCATGCCTTCCCAAAGTCGATCACACAGGCTAGCAACATATCTTCCAAGGTTTTGATAGTTCTATCACTTTGTCCGTCGGTCTGTGGATGGTAGGATGTACTCATGTCCAGCCTCATTCCATGGGAACTTTGTAGCGACTGCCAGAACCTTGAAGTGAATCTACTATCTCTATCGAAGATAATGGATATAGGAACACCATGCAGTCGTACTATCTCCTAAATGTATGTTCTTGTGAGCTTCTCCATCTTGTCAGTTTCGTTGATGGACAGGAAGTGTGCGGACTTTGTTAACCTGTCAACGATCACCCATATTTTATTGATACCACCCGTTGTCTTGGGAAACTTGGTTATGAAGTCCATCGTGATCCGATCCCACTTCCATTCCAGTACCTCTGGTTTCTGTAGTAAACCTGAGGGTTTCTGGTATTCAACCTTGACCTTGGCGCAAGTAAGACATTTACTCACGAAGGTAGCAATCTTTGCTTTCATGTTAGGCCACCAATATAACTTTTTAAGATCCAGATACATCTTGCCTGAACCTGGGTGGACGGAATATCGAGTGTTGTGCGCTTCGGTCATGACCAAGTCTCTGAAGCCACCGTGATTTGGTGTCCAGATCTGGTCCATGAGATATAAGGCTCTGCTACCCTTGACTTCCAAGTTCTTATCCATCCCTCTCAGGGATTCACTCGCCACATTTTCAGGTTTCAAGGCTTCGAGTTGAGCCTCCTTAATTTGTGTGGACAGATGTGAATGGATAGTCATACTCAATGATTTGACTCTTCGACCAGAATATTCTTTCTGACTTAGGGCGTCTGCTACTACGTTGGCTTTACCCGGATGATAACGAATTTCGCATTCGTAGTCATTGAGTAGCTCGACCCACCGTCGTTGTCTCATATTGAGCTCCTTCTGGTTGAATATGTGTTGTAGGCTTTTGTGGTCTGTAAAGATAGTGCTTTTCGTACAATACAGGTAGTGTCTCCAGATCTTCAGAGCAAACACAACTGCTCCTAACTCAAGATTATGTGTGGTGTAGTTGACCTCGTGCGTTTTCAGCTGCCTTGAGGCATAGGCGATGACCTTACCTCGTTGCATGAGGACACAGCTGAGCCCTTGGTTGGATGCATGGCAATAGACCACGAAGTCTTCTATTCCTTCTGGGAGGGATAGTATCGGTGCAGTGCACAAGGCTCGTTTCAGCGTTTGGAACGCCTTCTCTTGTTTCTCTTTCCAGTCAAAGGCCACGCCCTTCTGGTTCAATGTCGTAAGAGGTTTCGCAATTTGCGAGAAATTCTGTATGAACCTACGATAGTAGCCAGCAACGCCTAGAAATTGACAAATTTATGTAGGCGTCTTCGGTGCTGACCAGTTCTCAATAGCTTTAATTTTGAAAGGGTCCATGTGGATTCCTTCTTCGCTAACCACGTGACCTAAGAATTCGACTCTTTGGATCCAAAATTCGCATTTAGGGAACTTCGCGTAGAGCTTCTCTGATCGTAGCGTTTCTAAGATTAGCCGCAGATGCTTACTATGCTCCTCCTCACTTCGAGAGTAGATAAGTATGTCATCAATGAATACGATGACGAACTGATCCAAGTAAGGACGGCACACCCTATTCATTAAGTCCACGAATACAGCGGGCGCATTGGTCAATCCGAAGGGCATCATTACAAACTCGTAGTGCCCGTAACGAGTTCGGAAGGTTTTCTTTGGAACATCCTCCTCTAAAACTCGCAATTGGTGATACCCGGATCTCAGATCGATCTTTGAAAAGTAATTCGCCCCTTGTAGTTGGTCGAACAAATCGTCTATGCGAGGTAGAGGGTAACGATTCTTGACGGTTAGCTTGTTGAGTTCTCTGTAGTCGATGCACATACGGAACGATCCGTCTTTCTTCTTTACGAATAGGACCGGTGCTCCCCATGGTGAGAAACTTGGTCTAATAAAGCCCTTGCTGAGCAGTTCATTAAGTTGACCAGATAGTTCCTGCATCTCAGCTGGTGCTAGACGATATGGAGATTTGGCTACTGGGGTAGCTCCTGGAACTAGGTCGATTCTGAACTCGACTTGGCGTTGCGGAGGTAACCCTGGTAGTTCTTCTGGAAAGATATCGGGAAAGTCGCGTACTACTGGGATGTTCTTCAGGTCTTTCGTTTCTTGGCTCGTATCGACAACATGTGTAAGGAATGCATGATATATCTTACACAAGTACTTCTGGGCTTGAATACTTGAGATGATACGAAGGCTCGTGTCGGGTTTGTCGCCGTAGATAATAAGAGTTTCACTAGACGGAAGGTTAAGACGAACAACTTTTTCGTAACACATGATGTCGACGCGATGAAGACTCAACCAATCCATGCCGATTATGACGTCGAAACTTTTAATTGAGACCTGCATGAGGTCGATTGGAAATGAATAGCTATCTAGAGTTAGTGTACATCCCATGTATATACTGCTAGTGCTCTCAGTTTTCCCGTTAGCCATTTCTACAGTTAACGGTTCTTTAAGTGCTCGTGGATTTTGCTTAAGTACGTGAGCAAACTTTCGGTTCATGAAACTCCTCTCCGCTCCACTATCAAATAGTATGCATGCATAAGCGTTTTCAAGGAGAAACGTACCAGTGACCACTGTAGGGTCGGCAACTGCTTCCTTGTGGCCTATAGCCAAAACTCTTCCTACTCCACCGGCATTCCCTGCCTTAGGGCAATTCCTTTTGTAGTGGCCCACCTCGCCACATCCATAGAAAGACTGGCCCACACCAGTGTTGGGGACTTGGTTGATTGGCCTTGCCGGAGCTTTGCAGAAACGGACGGTGTACCCATTCCTATTGCAGTTAGAACACTGCATCTCCCGGCAGGTACCATTGTGGTGGAAGTTTCATTTGTTGCACTTCGGCAAGTTTCCAGCGTACTGCTTTACCGGAGCAGCAGCGGTAGGTGCTATCGCAGCATGAACCGCCATGACCTGCTGCTTTTTGGCAGCTTTTTGCTTCTTCTTGTCATCGCAGAACTGCCGCTTGTTATCAGCGGCTTTGGAGGGTTCTGAGATGGCTAGGGTTGTTGTTGTTGACGGGGTACGGACCCCATGGTCAATGAGCCGTTGTGCCAATCGCTTGGCACTATCGAAGGTAGCGGGGTTTGAAGCTAGTACATTCTCCTGAAATGGAGGCACCAACCCCCAGATATACCTCTCCCCCTTCTTTGCTTCAGAAGGGACCATTCCCGGACAGAGTGCTACCAGATTGCTGAATCTGGCAGTGTAGGAAACTATGTCGGAGCCCTTCATGGTTAGGCTCCAGAGCTCCTGCTCCAGCTTTTGAACTTTGCCCCTCGGGCAGTACTCTTCGATCATGAGCTCCTTAAGAGCTTCCCAGCCTATAGCATTTGCCACTACAAGATATAGTGACTTGACATGGCTATTCCACTATGTCAGAGCTCGGTCGGCAAAGGTGCAGACGGCAAATTTTACCTTGCTCCCTTCCGGAGAGCAGCATATCTCAAAGATCGACTCCGTCTTCTCGAACCATTGCGAGAGGGAAATGATTCTTCCAGTTCCATTGAAGGCTCTGGGTTTGCAGCTGGTGAAGTCTTTGTACGAGCACTCTCTAGAGCGCACTGGAGCTTCGACAACAGTGGGAGGCACATAAGTTTCACTCCCACTAGTACCGGTCGAGGTGAATTGTGCTAAAGCCGCCGTAACAGCCTCATTTACCACAGCTTGAATATCCGCCAGATTATATTGCGGAGGAGGTGGTGGAGGTGGTGGTGTTGAAGTTACCGGAGGATCGCATCTCGTTGATCGGCGCGGAGGCATCTTTTAACTGAAAGTTTATAGAGGTGATGATAATGGTAAGAATCAATTGTAAGTATAATGAGAGTGATCCATTGACTAAATCGCCATATTTCAACCATTAGAATGAGTGTATGATTGAAATAGAGACACAATAATAGAGTAAGGAAACACAAGAGCAAAGATTTTCCAACAGATTAGATAACTGTCAATATTACTGGTATTATTGATGTAACAAGTTCGGGAAAAATGACCTAACAGTAGGTCTTACATCAAACCATATAGGGAAAATGTTGACAGCTTAGAAGTCTAGTTAAAGTACTTGGAAGACAGGAATATTTTACAGACACGTGCTTCATAGAGAACATATAATAAAGGCTATTCCTTAAACCAAACGAAAAGATGAGTCCAACATCTTCTACCGGCGACGGGTATTCCTCGGGTGAACCCTCAGATCTGCTAGCTGACGTACCACTTCTTGAAGATGTCGCTCATGAGCTCTCTGACGCACTCGAAGTTCTATGACATCGGATCGGGATGCAGTTAGCTGTTGCTGCAGAGCCTCATTGGTTCTCCTAGTCCTCTCCATAGCCTCTTCGAGTTGGCGAATGCGGATCCTGTTAACGCCAGAGTTGGCGTCAATTTCCATGACTCGGTCGATGGCTTCCCGACCTTGTTCTACATTTCGAGCAACCCTGTGGACCATAATGGGCAGGACTCAGTCAGCTGAGCCTCCCTCGCTTAGATTGTAAAAGCTTCGGTCTCCATTGAAGGGTAAAGGTTGATCATGTTCATCACTCCAACGGTTCAAGTTTGTCGCCCACAAGGGTGTGGGGCCTTGAAATGTTGGTCGGGGTTGTGATTTGGGATTGGAGCCTCTTGAGGTAGGTTGTTGACTTCTGGTTCGGAGTCAGAACTCTCTGAAAAGCCTTCTGTGAGGTGATCATCCAAAGGGATTGGATGATCCTCTTCTGGCTCTGCTTCAAGCCATCCAGCATTTCCTTGATTTGGGAAGTACGGGTCGCCAGGAGGATGGAATCCAGCCATGATATCTATGCAAGAAAATGGGTATAAGAATCTTATATATAAATAGACGTACTACTTAAGATAATTATAAGATAATCCTTACCAGTTACTTCAATAATTGCATAGTTCATACCAGTTATATGAAAATCAAAACAGGATAGACCTTTGAATAAGTAACCCTAACTCCAAATCCACAACCAAACAAGGAACAGGAAGTAAAGCAAAGATCATAGATTCTAAGTCTATGACACCTTAATCTCATATAACCTTAGCGTATTCACTTAGCAACTATTGACCTACTAATAAAGACCTTTTTAGTTCTCAAATAAGTAATTATAGTAACACAAAATACTCATATAGTATTTTAGGTTCATGTTTTGTTCTAATGTTATCATTGTAGTAGTGTTGGTAAGTTTTTAGACTTGTTGCAACCTCACAACCATTCTTAGGCACATGCTAGTCACCCCTCGGAAAAATATAGTTGATCAGGCTATATCACTCCCAGATTTGACTATATGTCTCTAAAACTAATTGTGTTGTTCAACAATCGTAATACTTTTGTTCTGTCCTAGTGACACTGATTTTAGAATGAATGCAGGTATGTATACTTAGTTAAATATCTAATTATTTAAAAGTATAAACTCTTGGTCAGAGTATTTTAATCCCGTTGTGTTTATAGCTTGTATATCTTTTATGGGTTGACATCCTCGATTCACTATAAACAATACTCTGATACCAATCTGTCACACCCCAAAACCGAAACGGCGGAAACGTTCTGGGGCGGAGGACGTCATGTACGGTATCACAATAAAGCATAATAGTAAACAAGCAACAACATCATCCATTGAATTAATAAAATAATTTAATACAAGTGTGTTTTGTATAGTTTATAAGACACCAAAAATATGAATCTAAATAAGAGATGAGTCTTGAATGTACTCCATCTTCTCAAAAGCTGGCATCGGTACCTGTCTACTGATGACCTGAGAATACAAGTTATTTTGAAAGAGTTTATCAGCTTTAAAGCTGGTGAGTTCATAAGCATTTTAGTGTCATTGTTTGTATGAAAATGTTTGTAAGTTTTTGATGCATAAGTTTGTAAAAGTTTGTAGTAAATGTTTGTATCTCCTAGAAAATCCTATATTTTCTACTAAAAGTAGCCTTCTACCAAGGCATCAAATGTTCTGAATGTTTGTTTCTTGTAAAAGTGTGTATTTCTCCCAAATGTGACTATCATTAACAAAATATAGTTTTTACATTACCGTTTATGTGAGAAGATCACAATGTGAATGCAATGGGAAAATAATAAAGTACTGTAGTGTTGTATTATAGTAACTACTGATGTACTAACTACCTTAAACTGATTGTTAATTAAGGTATAATGTGATATGATTGTAACCATACTTGATCGACTTAGTAAAACACGATGCTCGAAGAAGTCGAAACGGTATGACATTCGTCACCCGTAGACCTGCAGGTCCCACTGTAGCTAGCAGCAAGGTGTAGGACGGTCAGTCCAGTATAGATCTATACACAAATTCACGCTCTCCCTCCAGGAGACTCTGGTTACAAAACGATCCATAGCAGTGATGCCATGCCCCGAAGTAGTGACTCACATTTATGTTATAGTATTCTTGTATATTTATTGTATGTTACTAGTGTAGTGTAGGTTCTCTCTGTCTAGTATGTAGTGTGTTCTCTTTGTTTCTCATCATAGTACGTTCTTTTGTATAGTGTATAGTATGTATTGTTTCTCGTTATAGTATTCTCTATTTGTTTCTCTTTATAGTGTGTATTGTTTCTCATTATAGTATTCTCTATCTGTTTCTCTTTATAGTAAGTATTGTTTCTCATTATAGTAAGTATTGTTTCTCGTTATAGTATTCTCTATATGTTTCTCTTTATAGTAAGTATTGACTCATGTATGAACTGACTCTTTGTATGTTTCATTGTACTAGAAATAGTGAGTAGTGACTTCCTAAACTATACCTATTATAGTTTACTAGTAGAGTTGTTTGTATGACTGAGTGTGTTGAACTGAGATAAAAGCTTTTGTCTATACATATATACAAAATATATAACTATGGATCAAACGACACTCGGATAAACAACAGGGTACTCTAAGTCCACAACCAAACAAGGAAGAGGAAATAGAGTGAGTTATTAATCCTAAGTCCTTCCAACCTTACTTATATAACTATATATGCATTAGACATGGTTTTGACAATATATAAGTTTGAAAGAGGTAAAAGAAAAGGTTTGGCATACAAGAACAAGTTTGATAAAGAGTTTAGTATGTAAAAGAGTTTGATAAACATTTTGAACTAGTTTGTTTGATAAAACAGTTAAAAGTATAGTAAATCCATTTGTTTGATAGTTATTAATCACATGTGATTGATATAATAACTATAATGTTTCAACTTGTATTCCCCCCCCCCCATAAAAGCATTTAAAATCATTTAAAAGGTAGATTAAGGGGTATAAGCTCACCTGTAGTGAGTGGTTTGGATGAACAAGTGGTATAGGATGTTAAGTGCCAAGTGAAGACTTGAGCACACACACGGATCCTATTCATCATATAATGATACATATATGTATACAATTAGTGTTTAAACAACTAATTATACAAGTAAAGACACCCTAGATCATAGAAAACACTTAGATTCAAGTGCTACAAGTACTAAGGGTTGCATATAATGGGTGTATGGCCACACATTAGTGTTTACGGCCAAGGGATTCTGTTTCATGGGTGTGTACGGCCAAAGTGTACGGCCCAAGTGAGTGTACGGCCATACACTCATGCTGAAACATGCCATTTTGTGTTTTAAAGTCCTCTTAAGCATCTAGGGGGTGTGTCTTGACCAATACTTAACCTTATTGAAAGTTAAATGTCATTTTGGACCCTAAAAAGGGTGTGTACGGCCATACAAGGAGTGTACGGTCATACACCCTTGATGATTATGTAAAAATGGTCAAAAGTTTATTCCAAGTCTCTATCTTTCATTCCCTAAGTGTTCTTGATCAAGTGCTAGCCTAGAACATGAGTTTTAAGGCCCTTAAGCACCAAATCGAGGGGTGTACGGCCGTACACTCCTCATGGATCATATTTTGGACTTTTTCTAAGGAGAAAATCAGTAATTAACAAGCACAAGGAGTGGTACTTACAATAGAGAAGCCTTTAGGGGTGTTTGAGGTCCAAAAACTTAGTAGGTGTTCTTGATGAACACTTGAAGATCTAAACAAAATAAGAATTTCATGGATGAAATGATAGATGTTTACTTGATACTGTAATGAATCATCAAATAGATGGAAGAAAACACTTAAAACTTGAAGATTTGGAAGCAAAATCAGTTGATACTTGAGAGAGAAGTGATTTCCGGCCTTAAGAGTGTGAAAATAGGTGAAAGAAGGCTAACACTCTCTTTTATAGATGAGAGTGTACAGCCAGGAAGGGGTGTATGGTCGTACACTCCATGTGTACGGCCATACACTCCTTAAGTTGGAGTGTTTGGCCGATTTTTGAAGTGTTTAACTTGCGGGACTTAATTCTAAACCCTAACTTTGAAGGTACAAGGCTTAGAACACTCTAACTGACTCCAAACAATGCTAGAAGATAGCCAAAAACGAATCTGGACTTGATTGATTTGAATAAGTGTACGAGATAAAAATTTCGGGTTGTCACAGAGAAGTTGGCCAATATCTACATCTGAGAGGTAGTAGCTCGACACGGAGTGCCAGTCTCTGTGATTTCAGAAATAGATGTACGGTTCACTTCCAGATTTTGGAAGAAATTCCATGACGAGTTGGGTACTCGTCTACACTTTAGCATCGCTTTTCACCCGCAGACGGATGGTCAGAGCGAGAGGACCATCCAAACTTTGGAGGATATGCTGCGGGCATGTGTGCTAGACTTCGGTGGTAGCTGGGATACCTATCTTCCATTAGCTGAGTTCTCCTACAACAACAGCTATCACGCGAGCATCGATCTTCCTCCCTTTGAGATGTTGTACGGGAGGAAGTGCAGGACCCCGATATGTTGGGGTGAAGTCGGGCAGAAAGGATTCAGCAGGTTAGGAGCAGGCTTCAGACTGCTCAGAGTCGGCAGAAAAGTTATGCCGACAAGCACCGCACGGACCTGGAGTTCCAGTTCGGGGATATGGTCCTCCTGAAGGTGTCGCCTTGGAAAGGCGTCATCCGATTCAGGAAGAGGGGCAAGTTGGGTCCCAGGTATATTGGACCTTTCAGGATTGTCGCCCGGGTGGGCAAGGTGGCGTATAGGCTGTACCTACCTACCAAACTCAGTCAGATTCATAGCACTTTTCACGTCTCCCAGTAACGAAAGTGTCTGGTGGACGATTCGGCAGTGGTGCCTTTGGAGGATATTCAGGTGGATGACAGCCTGAACTACATCGAGCGGCCGGTAGCTATCCTCGACAGGAAGTCGAAGGATCTGATAAATAAGAGGGTGGAATTAGTGAAGGTGCAATGGCAGCATCGCAAGGGCTCGGAATGGACCTGGGAATCGGAGGACGAGATGAGGGAGCACTACCCCGAGCTTTTTTCGGATCCAGCAGCAGACTTTGAGGACGAATTCTAAAATAAGTGGGGGAGATTTGTAACACCCGGTTCCTGGTACGTATTTAATTTCAAGTATTATTGTATTTTACCCTGGGACTCAGCGAGTTGAAGGCCCGACTCGTCGAGTAGACTCGACATTATGTGCGGATTTAAATGACCTACTCGACGAGTCGGGAGACCTACTCGACGAGTCGGGAGACCTACTCGAAGAGTCAGGAGACCGACTCGACGAGTAGGAGCTGTCTTGACAAAACCCTAAAAATTAAGGGTTTGCACCCTATTTAAACACCTTAATTGGTTCCCTTTGCAGCCTCCAACACCCTCAGACCATCCCCACAAAACCCAAATCCGTTTTGCAGTAATTTGGGCTCTTTGTGCCATTTTGTGCAAGTTAGAAGGTTGAAAAGAAGGAGAAGGAGCTTGGGATTCCAAAGGGAGCAAGAAGATTCAGAGGTTTTGGCTTCACTTCCTGTTTGTTAGAGGTAAAATGTCCAGACCTTGCTTCCCCTTTCATTAGATACTCTTGTTGGATTAACTTAGGGTTCTTGGATGCCATTTTGGAGCCATTCTTGGATGCAACCACGAATTTGGGATAAGGAGTTCAGATTTGGAACCATTGAGGGTTCCCATGGCATAAAGGTGCAAACTTTATGGCCATGGGAGATCCATGCTTCATATAAACCCCTTTTTATGGATTTTTGAGCCAAAGGCTCCATGCATGGTCATCAAGTTTGTTGCTTTACGTGAAAAGGGACCCTAAGAGGCCAGATCTATAGTTTTGATGCGTTAAGACCCACTGCAATCGACTGTATAATCTTGGACAAAGAAGGACTCGGCAAGTCACTTGGGTGACTCGGCGTGTCGGGACACTTTTTCCCCCAAATTGTCTTCTGGAAATGGTTTTGGTTGAGTGGAAGGAACACTCAGCCAGCTAAGGGTTTGTTTTGGGACCTGGAAATCATAGGACTCAACCAGTGTATGAACAGGCTCGACGAGTCCAAGTCAATCTCCCAACCCATGAAGACGAACTCGACGAGTTGTTCATATTACTCGGCAAGTCATAGACTGGACACATTCATATGATGAAGACGAACTCGACGAGTTCAAGGACGAACTTGGCGAGTCGGTTGACGATGGTCCCGATATTATGGTTGAAGGAGAACTCGTCGAGTTCTTGCTAGACTCGACGAGTAAAGTCGGGGGTTGTATCATATTGGAAGAATTGGGACTCGACGAATTGGAGGACCAACTCAGCGAGTCAAATCAGCTAAAGGTTGACTTTCACCAAGTTGACTTTGACTTTGACCCGGACTTGAGTGGCCCTTGATTAGGAGGGTTGTGGATATGAATTAGTAATCAAGGAGGGCTGTTGTGTAGGGATTAAGTAGTCGAGACGAGGGGATTTCCGTACCGAGTATTGTGCAAACACTACGCGACATCGAGGTGAGTTACCTTTCAGTAGCGGTGGGTCTACGGCCACAATGTCGTCCCACCAGTAGGAGTGTATGTGAATTGTCTTTGTGATAATTGTATGTGTTTGCTGGTACTTGACATGTTTATGTGTTAGCATGTTATGATGTGATGTGATTGTAGCAGTAGGGGGAGATAGTCCCCAAGTTACCGGCCGATAGGGCCGAAGGGGGTAGTTTAGTACCCAGCCATGCTAGACAGATTATGATTATATGATAATATGTGGTAGTAGTAAGGGGTGAGAGGACCGAAGGGGTAGGTCAGGCACCCAGATATGCCTCGCAGAATGTATGTTATATGATTGTATGGTATGTGGTATGATGGGGGAACTCACTAAGCTTCGTGCTTACAGTTTTCAGTTTTGTTTCAGGTACCTCTTCAGCGAAGGGGAAAGAGTCGGCACGGTCGCGACACATCACACACACACACGCAGGATTCCGCACGATGAGATTTCTTGGGATTATACTCTGACATTACTACTATATTTATAATGTGACTTTAAGACATGATATTATGGTTTTAAGAAATGATGTGACTTAATGATGTTTTCTTATAAATGTTTTCTAAATTCTTATATCAAAAATGAAATTTTTGGCCCTGAAATTTGGGATGTTACATGTTCAGTTTATGACTCGCTGAGTTTTATGAAAAACTCGTCGAGTCCATCTTCATGGGTTGGGAGATTGCCTTGGACTCGCCGAGTTTCCTCATACACTCGCCGAGTCCCATGATTTACAGGTCTATAATCACGCCCATCTTTGTTGAGTCATCTTCTAGACTCAACCAGATTCCTTAAAAACAGCTAGGGTTGGGGAACCAACACCCGACTCGCCAAGTCCCAAGAATGACTCGCCGAGTCCCCTAAAGTCCATGACCATAAACTTGATTTCTGTTGAGCTCAGCTCATCCAAAGGGTAGATCTGACCTCCTAGGGTCGATATAACACGTAAAGTCACGAACTTTACGTCCATGCATGGGTCTTTTAAGCTCAAAAGGACCAAAATGAGGTTTACAAGATGCATGGGGCTCTCATGGCCCTAAAGTTGGTACCTTTATGCAATGAGAACCCTCCAAGTTTCAAGATCTGAAACCATTTCACCCTACAACCCAAAAATGGCTTAGAAATGCCCCAAAGATGCCAAAATCCAAGCCCTAAAGTTGATCTAACAAGTAAAAAGTCAAGGTAGGAGCTTTTTACCTCAAACAAGATGGAAATGCACCCCACTCTCTGGATCTACTGACTTCCTCTTGAATCTCCAAGCTTCCTTCTTCTTCTTCCACTTCAAACACACACAAAAAGGGCACCAAATGCTTAAGAACACATAATAGGGGTGTAAGGTTTCAATCTTGGGTTTCTCTGAGTTGGGAGATTGATGCAGGCTGGTTTGGGACGAGATAAAGTGATTAAATAGGGTGCAAACCCTAAACATTAGGGTTTTGTCCAGACAGCTCCTACTCGCCGAGTCGGTCTTCCGACTCGTCGAGTAGGTCACTTAAACCCTCGATCACAAGTCGAGTATGCTTGACGAGTTGGGCCTCCAACTCGCCAAGTCCCAATGCAAAATATGAAATTTTCTTGAATTAAATATGTACCAGGAATTGGGTGTTACACAAGAAGATGTTCATGCAACTCAATATACTCAATTATTAACAGAAAACAGTTATCATTAACATGCAAAGATCTTTTAACAAGTTTAACAATATAAATAACAAAATCAAATTAATCCAAGCCACTCAATCAAACCATATTCATAAGTTTATCACTCTAAACAGAAGTATGAAACTTTTAGCTCATAACTACAGCAAATAGCATCCTAAAATCAACATCTAATGATTCAAAACAAAGATTAAGAGAAAATGTGATACTTTAATGCCTTTTATCTCTTCAAACTTGAACAACTAGTTGAAAATCGAAAACCAGAGCTTCTCAGAACCTCTCTAGCCTCCAAAATTCGTCCAAAGCCTCCAGCAATAGTTAGGGTTCGAATGAGAAACGTTATATATATATATATATATATATATATATATATATATATATATATATATATATATATATATATATATATATATATATATATATAAACATATATATATATATATATATATATATATATTCTGAAAAACAGAGCAACTCGTCATGTTTTATGGAAAAACTGGTCGAGTTTCTCACTTAAATCGCATGTACGGCGTGTACGGCAAGGCATCAGTGTATCGGGAATATTCTGACCAACTCATCGAGTTGATGGCCAACTCATAGATATTTTAGCCTTCTTTCTTCAAAATTCAATTTCCAAGCCTCCAATCGCTAGATCTGCTTCCTTTTTCGCCCGAGCATGTCTTTATTGCTGAAATTGAAATATTAAGCTAATTAAGCACCTTTTGGCCATAAAATAAGATAAAATTAGCAAAAAGTATTAAGAAAATGTATGATTTTTATGACTAAATAAGCTCATATCAGTATGTATTTTCTAATAACTCTTTCTTAATTTCGAAAATAGCAACATACTTTTAGGATTCTTGATATTCAATAGTTGTTTGCAAATCATAGTGAGAACATAGATCCTGTAGGTTGCATGTAGACTTAGGGTTTAAGTTTTTCCGCCAAATAAGATTTTTGTAACCTATAAAACCCATCAAATCATGTCATCTAATTCTTATAAAATCCAACCTATGATCATTTTCTTGTTGTTAAGCGTATTCTACAATATGTGAAGGGCACATCACATTTTGGATTGACTTATTCTCGCTCCAACCTTGTATTCTCTCTTATTTAGATGCTGACTAGGCATCTGGTCCTCACACTCATAGATCAACCTCTGGGCTCTGGCTATTCCATTTTTCTTGGTTCTAGTGTTGTTTTTTTGGAGTTCCGAGAAACAACCTACTGTCTCTCGGTTAAGATGCGAGTCCGAGTATCGTTCCCTTGAAAATGTTGTTGAAGACATTATTTGGGTCAAACATATCCTTGCTTATTTACATATTTCTGTTACAACATGTTCATTCCTACTATGTGACAACAAGGGAGCAGTGTTCATTGGTGACAACCAAGTCACTCATAAACACGCATGTAACATCCCAAATTTCAAGGCCCAAAATTTCATTTTCAAATAAATTATTATTATAAAACCATAAGTATAAATCCGTCAATAATAACATTCCATGTCATAACCGAAGTGTCAATAATCAAAGTATGTTTTCATAAAATATTATCAGAGTGTAATCCCAAAGATCTCATGTGCGAAAAACATAGTGTGATGCGCTGCGACCAAGCCGGCTCCTTTCCTTTGAAACGAAGTACCTAAAACCAAAACTGTAAACCGTAAGCACGAAGCTTAGTGAGTTCCCCCATCATACCACGTACCATACAATCACATAACATACATACTGTCGTGCAATTCTGGGGTGCCCGACCTACCCGGTCCGGCCATTCTGGGGTGCCGACCTACCCGTGTCAAGCCATTATGGGGTGCTGACCTACCCGTGTCAAGCCATTTTGGGGTGCTGACCTACCCTTGGTCCTAACAACCGAACTCTGGGGACTATTTCACCCCCTACTACTACTACCACATATATCATAACATAAACATACTGTCAGGCATATATGGGGTGCCCGACCTACCCTTCGTTCCTAATAACCTAACTAAGGGACTAGTCCCCTCCTACTACCACTATCACATATAACATATCATAAACATATTGCTAGGCATGCATAGGTTCTGAAGACCCCTTCGGTATCTTTCAATCGGTATCCGGGGACTATTTCACCCCTACTACAACTAACATGTATCACAAAGCATCCTAGCACACAAACATAACTAAGAATGGCATACCAGATAATTATCACAAAAAGAATCATCCAACAAACAACTCCTACTAGTGGGCCGGCATTGTGGTCGTAGACCCACTACTATTGGAATGTAACTCACCTCACACATATGTAGTCCCGTAGATACAATCCCAGTTGCTTGATGACAGCTTCCCGAACTGTCAATATCAAAACATCACCCAATTAATAATTGGGTTCCACTACATAACCATAAGTACATACTTGGGGTCATTACTACATTACCCCATGCTTGGCTTTATTCAAGCCCAAGGCCCAATCCATAGGCCCAAAAGTCAATCTAGGAATCAAAGCCAACATATGGCCCAATTTTCCAAATTGGGCCCAAAACTTTACATGGTCTTACTCAAAGGCCCAACCATTTAGTACAGTCCATACACTTGGCATTGCAATGGCCCAATGTCTCATAATCATCTAGGCCCAAACTATGGCCCATTTATGGCCAATTTTCCAAATTGGGCCCAACCCCTCATATGGGCCTTACCCTAAAGCCCATCTAATTATTCTAGTCCATTGATTCTCCTTGGATGGCCCATTATTGGCCCAAACACCAAAACCCAATAGAAAGGCCCAACACAAAGCCCAAGTGAAACTAGGGTTTCACATAAAATGACAATTAGGGTTAGGTGTTTCTCACTTAACCCATTAAGGACTTAATCCATTAAGTCCAATACTGTACTAGGTATATCATATGGTGAAGTCGGGCTTATTACACAATTCCATTCAAATGGCCCAAATGTGGGTCCCGATAGGTCCAAGCCCATAAATCCAATATTAGGGTTTTCTAAACCCTATTTAGGGTTTCCAACCCAATAGGCCCAATACCAAGTCCTTAGATCAATTAGGGTCCATTAGGCCCATTAGGGTGTCACTAGGCACATTAGTCACATGTTTGGGCTTTTAAGTCCATTAAGCTTCATTGGGCCCACTAGGGTTTCACTAGGCCCATTCAGTCCAAACATCCCAAACGAGTCATAATACAAACGATGCACACCGCCACCCGACACGGCGGCTGGTAGCGGCAGGAGGCGGCAGCCATCACCTCACGGTGGTGGTGGTTTTGAGTTTCTTTCATTATTCTTTTACTAATACATTTTACAACTCGAATCTCAATAACACACACACACACACACTAACATAAGCACACACACACAGCCACCCTAGTGGTGGCCAGTGGTGGCACAAGGTGACAAAAAAGCTATAACTGGCGGTATCCACCATGGTTGGTTGCCATAGTGGTGCACTTGCTTTCCGGCAATACAGACCTCCGAAGCACACACATCACACACCAAAAGTGGAAATACAGCCACATACACACACTCTGGTTGTAAAAAGAACCCAGCCACCCTCTTGGTGGCGTATGGTGGCCGGCAACGACGGCAGTACCTACAATCATCAATGAAAGCGACGGACGGAGCTCGAAGGCGTCACAGAAGCGACTAATGGCGGCAGTGGGACTGTGAAGACGCAATAGGAACGAGGGAGGTGGAGGAGGCACCTTCACGATTCGGTTATGCCTCCGACAACCACGCCGCGAAGGCGCTCATCATCAAGGCAGCAGGCGGCGGCCTTGTCGTCGTCGAAGGGCAGCAGCAGCAGCAGCGCACACCATGGTGGTGGTTATGGCTTCCATTGGCGTTTGGGCGACTCCGATTTACGAAGTAGTGGGTGGTGGATGCAACGTCTCGTGGCAGCGACTGAAGAAGAAGAAGGAGAAGAAGAGCGGTGGAGACTCGGTGTTCGCATGGCGGCCATTCGCTGATCGAAAAATGGGGTGGTTTCGGCACCGGTGAGGGGGCATAACGATGGAGAGAAGTGGCGGTTGTAGATCCCCTCTAGGGTTAGGGTTATGGGACCTTAAATACCCAACTCATATAAAAGTTTGCCATAATGGCAACAGCAGTCCATCCCTTCCCTTTTCTTTCAAATATAATAAAATATTTACCCTTTTAACCCCATCCATGTAACTCATTTACAAAATAAGTCCCATATTTTACTAAGTGGCCCCTCCCTCTACAATTATTTTCAAATGAGGTCCTTAATTAACTCTTTAGCCCTTGTTTTCATAATTCCTTTCATATCGAGTCCTAATTGTTATCAAGCAGCCCCTGTCTTCAATATTACTTACAATTAAGTCCGGATTTTACACTTTAATCCCCGCCTTCTAAAATTATGACAGTTAACTCCTCGAGACCCACACCTTGCTATAAAATTATAAATTTTAAGGCTACTTCATTCATTAATTTGTTTATTTATTTATTAAATAAACAGGGTGTTACAACTCTCCCCCACTTAAATTAGATTTCGTCCTCGAAATCATTCCTTACCATTTCTTATACGCCAAGCCACTCAAGTAACATGGCCACAATCCTATGCACGCCCTAGCCTTCCCAGGGTAACCGTGACCAATCTTCGCAAAGCCCTAAAATTCGCGGGTGAACGAATTCCTCGTAACAAGATCACTTCTACTCCGTCGGAAATCTGCTGTCTCGAGATGGTCGGCATCCTTGACAGACCACTCATGTTGAATCATTATCGTTGGACCCAGTCCACTTTATCCTTCAACCGGCTACTCAACTTCCAATAACTCGAGGTTCTCTCTATAAAACAGGGTCACAGACCTAATTATCCTTGCAGACCACTAATACTTGGCCAAGGCTCAGATACTCCTGTTGTGAGTGACTTGTCACTCCCTAAATCATCTACCTATTCCGTCCATACTCACAACCTGAAACAAAATGCTAACACTGCCCAATGCTGAAACTGCTTGAACACTGAACTGCCTGAAGCAGTATGCTACTACATAGATGCTTCCCAAAATCTATCGAGACCTTCCTTGTCTCAATTCATCCGTCATTCATCTGAATTTACCGGGTTCCAACCCAGTCGCTGAGCTAAAAGGGCTCCCACATAGTTATCTCACACGACTTCTAAACAAAATCCTTCTCTACAACTAGTTGCCACTAGTTATCATGTCACTGAGGCTCTAATAACCTTCTGATTTAAATGATCGGGTCCATGCATCAAATCCTGACGTCACCAAATACGAGGCTAAAAGTGATTGCTACCTGACCAATGCTAGCCTTATATCACAAGCAATCTTATACAGTCCATTGCTTCCCTAATCAAATAACTATAGTGACACTCCTACAGTCTTATCACTGGCTCAATCAGATCTAATCCATCTGGGAAATTCCGAAATCCATATCGTGGATCACCATATCCTTACTGCTGCACCCGAACTGGTGGGTGCCACTGTTCCTTCCGCATCCTAACAACGCGCTCATACGATCTACCAACCTAGTGAATGCTACGACTACACCCGCGGACTTACAACACCCTAAAACTATCTGTCGACCTCATGAATGTTATGGCTACCCCCGCAGACTTACTACACTCAAGCACTATCTGCCCATCTGGTAAATGCTACGGCTACCCCCGCTGACTTACAACACTCTAACACTATCTAGCTGCTAGTGAATGCTACGGCTACACCCACAGACTTACAACACTCTAACAATATATGGCTGCTAGTGAATGGTACGGCTACACCCGTAGACTTACAACACTTTCCACACTCGGTCGTACACGCACTCGACCTAACACATAACTGAACATGAATCCTAACTGGAGCTTTACCCTGGTTCCCGAAACCTGTTGTCTGAGAGTCTCGAAGGTTGTCTTCTGCTCAAGCCCCCAACAAAAGGTCACCGATTTCTTGGTCAGTTGGGTCATAGGAACCGCAATCTCGGAGAAGTCCCGTATAAACCTCCGGTAATAACCCGCTGGACCCAGAAAACTCCGAATCTCAGTTGGAGACCTCAGAATCTCCTACTGCATCACGGCCTCTATCTTGGCCAGATCGACCAGAATACCCTTCTGGTTGACAAGGTGCCCAAGAGATTACACCTCGCGCAACCAGAACTCACATTTGGAGAGCTTTACAAAAAGTCTCTCCCCCACTTAGATTCGACTAAGTCTTCATGGCACGCAAGAATTGAAGGATTCCCAATCCTTCTCGCTTTTTAATATCCCACTGATAACAACCTGTGCTTACTAATGCTAGCGATCAATCACCGGTTACACCCTAAGATCGCCCATCCTCTGAAATCGTAAAGGGTACTCTTGAAATCTGGTCCAGTCTGACACCTTGATCCGTCTCCCATGCTTAAAACTAGAGGCTTCAATCTCCACTCTGGCTGACGAGTCCTCGTTCCCACTTCTAATCTCGTAGCACCATTGCATTCTAACCATACACAGCCCATGCGAAAATACAATTTTCTTATACATCTGATGACCAACCACTTATGCATCTAACAATCGCGACTGACACTACCATCTTCATATCACCAGCTCTATCCTAACAACGGTAGTACCTTGAACTTCAAAGTTCATCCATAGGCCATTGTCGACCACACCTGAAACATGATAGAACCACTGAACGCTGACTTCACTGAAGAACTATCGCTCTAACCATGTCCGAGTATTCTCCAAATAATGCTCCTGCACGGATCCCGACAAGGATCCGGAATGATAACGGTTCATGCGGAACCCACTCCGCAAGATGCGTCCCCCTGTGGGTTCATCAAGGACTTTTCGACATGCAGGATGACATATATGATCCTTGATAACGCAAACACTAGCAGAAAACCGACCCGAGATCTGACTTATCCAAACTCACTCACAATCTCAAAGCGATACGTATCCCCAACATCCATCGAGTAGCAATAGAAGGTGAAATACCCGCAACGTCTGGAGGAACACTTATCACTTCGGCTGACATGATCAACCCCGCTACAATTCTAGCAGCCTAAACCCTTGGAATATCAAACTCCCTTGCGCACTTTCTCGTACGTGCTACACTGACTCCGGCCCTGCTGGCCTTTCACCCGATGATCAAAAGTCATGGGTCTCTTCCCGAAGCTTCTTATATTCTCCAAGACTCTCACTGATTCGAGTATGGATCCTATGCTTTTAGTAGTATGGGCCCAATACTACTTTCCACACCTATCCATACTTTCCTCACAATCCTCCCGAATCCTCCAAGTCACTTCCTCAAACTGGTACACCTAAGTCTCATTGAGCCTCACTACTAACCCACTGAAACATATCCTAGGCTTTCCTAGGTTCCCGTACCCACCCAATCCTCAGCTGCTGAAAGATTCCCAGAAATGTCAACTAGCTACCTCATGAATATAGCCACATGCAACAAAGATCAGATAATCCTTCGAGTAAGAGACCCACCCCTAGAATGGTTGGACTCAGACAAGAGCTCTGCAATAGGGTCAAGTCCATCACTCTGAGATTATTCGGCCTGTGTCCCATGTGACTTAGCATATTCACTTAGTAGCTAACTCACATCACAAAGAGTCCCACAAAGCATAAAGTAAATAGCATTCAGACAATGGAAAATCTTGTTGGATAAGGTGTCTAAGTCTATAACTGTATTTGGGATGTACTTGACCCGACCCGGCATAGTCCATTTGGGTTGCACTTCACCATAACAATTTGGATAGTCTTTTGAGAATAGTATGGTTATGAATTGTTAATATATTATAAGTTATAATATATTAATATGAAATCATATTATTTAATTAGTATTGATCTAGAATTAATTTGGTATTAATTTGGTGATCAAAAGTAACTAATTAAATATGGACTCTTATGTATTTATATAGTGTGGACTAATGCTTATTTGGAATGGGCTAGGCTTGTATGGAAGTCCATGGATGGTCCATGGAGCTTTTAACCCATGGATCCTTGGAAAGGAAGATTCATGGGTATTAGGGTTTACATGGATGTAACCCTAATCCTCCACACTATATAAAGGAGTCTTTGGCACTTGATTTGGCACTAGTTGTGTGTGAACAAGAGTGGTGGTCGATTTCTAGAGTGCACATACTCTCTCAAAAGCTTTCCAAAGTTTGTGGTGATTTGTGACTTCCATTTGAGGCATCCAAACTATTGGTGCTAGGCTCTCAAACTCCAAGGAATCAACCACTACTAAAAGGTATGTCATTCTTCTAGTATTTTATGATTCTAGTTCTCCATGATATGCTAGTTAGGATGTAAACCTTGGAAATTCTTATTTGAATGTATTTTAGAGAAAACATAGATCCAAGGTTTCTAGGGTTGCATGTACACCATAGGAGTGTTAGAATGCTCAAAGTCCATCAGTGGTATCAGAGCCTAGGGACTCGACAATTCCATGCCTGTATTCATCCAACTCGTCGAGTTGGTTCATGCACTCGACGAGTTGGACCCCCAGACAGCATATCTTCGAGTTTTTGCTGGAATTGGTCTAAAATCATTACCTTAAACTGTTTTGGACTTATAAAACCTGTTTTTGATGTGGTAATGATTATGGTGAACCAATTTCATAGTTATAATAAAAGTTTCAAGTTTTATATATGTTTATATGATTCTTGAAAGTTGTTCATTATGAATGTTCATGAACTTATGAGTTTTGGTAGATAATAGGAATTATGTGCAAATTGTTTGTTAGTATAATTCTTGATCTTTATGACATTGAATGGACTCCATAACTTGTCCTCAAGTTATGGAATTCCAAAAGTTTTTCTTTAAAAGAGTCATAGGTTACACATTTGAAGAGTTGTTTCTCATAAATGGTTTTATGGACTCCATAACTTGTCCTCAAGTTATGGATGTCCAAGAGTCTCTTCATTAAAAGGTTTTTAAAACCTTAATTAAACTCATAAGTTATGAAATGAAAAGTCTTGAATAGTTTCAAAACTTGCCCTCAAGTTTTGGAATTTGTAAAGTCTCACACATTAATACTTTAATTCCAAATTGAACCTTAGAATTTTAAAAGTTTAAAATTAAACCCTTATACTTCTATAATATTACAAGTTTAATTATTATATATATGTATACGAATAAGTCATTCTTACCGTTAGTAGACCTTCTTCACGAAGTCGGTCTATAAGGGGGGTATAAGGTTACTGCCTATAAAATGGCAATTTAATGGGTGTCCACTCTCACCCACTGCTTCCTTGACTGGGGGAGGGTCATTAGCCGAACGGGTAGGATAAGATCTTAATCCTCATTAAAAGTATAATGAAATTATAAAGTAACTAAACCTTTATAAATTCACAATTTAGTTACTTTAGGAAAATGTGAAATAGGTGCAAACCCATGAAATTACACTTTGTACCTTACCAAGTCGTTAGTGGAGGGTGTGTGGTTAACCATCACAGTAATAAGGACTAGTAAGAGTGGCAAAGGGTGACTTAAGTTTTATCATAGATCGGTGGAGCGCGTGTGGTTAACCGGCACATCGATTGGGTGATAAAATTAAGGGTACCAAGTCAATTTGCATGGTTATTCACACCTTTTTTGTGATCCTCGGCGTCCCAGTCACAAACTTGAGAGGGCACAATCGAGATTTAAACATACCATTGAAAAGTTCAATGAATCTCAAAAGATCTAGGAGTTTCAAATCCAAGTAAAACCTAATAATATTATTTCATTTTTCATGGTGGAAATTGTTGATTCGTCATTCGCCTACCTTCAAATATTTTATAGCTTGGATTACGACATCTTTGACAACCCGAAATTTCTATTATGTACAACCATTCACTTCATTAGAAGTCAGAACTGTTTCTGCTAACTTTTAAGCTTTTTGGAGTCAGTTTGAGTGTTTTAAAGATTAGTACTTCAAGAGATAACTGGAGAGAGGATACTTTAGGGTAAAAGTGGGCAACATTTAAGTTCCAAAACTCTAAGAGTTTGGAGTTTACGGCCCAAATGGTATTGGGGCCGTAAACCCTAAGGACTATATAAGTGACACTTAATTAATTTTTAGTTTTTTTCACACTTTCAAGTCTAGAACCATTTCTCTCTAAAGTATCATCCAAAGTTTCTTCAAAATCTTCAAGAAAGTAAGTGATTTCTCCCTTGTTTAGATGATCTCTTCCTTAAACTAGTGATCTTACATGATTTCATCCATGAAATCATTCCATGTGTGTAGATCTTCAAGTGTTCTTCATTTCACCAAGAACACCAAGAACACACACTAGTGTTCTTGGACTTTAAACACCCTTACAAGCTTCTATATTTTGAGTACTCTTACCCTAGTGTGTTATAAGGCTTGTTTCACATCTAAATCAACTAGAAAACACAAAGAAACACAAGATCAAAGGTGTTTACGGTCAAGACATGTTCTTGAACCGTAAACCCTAAAGAAAAGGGCCATTGTGAGCCCTAGTCCCTTACCAAGACTTGGATACTAGTCTAGATCACATCCTTGAAGTGTTTAGGACCTTAAACATCAAAAAGATCAAGAACCATTAGAGTTTACAGCCGTAAAGTCATGGAGAAATGGTCCATGGGTCGTAAACTCTATAAGGTGGTGCAATGGTGCCACAATGACTTCCTAAGGCTTGGACTTAACTACAAGATGCTTAAACTTGACTTAGAAGACCTTAAAACACCAAATGGTAGAAGTTTCCATGGGTTTACGGCCGTAAACCCATTCGGACCGTAAACCCAAAATCGTAAACTCCAAAAGAGTTTACCCTTGACCATAAACTCAAAAGCAAGGCCCTACAACCCTTAGATGCAATCCTTGGTACTTATAGCACTTGAATCAAAGTGTTTTCATGTCCTAGGGTGTCTTAACTTGGTTAATTAGTTGTTAAATGACTAATTGGATACATATATGTGTTATTATATGTTAACTAGGATCCTTGTGTGTGCTTAAGTCTTCACTTGACACTTAGCATCCTATACCATCCGTTCATCCAAACCACTCACTACAGGTGATTTCATACCCCTTAATCAACCTTTTAATTGATTTTAAATGCTTTTATAGGGGGGGAATACAAGTTGAACTATTATAGTTATTATATCAATCACATGTGATTAATGACTAACAAACAAATGGATTTCTTACTTTTCAAACTGTTTTATCAAACAAACTACTTCAAACTGGTTTATAAACTCTTTTATATATCAAATACTTTTATTAAAATCTTTTAAACTTATATTCTGTTAAATGTATATCTTTATAGATATAGTTATATAAGTAGGATTGAAAGGACTTAGGACTGATAGCTCACCTTACCTCCTGTTCCTCGTTTGGTTGTGGACTTAGGGTATCGGTTGTTTGTCTGAAGGTCGTTTGAATCCTAGTTATATATTATGTATATGTATATAGATATAAAAGTTCCTTCTTTCAATTCAATACCTTTGGGTAGCAAAGGTATACAAACATGTTCATACATACAAACAACATTACTAGTAAAGTATAATAGGTATAGTTTAGGAAGTTACTAATACTATTACTAGAACAATGAAATATACATTACAATGCAGCTAGTACATACTATACATTACAAGACAGCTAGTACATACTATACATTACAATACAGCTAGTACATACTATACATTACAAGACAGCTAGTACATACTATACATTACAATACAGCTAGTACGTACTATACATTACAAGACAGCTAGTACATACTATACATTACAATACAGCTAGTACATACTATACATTTTACAAGAAAACATACATGCTAGACAGAGAGAGAACATACATACATGCTAGACAGAGAGAGAACACACAATACAGCTAGTACATACAATACATATACAAGAACACTACTACAGTTATGTGAGCCACGTAACGGGGCATGGCATCACCTGTCATGGCTCGTTTTGTATCCAGAATCTCCTTAAGTGGAGAGCGTTGAGTTTGTGTATAGATCTATACTGGATTGACTATCCTACACCTTGTTGCTCGCTATAGTGGGACTTGCAAGTCTACGGGTGCCAAACGTCATTTCTTCTGACGTCTTACATCGTCGTGTTTCTAGTTGGTAGTATGGTACAGGCCGATCACATGGTACTTTAAATAACAATTGGTTTAAGGTAGTTAGTACAGCAGTAGTTACTTAATACAACACTACAGTACTATTTTATTTCCCCATTGCATTCACTTTGTGATCTTCACACAATGAACAGTAATGTAAAAACTATATTTTTGGTTAATGATAGTCAGATTTGGGAAAATACATACTCTTACAAGAGACATACATACAAACATTAGATGCCTTGGTAGAAGGCTACTTTTAGTAGAAAACATAGGGTTTTCTAGGTGAGTTCAAACATTTTACAAACATTAGATGCCTTGGTAGAAGGCTACTTTTAGTAGAAAACATAGGGTTTTCTTGGTGAGTTCAAACATTTTACAAACTTATACATCACATACTTACAAACACTTTCACACAAACTCAGACACTAAAATACTTATGATCTCACCAGCTTTAAAGCTGATAAACTCTTTCAAAATAACTTGTATTCTCAGGTCACCAGTAGACAGGTACCAGTGCCAGTTTTTGATAAGATGGAGCTCGTTCAAGACTCATCTTTTATTTTGATTTATATTTTTGGTGTCCATTTACTTGACAGAACACACTTGTATTAAATTATATGCAATGGATGATGTTGTTGCTTGTTTACTACTATTCATTATTGTGATACTGTACATGACGTCCTCCACCCCCGAACGTTTCCGCCGTTCCGGTTTTGGGGTATGACAACATCCCTCTTCCAAGTTATAAAATATAGTGTTGGTTCCTAGCCTTAATATTTCATATTGGGTGTTCTATTAAGGATTTAAATCAACTAACTTGAATTTCTCCCATTGTAGATGTCTGGTTCAGACAACTATGATCTTCCCAAATCTCTTGAAACCAGCTTTCCTCTTGAAGATGATGTCCCACAACATCATGCTTCACTTCCTCCACCTCCTCCAATTATTCTCCCTGACCCACAAGCTCGAAGACTTGAAAAGTTCAAACTCACTCAAGTCCTATTGGATAGCAAACACAAGGATGGAAAGCAGTGTGTGCACATGTCTTAGAGATGAAGGCACACATTGATAGGCTAAGGATGATGGGTGTCAGTTTTCCAAGGAAGTTGGCTATTGACTGGGTTCTTCAGTCACTTCCTGAGTCATATAGTGAGTTTGTTAAAGATTACTATGTGACAGATCTCGACATGACCCTAATAGATCTTACCTATTTAATAATTGCTACTGAATCAACAATTATTTGGTGCAATGGTCAAGCAACTTTGATTGGAAGGTCTGCTTCCCAATCTCACATGGACATCCCAGAAATGATTCCTTTTCCTAAAGGGAAGGAATTGGCCATGGTCAAAAGTGATGATCATAAGAGAGAGGCCATTTCTGAGACTGCTCTATGTGCTGGCTCAGATGGGTCTGTGTGTTTCTATTGGCAAGGAAATGGACATTGGAATCGAAGCTACCCTAAGTACCTGAGATCATTAGTCAGAATATATGGTTCTGCTTCAGGTAAGTCCACTACCTAACTCTATTAAGTTCCTAATTGTTGATTCTTAATACATGATGCGACTAGATTGCATTTTGATGTTTGGCAGGATCAAGCAAAGGGAAGGAAGCTTGAAAGAAGAGTATGCTGAATCTGATCGCGAAGATGGACTTCAATCACATGGTTCGAAGATCGGATTCTTGAGCTACTTCTTAGGAGCTATGATAGATTGCTAGGAAATATGTAATAGTATAAGTTTTCATTTAAGGTTGCATTATAAGGAAAAGTTTTTTTGCATTTTATAAATAAAATTTTTTTTTACCTTATTTTATATCTCCTTGCAATGGCATATATGGAAAATTGATGTTTGGATGTTTCTAGCAATATTGGAAATATGAATTTGATTTTCTCATTTGTGGTAGTGTCTGAATTTACCAAATAAGGAAGGATTCTCATCACCCAAGTTTCAATTGGACATAAACTTGGAATCACACCAGCTGTATTGTATGATGAATAAGAATCTTGATCTTCGGAAAGTTATAAATAATTTCTTGATCACATGTATGTGTGAGTCAAGTGAAGGACTAAGGGATCGGGTGCTCTGAGTGTGTGCTGGTCAAGGTCCACCACAAAGCTCGATTCGTCATGACTTACTAAAGCTTAGTAAATATGGTTATACTTACAAGTTTAAGTATAATTCTGTAACATTGAAAAAGTTTCAATGTATGGCAAAACGAATAGGAAAGAATCAAATTAGGCAGAAGGATAAAAGTTTCTCAAATCTGAAAAGATAGGAGAGTACTTTAGTATCATGTTTTATGATCATCTTAATGGTTATGAAACCATATCACAAATTCATACACTAAGGACATCTTAGTGCATTCTTATGGCTAAGAAGAGGAGTCATGAATTATTGGAATGGTTAAAATCAAAAGGATGAATCATACTTCGTTCCAAAACAATTCTTAGAGTCATATTCTAAGATTGTAACCTTGAGTGACGTAAAAGAAGGTTTGAAACACTTATCAAATGTAGAGTAAAATGTTTTCTACTCTTGTACATTTGAAATTTGTAAGTTGTGATGTCTTGGATAAGACAAAGACCAACTAAGACCATTGTGTAAAGTGTTTATCTTGATAAGAATCCGCACTAACTTGAATATTTGTTTCGTCAAGGAATGGTCCTTGAAAAGGGAAACTTATATGTCAAGAGGACAGTGGGAGCCTTAAAGATCTTGAGAGGGTTTCAAGAACTAATCAAGAGTAAAACCTATATTTTATCACTAGCACACGACTTGAGGTTTATAACCTATCGTGTTGACATATTCCTATTTTTATGCCCATTCCAGTAAAAGTTGGTTTTGCATATGAGTTCTGAGAGTTCACTATTGGTTGCATAACAACTTGGAAGAAACGGTAGGCCCTTGTGCTGCCACATGGCAAGAAGCTAAGGATGCACAAGTTTGGTACATATGAGTTTGGTTTCGTCACTAACCTTGTCTTATGGTTTCGACAAATTCACATGGATAGGAACACATATACCATAAAATCTAAGTGTCATAAGGTTTCTCTGCGATTCATGAAAATGATGGTGAGAAAACGCTTTCACTAAGTAGATTTTAAGTAGATAGCAATTGTGATATTTGCATTCTCAAAGTCATTAGTGGAGCGTGTGGGGTTAACCGGCACACTAACATGGACTTGTGAGAAATGGAAAAGGTCTAAACAATTGAGACTACGATCACGGCATCCCTTTTCATAGTTGTAAAAATTGTTTAGACATGCATGTGAGCTATCTAAGAAAAGGTGTATGATTTTGATAAAGTATTATCAAAGCATCTCGTATCAAAAATCTAAACTTTGGGAAGAAAGTCAATAAAGTATTGATTTCTAGAAGCCCAGCTGATTCCTGGATACATGTCAGAGCTAGTGGGAGCATAAGTGTTATGCTAGTAATTATTATGCTAGTGGGAGCATGATTATTATGTTAAGTGTTAATTATAGAAAACAAGAGCTTCAATTGGGAAAAGTTGTTTTGCTATAATTAAGGGAGAGGAAATTATACTTCATTTACTTCATTTCAAATATAAAAAGCTTAGATTGATATTTTAATCACCTTAGTCAAGTATATATATGAATGTTATGTTGGAATGGTTCAACATAAGGAAATTCCATATATGGGAACATTATTTGCGTTCTAAAATTCGATTATGATTACGGCATCCCATTTCATAATCTGAATTTTGAGAACATGGCAAATAGAAATAGAAATAATATAGCAAAAGACTGGTCTAGTATCATGTCTTTATGTGAGACAGCATGAATTGTGTCCCATATGCTTCGGATATAGGATCGATTGCATGTGCTATAATATTCGTCCTTTCTAAATTTTCCAAATGCCCAGAGCATTAAGAGGGGAAAAGTCTAGAATTAGATATGACTGAAATGATTAAGCAATTGTCGAGGACAATCTAAGGTTTACCAAAGATTGGTTGCTCATGGATAGTTGGAAGTATGGTGTAAATTTTTGGAAAGGACCGTATTGACATATTCTGAAAAGAGGCAACTCTTGTTCAGAAGTGATAGTCAATATAGGAATGTTTCCATGGGTGGGAGTTATCCATTAAATCTGTGTAAGATTAGAAAAACTTAATGCAAGAGGGATGTTCAAAGCAATGTACTTTGAATTAGAGACTTAGCTTCCATGGAATTGATCTCCATTGGAATACTCTATGATGTCCGTTGACAAATCTTTGTGACTTTGTGCATAATCATTACAAGAGGATCAATGCATATGAGTTTAGAATCTAATACATTTTCCGTAAAAGGTAGGAATTTGGAATTCTTACATTTAAAAGTAAGGATTTGAGATTGTGAAATGAGAATCATTGGAATTATGTTCAATTGATCTATTCCACAAAGTAAGGATCATAGACAAACATAGTGTTCATACTTGGTGTATGGCAAAACTGTAGTTTGAATAAACATAGTGTGCATGCTCAGGGCATCGCATGTAACGACAAAAAATTTTCAACCATATTTTTCATTCTAATTTCATAAAACACATGTCATTTTATTTAAACACCAAATATCTTTCAACAAGTTTTCAAAACATTATATCAAATCCAGGATCCACGATGTAACTCCGTCTCAACTGTGTGCGTGTGTAAAATCATGTCGGTGCCTTCCCGCGATCCTCTGAAGTACCTGAAACACATATCACATAACACGGTAAGCACGCATGCTTAGTGAGTTCCCCAAAATACCACGTACATAACATTAGCCACTTGAGGCTACAGATCTATGAGACCTTCCGGTCAATGTGTCTCAGTGGAGACTTCCGGTCCCACAACCCTGGTAGACCTTCCGGTCCTATCCATGATGACCTTCCGGTCCTACTCTGTTGACTTTCCGGTCCACTCTGTTGACCTTCCGGTCCAAATGTTGTTGACCTTTCGGTCCAATCCATGCAAAGTCATGACATAACATATCACATAAAAACATATATCACATAACCCTTATAAGCACATAAGACCTTCCGGTCACACATAGTTACCCCTCTAGGTAAGGTATAGTGAAAAGACTCACCTCGTAAGATGGCTAGTAAAATCCCGTGCCTGAAATCCTCGATCTAGCCTCCGTCTATCACAAGGGTAATATTTCTAGTTAATACACTCATTACAATCTTATTCCTAGAGAATGGGTAGAAGACCATTCTACCCCTCCCTGACCTTACTTACTCATCTTGACAAGACCTTAAGGTCAACAGAAGTCAACTCCAGTCAACAGTCCAAATTTTGACCAAACTCGCCGAGTGCACTCGTGTGACTCGTCGAGTCCACATGTAACCCCTGAATTCTTTCACGGTTCTCACACAACTCGTCGAGTTAGCCCCCTAACTCGACAGGATATCACTGGGTCACGAGTACTGGGTCAAAACCGCTCTGACTCGTCGAGTCGTCTATAGACTCGGCGAGTTGGCTCAAACAGGTTTCTCATTTGATCGACTGAGGTCAGATCTGTAACTCTAACTCATAGATCTAACCTCCTACAATCCAAAAGTCACGTAAAGGTTCAATCTTGGTGTCCATGCATGGGGTATATTGCTTTATATACCATAAAAACTCCATTAATGCTTCCTAGCTTCAAAGCTCTATGGTTGCACAACTATGGCTTCACACTTTCGGACTCTCTGGACCTTCCAAGGTCCAGATCTATAATACCAGCTTACAAGAGGGGTTTGATGCACTCAAAACCCCATCAAGAAGGTACTTTAAGCCCTAATCCTCAAGAGATGAGATATACACAATAGAGAAGAAAGGTTTCGAATTGATACCTCCAACTGAAGCTCCTTGCCCAAATAACACAGATCTACAATCTTCTCTGGCCCCCCTTTAGCTTAAACCCTTCTTCTTTCTTGAAAAAATCACACCAACTTGCTCAAGATAGCTTCCTCTCTTTCTCTACATGCTCAAGTCTCTTTAGGGTTGCTCTCTAGAAGGTGTGGTCGCAATAGGAGGCCATAAGTGCCTTTAAATAGATCCCAAACCCGGGGGTTTAGGGTTTCTCATTCCAGCGCCTACTCGGCGAGTCTACCCTTGGACTCGTCGAGTAGATCATTAAACTCACGTGTCCAGCCCGCTTCTACTCGGCGATTCTTGGCGCCAAATCGTCGAGTAGATCAATGATCCTTAAAAATAATAATAATAATAATTAAAGATAATATACCTGGGAATCCGGATGGTAAAATTCTCCCCCACAAGAATCAGACTTCGCCCTCGAAGTCTTACTCTGCAAACAACTCTAGATGCTGCTCCTGCATCTCCGACTCCGACTCCCAAGTCAGTTCGGACCCTCTCCGATGTTGCCACTGGACCTGAACCAGAGGCACTTCCTTGTTCCTCAGAACCTTAATCTTCCGATCCAGGATCGCGACCAGCCTCTCGATGTAATTCAGGCTCGCATCCACCTAAATATCCTCTAGTGGTACCATTGTCGTCGCATCGGCTACACACTTTCTCAACTGGGATATGTGGAAGGTGTTACGGATCTGACTTAACTCCTCAGGTAGCTCCAAACGGTATGCTACCTTACCCACTCTAGCGGTCCCCCTGAAGGGACCGATGTATCGGGGTCCCAACTTACCCCGCTTTGGGAAACGGATCACCCCTTTCCAAGGGGACACCTTCAGAAGCACAAAGTCTCCGACCTGGAACTCGAGCTCAGATCGTCACCTATCCGCATAACTCTTCTGGCGACTCTGGGCTGTCAGTAACCTCTGTCTGACCTGCTGAATCTGTTCGGTCATCTTAAGCACTATCTCAGTGCTACCCATCACTCTCTGCCCCACCTCTCCCCAACAAATAGGAGTCTGACACTTCCTCCCGTATAAAAGCTCAAAGGGAGGCATACCAATACTCGAATGGTGGATGTTGTTGTAAGAAAACTCAGCCAAGGGCAGATATGTGTCCCAACTCCCACCGAAGTCCATAACACATGCTCGAAGCATGTCCTCGAGCATTTGGATCGTCCGCTCGCTCTGCCCATCTGTCTGAGGGTGGTAGGTTGTACTAAAATGTAAGCGTGTGCCCAACTCCTCGTGAATTTGTTCAAGAACCTGGAAGTAAAGCGCATGTATCGATCCAACACTATCGAAATCGGCACCCCATGCTGTGCTACCACCTTTCTCACATAGATCCCAGCCAGCCTCTCTGTAGAAGAGCTCTCACTGATAGCAAGGAAGTGAGTGCTCTTCGTCAACCGATCCACAATCACCCGAATCGCGTCGACACCCTACGCGGTCCTCGGCAACTTGGTGATAAAATCCATGGAAATTTGTTCCTATTTCCACTGGGGAACCTCTAATGGCTGTAACTTGCCATGTGGACGTCGGTGCTCGTCCTTAACCCGGCGACAGGTCAAGCACCTCTCGACCA
Organism: Lactuca virosa; assembly: GCF_052849685.1. Lineage (NCBI taxonomy): Eukaryota > Viridiplantae > Streptophyta > Magnoliopsida > Asterales > Asteraceae > Lactuca > Lactuca virosa. The sequence continues at coordinate 183,089,915 of NC_136426.1, forward strand.
CCCAAGCAACATCCCTCTTCATACAGGGCCACCAATAGTCTCTCTTCAGGTCCAAATACATCTTAGTGGCCCCGGGATGGATCGAGAATCTCGACCTATGCGCCTCCTCGATCAGTGTGCTACGAGCTCCGCCCATATAAGGCACCCAAATCCGTCCTCGAAAGGTCATAAGCCCTCGTCTATCCATCATAAACTCGGATACCTGTCCAATCACCCGCTCCTTCTTGCGGTTCTCCGGTCTCACGGCCTCCGCCTGGGCCTCTCAAATGGTATCCAACACTGGAGTCATCACTGTCATCCTCATGTACACATCCTGAATCGGGGCACTCTCTGCCCTGCGGCTCAGGGAATCGGCTACCACGTTAGCCTTGCCCGGGTGATACAGGATCTCACAGTCGTAATCTTTTACCACATCCAACCATCTCCTCTGACGCATGTTCAGGTTGGGCTGATCCATCAGGTACTTTAAACTCTTGTGATCAGTATATATGGTACACCGAACCCCGTACAAATAATGGCGCCAGATCTTAAGGGCGAACACCATCGCCCCCAGCTCTAGGTCGTGGGTGGGATACCTCCCCTCATGAGGCTTTAACTACCTCGATGTGTATGCTATCACGTGCCCTCTCTGCATAAGCACCGCACCCAACCCATATATAGACACATCACAGTAAACCACAAAGTCCTCCATCCCTTCAAGAAGGCTAACATCGGGGCTTCGCACAATATTTGGCGGAGAGTCTCGAACGAGGTCTGCTGCTCGGGACCCCAAGTAAAAGTAACGCCCTTCCGGGTCAATCTGGTGAGAGGAACAACAATCTTGGAGAAATCTATGATAAATCTCCGATAGTAGCCGGCCAATCCTAGGAAACTCCTGATCTCGGTGGGGGATCTTGGCACCTCCCAACTCATAACAGCCTCAATCTTGGTCGGATCTACTAATATCCCATTATGATTAACGAGGTGTCCCAAGAACCGGACCTCTCGTAACCATAAATCACACTTGGAGAATTTGGCGTAAAGCCTCTCCGATCTCAATACTCCAAGGATCTCTCTCAAATGTTCCTCATGCTGCTCTCTGGATCTCGAATACACCAAAATATCATCGATGAACATGATCACCGATCGATCCAACATAGGCCTGCATACCCGGTTCATGAGATCCATGAATGCTATTGGTGCATTGGTGAGCCCAAAAGGCATCACCACGAACTCGTAATGCCCATAACGAGTCCTAAATGTTGTCTTCTGAATATATTCCTCACGGACCCTCATCTGATGATACCCAGACCTCAAGTCAATCTTGTAAAACCAAGACGCACCCTGCAACTGATCGAAGAGATCATCGATCCTCGGTAATGGATAACGGTTCTTGACCGTCAGCTTGTTCAACTCCCGGTAATCAATGCACATCCGGTGTGATCCATCCTTTTTCTTGACAAAAAGGATCGGTGCTCCCCACGGCGAGCTACTCTGTCGGATGAATCCTTTCCCCAACAGCTCCTAAAGATGCGAGGATAGCTCATGCATCTCTGGTGGCGTAAGGCGATAGGGTGCCTTGGCGATAGGCGCCGCCCCCGGAATCAAATCAATACGGAACTCCACCTGCCTCTCGGGAGGCACACCCGACAACTCCTCGGGGAAAACATCCGGGAACTCACCCACTATCGAAACATCATTGACTGAACTTGGCCTCTCAGCAGCAATTTGCGTATCCATCACATACGCTATAAAATCCCTACAACCCTGCTGTATGCTCTGCCTCGCTCTGGCAGCCGAGCAAAATGCTGATCCAGATCGAGTACCCACGCCATACATTGTAAGCACTCCCCCACTAGGGTCTCGTATGGTCACCAACTACCGCTCGCAGTCTATAACAGCTCCGAATCGACTCAACCAATCCATGCCCACGATGACACAAACATCCCCCATCGCAATTGGTACTAGATCTATCGGGAACTCAACACCGAAAATCTTGAGTACACATCCTCTAATCACATAAGTAGCAAAAACCGCGCGCTCGTCGGCTATGGAAACTCGTAGAGGTCGACTCAATGCCTCCCGTCGGATGCTGATGTGACGGCTAAATGCTAATGACACGAAAGATCGACTCGCACCCGAGTCAAATAACACCAAGGCAGGTACAGAATTCACAAGAAAAATACCTATGCATATCACAATATAAGCACAATATATCTCAATCACAGAAAAGTAAAAGAATCCTCCTTAATAAATGAAGGTTTTTTTGCCACATGTCAATCTCTTATGAGTTTTGACACTTGTCATTTTGTGATATTTTTGAATAAATGTTTTTTCCATTTGTCATTTTTTTCATTTTTTTATCTTTCTTAATTAACACATCATATTTACACCTTAATTAATAATTGTCTTAATTGAAAATAACCAATAAATTACAATAGTACAACTCATATAGTAACTAATTAAATATGGACTCTTACGTATTTATATAGTGTGGGCTAATGCTTATTTGGAATGGGCTAGGCTTGCATGGAAGTCCATGGATGGTCCATGGAGCTTTAACCCATGGATCCTTGGAAAGGTAGAGTCATGGGTATTAGGGTTTACATATATGTAATCCTAATCCTCCACACTATATAAAGGAGTATTTGGCACTTGATTTGGCACTAGTTGTGTGTGAACAAGAGTGGTGGCTGATTTCTAGAGTGCACATACTCTCTCAAAAGCTTTCCAAAGTTTGTGGTGATTTGAGATTTCCATTTGAGGCATCCACACTATTGATGTAGGCTCTCAAACTCCAAGGAATCAACCACTACTAAAAGGTATGTCATTCTTCTAGTATTTTATGATTCTAGTTCTCCATGCTATGCTAGTTAGGATGTAAACCTTGGAAATTCTTATTTGTGTGTATTTTAGAGAAAACATAGATCCAATGTTTCTAGGGTTGCATGTACACCATAGGAGTGTTAGAATGCTCAAAGTCCATCAAATCTAACCATCATAATCCAATCAAACCATTCTATCCTCTAATCAGGAATCTGCACATGCAATTCAAAGGCTCATACAATCAGGCATAACCTAAACAGGCTATCCTATCACTGACTGATCAGTACTAGCATGCAAGTCTACAAACACATACAATAGACATATAAGGCATCCACCTAGATCCTCAGCCCTAATCTAGCATGCAGTTCTCATAACAATATCATATCATATCATAACATAACATGTATGGGTATCTTGCAGAAAGCTTACTTGAGCTCGGCTGATTGTACGCATCACACACTTTGTTCTTTTCAAAGTCCTTTTCTCTTTTCAATTTCTTTTCAAACTCCTTTTTAAAAAATGGTTTTACTTTTGAAAATTTTCATACCAAGTCCTTAGTTTGAGTTCAGACACACCCGAGAGTGTGTCCGAATCCCTCAAACCAATGCTCTGATACCAACTTGTAACATCCCAAAATTCAAGGCCAAAAATTTCATTTTCAAATAAGTTATTATTATAAAACCATAAGTATAAATCCATCAATAATAACATTCCATCTCAAAACTGAAGTGTCAATAATCAAAGCATGTTTTTATAAAATAATATCAGAGTGTAATCCCAAAGATCTCATGTGTGGAAAACATAGTGTGATGCACTGCGACCAAGCCGGCTCCTTTCCTTTGAAACGAAGTACCTGAAACCAAAACTGCAAACCGTAAACACGAAGCTTAGTGAGATCCCCCATCATACCACATACCATACAATCACATGACATACATATTTCCGGGCAGTTTTGGGGTGCCCGACCTACCCGGTCTGGCCATTCTGGGGTGTCGACCTACCCGTGTCAAGCCATTCGAGGGTGCTGACCTACCCGTGTCAAGCCACTCTGGGGTGCTGACCTACCCTTCAGCCCTAACAACCAAACTCCAGGGACTATTTCACCCCCTACTACTACTACCACATATATCATAACATAAACATATGGTCAGGCATATCTGGGGTGCCCGACCTACCCTTCGGTCCTAACAACCGAACTTCGGGACTAGTCCCCTCCTACTACCAATATCACATATAACATATCATAAACATGCTGCTAGGCATGCATAGGTTCTGACGACCCCTTCGGTATCTTTCAACCGGTATCCGGGGACTATTTCACCCCTACTACTACTAACATGTATCACAAAGCATCCGAGCACATAAACATAACTAATAATGGCATACCAGATAATTATCACAAAGACAATCATCCAACAAACAACTCCTACTAGTGGGTCGGCATTGTGGTCGTAGACCCACTTCTACTGGAAGGTAACTCACCTCACACTGCTGAAGTCCCGTAGACACAATCCCAGCTGCTGGATGACAGCTTCCTGAACTGTCAATATCAAAACATCACCCAATTAATAATTGGGTTCCACTACATAACCATAAGTACATACTTGGGGTCATTACTACATTACCCATGCTTGGCTTTATTCAAGCCCAAGGCCCAATCCATCGGCCCAAAAGTCAATCTAGGAATCAAAGCCCAACATATGGCCCAATTTTCCAAATTGGGCCCAAACCTTTACATGGTCTTATTCAAAGGCCCAATCATTTAGTCCAGTCCATACACTTGGCATTACAATGGCCCAATGTCTCATAATCATCTAGGCCCAAACTATGGCCCATATATGGCCCAATTTTCCAAATTAGGCCCAACCCCTCATATGTGCCTTACCCTAAATCCCATCTAATTATTCTAGTCCATTAATTGTCCTTGGATGGCCCATTATTGGCCCAAACACCAAAACCCAATAGAAAGGCCCAACACAAAGCCCAAGTGAAACTAGGGTTTCACATAAAATGACAATTAGGGTTAGGTGTTTCTCACTTAACCCATTAAGGACTTAATCCATTAAGTCAAATACTGTACTAGGTATATCATATGGTGAAGTCGGGCTTAATACACAATTCCATTCAAATGGCCCAAATGTGGGTCCCGATAGGTCCAAGCCCATAAATCCAATATAATGGTTTTCTAAACCCTAATTAGGGTTTCCAACCCAATAGGCCCAATACCAAGTCCTTAGATCAATTAGGGTCCATTAGGCCCATTAGTCACATGTTTGGGCTTTTAAGTACATTAAGCTTCATTAGGGCCACTAGGGTTTCACTAGGCCCATTCAGTCCAAACGGGTCATAATACAAACGAGGCACACCGCCACCCGACACGGCGGCCGGTGGCGGCAGCCACCACCTCACGGTGGTGGTGGTTTTGAGTTTCTTTCATTATTCTTTTGCTAATACATTTTACAACTCGAATCTCAATAACACACACACACACACTAACATAAGCACACACACACAGCCACCCTAGTGGTGGTTGGTGGTGGCACACGGCGATAGAAAAGCTATAACCGGCGGCAACCACCATCGTTGGCTGCCATGGTGGTGTACTTGCTTTCCGGCGACACATACCTTCCAAGAACAAACATCACACACCAACAGTGGAAATACAGCCACATACACATGCTCTGCTTGCAAAAAGAACCCAGCCACCCTCTTGGTGACGTATGGCGGCCGGCAGCGACGACAGTACCTACAATCAATGACAGCGGCGGACGGAGCTCGAAGGCGTCACAGAAGCGGCTAACGGCGGCAGTAGACCTGTGACGACGCAACAGGAACAAGGGAGGTGGCGGCGGCACCTTCATGATTCGGTTACGCCTCTGACAACCACGCCGCGAAGGCGCTCATCATCAAAGCAGCAGGCGGCGGCCTTGTCGTCGTCGAAGGGCAGCAGCAGCAGCGCACGCCATGGCGGTGGTTAGGACTTCCATTGGCGGTTAGGCGACTCCGACTTGTGAAGTAGCAGGTGATGGATGCAACGTCTCGTGGCAGTGACTGAAGAAGAAGAAGGAGAAGAAGAGCGGTGGAGACTCGGTGTTTGCATGGCGGCCATTCGCTGATCGGAAAATGGGGTGGTGGTGGCGCCGGTGAGGGGGCATAAGGATGGATAGAAGTGGCGGCTGTAGATCCCCTCTAGGGTTAGGGTTACGGGACCTTAAATACCCGACTCATATAAAAGTTTGCCATAATGGCAACAGCAGTCCCTCCCTTCCCTTTTCTTTCAAATATAATCCAATATTTACCCTTTTAACCCCATCCATGTAACTCCTTTACAAAATAAGTCCCATATTTTACTAAGTGGCCCCTCCCTCTATAAATATTTTCAAATGAGGTCCTTAATTAACTCTTTAGCCCTTGTTTTCATAATTCATTTCATATCGAGTCCTAATTGTTACCAAGCAGCCCCTGTCTTCAATATTGCTTACAGATTAAGTCCGGATTTTACACTTTAATCCCCACCTTCTAAAATTATGACAGTTAACTCCTCGAGACCCACACCTTGCTATTAAATTATAAATTTTAGGGCTACTTTCATTCGTTAATTTGTTTATTTATTTATTAAATAAACGGGGTGTTACAACACAAAACATATTGAAGTCGACTATCATTTCACTTGTGAACTTGTTCAATTAGGGGAGCTAAATACTCAATTCATTCCATCACACTTAAACATTACATATGTCTTCACTAAAAGTCTTCCTCAACCCTTATTATCCACCTTTCGTTCCAAGATTGACGTTGGACCGTAACCCACGATTCTCTTGGGGGAGGGGGTATTAAGGATAATAACAATGATTATGAATATCCTCTAAAAGATTAGATTTATTTGTTTCTTAGTTTGTTACTCTTGTACATATCTTTTGTAATCTCTGTATTTCTCACATCTTTGTGTATATATACAAAGTCTCCTGCTTTCAATTAGGTACATATCATTAACCTGATACCTTGTTGATGTGTTATAAAAAGTTTCTTTGTATATATACAAAGTTCCTTTGCCGACATACCATTATTCACTTTGCAGCTTTCATTGTTGGCTCAACGTCTATCATCGTTGCTTATGTTCTCCTTATGTTCATGTATGTATGTAGCTATGAAGACACATTCTTGTAGGAATTATATTATGAAAATGTACAAAATCAAACAAGAAAACAGAAAATGTTGAGGCATGTTTTTTACACAATATCCTTAAAATAAATTTTTCCAGTATTGGGTTTTTGTTTCCCAAGATACAACATGGTCGTGTTTTGAAATGTCAAAGCCTATATATCCTCTCATCATTCACTAGTTTCTCCTATGAGAAAAATCACATAAATTTAAATGCATATTACAAATATTATTTCTATTTTACTCTAATTTAGCTATTTAGATCAATAATATTTATCTCTATTTAATTAATTGATTAAGCTAAATAAGATCCAACTAACAATTACTATCTATTTAAAAGTATTTCCCAACTAAATAAATGATCAACTTAATAAACCCATATCAATATCCATATGAAATCATACGTTTTATATATTCTCATTTTGGTTATTAAAAATCTCTTAAATTAGATTCATTATAAAATATGTATATGAAGCATATATAATATGGTGCCTGACTTAGACGGCAATTATGTATAAACATATTTAGGAAAATTCACATTTACCAGTTTTTTTCATAGACTTCATATTTTTTAGTTAAAAATTTTAGAAAATCTTACAAATTTAAAAATACCTAAAGTTTTTAAGCGTGTTATTAAATTACTGTTGGCCCAAAATACCTATTATGTAGTTTAACCATTTGATTTAATTCAATAACTTAAAAGGCCCAATAAGAGATCATTCGATACGTTTTCTAATATTTGAAATATTTGAGCACATTTCCTCATTTACCAAAAGTCGCCAGATACCACACGCCTCCTCCTTGTTCAGGTACACAGTACACTACTTCGGCGGCGGCAATAATCGACCACCGTTATTATGTTGTTTACCGGAAAAAACAGGATTTCTCCTTTCTAAAACATGCCTCTCTCGTGGGAGGTCTTACCACTTCTCATAAGCCACCACAGTTGATGGTCTCCGTTGGAATTATGATGGAACTCTGTCACTTGACTATAGTTCGCCGGAGGAAAACGTAAACAAAACTATCAGAATAAGTCAACGAAGTCTTCGCCGGAAAATGGTCTTCCAAACATTATTCCCTCTCATCTCGCCGGAGTTCAAGTAATCAACTTGACATCCCTTGGGAGTCTTACCCTTCGTTTTATGCTCCTTGTAACACCACAACCCTTTCCGAAAACTAATCCAGTAATCAACTTGACATCCCTTGATATTAATTGTCGGTAAACCGTCTGAAGCTTCATAAGATATTTACTTATACTCATGGATTCCGATCTGATGCGAACTCTATTGTGATTACCAATAATTTAAACGGAAAAATCAAACTCTTATAGACCTTGATATATACTTCACATCGGAGTTCTTACCGGAGAAGAGGAACCGGTACTTTTTTAATTCACCGGAGATCACTGGAAGGAAGTTCAGATCATCTCTCTCCAGGGCTTCTTTGGCCAGAGACTAGTCTGATGTGTAATCAGAATCAGATACCAGTGGATACAAGATTAGATCAGCGGAGACTCCACAATCTACATCTGAACAATAAATTGCCAATCGCATGACCCATTAACTGATAGCATTATTGGGCATCTGTTATTGGAAATCCAACTCCTTTTCGTGTATTCGAAAACAAAGCAACTCAATTTTTGTTTAGAAATAGGCCATCGCCATAGAGCACATAGAAGTAATTAATATAGACATTCTCACCTATTGGCACATCTGATCGGGATTGGTAATTCTAATAGACGAGCTTCTTAGGGTTGAAAGAATGTATGAACTGTTATACTAAGATATAGAGAAAGGGCTATCAGTTACAGTTGTTTTCAAACTCAACTCGGCCTCCTCCAATAATCTGAGCCTGATTGATTGAATAAGCACATTTGAGAGAGTCTTGGGTCCGATATCAATTTGGGTTGAAGGGGACATGTGAGAGGTATCGGGTGCAAACATATTCCGAGGTGGGTACTAGCTAGTGTTTCCTCTGAGTGGTAACTACAGTCATAATCATCGCACCATGTCATGTACTTATTATATGAAATTGATAATCGAATGCTATGGTACTTTGCTTGATTGTGTGAATTTTGTGGTTTGGTACTTTATGAATTTGGTAGGTTGGTACTTTGTTAAATTGTTAGGGGCTTAATGCATTTGTTATGAATTTGGTAGGTTGGTTCTTTGCTAAATTGTTAAGGACTTAATGCATTTTATTTTGAATTTGGTAGTTTGATACTTTGCTAAATTGTTAAGGGCTTAATGCATTTGTTATGAATTTGGTAGAACCAACCAAAATACGGGGGAACCAGTTGAAGCTGAAACGAAAAACCGGGAATTGGACCATTAAGGGACTAATCTGGTTCTTGGATTTTGGTTCTAAAGTCGCTTTCCAACTCCATTAAGTTATTTTCCTGCTCATTAAGCCGTTTTCCGGCCTCATTAAGACATTTCCAGCTCATTAAGTCATTTTACAGCCCCAGTAAGTCATTTTGCAGTCCCATTCAGTCATTTTCCATCCCGTTAAATAATTTTAGCCTCCTCCGGTTCGGTCTAGTGGAACCGGAACTGCTAGAATCGAGAACCGTATTAAGCTATTTGATGGAGCTAGGAACCTTTTATTTTGTTTGACATATATTGGACTTGTACCGCCGATTGCACAACAACTGCACCTTTTTTGTCCCACCTTTTAGGTGAGACAGGAACTTAATATCAATCCTGTTTGTGCAAAAGCCTTGTTAACCCTTATCACTAAAAATAACCTTATAAAGCCTCTCCAGTAGTGGCGAGAGAGTCATGTGTAATAAACACAACTTTATTGATTATTGTCATAAAAGTAGGCGACTACAAGGAATCGTAATAACTGTTCTCGTGATTGTAACTTCTTATAGATGTTTGTTTTTATGTTTCACAATTTCATTTCCGTTTCTTGGCCGAGTTTCATAGATAATGATTCATCAAGATAATAATGATAAACATAAAAAGCAAATCCGTAAATGGTTAACACGGTAGCAATTAGCTTCATCTTTTCCTGAAATATAACAACCGCTAAGATCGGGATAATCGCCAGAGCCACATTACTGATTACTTTCGAAAAAAGTAACAACGCCTCAGAAATTGATCCAAATCCATTGATTGTTGAAAGTTGCCACACCACCTCTACGTAAATCATAATAAACTAATAATCAAGTAAGCTATCTTCCCGAGTTTAGAGTTAACCATTTCACCCTGCAAATTGTTCCATTGACTGTGTACAAAAGTGCCAAAATCTTAGTACTTGATGCCACTAATGACGGGTAGATTATCATTTTTAACATCGCATAGAACATTACCCCTTTTAATTAATGTACACCTTCTGAAATAATAAAAGAGACTCCAACTTTGTCTGCACTTGACATTGTTCCTTTTAGAAATCAGTACACAAATTATTTTGCAATGGTTAGAGATTATATATATATCAGGTACGTATCTAATTGTGTCACCAATTTAAACCCATCTGTAGTCTGAACATTTCCCCATTTTAACACTTTCTGAAATGATAACAGAGACTACAGTTGAGATTGTTCCTTTTAGAAATCAGTATACAAATTATTTTGCAATGGTCAGATAATATATACTATTGTGTCGCCACTTTAAAATGTATTAGATTGTTTTTGCTAGCTTTCTTCCTCTTCCACGTGCTTTTCAAAAGTACCAATGACAATCACTTGTTGATGATGTGATGTGAATGGTATATATGTCGGGTGGCCCAAGCAGAGAGTAGCAATCCTCTGGTTGATCATAAATTTGAAAAAGGAAACAAGAGAACAAAAATGTGTCTGTTGTATAATTATACTGAATAAAGAAGCATAACCAAAACAACATTATGAAATTGGGGTAAAGCATTAAAACATTAAGACATTATATTACACTCTTTTCTCTCAATCACATGAACCAAATAACAAAAATTAACAAATATATAAAGTAATAAAAACAACATTACGACTTACATCATATTCATTACATGTGTATTAATTAACTCAAAAACCATTCATATTGTTTTCCCCTGTTTTTGGCAATCAAGCATACAACTATCAAAACAAAAAACAAAAAGATAAATCGTTACTAGGGTGACAATAAGCAACCCATCTTAATTCTTCTGGAAAAAATTAGGATATAACTTATTGAGTTTCGTGCTATTGATTTAAAGTAGCATTAGGTTACCCATCTTATTAAATGCATCTATTTTGAATTCAGACAACCATCTTTCTCAAGAATTTTCATGTCAAGGACGAGACCTAGAAGATTCCCCCTTACCCTGTGAATAAAGGAAAAGTAAGAAAATTTTAAAAGTTATATAACTATATAGAGATATGATACAAAATGCTATGAAAACAGATAGAAACTTAGGAGTATTTATATTATATTACATTTTCTTGATTCAAAAGACTTAATGACTCCTCATGACGCCATAGTCGACTATGTTTTCATGGCTTCTTAGATTTTTGATTAACATCTCTCCAAAACTCTTGAAGAAATTTATACATTCTTAACCTGTTGCTTGGTCCTATCCTAAGAAGACCTCTATTAATAACACTCCATAAAAAAAGTAATATGCTTAAACAATTCCTTATTGTTTTCTAGAGTGTGATAGATTGTTATTAGCATGGTAGACCCGTAAACATCTATTATAGATGGTGCATTGAATGGAAAGAACTCAACCCTAGTGACTTTGAAACATGATGACAATAGAATACAACAAGATCTCTTTAAGTTTGTTCATACATATATGTGAATCAGCTAAATATACGTGAAAGATGTTAATGAATAGAAATAGAAGACTACAAGGCCTAAACGAATGCAAAAATTATAATAGTCACTAACTGAAACCCTTGACTTGTGTAGTATGCTTGTTAGCAAGTTGAAAAGGCTTCAAGTGAAAAAATTTAAATCTTATTATGTCTAGTCTAGGAGGTCAATGGCAAACAGTGAGAATTGTGATCTAAATATCTTAGCAGTTTATCACTACACATGATGTTCATGGAGAAGTAGCATAACACGAAAAAACTGTTTGTTTAAAGTCCAATACAATTCGGTGGGACCATTTCCATTGATTAGAGGGAATCCAATGACCTCTGGTAGTCAAATAATAATTCAAAATTGTATAAAGTTTTTTGGAGGAAATACAAACTATGAAGTGAACCCCAATACATTTGGGGTAAATTAACCAGAGATAGAGGCTGCGGAAAGTTGGGTTCCAAAAAATGTGATAAAATTTTGGATTCTCTATCAAAGAAGTTCCACAAATTCATAAAGAATCCAAACAGAGGAAATCATCTTTTAGAAAAGATTACAAACAACGTACAACCTCCATTTAACACCTTCCAGAATGCTACCCCACAGTATAAACCTCCAAAGATGAAGAAAGTTTAAACCACCATAAAATCTGAAGTGGCCATGCTGTTAAGTTTCACAGATATGGCTGAGAAAAATCATTTTTCCAATGATTGCAATGTTAAAAAAAGTGGTGAAGCATGAATAATATAATTTCCAGAAATATCAAGAAGTTAAGACGAATGAGAAAGTGCACATGCATGGGGAAAAGGTTGTGGAGAAATATCAACTCAAGTGGAGATCTGGTCATCATCTGATGAGAACTCTAATAAACAAGCCCACTTCTTCCTTATGGTCACTACTCCAATATCAACAAACTTATTAAAGGGTCAGAAATCAATTCAGATTCAAAAAAGCCGAGGAAAATGAAATGTAGGTAAATGAATTGGTGGAAGTTCAGAATGAGGAAGAGGCCCTTAGGGCCAAGACTAAGGTTGTATTAAAAAAGTACAGTAGACTAGTAGAGGCATTGTATGAGGTTTTGACAGAAGAGGAAACTGAATTGTATAATTAAAATTCAAAAAAAAAAAAAAAGATAAATTTACTCGATAGCGTCAAACATTTGATCATAAATAAATAAAAACCAAAAGACCTTGATAACAACCAAAAACACCGAATTTAGAGCCCTAAATGAAGGAATTAGGTATCGTAATTAGTATGCACCCACTCTAAGATTAAAAGTTAGAAAATATTAGACAAATTTCATGCCCTATCATATCAGCCCCAACTATATTTTGACGTTGCCTTTTTCAAGCATCCATTGCAAGGTTATAACTCCTTTTATTTTATTACATACATCCTAAGCCATTCAAGAAATTTGATGACAACATATTTGGTTGTGTATGCCTTTTATTCATTTGATGAGAGAAAGGTTTGGGTGTCAAAAATGTATACCTCACGTGCGCTGCCAATTGTGCTAGAATTTCTTTGAGAAAAAGCTCTGAACCAATACTTTTCCTTTTGTTCTGAAAACAGATAAACAGTTATGTGTTAATTTAAGATAGAAGGCTTGATGAGTTTGTATTGGGTCCCAATATTTATTTGATCCAACATATGAAGACTTAATGAGTTAACATAGACCCATTCAGACAGATCACTATTTGGGTCGATTCATTTAAAAAATTAGAAGTAGAAATTTTATTTTTCATATTTTATAAAAACAAACTCTTATAGTAGAGGTCAATAAAATCAATGATAAATGGGTGGATTTGGGTTTTATGAAACATTTATTTATCTACTAAAAATAAATGGGTCATTACAAATAAGACATTACTGTAATGTATTTAACAAAAATAACATCTACCTTGAAAGTTGGGGCCTTCCATAATGAATTTACGATGATATGGATACAATTCAATGCCAGTCTCAAAAAAACGTGTATTGTTTAGGAGGTATTCTCCTGTTTTTGTTTGAAAAGGAGAGAGATCTCCACCAATTATGTGATTCCATGACTTGTAATAACCCAATGCATCTTCTTCTTCATCCATCTTCTCTCCTTCATCATACACAAGACTCACCCCACACTCCTTTATAACTTCACCATATGGTTCTGTAACAGTAATAGTAATATGGTCACCAGCCTCCATTTCATTCATTCCAAACATCCAATGACTTAACATCACCCAACACTTTAGACCTTCACTAAATTTATCCCTGTAACGTTCGTATATCCACCTACGGTTTTTTGTTATATTACTAATTGTCATCATTGGCGTAATGGGGAACTGACCATATGATAAATAAAAACACTCAGCAGAAGGTTCTGATGTTTGCAGAGAGCAGAAGTTGAGTCCTGTAAGGTTGTTTGGAGATGATGATGATGATGATGATGATGATGATGATGATGATGGGATGGTAAATGATATTGATGGTCCCACACTTCTATGCCTAAACCAACTCGGCATCTCCTCCGCCTCATACAATGTGCTGAATATTCCAAATTCATAAATCATCATCTGCCAAATATAACCACCTTAGTTAATCACCTTAATAATAATGTTATATATATATATATATATATATATATATATATATATATATATATATATATATATATATTCACATAAATACTAGACAAAACCTCGATTTTAGATTCAGAAGAATTAGTTCCCACGCGCCTTTCATTAAAGAAGTCTAAATTAGTCCAGCCCAAGCGATGTAATACTTTTTCCTCAACACTCACCATTGGTTCGATTTTGACCACACCTTCAATTTCGTACGACCCACGTGTGCAATCTACCGAAGATAAGTAATTTAACCAGTTTACGGATAGCTTGAGTGGGCACATTTCTGGATCAAATACAACTTTTTTTACATAATGCACATCAAAAGGATTAATAGACAACTCTCTTAGTGTACGTGGAGGATACTCGACTGACTTCAATTTTTTACAATTCTCCATGCTAAGTATCTCAAGTCTAGGAAGGGTTCTCACACAACTGGGCATGGAAATGATAGGATTACCATCTAAATATAAATGCCTTAACATGGATAGGCAACTAAAGTCTGTGGGAAAGGATTCATGGGACAATTTATTATTTGCAAGTGACAACCTTACTAAAGACCTTGGTAAAGACATTGCAAAGGACTTCAAATCACGTGGTATGGCACCCACAAAGGAAGAGAAAGAGGTTCTTTTGTTTATGTGAATGTTGTTAACCGTGAATATTTCCAGTGAATCCATATCCATATTCTTGATTCGAGATTCATCAAGATTACAACCATCTAGCAACACTGTTTTAACCTTCTTTAACTTCCCTATATTTCTTGGAAGTTTTTCAAGCTTCTTGCAGTAGCTCAGATCAATGAGGACAAGTTCAACACATTGCCCAATTGATTCACAAATATCAAGCAAACCAATGCAGTTTCTAAGTATTAACCTCTCAAGCACAGGCAGTTGATCAAAGTCACAAACACTATGAAGTTGTTTGCAGAAACTTAAATTAAGAATCTTTAGTGAACCAAACAATCTTTTCTCTTTTAAGCACGATCCATCCAGCTACAAAATGGAAATAAGTTAGTATAGTATTGAATTTGATCAACTCACGTGGATGAATAATAAATGAAGACAAGTTTACCTTTTGCCTCTTCTCAAGTCGTTGTGGATTACTATAACAACTTACAAATGATTCGATATTGCTACATGACATGTCAAGACCAACAAGATTCTCTATAGGTAATTCTGCAGGTATAGACTTTAAATGAAACCCATGCATACATAAGCCTCGTAGATCCTCTGGAAAGTTCTCATAAGACCCATACATGTGCACATAATTGAGTTGTAGTAACATAAGACTATCCATGCTACTCAATGCATCTGTTTTCAGCTCAAATGATGCTCCCAACTTCTCTTTCTCAAGCATGCGCATGTCAAGGGCAAGGCCTAGAAGATTTCCCTTACCCTAAGAAGAAGAAAAAAAAGGCAAATAAGCAAATTAGGCAACGCAAAATATTTTGGGCATTCAGACTACTAAAAGTATACATGGCCTCTTACCTTTTTTTGTTTCAACACTCTGAATGACTCCTTATGACACCATAATCGACTTCGCTTCCATGGCTTGTCAAGTGATTCTTGATGCACTTCAAATCTTCCCATCTCTTGAACCAACTGATGCATCTTCAATTCATTATTCCGTCCGATACTAAGAAGACATCTATCAATGAGATTCGTGATTCCGGATCTTGTGTTTATATCACATGCCTGTAATATTGTTTCGCTAACATCTTTATCCGTTCCAACAAAAAAACAAGCAATATGCTTAAACAACTCCTTATCGTTGTTTGATGGCAAAGTGTCGAAGCTCATTCTCAAGACATTATTTATAGGGGAACTAATTTCTTTCTTTAGCCCTTCCATGCACCCTTCCCAGTAAGCCACATCCCGATTATGCAGAGACTTGCCCAAAACTTCAAGAGCCAATGGATGTCCTTGACAATACTTCATAAGCTTATCTGTCACCTCTTCATAACCTGCCTTGGGATGGTTACACATGAACGCATGGGAACACAAAAGTTGTCGTGATTTAATCTCATGTAAGCCTTCAAGGAAGTCTTTTACATGTTTGGGTTTAATGTTTCTTTTGAATAGTTCACAACTCTCTGTCAACCATTTGTCCTTTGTGGTTATTATAACTTTGCTTCCGGGATGAAAACCTTTGCTTCCAAGTAATGCATCCAACTGAACAAGAGTACTGATGTCATCAAGAACTACAAACACCTTTTTACGGGCCAGTGCATTCTCTATCTTTGTGGTGTATATCGAAACATCATGAACTTTAATTGAACTTGTTTTTGAAATGTCATTGCAGAGTTGTTCTTGTAAATCAAGCAACCCATTAAACTGTCCATCACATTTCCTTGTGATATCTTCAATAAAGCTACTTGTGTGGAATTCACGAGAATATAGCCCATAGACATGTTTGGCTAAAGATGTCTTCCCGATCCCGCCTATACCATAAATAGTAAGTATGTCTGCCGTATGTGAGGATCCATCTTTCAACCATGAAGTCACAAAGTTAATATGATATTCCATCCCAATAAGAAATGACCGAACACTTCCTAAGGATATACGTAATCTACGGTAGATGTCTTTTACAATTTCTTCAATTAAATCACTCTCAAACCTGAAACTTGATTTAAGAAGAACTTCAATGCACAATCTACAAACTAACAAACCAGATTTGGATATTTAATTAATCTAGATCTAAATGGAAATTATAGTTATTACTTTTAATACGTTTTTCACATCAAAATCATATTGTGTTTGCACTTAAACCATATAAGCATTTATTGTGTGAGGTCATAAATATATGTATAATAAGACCAAAGCTACAAATGTAATACAAGATTTCACTAATGGGTCATCTAACTTTATAAGGATCCTAACCCAGCACCACAAACCACACACATCACGTGAGCCCAATTTGGATAAGCCCAGTGAGCCACGGCCTTGGATAGTCTATAGAAAGAAAATATACAAGGATACGTGTATGGTGTAGAATGGATATCTTTTTACATGTAAAAGAAGTTATTCATCATAAAAACGAGTGTTTGGAAGTGGTATTGTATATTTAATAGTAGACACACAGCAAATGGTTAAAATTTGGTTTTTAATAGAAGCATATAAAAATAAGTGAAACGTTTATCTAAATGAACTAACCTATGATAAAATACTAAATGTGTAACAAGTGTGAAAAAAATATCGTAACAGTTAATCTATCTATATAAATTGATTTATGGGATCACATAACAGGATACTTAGATTCACTTTGTCATCCCCATGATCCTAATGAATGAAAAATATGCCAATTTGATGATACTAAAAAAACTTATTAAACGCATATGGAGAATGTGGTAATGAAATTTCGTGTGTTTACTCAAACAAAGTTGAAGGTTTATGAAAATATGGGTAAGAAAGATGTTACCTTCCTTTTACATCATTTCCTTTTAAATTAGCAACTTCTACAAGTGCCTTACTCCATCGGTCCATCTTTTTAGCCCATTGATTTATTTTAATTGGATTTGTCTCTGCCTTCATCGTTTGTTTATGTTTAGCCATGGCATCTCCAAAGCTACTTTGTTGCTTCCTAACATGGGTGGGCTCCACATGATAAAAGATGGGGATGACAATATGGTCGGATGTCATACGCTGCTCAAGGATCATCACCAATTCATCGAGGCACCATGTTGAAGAAGCGTAATTCTTAGACAATACGATAATAGAAGCCCGAGATGCCTTAATTGCGCTCTCTAATTCTGGTTTCAGATCTTCCCCTGTTTCAATCTCTTCATCATCCAAGAAGGTATTGATATTGGCATCTATAAGGGCCTCATAAAGATAATTAGTAAAACTAAGACGAGTGTCAACACCTCTAAAACTTAAAAATACATCATATCTATGACCATGAGTTGATGAACTAGGACCACATGTTGATGAACTATGGCCAGGAGTTGATGAAGAAGACGAAGATTCTTTTGGAAGTTCAGATAGAACAACCATTACGAGTTATGTGTCGATGACTCTTCACCCTTCCCAAGGTTTTCGAAACTCCTCCACACGTTATTGTTTATGAAAGTCGGTTTCACCGGCTTTCTTCACTTGTGCTTCGACGTCACGATCCGGTACATATATAATGTTTCTACATAAAATCGAAATAATATTAGTTACAATATGCAACTTAAGTCTCAGCAAACAATTAAAAGCTCAATAATAATAATCATATCTTCGAATTCTTTAAAAATAAAACTTTTAAGTGATTAAAATACAATACGTATGCCCCTCTAAACTTTTCATACCAAATATTAATACACCTGCAAAATGTTTAAATTTCATTGTATGAACCCTAATTGTAAATATGTTGACTTTTATCCCCAGCCTTTGAGTTTTGAATTTGCTTTCGGAGCTATGTAGTAAAAGACGAATGTGGTTGCACTCCAAGAATCCGAATAACTTAGAATAATATTAGTTCAATGCGGAATAAGATCAAATCAAAATATCAAACAATAATCAACCACCAATGAAAAATAAATGAAAATGATACATAAAAAAGATACAATGATTCACGTGGAAAACCTAAATCTGGAAAAACCATGAGGGTCGGAAGCCGAAAAACAATCCACTGGAATTCCAGTGTTTACAGAGTTCGAACAAAAAGATTACAAAGAGCTAAAAATGGTGATGTATATTTTTGTGATGATCAAAATGAACTGGTTCAGACCTTCTGCGTTATATATTTCTTGTGACGTTTAAGTCACTACCCAACACGAGGAATATTTAGTACATGCATATTAATGGAGCCACCAAACACCTTTTGAAAAGAATAGAAAGTTGTCGTTGAATCTGATTCCTCATTAATTGCATCTACCACAACCGTTTAATGGTGAAAACATGTCACGTCAAGTTAAAATTTTAGTCCTTGAAGTATTGAAACTTGACAATTTTGGAAGGCATAATTTCCACAAAGCTATATGGTGCATAATGTGTATATGTATGTTTTAACCTTTGCTTTTGATTTTTATGTTAAAGGCCATTCTAAACTCGGTTGGAATACAAAGAGAGGCAGGTACGTTTTCTCTTTTCAAGCCGAAAAGGGCTATTAATCATTGCAGTAGCACTTATGTGACAAGTTTGTGGAAGCTTTAACCAACATATATATGGCTAAGTATTGACATAGAATACCCATTACACAGCCATGAGAATTAATTAAAAATCATTTCCTCAACTAATTGAACTGGTTAACCTTTTTTTACGGCTAAGTTCAGGTGCCTATTTTGATTCATTTGACCTACAACGTCCCTATTTTGATTTACTTAACAGTTAATCCACATAAACATACCCACTATTGTCTAAATGAAATCGATTTTTAGTTCACTTAGGTAATCCTCAAACAAATCAACACCGAATACCATTGTAGATACAACTACAAGATCCACTATTACCTTCCATGAAAGGAACTGCAAAACATATAGCTAATTAAAAGATCAAAACCATAAACAAAAAATAAATAAATAAGTTTCTTGACTAGTCAGTTTATAGATCCGCAACATTAGCTAAGACTGATCTTATCAAATTTGAATCTCCATCAATAGATCTAGTATCAGCATACATTTAAAAGATTTGCACTAGCATTGATGGGCTTGTTCCAAATGACAAAATATTCTATTTCAGACGAAGAATTCCCCGATGTACACAAAGTTTTGTTCATGATTCTAAACTTCACGCAAGAACATGCCCGACTGTGTTCTAAAACTAAACAAAAGTAATTGAAACATAAAGATATTTCAGTCACCTATTAATAAAATAAAAACAACTAAATATGATGTGATTTATGATTAATAAGATGAAATTGTCTTAATATGTGAAACTAACTTTGTAAGCGTGTGCCTTCATAGTTACCGTCTTACCAAACGGAAAATGTACGTGAAACGGCGACGATAGAGGACGAACAAGCGGCCACAAGGCCGAGAAAGATGAACGGTTAAAAAGAAATAGAGTCAACGGCAGGAAACAGCGAGTCAACGAGAATAGGGAGGGAGATGGCGAGAGAACTGAGACACCGTGGTTCTTTTCAACGACTGGTTACTGGTAAGGGATGGCAAGCCTCAATTTCTTATAGAATATAGACAAACTAAGATATTTAATTATAGCTTTTGATTGACTTTCGTATTTTAATTTTATTAAAATGAAAGAATTGATAGTCAAGTTTAATTTGGATATTTTATTTAGATATTTGTTTATTACTTCTACATACTTTATTCGATATAAGTGGTTCTATATAATTTATTTAAATAGTTTCATATTACACACTATTAGTTTTTAAAATTTTATTATATATTTATATAGTGACAAAGTAAAAAACTTTAGATACAGGTATCAGACCTGGCAAAATTTGACACGATGCAACAACTCAACACGAAATTAGTAGGTTTAGGTAAGACTTTCAACATATAGGGTTAGAGTCAAGACTTTCGATTCGAAGATGACTTATGACTCGTTTAATAATATATCATTTTTTATAAATTTCATATTTCTATAAATATATTATATATTATAGATTATAGACTTGTAGTGGGCCCAACACAAGAACTAAAATTAAAATTCAAACATTCAAAGTGACTTACTCCTCTCACCACCAATCCCCTTGGCTCCCCCACTCTAATTATTACTATGAACTTTATCATTTCACCTCCTAACTTTAGTGTTTCACTTTTTCCTTTTCACCTCTCCTTCTCTTACTTTCCAACTTTTAAAATGTTTCAACCTGACATGACACGATATATTTAAAAGGTTTAAACCTTTACCCGAAACCTGACATGAAATTGACATGCAAATAAACGGGTTAACACGACACGATAAATAACGAGTCAGGTTAGGATCAATCCCTCTTAATCCGTTTTATGTCTTGACACGACACGACACGTTTGTCTAATAAGAATACAAACATAAACATAATTCAAAATAATAATTTCATAAATTTACGTATTATTAAATTCATTCATTCAAAAATCATAATATAATCAAAAATTACAATACGAGTATCGACTATGGCAAATTCACAATGATGCAATGTGATATTTCAACGTTTCTAATGTTGGTTATTTTGATAACTTAATCTTTATATGCAGAAGCTTAGAAGTCAAACTTCATACTCGAATATTTATGAAAGAAATCAAACAGAAGAAGAAGAATATGTACCTTCTTCCATTGAAGCTTTTGGATCTGATGAAGAGACTTGGTTTTCTAGTTGATCTCAAGACTTCCTCCAAAACCCCTTTGCAAACTCTAAAACGAATTTCTTTTTGTAATTTTGTGTGTGTTGATTTTCTCCTCATCACATGTATTTATAGATGGAGATAAACTCTAATAGGATAAATGGAAGAGATCTTGAGGATATTGAGTCAAACCAGGAACTCAAGCCACAAATGGTAAGTCAATATCAGTCCATCAACAATCTTATACATTTACAATAATATTCTCTAAAAATCTCCCACTGGACCATGAATATATAAATGTACATATAAACATATTAGCGCTTTAACATGTGTTATCATGATATTGGTATCCTTTAACAATCTTGTCCATTAATCACAATTTTGTCCATTATACAACTAATATATTATAACATTTAATATAATATCAAATTTGACAATGACATGGAAAACAAACCATATTTCTAATAGTTTCTATAAGTTCCCATTTTATAAAGGAAAAAAAACCATGGCATATTTATTAGCAACATTAACAAAGTCTTTTTCTTAAATAAGAAACATGTAAAAAGTAAATACATGTCGATTGGGTTGGCACAGTAATTAGCCCTACTTCCTAACATTCTTTCAAAAAATCATAAGGTTTAGCTTAAATAATACGTGAATAAAAAAATATTGAATACTCCTCACCTTCTGGGATGGCACACACATCTTTTTTCTTGGGGCTGCTGCATCACCGATGAAAGAATGAGGTGGGAAAGAAGGGAGTAGCAGTGCTAGCGATGAGGGAGAGTATGAGAGACTTCCTTCTGGCTTTATTTTGTTTAACTTCATCCGAGGTATTCTACTTCTAATTTTTATCCCTTCTAGCATCAGTAGCATCTTGAACAACCACGAAGGCTACCGCCGACATCCCTCGTTGTCGTCTGAAGTGCACCACAGCACCACCATGGCATGGTGGCAGTGGCATGACTAGATTTTTAGCACTGAGTGGTGATTTATTTGATGATTTCTCTATGTTAAACCATGCCTAATACTTACCTTCACATGCTATAATGTCAAAGATAACTCTATGATGCAATTTAGCCATAAACGTATGTCAATTTGAATGTGTAATCAACCAGGTATATATGTATATATATAGATGTAAAGAAGATGAAAGAATGTGTTTAAAGGTTGTTTGAATGAGCTAAAAGGCATCAACTAATGCAATATCAACCTAAATGAGTTTTTTTAAGTGTCAAAGTAAGTGGGTACTAAGAAAATCAAGTTAACATAAAGAAGTATACAAAATGATTAATAAATTGATATCTCATGTGACATCCCCAAATTCACGGTCATTCAAAAAAAAATATTTATTCTTATTTAAAAATCAGAGTATCCATTTTAAATAATGATATTGCGGAATTTGATCCCAGAAAACATGATAAAGATATTATCAAAGCATTTCCGAAGAAATGTATTTGATGTCATTGTCAATAAAGAAAAATAAGCATAAACAGACCTTACATTCATTTACACTAATGATTTACATCTCCTTTAATCTCTCAGTGTAACGTGTCTTCGTATCAGTACATGTGATATAAATAAACTGAGTGGGTTAGGTTGGGAAACCTGGTGAGTACATAGGGATTTCAATCCCACAATGTTATACCACATATATATATATATATATATATATATATATATATATATATATATATATATATATATATATATATAGGCTTAGGTTATTTTGTTTCTAGTAACTATTGTGTGTCAGAATGCACAGATCTGGACCATTGGATGGAATATAATCAATGGTCATGATCTGAGGGTCTATGATAGTAGAATAGGATAGCATGTACCATATAATCACACAAATTTCAGCATAAGGGCATTTTAGTCAATTAACCTATATTAAAAAAGGAAATTTTCATATTTTTAGGGATAATTAATTCCTTTATTCTTAAAAATCTGAATATTTTAAATTAATTCAAAATTAAAAATCCGATTTTATTCTGTCACAATAATAGAATGTTAGCAATAAACTAGTAAATATATTTTTCGATTTTATTCTGTCAGAATCACATAATGTCAACCATAAACTAGTAAATACATTCTGAAAGAATACACAAAATCGATTCTTAAACTAATAATATACCAAATAATTACATTGTATGATTGTGATTCATTGAATAATAACAAACATTCTGAAAGAATAACAAGTATAATTCTTAAAAAATAACAACATTCTTAAACAATGAGTGTGATCATTCTTTAATTCATTCTTCAAGCCTTTCCCATCAGGTCTTCAAGCCATTCTTCAAGCCATTTCTATCTGAAATTCATTGCCAATTAATTCGTAGTGATACACTGGTAACAACTGCACATTAAACATACAAATAATTAACTACAATTCTATCAGAATACAACAATAATATTCTTACAGAATAAACTATTCTTGCAGAATGGTTTTGAATATTCTTAAAGAATTAACTACAACCATAGCCATAAACCATCATTCTTCTCTTATACTTTCAAACATATGCAATTCAACAATTATTATATTATTATTGCTCCTTATAAAAAGAACATGTCAATTAAATATGTTACCTTGTTCAAAAGGGCAACGAGCAGGATCTTCACCAAAATATAATGCCAATGCATCAACATTTCTACCCTACAACACAAACATTTTAAAATAATACAAAATATATATATAAAGTTTAATTCATAGGGTTGTTCTTGATTCTTACCACCACAGAATACAAATTTGTTACGGACCCCACTTCCAACTCAACAATGCTGATAAACTGATTCGGTGTCTAACAATGCAACAAAAAGAAATATTCGCATCAAACTGTAACAAATGTTACCTCAACTGAAAGTGTAATTGCCCGGGAACCATAACTACTCTCATATTGTATTGGGTGTGTGCACTTTTTGGGTCAGAAACGCAGAATTGACAAATATTTGGTGATGGGTACTTATTTCTTTTAAATATTCTTTGTTTTCTAATATTCTATGAATTCTAAACACAGCGTTATGAACAAACCATACAGCTAATGTGCAATTAAATTTGAATAAAAAAAAGTCATTCAGTCATTTCATCAAACACTTGGTATGTATTAAAATCACATTTTTAAACAAGCAGTTTTAAATGAACCTACAAGGAGTGTTGGAAGTCGATAGTAAAAAAAACAGGAGGAAAGAAACCATTGCATACCTTTTAATAGAAATCCACTTCAACAGTGATGAACACCTCGACCAATCCCCTCCAAACACACTTCGACGACTCTGCTTCTACTATGGAAATGATTAACACTGATAAAAAATCAGCAATCTGTTTAAATCAATAAATTTTCTGCGATTTTGATGGATTCAAGTGATTTGGTATCATGATAGATTGAAATAGAATTTATATGATAATAAAGGATTCACATGATTTGGTTGCCTTTTCTGCACTTGGGTATCGACAAACAGGAGAAGGAAGAAGGAGTGTTGTGGGCCTAGGAGCAAGCTCCGAGGTATGAGAATCGAGGAAGAGAATAACAGGGAGGTATGAGAATCCGGGTCGCATGAATTGATTTCCTCAATCTTCATGTTCGTTGCGACAATCTTCATGTTCTTACCTCAAACTGTAACAAATGGGATTGAATTGCTTTCATGTATGCCTCAACAAGAGTATCACCTAATCAGTAATATCAAATGAAACATGTTTAGGGCTTCCTTTACACTCGATTATAGGGTTCTAAACTCTTGTACCGTTGAGATGTAGACCAAAATCGAAAATAGATAAACTACCAATGGGAAAAACGACGACGATACGGTGCTTGTGGCTGCTGTTGGGTAGAGATCGTCCGATACAAATAGGACGGTGGTGGAAATCAGGAAAAAAAATGTGAAAAGGGGGAGAATCGTGATCGGCAATGGTGGACTAGGGTTTTTAAGATGTAGAATGACGGGTTTTAAGGAGAACTAGTCAAAATTTCCATATAAAAACATGCATATATTACTATTATACCCTTAAATGATTTATTTAATTATTTGTTATTTCTTGAATTCTCATTGGTGCATTTAGGCACACAATAATTGCTAAAAACATTTGAACCTATCTCTCTCTCTCTCTCTCTCTCTCTATATATATATATATATATATATATATATATATATATATATATATATATATATATATACTGGAACTCACAATATATACAATTTCTCCTCATATAAGCAATTTTACCCCCATCCCGTCGATCCTCACAACGACTCGATCCATACTCTTGGATCTAAAATTAATAGCTTTATCTAATCCATACTCCCGGATCAGGTATGTCTAGTCCATGCTCTCGGATCAATGACAAATGACTATGACCACTCCATACTCTCGGACTAGGGACGAATTACTGTGTCTAATCCATGCTCTCGGATTAATGACAACTTTTAAATTTCTACCCTCCATGTATATCTCACTCGTACTCGTAAGAATATACTACCCGATATTCATCTTAATCAATTTCAGGTTTACTCGGTATCCTAAATCGTAATTTATTATCAGATATGATCTTAACACGTATTCCAGGAAATATCAAATATTTCACACATAAACATATACTTAATACTTGTATTAAAATTTACGTTCATGAAAGGGACTACGCACTCACTAGTTAAAGTGACGACTCCAAACTCGGGAAGCGTTACGCTTCTAACAATTTTATTTTCCTTCGACGAAACCTAGTATCATTATCACTAGATTTTAGTCTAAAATTTATCGCGACTAATTATTAACTCAAGGTCTACATGCTATATTGTTTTATAAGTGTTAAACAATACTTTTCAACTACTATGTACAGACAGGGGCCAGATATGAAACACCGAAGGGCAATACCATTTGGCATTTAAGTTGTTCTGAAATCCAACAACCCTATGCGGCCCTTCAAACCATATTCTCCGTACCATGAGCACTTTGTATATTTTATAATACTTACATATATTGTTTATAGTTTCATAATAACGATAATGAACTTAAACATAATCTATACTTAAAGTAGGGTAAGCATAACTCACTTACAATGGGGTTTAGCTAGGAACTGGGCTCTTCGGGGGCAGAACCTCTGGCCGAAATCTCTTCTTCTCGGAACCTTCTGGCACTCCGGGACTCGCCTCTAGCACTTGGGAAGTACTAGGTATTGGGAGGGTGAGTTTGGGAGTATTGAGAGAAAAAGAAGGGTAAAGGTGTGAAGAGAATGGAGAAACCTCGCGTCTATTTATAGGGGGCTAGATGCGAGTGCGCGGGGCGTACCTTTGGTGTACGTTGGGTATACTCAGTACGTGGGGTGTCCGAAGTGCTACGCTGTACGTACAAGGGCCATCTGTCGTGATCTGAAGTGAAGCCGTGGAGAGTAAGTGAAGGTCCAGATTCAGCCACGTGTCCCTCCTCGCATCTACATATACACAACTTCTAAATTCCGTAAGGTTCGCATACGAGCTCCGTTTTTGACGTTCTTTATATCCACCCGTAGGTAGCAATGTGATCTACAACTTTTGTTTAGACTCCCTCGACTAATTTTGACTTTATTTTTAAAGTTATATTTTAATAGGTTTAGACAGGTAAAGTCCATTAAAATCTCATGAATTTGTCATCCAACTTCCGTTTTTGTCTGTCTTTATATCATTGAGCTCCTATTAATGAGATCTTCAATTCTCATTTAGGTTGTGTCCGCTAGTCGGTCGATCTAAAATTCGATTTTCAGGCTATGCACTGCTATGCTAAATCTTATAAAAATCATAACTTCCTCATACGAAATCAGATTTGGACGTTATTTTTATGCATGCACTATTGATCCGACAGAAGAATCTGTACCTCTGAGGCGTTCCATGAGAGTTAGGAATGCACCTGAGCATTACTATGGTTTCCATATTACTGCGGAAGGTGATACACTTATCAGTGATAGCACACTGGTAAGTCTGGATGAACCTAACAGCTACACGGAAGCCATGGCAGGCCCTGAGGCTGCTAAATGGAAATAGGCTATGGACAGCGAGATACAGTCCATGTACGACAATCAAGTTTGGAACTTGGTTGACAATGTACCAGGTCGTAAGACACTCGGGCGCAAATGGATCTTCAAGAAGAAGACCGATATTGATGGTAATGTACACACTTATAAGGCGTGACTAATTGCAAAGGGCTTTTCTCAAACTTCGGGATTTGATTATGATAAGAAATTTTCACCAGTAGCAAAGATTAAGTCTATTAGGGTTATGTTAGCCATTGCTGCATTTCATGACTATGAAATATGGCAAATGGATGTCAAAACCGCTTTCCTTAATGGAAAGTTGGCTGAGGATGTTTACATGAGTTAGC
This sequence comes from Lactuca virosa, assembly GCF_052849685.1. NCBI lineage: Eukaryota > Viridiplantae > Streptophyta > Magnoliopsida > Asterales > Asteraceae > Lactuca > Lactuca virosa. The sequence continues at coordinate 183,117,791 of NC_136426.1, forward strand.
CATCGGGTTTTGTCAGCACAGAGTACCCTAATAGAGTGTGTAAGCTTGAGAAATCCATCTATGGATTGAAACAAGCACCTCGCAGATGGAATCCTTGTTTCAATGAGAAAGTCAAAGAGTTTGGCTTTTCGAGGAGCGAAGATGAGTCCTATGTATATGTCAAGGATAGTGGGAGTATAGTTAGCTTTTTCGTATTGTATGTGAATGACATACTACTCATGGGAAAGGACATCCCAGCTCTGCAGGAAGTGAAGTCCTGGCATGGGAAGTGTTTCGCTATGAAGGACCTTGGTGAAGCTGCCTATATCCTAGGGATAAGGATTTTGAGAGACAGGAGTGAAAGACTAATTGGACTTAGTCAGAGTACCTACTTGGATAAGGTGCTGAATAGGTTCAGCATGCAGAATTCCAAGAAAGGAGAGTTACCGATCCAGAGTAACGCCAGATTGAGTAAGACTAAGAGCCCGAGTACAGAGGCCGAGATAGCTGAGATGAGTCGAGTACAGTATGCTTCCGTTGTAGGCTCGATCATGTATGCTATGACTTGTACTCGTCCTGATGTGGCCTTTACATTGAGAATGGTCAGCAAATATCAAGGGAACCCTGGCAAGGATCACTGGATCCTTACCCTCGGTGGGAGCATGACTTGAGAGTAGTAGGGTATAGTGATGCTAGCTTTCAGACTGATAGGGATAATTTCCGCTCTCAGTCAGGCTGGGTCTTTACCTTAAACGGAGGAGCAATTTCTTGGAAAAGTTCCAAGCAGGAGACAGTGGCTGATTCAACTTGTAAATCAGAGTATATAACGGCAAGCGAGGCAGCAAAGGAGGATATATGGCTAAAGAACTTCATTGGAGACCTTGGGGTTGTACCAGCTATAAAGGAGCCTATGGAGATTTTCTGTGATAGTGAAAGTGCAGTTGCCTTAGCCAAGGAACCAAGGGATCACGGGAGATCTAGACACATCGACAGAAAATACCATTTCAGCAGACATCGAATAGAAGAAGGACTCCTCATGGCAAAGAGGGTATCATCGGATGAGAACCCAGCAGATCCCCTCACGAAGGGACTGGGTAGGGTTAAGCATCTCCAGCATGCAAGGCGCATATGGCTGAAGGATGATATTAGTTTTAGTAGTTAGATAGTTTTGAAATGTGTAAAGTGTAATTGACATTTGATGATGAATAAAAGTTGTTGTTTATTTATGAGTAAAGTGTTGCTATCTTTGTCAAATCGTTTACTATCATTTCATTTTGCATGTTTTGACTTCCAGAATAGTTCTGTTATGGATATCATATTATTCAAATTCTCCACAGTCGGTCATATGTTGGAAGTAGATATGAATCAAGACTGTCATGAAGTTGGTTGTAGATGTTTAAGATGTTGGACACAGCAAAGTGTTTCTACAATACTCATGAGTGCTCATAAGTTCTGAGTATTAGATTCAACCCACGCTCACTTGTATCACTTCATGGAATTTATCTCGAGTGATCATGGTACGGTAAGATCATATAAGTCTTCAAACCTAGAGATATGAGTTGTTGCCTATGAGTTGGTTATACATTGATTGTACGAAAACACATTGGTAACTCGATGTTATAAAACGTGCCTTTGTGTATAATTCAACAAGTAGTAGAACAAGCATATGAGTCGAAGTTTATCTGTTCCTTCTTGGATTAGAATCGATATCTGGGCCCCTCGATGATTTTGTTGTGACCTATGTATCGGGCCTGGTCAGAACTAAATTGATGTGTTCGATTAAGTTCTATGTCAAACAAATCGGAAATCGAAAAACAAATTGTTGGACAATAAGTAAGACATTGTTCCATGTATTTTTTCGGCTGATATCTAGAACAGAGGATTATATGATCACTTATCTTAAATGGCGTATCATCATCATCTCAGTTCCGCGAGACCTTGAAAGAGCTACGATTGTTGATCGGTTCCTGAAGTCATACTTGCAGTTATAGTTATTAGACTTATCCAAGTGGGAGACTGTTGGATAAGGTGTCTAAGTCCATAACTATTTCTGGTATGTACTTGACCCGGTTGGCATGGTCCATTTGGGTTGCATGGCATTGCAATACTTGGATAGACCAAAATGAGAGAAAGGACACTTAAGGTTTATTAATATATTATAAGTTCTAATATGTTAATAATATTATTTAATTAGTATTGATCAAAGAATTAATTTGGAATTAATTAAGTGATCAAAAACAGACTAATTAAATATATGGGGTTGATTGTGTAAATCATTCATTCTTGTATAGTGGGCTAATGATCCATGGTTTGTATGGATTGGGCTAAAACCCATAAGGTGCTCCATGGATAGTCAATCGAGGCTACAAACCCATGGATCATGGAATATGGAAAGCCATGACAATTAGGGTTGACATGGTGTAACCCTACTTGTGTCACAACTATATAAAGACCCCTTGTCTAGCAAAATCGGTACTACTACAAGCAAGTGTAAGAGGGCTAGCCGAATTTTGAGTGTTAGTGAACTTCTCTCAAGGTTATTCCAAGTATTGTGGTGTTGTGTGAGACATTTGAGGCATCACACTTGAGGTACTAGGCTCACAAGGTTCTCGAGGAATCCAAACAACAAAAGGTATGTTCTTCTTCTTGCATTTATGTTTAAAAGTTCCCCATGCTATGCTAGATAGGTTAAGAACCTTGGAAATCAAATTTGCATGTATCATAGTAAAACATACATCCAATGTTTCTAGGGTTGCATGTACATCATAGGAGTGTTAGAATGCTCAAAACCCTTTCAGTGGTATCAGAGCCTAGGCTTGTTTGCTTGATACTTGATGCTACATGTTTTTTCCAAAGTTGAAATTCTGCATTTTTTTTTTGCATCTGACTGCTCACCACAGCGTGTCAGTCTTTACCACGACGTGGTGATGCCCCTATATGCAGAATTTCGGGGTTTTGATTGGTATTGGATGAGGATCATTACCCTAAACTGTTTTTTGAACCTTAAAACCTGTTTTTGATGTGGTAATGATCATGCTAATCCAATTTCAAAGGTTATTATCAAAATTTCAAGCTTTATATGTGTTTTTATGATTCTTGAAATTTTTGATATGAATGTTCATGAACTTATGAGTTTAGAAGATCATAGGAATTACTTGCAACTTGCTTGGTAGTTTAATTCTTGATCTTGATGTGTTTTAATGGAATCCATAATTTGTCCTCAAGTTATGGATTACCAAAAGTTTTCTTTTAAAGTCCATTAATAAACACATAGGTTACATAAAATGAAAAGTCTCTCATTTTAATAAACCATTAACTCATAAGTTATGAAAGATGAAAAGTTTTGAAAGTTACAAAACTTGACCTTAAGTTTTGGAACATGTAAAGTCACTTTAAAAAACTTTAGTTCCAACCCCTAGAATTTTAAAAGTTAAAATTCAACCCTTATACTTTATAATATTATAAATTAATATATATATATATATATATATATATATATATATATATATATGTATGTATGTATAAGATCAAGTCGTTTTACCGTTAGTAGGCCTCATTCACGAAGTCGGTCTATAAGGGGGGTATAAGGTTGTTGCCTATAAAATGGCAGCTTAATGGGTGTCCACTCTCACCCACCGCTTCCTTGAATGGTAGAGGGTTGTTAGCTGAACGGGTAGGACAATGACTTTAAATCCTCATTAAAAGTATGATGAAAGTAAAGTAACTAAATGTTTTTATAAATTCCCAATCTTAGTTACTTTAGGAAAATGTCAATAAGGTGCTAACCCATGAAATTACACTTTGCACTTTGATTAAGTCGTTAGTGGAGCGTGTGTGGTTAACTGGCACACTAACCTGGACTTAACACGGTAGGAAAAGGGTGGCTTAAGGTTTATCATAGGTCGGTGGAGCGCGTGTGGTTAACCGGCACATCGATTGAGTGACAAAAATTAAGAGTACCAAGTAATTTGCATGGTTACTTCACACCTTGTTTTTTGATCCTCGGCATCGTAGTCACAAAACATGAATGGCACACTCGAGATTGAAACATGCCATTGAAAAAGTTCAATGAATCTCAAAGAATCTAGGAGTTTCAAAACCAATTAAAAACCTAATAATTTATTTTGGTTTCATGGTGGAAATTAGTGAATCGTCATTCACCCACCTTCAAATATTTTATAGCTTGGATTACGGCATCCCTCTTCTAAGTTATAAAATATTGTGTTGGGTCCTAGCCTTAATATTACATTTGGGTTTCTTATTAAGGACTATCTTTATATCTAAACTAAACTTGTCTTTCTTCTTTTCAGATGTCTTCCAACAATGCTGCTTCTGGCTCAAACCCTACCGGCTCCTTCTCTCTCATGAACCTTTGTGGGAGAGTTATCTTCGATGGATCCAACTTTATGGATTGGATCAGGAACATCAGGATGGTCACTCGGTATGAGCACAAGGAATATATCCTCGACAAGGAGCTTAAGGAACTTGAGTCGACTGCTACTCCTGAGGAGATCGCTGAATACCAGGCACATGAGAGAGATGCTACCAAAGTGGCATGTATCATGTTGGCCACAATGACAGCCGAGCTCCAAAAGTCCTATGAGGACTACTACCCTTTTCAGATGCACCAGGATTTGATGGACCGCTACCATCAGAGTGCTCGTCAAGAGCGGTATGAAATCATCTCCTCCATGATAACAACCAGGATGAAGGATGGTGAACCTATCACGGGCCACATGCAGAAAATGCAAAGGTATGTGGACCGTTTGCTGAAACTGAATGTGAACTTCCCAGAGGATTTGGAAATTGATATCATTTTTCACTCCTTACCTTCGTGTTATGATCAATTCCGCATGACATACCACATGAACAAAGAGGAAGTTACACTCAGCAAACTTCAAGGACTTTTGAAGACCGCAGAAAGTGGTCTTAAAGCTAAGTCAGTTGTTACTACTCCTACTCCTACCGCGGCCCTGTCTTGGCAATCGGTCAAGCCAAAGGAAAGAAGAGGAAGAGCCCTTCGAAGGGTACCAAGGGAAATGTGACAACCCGAAACTTCCAACTTGTAAGATCAGTTAATGTTATCAATATTAAACTCGATTTTATCATCATTTAACACTGTTTAAGGGTGTAATGATACTTTCTAAGCCTCGTATAACCAAAGGTTGAGTTCTAGGTCGAGTAATACCAAGTCGTAGTACAACATTCGGGCCATACACTCTCTCAGGAGGAGTGTACGGCCATACACATGAGTGTGCGGCCGCACACCCATCCTCCAACCGCACACTCGTCCCTTTATATATAGAGTGACCCCTTCACTCATTCCTTTCCTTTGGCTGCCCTCCACTTTCTCTCACTACTTTCTCTCTCTAAAAACTTCATCCAAGAACACTCTAAAGGCCTCAAAAACGTGAACTACTTCGTCATTCAGCTTGTTTTATTGGTAAGACACTTGAATCTAAGCCTAAAACTCATAGTGTTCTTCTTGTTCTTCATCCTTTGAAGGTGTACGACCGCACACCTTCATAAGGTGTCCGTACACACCTTAAAGACTCTCCAAAGTGAAGAGTTTAGCCTCCATTTACTAGTTGGACTTGGTATTAGCACTAGAACACCTCAAAATCGACATTTCGGGCACAAATGAGCAGTGTACGGTCGCAGACCCCTGTGTACGGCCGCACACCCCCTCTGTACGGCCGCACACTCCTGTGTGCAACCTCACACACAGCCTGGCCGCACATTCTGGCCGCACACACACCCTAATGACCATACACCTCCCTTATTCGATCGTTTATGGCTCCGACACTTAGTTCCAAACATTTCCAAGTCCTTAGGGTGGTTTCCCATCATGTTTTATCATGGAATACCTTAATCTAATACATATATGTGTTACTATATGTAATAGGATCCACTTACGTACGAAACATCGGTTGACTCTCAACACTCGTAACAAATTGTGCTTTCGGATCCTACGATAAACAGTGAGTTCATACCCCTACGCTTTTATAAGTTTTTATAACGTTTTCAGGGGGGGAATACAAGCCAAACATAATGGTTTTCACAACTTAAAAACTGATGCAATTACAATGGTTTTACGTTAAAATACTTTATCCCTTTTGTAATATGCGAAGCATAAGGGACATTTTCTAAACATAATTGCATAGTTTTTCGAATAGTACATGAACATAACTTATCAATCAAACTATAATAGGTATAGTTTGGGGACTTCATTACCGGTGTTTTTACAAAATCAAACTCCATGCAAAGTCAAACAAATAAACTATGACAGATTTAGTTTATCCATACGAATAACGAGAGTGTTTTACTAAATAATTATTTGTATAATTATTATACTCTACATTGTTTACCAACGATTTCGAACTCAAGAACAAACGAACTACACGTAAACTAGTTAATACAGGATTGTGAGACTAATCTTCGTTATGCCCTTCTGGGTACCAATAAATCCTCTCCGGAAGTATAACCAGAGTCTCCTGGAGGGAGAGCGTGAAATTTGTGAATAGATCTATTCGGGACTGACAATCCCACACCTGAACTGTTAGCTATAGTTACGCGGGCACGCCTGGGGTGACAAATTTTGTAATCGTACGATGTCTGAAGAAGCGTCAAGGAGGTCACGTGTCATATCAGCATGGTTATCCGACTCACAATAAGTATAAACTAACCTCTGTTTACGGGATTTCTTCTTCAATAGTTTTATTTTAATTAATAAAACTACTTATCTACTTACTGGAGGGTATTCCAGCGATCTAACTCATGGTTTTATTTGAATAATAAAACTACTTACTGGTGGTAACCAGGGTTTTCAAACGAAACGAATCTTACTTACTGGTGGTAACCAGGGTTTTCAAACGAAATGAATCTTACTTACTGGTGGTAACCAGGGTTTTCAAATGAAACATACTTTTCATTCAGTACTCAACGAACATGTTAGAAAATATTGGATTTTCTTGGGAAGCTTGCATACATAATTCGGAACTCAAGAACGAAGGTTTTCGATACAAACGATATTTACTTATAATGAAAAGTAATCAATTTTACAAATTCAGTAACTAGTTTCCAATACAAAAACATGCTTATGAACTCACCAGCTTTATGCTGATACGTTTCCAAAACCGCTTGTATTCTCAGGGCAACGATAGACAGGTACCTTCGCTCACTTTTGGAGAAGACGGAGCATCCTGAAGTCCAGTCTTTATCTTTTGTTGTGTTTGTATATAATGACATGTACAAACTATGTTTTCAAACAGATGTAAATATTCATATTGCAATGTAATGGTTGTGTTTACTTTGATTGTTATGATACGATTGTTGTGATACTACGCATGACGTCGCCCGCCCCCGGACGTTTCCGCCGTCCGTTCCGACGATTCGGGGGTGTGACAGATTGGTATCAGAGCTATTGTTTATAGTGAACTAAGTATACCTAACCTTACATGGTATACAACTATAAACACTAAGGGGCTAAAGTGCTCTAAACTAAAAATATACTTTTCAAAATATAAGTATTTTTACAAAAAGTATATAAGTATACCTACGTACCAGAAACAGTATCATGGGAAGAACAAAACAAAAGTATTTGGATGTTGAACACTGCGGTTAAACCTGGGCAGTTATGTAATCACGTCTACGGTCAATATAGCCTGATCAACTATATTTATTCGAGACATGACTAACATGTGCTTGGGAATGATTGTGGTGTTGCAACAGGCCTAAAACTTACCAAGTATCCATACCCCAATACCATCGAAAGATCGAAACAGTCAAACTTAAAATACTATAGGAGTATTTTGATAGAGTCAAGTTCATTGCAGAAATTCACTTCCAAGTGTTGCTACTCATTCCTTTTAGCGATAAATTAATTGCATTGGTAGTCCTTCCTTGCTTATCGCTTAGTAGAACACTCTAGCTATCATATTAAGATATATATTCTTGCTTCATATCTCTCGATTCAATTCAGAGGACTTACCACCCTCTTCTTCCTGATCATTTTAGAACAAGATGCCTCCAAAGAAAAGACCCAACAGAAAGAACAACGATCCTCCAACGGATCCAACTCCTTCACCGCCTCAGTTCGATCCCGCTATGTTTCAGGCGGCTGTTACTGCTTCTGTGGCTGCTGCGATGTCACAGATAAATCCTGGTGGATCTGGCGGGTCGGGAGGTGGTACTCATCCTGAAGGGAATCAAGGGCACCATAAGGAGTGCTCCTATAAAGACTTTATGAATGCAAAACCCACATCCTTCGACGGCACTGGAGGTGTTATTGCCCTAACTCGATGGTTCGAAAAGATCGAGTCCATCTTCGAAATCTGCTCTTGTTCTGAAGCCAACAAGGTGAAATTCGCCGCTTGCACTTTCACCAACAAAGCATTGACCTGGTGGAATGGCCGGGTCAAATCCCTAACCCTGCCGATAGCAAATGCTATGGGTTGGGAGAGCTTGAAAGAGCTCATGCTTGTTGAGTACTGCCCACGGGGCGAAATGCAGAAACTGGAGCACGAACTCTGGAACCTAAAGATGAAGGGTTCCAACATTGCTGCTTACACATCTAGGTTTGAAGACCTAGCACTTCTTTGCCCGGGGATGGTCACCCCGAAGAGCAAAGAGATTGAGAGATATATTTGGGGATTGACACCCCCAACTCAAGGGAATGTCTTGGCTGCCAGGCCAACCACTTTCGATAGCGCCAAATGCCTGGCGCAGACTCTCATAGATCACGGAGTTGATCTTGATAAAGTAGCAGCCACTCCCGAAACGGCTAAAGGGAGTGGTGAGAAAAGAAAATTTTGGAAACAGAGAAAGGGTCAGTCTTCACAGGAGCCCTCAAAGAAGCAACATACGGTAGCAGTTCACGCTGCTACTACCCCTGTCGCTGCTCCTGCAACTCAAGCACCTACCAGTAGGTATACTGGTACCCTCCCTTGGTGCAATAAGTGCAGTTATCATCACCGCATCCCTGGTCCATGTCGTGAGATGCTCTGCAACAACTGTGGTCAAAAGGGCCACCTGGCTCGAGGCTGTAGAAACCAAGTCCAACCAACCAATCAGGCCTCTGGAGCAGGTGTTGGTCAAGCCTGTTACGGTTGTGGGGAAGTCGGGCATTTCAAGAGAAACTGCCCCAAGGCAGCATCAACTGGCAACACCGGGAGAGCACTATCTATGGGGTAAGAGGAGGCCGTGGCTGACCCTACCGTTGTGACGGGTACGTTCCTCCTCGATAACTCTTATGCATGCATTCTTTTCGATTCTGGTGCTGAAAGAAGTTTTGTTAGTCATGCATTCAAGCATTTTCTTGAACATAAACCTCAACCCTTAACCGAAACATTTACCGTCGAGATGGCTAATGATGAGAAGGAGAGCGCTAATGATATAATCCGCGGTTGTACTCTTACCCTGAACGATCATTCGTTTCCCATCGATCTTATGCCAGTCTCCATAAAAAGCTTTGATGTCATCATCGGCATGGATTGGTTGAGCCCCAATCGTGCTGATATTCTTTGTTTCGAAAAATCCATCCGTCTCAACCTTCCTTCTGGTGAAGCTCTCATAATTTATGGTGATAAACTCAGTTCAAACCTCCGTATCATCTCGTGCATCAAAGCTTAAAAACTTATGTGAAAGGAATGTCATGCATTCCTAGCCTATGTTGTTAACGAAAAACAGGAAGTTAAAGACCTTGAGAGCATTCCCGAAGTCTGCAACTTTCCTGATGTCTTTCCCGAGGAGCTTCCGGGAATCCCTCCTGAACGCCAAGTCGAGTTTCGTATCGACTTAGTCCCCGGAGCTACCCCCGTAGCTAAATCCCCATATCGCCTAGCGCTAGCAGAAATGCAGGAGCTATCTAGTCAGCTCAATGAGCTGCTCAGCAAAGGGTTCATCAGACCGAGTTCCTCACCCTTGGGAGCCCCGATTTTGTTCGTGAAAAAGAAGGATGGATCCTTTCGGATGTGTATCGATTATCGAGAGCTGCACAAGCTCACTGTCAAAAACCGTTACCCTCTTCCTTGGATCGATGATCTCTTCGACCAACTTCAAGGAGCCAGCTACTTCTCGAAAATAGATCTCAGATCAGGGTACTATCAGCTACGGGTCCATGAGAGTGATGTTCCTAAAACAACATTTCGGACTCGATATGGTCACTACGAGTTCGTAGTAATGCCCTTCGGTCTAACTAACGCACCGGCAGTATTCATGGACCTGATGAATTGGGTGTGCCGTCCTTTCCTGGACAAGTTCGTCATCGTGTTCATCGACGATATACTTGTCGATTCCAGAAGCGAGGAATATCACAAATAGTAGTTGAGATTGGTGCTGGAAACTCTAAGGGCGGAGAAGCCTTACGCGAAGTTCTCCAAGTGCGAATTCTGGATTCGAAAAGTAACCTTCCTAGGTCACGTGGTAAGCGAGGAAGGCATTCACGTGGACCCTTCCAAAATCAAAGCGATAGAGAACTGGTCAGCACCGAAGACACCCACAGAAATTCGTCAATTCTTGGGTCTCGCTAGCTATTATCGCAGATTTAGTCAAAATTTCTCCAGAATTGCCAAACCCTTAACCACTCTGACTCAGAAAGGTGTACCTTGCGGTTGGAGTGAAAAGCAAGACACTGCGTTCCAAACATTGAAACAGGCCAGATGCAGCGCACCTATCCTGTCTCTGCCCGAAGGGACGGAGGATTTCGTTGTCTACTGCGATGCATCCAATCAGGGTTTGGGTTGTGTGCTCATGCAGCGGGGAAAAGTTATTGCTTATGCCTTAAGACAGCTGAAAGTAAACGAAGTCAACTACACAACGCACGACCTAGAGTTGGGAGCAGTGGTCTTCGCATTAAAGATATGGAGACATTATCTCTACGGAACCAAGTGTACCATATTCACTGACCATAAGAGCCTGCAGCACATCTTCGATCAGAAGGAGTTGAACATGCGACAACGACGTTGGGTTGAGCTACTCAGCGATTACGAGTGCGAAATACACAACCATCCCGGCAAAGCCAACGTGGTGGCGGATTCTCTTAGCCGTAAAGAGTACACAAGTCGCAGTGCGAAAGCACTAACTATGACTATCCATTCCCACTTATCCGTGCAAATCAGAGAGGCTCAGCTGGAAGCCCTAAAACCAGAGAACGTCACGGATGAGGCCTTGAGAGGAATGGATAAGAACCTAGAGATCAAGGGAGATGGAGTCTATTATTTCATGGACCGGATCTGGACCCCAAAGTCCGGTGGTTACAGAGAAGTCGTCATGAACGAAGCTCACAGGACCATACACATCCCTTATTCGATCGTTTATGGCTCCGACACTTAGTTCCAAACATTTCCAAGTCCTTAGGGTGGTTTCCCGTCATGTTTTATCATGGAATACCTTAATCTAATACATATGTGTGTTACTATATGTAATAGGATCCACTTGCGTACGAAACATCGGTTGACTCTCAACACTCGTAACAAATTGTGCTTTCGGATCCTACGATAAACAGTGAATTCATACCCCTACGCTTTTATAAGTTTTTATAACGTTTTCAGGGGGGAATACAAGCCAAACATAATGGTTTTCACAACTTAAAAACTGATGCAATTACAATGGTTTTACGTTAAAATACTTTATCACTTTTGTAATATGCGGAGCATAAGGGACATTTTCTAAACATAATTGCATAGTTTTTCGAATAGTACATGAACATAACTTATCAATCAAACTATAATAGGTATAGTTTGGGGACTTCATTACCGGTGTTTTTACAAAATCAAACTCCATGCAAAGTCAAACAAATAAACTATGACAGATTTAGTTTATCCATACGAATAACGAGAGTGTTTTACTAAATAATTATTTGTATAATTATTATACTCTACATTGTTTACCAACGATTTCGAACTCGAGAACAAACGAACTACACGTAAACTAGTTAATACAGGATTGTGAGACTAATCTTCGTTATGCCCTTCTGGGTACCAATAAATCCTCTCCGAAAGTATAACCAGAGTCTCCTGGAGGGAAAGCGTGAAATTTGTGAATAGGTCTATTCGGGACTGATAATCCCACACCTGAACTGTTAGCTACAGTTAGGCGGGCACGCCTGGGGTGACAAATTTTGTAATCGTACGACGTCTGAAGAAGCGTCAAGGAGGTCACGTGTCATATCAGCATGGTTATCCGACTCACAATAAGTATAAACTAACCTTTTTTTACGTGATTTCTTCTTCAATATGTAACATCCGGATTTTTAGAGGTATTATGGTGTAGGTTAATCTTGTGATTAAAAGAGAGACTCGACGAGTTGAGGGTCCAACTCGCCGATTCGAGTCGGGTTTCTCCCGTGGATTTAATGAGTGGACTCGACGAGTCCGAGGAGAGGGACTCGCCGAGTAGGCGCTGATTAGAGAAACCCTAATTTTTGGGGTTTGGGACCTATTTAAAGGCACTTATAGCCTCATTTGCGGCCACCCTTTCCCTGGAAGCAAACCCTAAAGGTCATTTGAGCTAGAAAGTGAGAGAGAAGCTATCTTGGGATTTTTAGTGCATCATTTGAGAAGAAGAGAAGGAGATCAAGCAAGGATCAAGAGGGGGAAAGTTGGATCCAGTGATAGATCGTTCAGAGCTTCTGAGGAAGGTAAAAGTCTGCACCTTTCTCATTATTTTGGTTAGATCTCATGTGTTTGGAGTTCTAGGGCTTTTACCACCTTTGGTTTGGGACTTTGAGTAAAATGGATTAGCTAGAAGCCAAGTCCTCAGATCTGGACCTTGTGAGGTCCCTAGAGTCCAAAGGTCCCAACTTTATTCATCCAAATGAGAGTTGTTGTGCTTAACACCTTAAGAAGGGCTTGTTTTGGCATTTTGAGGCATTTATGCCATGTATGAACGTAAAGGTCGAGACTTTATGTGTCTCTGGTGTATTAAAGGGCTAGATCTAGGGTTTGGAATGAGAGATCTGACTTTGGACGTCTGAATGAGGAATCAGACGGAGGGGACTCGTCGAGCCCATGAGTTGACTCGACGAGTCAGTGAGGGTTTGTCCCGATGAGCTTGAGCATGCGATAGCTCGACGAGTTGGGGGTCAACTCGACGAGCTGAGCTGGACTGTCACGAGATTTCTGAGGAAAGTAAGTGGACTCGACGAGTCGTAAGGGTACACTCGGCGAGTCGGGTCAGACATGGACTGTTGACCCGAGTTTGACTTCTGTTGACTCTGGGGTTTGGTCAACATGAGTAATGGAGACCATGGAGGGGTAAAATGGTCTTTTACCCAATTCAAGAGTTGGAGAAAGAAGAATAGCCCTCATTTATTGGGGTCGTGTGAAGAGTATTGATTAGAGATATTCATCTTTTGTGCTAGGCGGAGGCTAGTTCGAGTTTCGGGTGCGAGGGTATTTACTTGCTGCTTGTCAGGTGAGTCTTCTCACTACACTGTACCTAGAGTGGTACCTATGTGTGACCGGAAGGTCTTGTATGCTATGGGATGTATGTGCTATATGTTGTTATGTGATATGTATAATGTATGTTATGTGTGGTAAGGACCGGAAGGTCAAGAGGACATGGACCGGAAGGTCAGGAGGTTACGGACCGGAAGGTCGATGCGGGTAGGACCGGAAGGTCTACCGGGATTCGGGACGGAAGTCCCATGAGACACTTGGATTGGAAGATCCTACAGAGTTATGGCCTGGAAAGGCGTATGTGTTGTATGTGGTATTTTGGGGAACTCACTAAGCTTCATGCTTACCGTGTTATGTGTTATGTGTTTCAGGTTGTTCTCAGGAATCGCGGGAAGGCACCGGTTTGATTGTACACACCAGAGAAAGAGTTAGGTTTTGAGGATCCTAGATTTTTAATGGAGTTGTGTTTTGTAATTTGAATAAACGAGATTTCCATACAATATGTTATGAAAAGTATGCGATTTTAAAATGAAAAATATGTTTGAAAAATTACGGTGTTACAAGTTGGTATCAGAGCCTTGGTTTGAGGGATTCGGATGCCCCTTCGGGTAAATCTGGACTCAAACTGAGGATTTAAGAAAAAAATTTCAAAGAAATGATTTTTCTAAAGCAAACAAGAGTTTCTAAGAGAAAATGAGAAGGAGCAGTGTGTACAATCAGCCAGAGCCCGAACGGTGATTTCCCAAAATACCCTTATTTTGTGTTATGAGATATTCTATGAGATGTTATGCATGCTAGAGATAGGCTAGGTATTTCATATTTTAGGACTAGAGTGGCCTGATTTGTGATGCCTTAGCCTAGGAGTTACGGTTATCTGTGATATGCTTTCGAGTATGTGCTGAGTAATAGTATCCAGAGGGAATCCTTTTGAGAGAGGGATTGAGTAGAAGAGTAATCTAGGAGAGATACCTAGATGAGCATTCGTGGAATCCTCTAAGAGGGTAGTCATAGGCCCGCGTGGGGTGAAGTTGCTTGAGTTCGGTGATATCCTACGAGTATGAGGAGGGCAAGTAGGATAATAGCCTAGAGAGGTTTTATGAGGTTATTCGATGCCCGAATGCTGCTTGCTTCGTGCTTTGTGGAACTCTCGATGATGGGAGTTAGCTACCAAGTGAATATGACGATATTCAGGAGGTAGATGGTTGGCATCATTAGGAGTTCTTCAGCAGCTGATGGCGGAGAGGTGTGAGAACCTAGGAAGAGCCTAGGAAAGGGTGACCCTAGTCAGATGAGTACGCTGACAGAGTAGAGCATTTCGCAGAGGAGCGAACACACGTGACAGGATTGGTGATCGAGAAGGTTGAGCAGCTACTTAGGAACTCGGGGATGGTCCATGCAGAAAGTATGGGTAGATGTGGCAGGTAGTATGGGCCCATACTACTGAAAGCAGAGGACCCATACTCGATACAGGGAACATTCCGGAGGATCTAAGTAGCAGATCGAGAGGTGATTTTATGGTTCAAGTACCATGATTTGTAGCAGATCGAGAGGTGATTTCATGGTTCGAGTACCATGATTTGTAGCAGATCGAGAGGTGATTTCATGGTTCGAGTACCATGATTTGTAGCAGATCGAGAGGTGATGTCATGGTTCGAGTATCATGATTTGTAGCAGATCGAGAGGTGATGTCATGGTTCGAATACCATGATTCGTAGCGGATTAAGAAGAGATAACATGGTTCGGGTACCATGATTCATAGCAGATCGAGAGGTGGCCACATGGTTCGAGTACCATGACCCGTGGCAGTTAGTGTTATTGGTTCTACCAGTTATTCCGTGGTGATTGGTTAGACTGATATCAGAGGTGAAAGAGTATGGGGCTAGAGGGCCATGATGAATGAGTTTTAGTGAAGCATCCCTTAAAAGGGAAATCGAGTTAGCTCCGAGGGATTGTTGGTGAAATGCCAATTGGAGTCGCAAGACTCAAGAATAAGTAGAGATGGCGGTTATGGAGGATTACGACATGAGTTGAGCAATCAGCCGATGGTGGAGATGTCATTTTCTGTGACCTGAGCGGTGTTATTTCTGTTCCTATGAGAAACAGGAGGGGTATTGAGATTTTCGGTTTCCAAGGTTGGGGGTGAGCCCTGTGGGGTAGCTATGGTTACGATCTTTCATCAGAGTATTTGGGCAGTATGTCTGCCGAGAGGTAATGTTAGAGCATGAGCAGGCTGTCAGCGGGGACTGAGATGATTAATGACAAGGATACACCCTATTTGAGCATAGTAGGGCATGTATTAGCTGCAGCGGCAGACGATCAAGAAGAGGATATTGGAGCGGTGGCTCTTATTATCTATGATGAGTATCGAGTGTGGTAATGAGGACTCCACTCTTATTACAACCCACGTGATGGAACGTTGGTTGAAAAGTCAAGGATGAGGAAAATGTTAGTTCGTTATTTTAGACTGAGAGTCAGGGTTGCGACTGGACAGTTGAGATGCCCGGTAGTGGGACGGTATGAGATTCTGAATGACTAGAGGAAGTCATGATGAGAAGTTTCTGAGGATTTCATCGGAGATTCGGGGTATTTGGAATTGCTCGACCTCCATCGAGGGGATTATCGAGCATTCCGTATCACCTTCCAAGAGTAGGTGCGATGTTATTGGTAAAAAACAGTCTGTGGGCTAGATGGTTGGCGAACCAATTGGTGATGGTTCGAACCCTGAGTGGGGGAGGACCGGGTACTTTTGAGGAGATCAGATATTTGTTCAAGAACGGTTAGAGAATTGGATAAAGAGGCATGCGGTGCGAATTCCTGAGACCAGTGTTATTGGTGGTCAAGGAGAGGTGCAGATCGAGATAGTGCATGTGGTACGTGTTTGAGAAAGGGTGAGTGTCTCCACGGCAAGTGGCCGTTGGCCGGAGACCTTGTGGTGGTTAGGAATCCTTCAAGGTTAAAATGGTGAATTCGAGGTGGTTGGCTTGCGAAGTTAGTTCGGCGGTTGAGAATTTCTGGTTCAGAGTATGGGCTATTATATACAGTATGGGAAGGGAAGAAGTTGATTGGGCAACCAACTTCAGGGTCGTTATGAGTATTCTTGCATGAGTTTTGAGCATTAGAGGAGGAAGTTTCGGATTGTCATCTTCGTGTTCTGAGTCGTTGGCAATTTATCCGTGTTTTAATTTGGAAGATGGAGTATTCCGGGGTTACAAGTGACACAAGGGAAAGATCAGTTGCGAGATTTCGAGGAAGCAATGCGATATCTGAGTATGATGCCATGAGTATGAGATCAGTGGTGGAGTCAAGACACTGCGAGGCGTTGTGATGGTATTACGGGGTATCCGAGTTTAATGTCCTAAATCTCGGATTATTTTGAGCTTTGAGTTTGAGAGGACGAGTGGTGAATCAAGTGTCTATGGTTCCGATGGGGGCCCTTCAGCTAATTGACATCAAATGGATTTACTTGAGAAGGTGAATTGCATCGAGGAAAAGAGGTTTTGTCGCGATGGTGATTGTCCGAAGTAGTGATGCTTAGCTTGGATGGGTGTGTGTGTACCTATCTATGGTGGGCCGTAGAGCATGAGTTAATGATCGCAGTATGGTGTCAACCTAAGGATGAGATTGTGAAGTGGTAAGAGTAAATGCGGTAAGACTGCGGGGAGCTGCTGTTTCAATGAGTCAGTGCAGAGAGGTTGTGGTGATGCTACGGGGAGCCGTAGTACTCACTATTCAGCGAGAGGTTGTGGTGATGCTACGGGGATCCGTAGTACTCACTATTCAGTGAGAGGTCATTCTGATACTACGTGGAGCTGTAGTACCCACTAGTCAGTGAGAGAATGTTGTGATGAAGTGCTCTCTGGTCAGAGCTTGACGCAGAAGAGTTTTAGGCTTGGGTAGCCCTAATATTTGACTTGTGGAAGCCTGGGGTCGAACCAGGGGCGAGACTGGGGTCTCCATGTTTGTCGGAAGTCGTGATACTCCGAATGGAGTAGTGGTTTTCGTGGCCAAGGGAAGTGAATCAGTGAGGTACGCATGGGTTGCGGGTCATGAGTCATGAGTTGAGTGGTTCATTGGGACGAGTGGTTCCAATTCTGAATCGGACTAGACTCTCGATATTAAGTTTGACTCTAGTGGTGCATTGAGTAGGCAAAATGAGACTCCGGATTCTGAAATGGGTTCCATTTTGAGGAATATTGTTTGTCATCAGAGGTTTTGGACCGGAGTGGGTCAGTTCGTTGGTGCGGGAGGTACCGCGAGGCACTCGTATCTAGGGAGTAGTGTTCGACGGGGGTCGAGGGTGAAACAATTTTGTAGGATTGTGGAATCTGTTGGGGTAAAGAGAACTTCGTGACTTGGGTGTCACTGGGCCGAGATAGTTTCGTAATCCTACTTGTGATTGTGATGTCTGAGGACACTTCTGAGCGAGCCTGGTTATTCTCTTGTGTCTGAAGGGCAGAGTGTTGAGGATTCTTTGTTCGAATGGGTTCTGATAGCAGTTTAGTGTATGATCCCTGGTGGGGTGTGGACCCTTTCGTTTCTTGGGGCGTGATTTGGATCATTAGCATGTTGATATGAGTAAGCGGTAGCCGATTGTTGGATTTGGTCTTGTGAGAATCAGAGGATCAGTGAGTTATCAGGGTTTGATATTCGAGGAGCGAATATCATGGTGATCGCTTGAGTAGGCGGTCTGGCGGCGGGTCAGGCCACTAGAGCTTCCGGATAGTGGCGAGGAGTATATTAGCGACGGAAGAGTTGGTTCAGTTCTGGTCTTGGGAGTTTTGTGTGGTTTCAGGTGTCCATAGAGGAAGATATCGGGTTAGTATGAGATCCTTTCGGTGGTGTCTTTTGGATAGATGATTTTATTATGTGAGTGGTTAAGGAGTGATTTCGAGGGCGAAATCTAATTCAAGTGGGGGAGAATTGTAACATCCGGATTTTTAGAGGTATTATGGTGTAGGTTAATCTTGTGATTAAAGGAGAGACTCGATGAGTTGAGGGTTCAACTCGCCGAGTCGAGTCGGGTTTCTCCCGTGGATTTAATGAGTGGACTCGACGAGTCTGAGGAGAGGGACTCGTCGAGTAGGCACTGATTAGAGAAACCCTAATTTCCGGGGTTTGGGACCTATTTAAAGGCACTTATAACCTCATTTGCGGCCACCCTTCCCCTGGAAGCAAACCCTAAAGGTCATTTGAGCTAGAAAGTGAAAGAGAAGCTATCTTGGGATTTTTAGTGCATCATTTGAGAAGAAGAGAAGGAGATCAAGCAAGGATCAAGAGGGGGAAAGTTGGATCCAATGATAGATCGTTCAGAGCTTCTGAGGAAGGTAAAAGTCTGCACCTTTTCTCATTATTTTGGTTAGATCTCATGTGTTTGGAGTTCTAGGGCTTTTACCACCTTTGGTTTGGGACTTTGAGTAAAATGGATTAGCTAGAAGCCTAGTCCTCAGATCTGGACCTTGTGAGGTCCCTAGAGTCCAAAGGTCCCAACTTTATTCATCCAAATGAGAGTTGTTGTGCTTAACACCTTAAGAAGGGCTTGTTTTGGCATTTTGAGGCATTTATGCCATGTATGAACGTAAAGGTCGAGACTTTATGTGTCTCTGGTGTATTAAAGGGCTAGATCTAGGGTTTGGAATGAGAGATCTGACTTTGGACGTCTGAATGAGGAATCAGACCGAGGGGACTCGTCGAGTCCATGAGTTGACTCGACGAGTCAGTGAGGGTTTGTCCCGATGAGCTTGAGCATGCGATAGCTCGACGAGTTGGGGGTCAACTCGACGAGCTGAGCTGGATTGTCACGAGATTTCTAAGGAAAGTAAGTGGACTCGACGAGTCGCAAGGGTGCACTCGGCGAGTCGGGTCAGACATGGACTGTTGACCCGAGTTTGACTTCTGTTGACTCTGGGGTTTGGTCAACATGAGTAATGGAGACCATGGAGGGGTAAAATGGTCTTTTACCCAATTCAAGAGTTAGAGAAAGAAGAATAGCCCTCATTTATTGGGGTCGTGTGAAGAGTATTGATTAGAGATATTCATCTTTTGTGCTAGGCGGAGGCTAGTTCGAGTTTCGGGTGCGAGGGTATTTACTTGCTGCTTGTCAGGTGAGTCTTCTCACTACACTGTACCTAGAGTGGTACCTATGTGTGACCGGAAGGTCTTGTATGTTATGGGATGTATGTGTTATATGTTGTTATGTGATATGTATGGGTTATGTATGTTATGTATTTACGAACCGGAAGGTCGATGCGGGTAGGACCGGAAGGTCTACCGGGATTCGGGATGGAAGTCCCCTGAGACACTTGGATCGGAAGATCCTACAGAGTTATGGCCTGGAAAGGTGTATGTGTTATATGTGGTATTTTGGGGAACTCACTAAGCTTCGTGCTTACCGTGTTATGTGTTATGTGTTTCAAGTTGTTCTCAGGAATCGCGGGAAGGCACCGGTTTGATTGTACACACCAGAGAAAGAGTTATGTTTTGAGGATCCTGGATTTTTAATGGAGTTGTGTTTTGTAATTTGAATAAACGAGATTTCCATACAATATGTTATGAAAAGTATGCGATTTTAAATTGAAAAATCTGTTTGAAAAATTACGGTGTTACACAATAGTTTTATTTTAATTAATACAACTACTTATCTACTTACTGGAGGGTATTCCAGCGATCTAACTCATGGTTTTATTTGAATAATAAAACTACTTACTGGTGGTAACCAGGGTTTTCAAACGAAACGAATCTTACTTACTGGTGGTAACCAGGGTTTTCAAACGAAACGAATCTTACTTACTAGTGGTAACCAGGGTTTTCAAATGAAACATACTTTTCATTCAGTACTCAACGAACATGTTAGAAAATATTGGATTTTCTTGGGAAGCATGCATACATAATTCGGAACTCAATAACAAAGGTTTTCGATACAAACGATATTTACTTATAATGAAAAGTAATCAATTTTACAAATTCAGTGACTAGTTTCCAATACAAAAACATGCTTATGAACTCACCAGCTTTATGCTGATACATTTCCAAAACCGCTTGTATTCTCAGGGCAACGATCGACAGGTACCTTCGCTCACTTTTGGAGAAGACGGAGCATCCTAAAGTCCAGTCTTTATCTTTTGTTGTTTTTGAATATAATGACATGTACAAACTATGTTTTCAAACAGATGTAAATATTCATATTGCAATGTAATTATTGTGTTTACTTTTATTGCTATGATACGATTGTTGTGATACTACGCATGACGTCGCCCGCCCCCGGACGTTTCCGCCGTCCGTTCCGACGATTCGGGGGTGTGACAGGAAAGTCCCTTGATGGCTCCTCTTCAAGTGGCACCAAGAAAGGTTTCGTCACTCCTTCTGCTAACCCTAAAGAGGCTGAATGCTTCTATTGCCATGAAACGTCGCACTGGAAGCGAAACTGCCTAAAGTACTTGCAAGATGTTAAGGATGGGAAAGTGAAACCCAACCATGCAGGTATATGTTGGATTAGGTGTCTAAGTTCATAACTATTTCTAGAATGTACTTGACCCGATTAGCATGGTCCATTTGGGTTGCATGGCATTATGCATTTGGATAGACTAAAATGAGAGAAATAACACTTAAGGTTTATTAATATATTATAAGTTCTAATATATTAATAGTATTATTTAGTTAGTATTGATCAAGAATTAATTTGGAATTAATTAAGTGATCAAAAGAAGACTAATTAAATATATGGGTTAATTGTGTAAATCATCCATACTTATATAGTGGGCTAATGCTTCATGGATTATCAAGTTGGGCTAAAACCCATAGGATGCTCCATGGATGCTCCATGGTGGTTATAGAACCCATGGGTCATGGAAATGAAAAGTCATGACAATTAGGTTTTACATGGTGTAACCCTAATTGCAACACACTATATAAACTACATGTTATTCACCATAATTGGCCACTAAGGATACAAGTGAGGGCTAGCCGATTTCTAAGTGTTCTTCATTTCTCTCTAAGTTATTCCAAGTGCATTTGGTGTTGTGTGAGACATTTGAGGCATCACACTTGAGGTGCTAGGCTCACAAGGTTTTCAAGGAATCCAAACTACTACAAGGTATGTATTTCCTACTAACTTTTATGTTGAAAAGTTCCCCATGTATGCTAGATAGGTTATGAACCTTGGAAAACAATTTTGCGTGTATCATAGATAAAACATAGATCCAAGGTTTCTAGGGTTGCATGTACACCATAGGAGTGTTACAATGCTCAAAACCCTATAGTGGTATCAGAGCCTGGGCTTGTTTGCTTGATATTTGATGCAAAATTGTGAAAAAAGCTGAAAATCTTGCTGTCTGGATAGTGGACTCGCCGAGTCCATGGGGGGACTCGACGAGTCCAAGCACAAATTCATCCTACTCGTCGAGTAGGTTCATGCACGCGACGAGTAGGAGCCTCTGATTGAAAATTTTCGACTTTTGTTGCTGGAAATCAACTAGAAACATTACCCTAAACTGTTTTGGTGTTTTAAAACTTGTTTTAGATGGTGTAATGGTTGTTCTAATCCATTTACAATGGCTAATATCAAAATTTCATGTTTATATGTGTTCATATGTTCTTGAAATTTTGATAGGAATATTCATGTTCTTATGAGTTCTTGATAGATCATAGGAATTACTTGTTTAATGTTTAATTCATGATCATTATGTGTTTTAATGGAATCCATAATTTGTCCTCAAGTTAGGGATTACCAAAAGTCTTTCTTTTAAAGTCCATTAAAGAAACACATAGGTTACATAAAATGAAAAGTCACTCATTTTATTACATCATTAACTCATAAGTTATGAAAGATGAAAAGTTTTGAAAGTTACAAAACTTGCCCTCAAGTTTTGGAACATGTAAAGTCACTTTAAAAAACTTTAGTTCCAACCCCTAGAATTTTAAAAGTTAAAATTCAATCCTTATACTTTATAATATTATAAGTTTAATAATATATATATATATATATATATATACACACACACACACACACACACACACATATATATATATATATATATATATATATATATATATATATATATATATATATATATAATGTATGTATAAGAACAATTCGTCTTACCGTTAGTAGACCTCATTCATGAAGCCGGTCTATAAGGGGGGTATAAGGTTGTTGCCTATAAAATGGCAGCTTAATGGGTGTCCACTCTCACCCACCGCTTCCTTGACTGGTGGAGGGTCGTTAGCCGAACGGGTAGGACAAGGACTTCTAAATCTTCATTAAAAGTATGATGAAAAATAAAGTAACTAAATGTTTTTATAAATTCCCAATCTTAGTTACTTTAGGAAAATGTGAATAAGGTGCCAACCCATGAAATTACACTTTGCACTTTGATCAAGTCGTTAGTGGAGCATTTGTGGTTAACCGGCACACTAACCTGGACTTAACAAGGTAGGCAAAGGGTAACTTAATATTTATCATAGTATCGATGGAGCGCGTGTGGTTAACCGGCACATCGATTGAGGTGTAAATATTAAGGGTACCAAGTAATTTGCATGGTTACTTCACACCTTGTTTTATGATCCTCGGCATCCCAGTCACAAAACCTGAAGGGCACACTCGAGATTGAAACATGCCATTGAAAAGTTCAATGAATCTCAAAGAATCTAGGAGTTTCAAAAACCAATTAAAACCTAATAATTTATTTTGTTTTTCATGGTGGAAATTGGTGAATCGTCATTCACCTACCTTCAAATATTTTATAGCTTGGATTACGGCATCCCTCTTCTAAGTTATAAAATATTGTGTTGGGTCCTAGCCTTAATATTACATTTGGGTGTTTTATTAAGGACTATCTTTATATCTAATCTAAACTTGTCTTTCTTCTTTTCAAATCTCTTCCAACAATGTTGCTTCTGGCTCAAACCCAACCAGCTCCTTCTCTCTCATGAACCTTTGTGGGAGAGTCATCTTTGATGGATCCAACTTTATGGATTGGATCAGGAACAATAGAATGGTCACTCGGTATGAGAACAAGGAATATGTCCTCGACAAGGAGCTTAAAGAACTCGAGCCGTCTGCTACTCCTGAGGAGGTTGCTGAATATCAGGCCCATGAAAGAGAGCTACCAAAGTAGCATGCATCATGTTGGCCACTATGACAGCCGAGCTCCAAAAGTCCTATGAGGACTACTACCCTTTTGAGATGCTCCAGGATTTGATGAACCGCTACCATCAGAGTGCTCGTCAAGAGCGATATGAGATCATCTCCTCCATGATAACAACCAGGATGAAGGATGGTGAACCCATCACGAGCCACATGCAGAAAATGCAAAGGTATGTGGACCATTTGCTGAAACCGAATGTGAACTTCCCAGAGGAGTTGGCAATAGATATCATTTTGCACTCCTTACCTTCGTGTTATGATCAATTCTGCATGACATACCACATGAACAAGGAGGAAGTTACACTCAGCAAACTTCAAGGACTTTTGAAGACCGCGGAAAGTAGTTTTAAAGGTAAGTCGGTTGTTACTACTCCTACTCCTATCGCGGCCCCTGTCTTGGCAATCAGGCAAGGCAAAGGAAAGAAGAGGAAGAGCCCTTCGAAGGGTACCAAGGGAAAGTCCCTTGATGGCTCCTCTTCAAGTGGAACCAAGAAAGGTTTCGTTACTCCTTCCGCTTCTATTGTCATGAAAAGTCGCACTCGAAGCGAAACTGCCCAAAGTACCACCAAGATGTTAAGGATGGGAAAGTAAAACCCAACCATGCAGGTATTTACACTATATTGTCTAAAAACTCACCCTATTCTAATTCTTGGATCCTTGATACATGTTGTGGTATTCACATATGTTGTGATTTGCAGGGACTAAGAACAAGTGAGAATGTGGAGCATGGGAAGATAAACTTGATCATGGGAAATAGGAAAGTTACACCTGTCACCAAGATTGGAGTTTATTCATTATTGCTAAGTAGTGGGTTAACATTATATTTGAATAAATGTTGTTATTCGCCTGAAATGGCAAGAAATATTATTTCCTTTCATGGTTTGTACAAATAAGGTTTTACCTTTTCATTTGATAATGATAGTGGTGGTATTAATGCTTTCTTTGATAATGTTTTTTTTATTTTAAATCATTGCCTTGTGATGGTGTGTATGAAAATGTGTCGGTTGTAGATAACCTAGGAAATAATGTATTGTGTATCGATTCTTCCACTAGTTTGGATAAAGCATCATTATGGCATTGTCGTCTAGGACATGTAAGCAAGAAACGCATAGGCCAACTCCAAAAAGATGGAGTCTTGGAGTCATTTGACCTAAAATCAGATGATAGTTGTGAATCTTGTTTGCTAGGGAAAATGACAAAGTCACCCTTCACTGGCACTTGTGCAAGGGGTGAGGGTTTGTTGGACCTCATACATACTGATGTGTATGGACCTTTCAAAACCGCCACAAGATATGCTAACCGTTTCTATGTGACTTTTACTAATGATTATAGTAGATATGGATATGTTTACTTAATCAAGCATAAGTCAGAGACCTTTGAAAGATTCAAAGAGTTCAAACAGGAAGTGTAGAATCAGTTGGGCAGGAACATTAAGATGCTTCGATCCGATCGAGGTGGTGAGTATCTTAGTACAAAGTTCCTTGACTATCTTAAGGAATGTGGGATTATCTCACAATTTACACCTCCCAGGACACCGAGGTTGAATGGTGTGGCTGAGAGGCGCAATCGAACCTTGTTGGATATGGTTCGTTCCATGATGAGTCGAGCTTCGCTACCAATCTCATTCTGGGGGTATGCCTTAGAGACTGCCGCCCATATCCTTAATCTAGTCCCTACAAAGAAGGTTGCCAAAACACCTCATGAGATGTGGACCGGAAAAGTTCCCAATCTGGACCACATCAAGATTTGGGGTTGTGAGGCTTTTGTGAGGCGTGAGTCTCACGATAGGCTCGAACCTCGAAGTGAGAGGTGTATTTTCATCGGCTACCCACGGAGATCCTTTGGTTACCTCTTCTACAGACCTAGTGATAATGTGGTCTTTGTATCAAGGAGAGGATTCTTTCGAGAGAGAGAATTCATAAGCCAAGGAAACTGTAGGAGGCAAATTGACCTTGAAGAAATTAAGAGTCAAGTGGTGAAGGAACCTCGAACCCTAGCAATCAACCTGAGGAGGAAACTCTGGTTGATCCGACAGAAGAGTCTGTACCTCTGAGGCGTTCCACGAGAGTTAGGAATGCACCTGAGCATTACTATGGTTTCCATATTACTGCGGAAGGTGATACATTTATCAGTGATAGCACACTGGTAAGTCTGGATGAACCTAACAGCTACACGGAAGCCATGACAGGCCCTGAGGCTGCTAAATGGAAAAAGGCTATGGACAGCGAGATACAGTCCATGTATGACAATCAAGTTTGGAACTTGGTTGACAATGTACCAGGTCGCAAGACAGTCGGGTGCAAATGGATCTTCAAGAAGAAGACTGACATGGATGGTAATGTACACACTTATAAGGCGCGACTGGTTGCAAAGGGATTTTTTCAAACTCCGGGAGTTGATTATGATGAGACCTTTTCACCAGTAGCGAAGATTAAGTCTATTAGGGTTATGTTAGCCATTGCTGCATTTCATGATTAAGAAATTTGGCAAATGGATGTCAAAATCGCTTTCCTTAATGGAAAGTTGGCTGAGGATGTTTACATGAGTCAGCCAGAGGGTTTTGTCAGTACAGAGTATCCTAATAGAGTGTGTAAGATTGAGAAATCCATTTATGGATTAAAGCAAGAACCTCGCAGATGGAATCTTTGTTTCGATGAGAAGGTCAAAGAGTTTGGCTTTTCGATGAGTGAAGATGAATCTTGTGTATATGTTAAGGCTAGTGGGAGTATAGTCAGCTTTTTGGTATTGTATGTGGATGACATACTACTCATAGGAAATGACATCCTGTCACACCCCCAAACCGGAATGGCGGAAACGTTCGGGGGCGGAGGACGTCATTCTCAGTATCATAACCATAGTGAAGAAAGTAAACACAGCCATCATAAATATAATTTAAAAGGTTACATCGTTGCAAAAATACATGTTTCCAAAAAAATTACATATGATGTCAAAATATTGCAAAAAAACCTGCGCCTTAGCGTCTTGCCTTCAAAAATCTTGTGGTTACATGTATTACTGAATA
Source organism: Lactuca virosa (assembly GCF_052849685.1). Lineage (NCBI taxonomy): Eukaryota > Viridiplantae > Streptophyta > Magnoliopsida > Asterales > Asteraceae > Lactuca > Lactuca virosa. Next base: position 183,144,330 of record NC_136426.1, read on the forward strand.
CCTGAGAATACAAGTTCTTTTTGAAAGAGTATCAGCATTAAAGCTGGTGAGTTCATAAGCAATTTATGAATGAAAAATGAATGTTGTTCCTTAAAGTTTGTTGCAAGTTTGTTTCCAGAAAATCCAATATTTTCTAAAAGGTTTATTGTAGTCTTAACTGAACCAAGACTTAGTATATGTAAGTAAATCGTCATACTTATGTGTGGTTTTATATTTAAATAAAACTCCTTTTTGTGAAATCCTTAAATCCCCGTGAACTGTGTGTTTTGTTAATTCCCCATGTGAGTTGTTATAACCATGCTAAAACTCGAAGGTCTCATACTCGACGTTCTTCAGGCGTCGGAATGTTATGACATTTGTCACCCTAGACCTGCCGGTCTAGCTGTTGCAAGCAGCTTAGGTGCGGGTTTGTCAGACCCAATATAGATCTATACACAACTATGACGCTCTCCCTCCAAGAGATTCTGATTATAACTACAGGACTTTTCTGTGGTACTTAAGATTACCCCGAAGGTGAATGTATCACAAATTTATTCATTAACAAGTTCACGTAGTTTGTAATGAAATACCCGTTTTGTAAATCGATTGTATTACCGTTTCTTTGTTAAACGAGGTGTTCAAACTATACCTATTATAGTTTATCAGGAGTGTGTTATGATTTAACAAAACCTTGATATGCATGACTTTGTATTTCATTAAAAATGACATTGAAATTACTAAGTGTAAATCTTACACGCCTTGCTCAGCATGTTACAATGTGTGAATAACTCTTAAACTTGTTTGACAGTTTTACCCTTAACTGTCACTGTTTTAGAATATTTATAGAAAAATCATCGTAAGTCGAAAGTTGAATCCGTAAACTCGAAGAGTTTAGAAAAAGAGTCTGCTATATTCATAAATTTTCTTTTAATTTTTGGTGGTTTCAAACCAGTATGAAAACGTTCATCTTCAGAACCTGGTCCGATTTTGTTGCTGCAGTGATAGGCAGTTTTGTAAAAATCACCATAAATTGTAGAACAATCGTATGGAGATGTGCAAGTATTAATTTTAAAGGTATAAACCTGAACTATTTTCATATTAAACAGTTTTGAAAAATATTAAGTTTAAGTTGGGTAAAACAGTTCGTGAACAGGTCACAACTTTTCTGTTGTAAGATGTCAAGTTAAGTTTTAAATATGTTTTGGTGTTTTAACTTGTATTCCCCCCCCCCCCCTGAAAACTAATGAAAACTGCAAAATGTAGGGGTATGAACTCACCTTGAGTGATTTCGTGAAGAGTGGAAGGTCGAAGACGAGGAGTATCAAGTCAAGAACACTTGAAGAACACGTGAAAGTTTTGATGATCCTAAGAACGATTTTGGTGTTAAAATGTGGGTAGATGATTCAAGGATGTTATGAAAAAAAAGGAATAACACTTGAGTTTAGACTAAATACTTACCAAAAATTGAAGTAATAGCTCAAGAACACCTATAAAAAGTGGATGGAAGTAGAGAGTAAAAGGGGCTCTCTTGATGGTTAAGAAGAGTGTAAGTGTTTGATGATGAAGGAAATGATCAAAGTAAACCATGAAATCCTCCAGTGATTTCTTTATATAGGAGGTTGCTGGAGCAATTTGCAAGATTGAGAGAATTTTTGCCTTGGTTTGTGTAATTTGGATAGGATTGGGCTAATGAGAAGGTGACACATGGAGGCAAGTGGGCACACTTGACCCACTTGTGGTGTAAAACATCCTTAGATATTTCTCTTAATGTAAAATAATGATTTATAATTAATAAATCCTTGAGATATGAATAAAATATGAGTTTAGGGAGTTTAAAATGATAAAAATATGAATTTGGTGAAAAATCCCTGTCAAAAACGGGCTTAACAGGCGAAAGTAGTCGAAAACCGGACAAAAGGAGCGAACCTGTGAGGGTTCGGTTCTTGGAGATGAGGACCGAGAGTGAGAAGAAGGAACCGAAGGAGGGCTCGGGTCCGAAGGTGATAGGAGCGAAAGTGGGTCTCGGGTCCGAAGGGAGATGGAAGCGAAATGGACCGAAGGCTCGGTTCATTTCGGTTGGGAAGGGTTTCGGTTCTGCTGACTTCGGTCCTCAGGGAGGTTCGGTCTGAGGAGGCTAAGTTCGGTTCTGAAGGGGACCCTCGGTTCTTAAGCATTTCGGTTCTCCTAGTTTCGGTTCCCTAGGGTTCGGTTCCTAGGGGTTTCGGCCCTATTTAGCTGTTTTTCAATATAACTCCCCGATTCAAGCGGTTTTTGGCCAAGTTAAGGGTCAAGATGACCCGGATGACTGTAAATCGATGAGAGAGATTTTGAGAGAGATTTGGGAGAGATTTGAGAGATATTTGTTTTTAGTCAATATTATTGTATAGTCACGCAATGCAAGGTTTGTGAACCTTGTTATGCTTTGTTTATGATTGTTTTAAGTCCCCAAAAGGGTCCATAGTCGTGTTTTGATGCATTTAACTCCCTTCTTAGGGTTTTACATTGTTAAACACATAAATTCTCCGAGATACTTGAATTCTTGACATACAAATGCATATTTTTATACATAGAATAACTTTTAACATAGAAGTACTAGTTAAGTTTGACCGGTTTGACTTGTTGACGTTGACTTTGACTTTGACTTGAAATTAACGGTTGTCACACATCCCAACTCTGCAGGAAGTTAAGTCCTGGCTTGGGAAGTGTTTCGCTATGAAGGACCTTGGAGAAGCTGCCTATATCCTAGGGATAAGGATTTTGAGAGACAGGAGTAAAAGACTAATTGGACTTAGTCAGGGTACCTACTTAGATAAGGTGCTGAATAGGTTCATCATGCAGAATTCCAAGAAAGGAGAGTTACCAATCCAGACTAACGCCAAATTGAGTAAGACTCAGAGCCCGAGTACAGAGTCTGAGATAGCATAAATGAGTCGAGTACCGTATGCTTCCGATGTAGGCTCGATCATGTATGCTATGACTTGTACTCGTCCTGATGTGACCTTTGCATTGAGCATGGTCAGCAGATATCAGGGGAACCCTGGCAAGGATCACTGGACTGCGGTAAAGAATATTCTTAAGTACCTGTGGAGGACTAAGGACTGGATCCTTACCCTCGGTGGGAATGATGACTTGAGAGTAGTAGGGTATAGTGATGCTAGCTTTCAGACTGATAGGGATAATTTCCGCTCTCAGTCAGGCTGGGTCTTTACCTTAAACGGAGGAGCAATTTCTTGGAAAAGTTCCAAGCAGGAGACAGTGGCTTATTCAACTTGTGAATCAGAGTATATAGCGACAAGCGAGGCAGCAAAGGAGGCTATATGGCTAAAGAAGTTCATTGGAGACCTTGGGGTTGTACCAGCTATAAAGGAGCCTATGGAGATTTTCTGTGATAGTTAAAGTGCAGTTGCCTTAGCCAAGGAACCAAGGGATCATGGGAGATCCAGACACATTGACAGAAAATACCATTTCATCAGACATCGAATAGAAGAAGGACTCCCCGTGGCAAAGAGGGTATCATCGGAGGAGAACCCAGCAGATCCACTCACGAAGGGACTGGGTAGGGTTAAGCATCTCCAGAATGCGAGGCGCATAGGGCTGAAGGATTATATTAGTTTTAGTAGTTAGATAGCTTTGAAATGTGTAAAGTGTAATTGACATTTGATGATGAATAAAAGTTGTATTTATTTATGAGTAAAGTGTTTCTATCTTTTGTCAATCGTTTACTATCGTTTCATTTTGCATGTTTTGACTTCCAGAATAATTATGTTTGGTATATCATATTATTCAAATTCTCCACAGTCGGTAATATGTTGGAAGTAGGTATGAATCAAGATTGTCATGAGTTGGCTGTAGAGGTCTAAGATGTTGGACATGGCTACAGCACTCATGAGTGCTCATAAGTTCTGAGTATTGGATTCAACCCACACTCACTGGTATCACTTCATGGAATTTATCTTGAGTGATCATGAGACGGTAATATCATATAGTCTTCAAACCTAGAGATATGACTTGTTGCCTATGAGTTGGTTATACATTGATTGTACGAAAACGCATTGGTAACTCGATGTTATAAAACGTGCCTTTGTGTATGATTCAAAAGGTAGTAGAACAAGCATATGAGTCGAAGTTTTTCTGTTCCTTCTTGGATTAGAAGCGATATTTGGGCCCCTCGATGATTTGTGTTGACCCATGTATCGGGCCCGGTCAGAACTAAGTTGTTGTGTTCAATTAAGTTCTATGTCAAACAAATCGGAAATCGAGAAACAAACTGTTGGACAATAAGTAAAACATTGTTCCATGTATTTGTCTGGCTGATATCTAGAACAGAGGATTATATGATCACTTATCTTAAATGGCGTATCATCATCATCTCAATTCCGAGAGACCTTGAAAGAGCTATGATTGCTGATCAGTTCCTGAAGTCATTCTTGCAGTTATAGTTATTAGACTTATCCAAGTGGGAGACTGTTGTATTTGGTGTCTAAGTTCATAACTATTTTTGGAATGTACTTGACCCGATTAGGATGGTCCATTTGGGTTGCATGGCATCATGCATTTGGATAGACTAAAATGAGGGAAATAACACTTAAGGTTTATTAATATATTATAAGTTCTAATATATTAATAGTATTATTTAGTTAGTAATCATCAAGAATTAATTTGGAATTAATTAAGTGATCAAAAGAAGACTAATTAAATATATGGGTTGATTGTGTAAATCATCCATACTTATATAGTGGGCTAATGCTTCATGGATTATCAAGTTGGGCTAAAACCCATAGGATGCTCCACGGTGATTATAGAACCCATGGGTCATGGAAATGAAAAGTCATGACAATTAGGGTTTACATGGTGTAACCCTAATTGTAACACACTATATTAACTACATGTTATTCACCAAAATCGGCCAATAAGGATACAAGTGAGGGCTACCCGATTTCTAAGTGTTCTTCATTTCTCTCTAAGTTATTCCAAGTGCATTTGGTGTTGTGTGAGACATTTGAGGCATCACACTTGAGGTGCTAGGCTCACAAGGTTTTCAAGGAATCCTAACTACTACAAGGTATGTATTTCCTACTAACTTTTATGTTTAAAAGTTCCCCATGTATGCTAGATAGGTTATGAACCTTGGAAAACAATTTTGCATGTATCATAGATAAAACATAGATCCAAGGTTTCTAGGGTTGCATGTACACCATAGGAGTGTTAGAATGCTCAAAACCCTACAATATATACACTATATTGTCTAATAACTCACCCTATTCTAATTCTTGGGTCCTTGATACAGGTTGTGGTATTCACATATGTTCTGATTTGCAGGGACTTAGAAGAAGTGAGAATGTGGAGCATGGGAACATAAACTTGATCATGGGGAATAGGAAAGTTACACCTGTCACCAAGATTGGAGTTTATTCTTTGTTGCTAAGTAGTGGGTTAACATTATATTTGAGTAAATGTTGTTATTCGCCTGAAATGGCAAGAAATATTATCTCCTTTCATGGTTTGTACAAACAAGGTTTTACCTTTTCATTTGATAATGATAGTGGTGGTATTAATGCTTTCTTTGATAATGTTTTTTTATTTTAAAGCATTGCCTTGTGATGGTGTGTATGAAACTGTGTCGGTTGTAGATAACCTAGGAAATAATGTATTGTGTATCGATTCTTCCACTAGTTTGGATAAAGCATCATTATGGCATTGTCGTCTACGAAATGTATGCAAGAAACGCATAGGCCAACTCCAAAAAGATGGAGTCTTGGAGTCATTTGACCTAAAATCAGATGATAGTTGTGAATCTTGTTTACTTGCGAAAATGACAAAGTCACCCTTCACTGGTACTTGTGCTAGGGGTGAAGGTTTGTTGGATATTGTACACATTGATGTGTTTGGACCCTTCAGAACAACCACAAGAGATGCTAATCGCTTCTATGTGACTTTTACTAATGATTATAGTAGATATGGATATGTCTACTTAATCAAGCATAAGTCAGAAACCTTTGAAAAGTTCAAGGAGTTTAAACAGGAAGTGGAGAATCAGTTGGGCAGGAACATTAAGATGCTTCGATCCGACCGAGGTGGTAAGTATCTTAGTACAAAGTTCCTTAACTATCTTAAGGAAAGTGGGATTGTCTCACAATTGACACCTCCCAGGACACCACAGTTGAATGGTGTGGCTGAGAGGTGCAATCGAACCTTGTTGGATATGGTTCGTTCCATGTATATGTCAATGCTAATGGGAGTATAGTTAGATTTTTGGTATTGTATGTGGATGACATACTACTCATGGGAATTGACATCCCAACTCTGCAGGAAGTGAAGTCCTGGCTTGGGAAGTGTTTCGCTATGAAGGACCTTGGTGAAGCTGCATATATCCTAGGGATAAGGATTTTGAGAGACATGAGTAAAAGACTAATTGGACTTAGTCAGAGTACCTACTTGGATAAGGTGTTGAATAGGTTCAGCATGCAGAATTCCAAGAAAGGAGAGTTACCGATCCAGAGTAACGCCAGATTGAGTAAGACTCAGAGCCCGAGTACAGAGGCCGAGATAGCTGAGATGAGTCGAGTACAGTATGCTTCCGCTGTAGGCTCGATCATGTATGTTATGACTTGTACTCGTCCTGATGTGGCCTTTGCATTGAGAATGGTCAGCAGATATCAAGGGAACCCTGGCAAGGATCACTGGATTGCGGTAAAGAATATTCTCAAGTACCTGTGGAGGACTAAGGACTGGATCCTTACCCTCGGTGGGAGCGATGACTTGAGAGTAGTAGGGTATAGTGATGCTAGCTTTCAGACTGATAGGGATAATTTCCGCTCTCAGTCAGGCAAGGAACCTCTGGAGATTTTCTGTGATAGTGAAAGTGCAGTTGCCTTAGCCAAGGAACCAAGGGATCACGGGAGATCTAGACACATCGACAGAAAATACCATTTCATCAGACATCGAATAGAAGAAGGACTCATCGTCGCAAAGAGGGTATCATCGGATAAGAAACCAGCAGATCCCCTCACGAAGGGACTGGGTAGGGTTAAGCATCTCCAGCATGCAAGGCGCATAGGGCTGAAGGATGATATTAGTTTTAGTAGTTAGATAGTTTTGAAATGTGTAAAGTGTAATTGACATTTGATGATGAATAAAAGTTGTTGTTTATTTATGAGTAAAGTGTTGCTATCTTTGTCAAATCGTTTACTATCATTTCATTTTGCATGTTTTGACTTCCAGAATAATTATGTTATGGATATCATATTATTCAAATTCTCGACAGTCGGTCATATGTTGGAAGTAGATATGAATCAAGACTGTCATGAAGTTGGTTGTCGATGTCTAAGATGTTGGACATAGCAAAGTGTTGCTACAATGAGTTCATAAGTTCTGAGTATTGGATTCAACCCACGCTCACTTGTATCATTTCATGGAATTTATCTCGAGTGATCGTGAGACGGTAATATCATATAACTCTTCAAACCTAGAGATATGAGTTGTTGCCTATGAGTTGGTCATACATTGATTGTACGATAACGTATTGGTAACTCGATGTTATAAAACGTGCCTTTGTGTATAATTCAACAAGTAGTAGAACAAGCATATGAGTCGAAGTTTATCCGTTCCTTCTTGGATTAGAAGCGATATCTGGGCCCCTCGATGATTTTGTTGTGACCTATGTATCGGGCCCGGTCAGAATTAAATTAATGTGTTCGATTAAGTTTTATGTCAAACAAATCGGAAATCGAGAAACAAACTGCTGGACAATAAGTAATACATTGTTCCATGTATTTGTCTGGCTGATATCTAGAACAGAGGATTATATGATCACTTATCTTAAATGGTGTATCATCATCATCTCAGTTCTGCGAGACCTTGAAAGAGCTACGATTGTTGATCGGTTCCTGAAGTCATACTTGCAGTTATAGTTATTAGACTTATCTAAGTGGGAGACTGTTGGATAAGGTGTCTAAGTCCATAACTATTTCTGGTATGTATTTGACCCGGCTGGCATGGTCCATTTGGGTTGCATGGCATTGCAATACTTGGATAGACCAAAATGAGATAAAGGACACTTAAGGTTTATTAATATATTATAAATTCTAATATATTAATAATATTATTTAATTAGTATTGATCAAAGAATTAATTTGGAATTAATTAAGTGATCAAAAACAGACTAATTAAATATATGGGGTTGATTGTGTAAATCATTCATTCTTGTATAGTGGGCTAATGATCCATGGTTTGTATGGATTGGGCTAAAACCCATAAGGTGCTCCATGGATAGTCCATGGAGGTTACAAACCCATGGATCATGGAATATGGAAAGCCATGACAATTAGTGTTTACATGGTGTAACCCTACTTGTGTCACAACTATATAAAGACCCCTTGTCTAGCAAAATCGGTACTACTACAAGCAAGTGTAAGAGGGCTAGCCGAATTTTTGAGTGTTACTGAACTTCTCTCAAGGTTATTCCAAGTATTGTAGTGTTGTGTGAGACATTTGAGGCATCAAACTTGAGGTGCTAGGCTCACAAGGTTCTCAAGGAATCCAAACAACAAAAGGTATGTTCTTCTTCTAGAATTTATGTTTAAAAGTTCCCCATGCTCAAAACCCTTCATCGTGTTCTAATGACCTTTCATCGCATCATGCAACGCTTAGACTCGGGTCTTTTTGAGTCAGATTCCAGAATGGAAGACACCTTCCTTCATGTTCTAATGTGATATAATCACATTCTAGCATGTAGCATCCTTGCTACAAGCTTCTTACTTTCACAGTGATTGTGATACTTTTATTGATCGCTTCGATTATCTTTCACTTCAATATTTTGGCTTAAGTAGGATGCTACATCAAACTTGGTTCTTTAAACCACGTGACATACTTATCTTATTCGGAATTGATTTGATATGACCACTGGGGTCGGGATAACAATTATCTTCTTAGTCATTACCAAAACGATGTTAACGACAGACATGAACAAAACGGGATCAATTACTAGTGCCTTGGTAACCTTGTGAATTTCCATGATCCAAGTGCGAGTCATGTGCTTCCGGTAGTATAGGCCTCTACTACCTTTCACACCTACTCATACTAGTCCCAAGTATTGTCTCTCAGTTCACCAAGTCACCATACAAGAATTTTACATAGTCATTTAACACATCGGATAACATAACTAAGGTTTATATTACTTCTTGAAACGATTACATAGATGTTCAAGTTCACCCTAAACTATTCCTCTTATATTAGGCTATACCACATGATACTATCTAGATGGCTACTTCATATCCCGATCTTCGAATATATAGATCCCCACTCTTGATCCCTTCCATTGTCACCTGCCTCATTAAGGATCATCTGGAATGCTCTTGCCTTTGGCTTCGGTGGTACATTTGGCTTTGTATCTCCTTCCTGATTTATACAGTATTTCTTGAAGTGTCCTTCTTTACCAAACTTAAAGCAGACTTCTATCTTCTCCGTTCATTCGCCGGCATAGTGACCAATCTTCCCGCATTTGAAGCAGGTTACCTCTTCAGAGCATCTCCCAATGTGTTTCCTTCTACACTTGCCATACCACTTTTCTTCATTGTTATCCACATAGATCTTGTTGTTGGGGTCAGACTTTGGGAGCCTATTTTTCTTGTTGGATCTTGAAGACCCCTCAAACTTCCTCTTATCGCCAACTTCAGCTCTCTCCAGACCCTTTTCCCTTATCTGGGTCAATATTCTTGGCTGCCGAGATGGCGGCTTTCAAGGTCGTCGCTTGCTTGACCATCGGATCAAAGTCTGTTGGCAATCCATTAGCCAACTTGTTGACCTTGGAGAGTTCATTCGGAACCAAATAAGGAATAAGCTTCATTTTCTCCGTAAAACTTGCATCATACTCGGTGACGCTCATCCTTCCCTTCTTCAGATTCTGAAACTCGTTGTTGATATCCAGAAGATCCTGATAAGAGCAATACTGCATTTTCAGTTGTACCAAAAAGTCTTCCCAAGACATCTTGCTAGCCTCTCCCTTGGGTATGGTATCAGCTAGTAGCTTCCACCATCTTAATACCCCAATCTTTAACTGTGTAACCGCGAGAGCGGTCTTCTGTTTGTTGCTGCAGTCGCAACTTTCAAACATCATCTCCATCTCGGAGATCCAATCCATGAATTCCACCGGTGTTGGGCTTCCAGAAAGGGTTTGTATGCCATGAAATCCTTGTACTTACATCCACGGCAATCATTTCCTCCATTGGTTTGGTTTCTTCTAACCACTCATGGCTCAGCTTGACTGACAGTCTGACTATCTGACTGTTCCATGTTCAGTTTAGGTTGTACAATGGGTACAGTAGGTTCATCCCTATTAAGCAACATTTTTCTCATCTCCTCCCTTTTTTCAGCCATCATAGCATGAATCATTGCTTGGACTCCTGCCATCATGATTGGCTCGGGTGCAGCTGCTTGTGTATGCTCAATCACTTGTGGCTCAGGCTGATGGTTTCCATTAGCATTTCCTAATCCGCTGCGAGTTCTTACCATTTCGATCTATGCACTCTAGCAGATGTTTAGTGTACAGCGACGAGAATTAAGATAGTGAAATATATATTTATGATAGACGTATAAATCTCCTTATCACTCCAAAAAATTACATGCCAGTTCTAATATCGTATTTAAACGTTTAGAAATCTGAACACATAAAATTTTCAGATCTGGTCAGCAACAGACCATAGATCCAATCAAATAATGGCATTATAAAGCATCACAAATCATTTACTAAATAAAGCAATTTAGGCATTTTCCCGTAAATAAGTTAGTGCTTGTGTCTATTAAAGTGTACTACCTAAAATATATTAGACACACTCCTCACGATCATCGCTTAGCATTCTAACTTTAAGTCTAGAAATCCTACACATTCCTAGTTCGCTTAAACTAATGCTCCGATACCAACAGTGACATCTCCAAATTCACGGTCACTTTAAAAATTTTATTTATGCTTATTTAAAAATCAAAGTATCCATTTTAAAGAATGATATTGCGGAATTTGATCCGAGAAAACATGATAAAGATATTATCAAAGCATTTCTGAAGAAATATATTTTGTTTATATTAAAACTTGAGGATGTTATTGTCAATACAGAAACATAAGCATAAACAAACCTTACATTCATTTACACTAATGATTTACATCTCCTTTAATCTCTCAGTGTAAGGTGTCTTCGTATCGATACTTGTGATACCAATAAACTGAGTGGATCAGGTTGGGAAACCTGGTGAGTACATAGGGATTTCAATCCCACAATGTTATACCATATATATATATATATATATATATATATATATATATATATATATATATATATATTAGAACTCGCAATATATATAATTTCACCTCATATAAGCAATTTTACTCCACCCCGTCGATCCTCACAATGACTTGATCCATACTCTCGGATCTAAAATGAACAACTTTACCTAATCCATACTCTCAGATTAGGTATGTGTAATCCATTCTCTCGGATCAATGACAAATGACTATGCCCACTCCATACTCTCGAACTAGGAACGAATTACAGTGTCTGATCCATGCTCTCGGATTAATGACAGTTTTTCAAGTTCTACCCTCCGTGTATATCTCACCCGTACTCGTAAGAATATACTACCCGATATTCATCTTAATCAATTTAGGGTTTACTCAGTATCCTAAATCGTAATTTATTATCAGATATGATCTGAACACATATTCCAGGCAATATCAAATATTTCACACATAAACATATATTTAATACTTGTATTAAAATTCATGTTCATGAAAGGGACTATGCACTCACTTGATAAAGTGACGACTCCAAACTCGAGCAGTGCTTCGCTTCTAACAATTTTATTTTCCTTCGACGAAACCTAGTATCATTATCACTAGATTTTAGTCTAATATTTATTGTGACTAATTATTAACCCAAGGTCTACGAGCTATATTGTTTTATAAGTGTTAAACAATACTTTTCAACTACTATGTACAGACAGGGGCCAGACATGAAACACCGGAGGTCAGGACCATTTTGGCATTTAAGTTGTTCTAAAATCCAACAACCCTATACGGCCCTTCAAACCAGATTCCCCGTACCGTGAGCAGTTAAAAGGTATTATAATAACACTTTGTATATTTTTAATACTTACATACATTGTTTATAGGTTCATAATAACGATAATGAACTTAAACATAATCTATACTTAAAGTAGGGTAAGCATAATTCACTTACAAGGGGGTTTAGCTAGGAACCGGGCTCTACGGGGGCAAAAGTTCTGAGCCGAAAGCTCTTCTTATGGGAGCCTTCTGGCGCTCCGAGACTCGCCTCTAGCACTTGGGAAGTACTAGGTATTGGGAGGGTGAGTTTGGGAGTATTGAGAGAAAAAGAAGGGTAAAGGTGTGAAGAGAATGGAGAAACCTCGCATATATTTATAGGGGTGGATGCAAGTGCGCGGGGCATACCTTCGGTGTATGTTGGGCGTACTCAGTATGTGGGGTGTCCAAAGTGCTATGTTGTACGTACGAGGGCCATCTGCCACGATCCCAAGTGAAGCCGTGGAGAGCAAGCGAAGGTCCAGATTCAGCCATGTGTCCCTCCCCGTATCAGCATATACACAACTTCTAAATTTCGTAACTTTCGCATACAAGCTCCGTTTTTGACGTTCTTTATATCCACGCGTAGGTAGCGATGTGATCTACAACTTTCGTTTAGACTCTGTCGGCTAATTTGGATTTATTTTTAAAGTTATATTTTAACAGGCTTAGACAGGTAAAGTCCGTTAAAATCTCATGACTTTGTCATCCGATGTCCGTTTTTGTCTGTATTTATATAGTTGAGTTGCTATTAATGAGATCTTTAATTCTCATTTAGGTTGTATCGGCTAGAAATCGATCGATCTAAAATTCGATTTCCGGGTTGTGCACTGTTCTGCTAAATCTTAGAAAAATCATAACTTCCTCATACGAAGTCATATTTAGACATTCTTTTTTCGCATGTTCTCGGTTTAACGTATACTACGACTTTTATTTAGGCTAAAAAGCAATTTATCAAAAATTCACTTTTTACGTTACGCGGTGCCGTGCCGGTTTAGCCGTAAAACTTCGACGGGTCATAATTTCTTCGTTATAACTCGGATTTCAGTGTTCTTTATATGTACTAAACTCTTGTGAAAAGTTATTTTGACGCTTATTGTCGCTAAATTGACTAGCCCGAATCTGTGGGCGTTACATCTCATGCAGTGTTGTAAAACTCACCGAGTTGGCCGATTACTCGTCCGAGTACTCGCTACTCGACCCGTTACCGTGGTGAGTTACAAAATCCGAGTACTCCCCGACCGGCCCCTTATTGAAGCGAGCAATGTTGTTAACCTCGGCCAACTTGATGATTAATATGTATAATATACTTAATGATTTATTATTTAACACACACACATGTGATTATTACTACATATATATCTTAAATTTTCAATAATTATTCACGAAGTGGGACGATTTTGTGTTTTTCAGTTTTTTTGTATTCACATGTATCTAATTTTGTTATATATTTCAATCAAGTCATGGTTTTAACTTATGATTTTGACATATATAATTTCCCAATACTTCTATATGAATTACCGAATCCGAGTACTCATCGAGTACTCCCGAGCACTCGCTACTCGGTAGTCGGCCAAACAGGTACCGAGTAGCGAGTTCTACAGCCATGATCTCATGTGTGAGTGTGTATGCGCAAGACCTAATGAGGGAGATCTAATGAAAAATAAACCTTCACAAAATTTTGGAACGCTGACACGAAATCACAATAAAAGCATACCAATTGTAACATCCAAGTTCTGATTATGTTTTTCCAATCTTTATTTAGGGGGGGTTATACTTCATACTAAAGTAGAAGGGTGGTGTGAAGCTAGAATGTAACACCCTGTTTCTGTTCGTCCATTCGGGGTCGTGATTCGAAGATTAAGTATCAGAAGGCTTCGAGCCTTGGAAAGAAGAGGCTTAGGCCCATTTGGTGGTGGATAATGTAGGTTGTGGGTACCAAGTGTTCGGTTTGTGTTTTGGAGCCAAGGGGTATAACGGTAAATGATGGTGTGGGCTTTTCATGAATTTTGGATTTAAGTACAGGAAGTTTTAAGGCGAAGAAGAGTTGATAGGATTATAGATCTTCTCATTACTTTTCCGTGGATATAATGATCATCGACATCGAAATTAGAGTGAAGAAGTTATGGAATTCAGAAGATAGGAGAGCTATGGGGTAGTCTAGTATGCTGGGGGTACATAGGTATACGTTGGGCATACTGGACCAAGTGATCGCGGGTGATACCTGGGTAGTTGGGCGTACCTATGCATACGTTAGGCGTAATCAAGCCAATGGTAAACCCTAATTTTTAGGGTTTGCACCCTATTTAAGATCATTAAGTCCTTGAAGTTCATCACATTTTAAGCCCCCATTGCCTTTTAGTGCTAATCTCGAAACCCTAGCCATTTTGAGTGCATTTTTGAGCTTGTAAAGAGGTTTTGGGTGTTCTTTTGTGGTTTTGAAGAAGAAGGAAGCTTGAGGAGAAGCAAAGGAGAAGAAGAAGCTTGTAGATCCAAAGTTTGTGTGTTATTTCTAGCTCGTTGGAGGTATAAATCCTGAAACTTGTTCATTGTAAGCTTAGATCTAGGTTTAGGGAAGATCTTAGCATTTTTTAGTCCTATAACTTGGTCTTTTGGAGTATGGGCTACTCCAGACCATCTGAGCTGTCCTTTTGGACTCTTAGGGGTGTATGAATTCATAAAAATTGTATCTTGAAGGTTAAGACTCAACCATGCATGAGTTGGTGGCTACTTAAGAGAAATAGAAGGCTTAATTCATGGCTTGAGTCCCAATAAGGCATGCAAAAGCATAATTTTGCAACTTTATGGCTTAAGACACTTTCATGAGCTTTCATCTAAGTTTTGGACATTAAAGCTTAAGGGGTTAACACTTTGGAGCATTTTTGGGATAACTAACTAGTACGTTAGGCGTACTCTTTAGTACGATGCACGTACTGATCTAGTGCCTTGATTTCGGATTATCAGTGTACGCCGGGTGTACGAGCCATGTACGTCGTGCGTATGTAGTCTGTGGGCTTAAGATATTTTTAGGCTCGAGTTTTGTTGGGCTTTTTAACTTGTTTAGGGTTACGCCTCAGACCTACCCATAGTAGTAGGACATTTATGGGCTTTAGGCCATTTTAGGAGCTCTTTGGCCATATTAAGCCTTAGGGCCTTGTAGTTGGGCTTAGAAAGCCTTTTTGGGCTAGTTTGGATTTGGGCCTTGGTGGGGGAGGCCTAATGAGGCAAGGGTGAAGGAATCCATTTGCTTTAAGTAAAGAATTAGGGTTTGAACTCTCGGAATAGATTATTGACCTAATTTCTAATTAGGGTTTTATACTTGTGAATTAGGGAGTGAATTTCACGAGTCGGCCGCTTGAGTGTGACTTGATACCTTTAATCTGAGGTGAGTTTCCTTCACTGTTTCTATGGGTCGGAGGCACCAATGTCGGCCCACTAATTTATGCTTGTAGTATGTTGATTGTCTTCATGATAATTGTGTGTTATGCCTATAATTGTTTGATGTCTCTGTGATTCTTTTGTTATGATATTATGTGGTAGTTGTAGAGGTGAAATAGACCCAGTATCCGGTTGAAATAGACTGACGAGGATTGCAAGCACCCAGATATGCTTGACTGTATCCGGTTGATATAGACCGAAAGGGGATTGCAAGCACCCAAATATGCTTGATTGTATCCAGTTGAAATGGACCAAAGGGGACTGCAAGCACCCTGATATGTTTGACTGTATGTTTGTATGGTATGGGGTATATTGGGGGAATTCACTAAGCTTTGTATTTACGGTTTTCAGTTTATGTTTATGGTACTTCCAGCTAAAAGGGGAAGGGCCCGGCCTGATCGCACTGCATGCACCTATGATTTTCCGCATTATGTGATTTTGGGAATTTGTACCATGATAAAATGTTTCTATGATACACTTTCAACTGTTTTGATATGATTTTCATATGTTTTGAATGAACTTAAAACAAAATTTTTATCTGTATATTTGACATGTTACTAGTTGGTATCAAAGCCTTGGTTTGATGGATTCGGGCATACTCTCGGGTGTGCCTGAACTCAAATCGAGGATTTTGTAGATTTTCCATAAAAAGAAAAATTTTAATTAAGGGATTTTAATAATAGAGAATGGGTGTGATGCGTGCAATTAACCTAGCTCAAGTAATGGATTCCCAAGATACCTATATATGTTGATATGTTATATGATGTGAATGTATGCATTCTAGGATAAGGCTAGGGATACTTTCAGGAATTACATGATAGATTGGCCTAATATGTGATACCTTGTAGCCTAGGAAGCATTGGATGCCATGAGTGGGAATATGTATTGGAATCAGTAATTTCTAAGTGTATGCTTTAAAAATTGTATACGGTTAGGATCATATAGCCCTAGAATGATTGATTTAGCCTTATTTCCTGTTCCTCATTTGCTTGTGGTCTTAGGGTAGAGTCTTTTATTCAACAGTCTATTTGATCCTATATTGTGTATAATTTGCATGCATAGTGGAAGTTCCTATCATGAGTTATAGTATGTGAGCTTGAATGTTCTTTGATTATTCTATGGCTTTGAGTGTTACTACACGAATGTTGCTTGTTTTGTGCTTTGTGGAACTCGTAGTGATATGAGTTAACTATTAAGTGAATATGTCAAGTCACATATATAAAGGTTAAATAATTGTCACACCCCCGAACCAGGACGGCGGAAACGTCCAGGGCGGATGACGTCATTGTGTAGTATCATAACAATTGAATATGAATGAAACATAGCAACCAAACTGAAGGGTTTTGAGCATTCTAACACTGCTATGGTGTACATGCAACCCTAGAAACCTTGGATCTATGTTTTCTTTAATATACATGCAAATTTGATTTTTCCAAGGTTCTCATCCTAACTAGCATGTTATTGGGTACTTGTAATATAAAACCTTAGTAGAATAACATTCCTTTTCTTGTGGTTGATTGCTTGGAGCTTCAAGAGCCTAGCACCAATAATGTGGATAGCTCAAGTGGAATCACAAATCACCAAACCAACTTGGAAGCCTTGAGAGAATAGTATGCACTTTGTAGAAATCGGCCCACTCTTGTTCTCACACACACTAGTGTCATTTCATATGCCAAAGACCTATTTATATAGTATCGTGGATTAGGGTTATATCCATGTAAACCCTAATACCCATGACCTTTCATTTCCATAGGATCCATGGGTTAAAACTCCATGGACTATCCATGCAAGCTTAGCCCATCCTAAATGAACATTGGCCCATTCCATATATATAAGAGTCCATATTTAATTAGTCTCTTTTGATCACTAAATTAATTCTTGATCAATACTAATTAAATAATATGATTTCATATTATATATTAATAAATCATAAATATACTATTCTCAAAAGATTATCCATACAAATTGTTTCGGTGAAGTGCAACCCAAATGGACCATGCCGGGTCGGGTCAAGTACATACAAAATATAGTTATGGACTTAGACACCTTATCCAACAGTGTCCCGCTTGGATAAGTCTGATAATTATAGTTGCAAGTATGACTTCAGGAACCGACCAGCAATCGTAGCTCTTAAAACTCTGTTGAACTATGAAGTGCCATTTTAGATAAGTGATCATATAATTATATGTTCTAGATATCAGCCGGACAAATACATGGAACAATGTCATACTTATTGTCTAGCAGTTTGTTTCCCTGTTTCCGATTTGTTTGACATAGAACTAAACTGAACACATCAATTTGGTTCTGACCGGGCCCGGCACATAGGTCAAAACAAAATCATCGAGGGGCCTAGATATCGCTTTTAATCCTCCAAGGACTAAAAGGAACAGATAAACTTCAACTCATATGCTTGTACTAAGTACTTGTTAAATCATACACAAAGGCACATTTTATAACATCAAGTTACTGATGCGTTTTCGTACAATCAATGCACAACCAAATCATAGTCAACAACTCATATCTCTAGGTTTGAAGACTTATATGATATGATCGTCTCACGATCACTCGAGATAAATTCCATGAAGTGATACAAGTGAGCATGGGTTTAATCCAATACTCAGAACTTATGAGCACTCATGAATGTTGTAGCAACTTTTGCTATGTCTAACACCTCAGACATCTACAAGCCTAATTCATAACAGTCTTGATTCATACCTACTTCCAAAGTACGACTGACTGTGAAGAATTTGAATAAAGTAATTATTTTGGAAGTCAAAACATGCAAAGTTGAAACAATAGTAAACGATTGACACAAGATAGCAACACCTTACTTAGAAATAAACAACAATTTTTATTTAATCATCAAATGTCAATTACATTTTACAAGTTTCAGAAATAGCTATCTAATCTGTAAAACTAATATCATCCTTCAGCCCGATGCGCCTCGCATGCTGCAAATGCCTAACCCTGGTCAGTCCCTTCGTGAGGGGATCTGTTGGGTTCTCTTCTGACGATACCCTCTTTGCCACGAGGAGTCCTTCTTCTATCTTGTGTCTTATGAAGTGATATTTTCTGTCAATGTGTCTGGATCTTCCATGATCTCCCGGTTCCTTGGCTAAGGCAACCGCACTATTTCTGTCACATAAAATCTCCATAGGCTCTTTTATAGCTGGTACAACTCCAAGGTCTCTGATGAAGTTCCTAAGCCATATCGCCTCCTTTGTCGCTTCACTCGCTGCTATGTACTCTGATTCACACGTCGAATCAGCTAATGTCTCCTACTTGGAACTTTTCCAGGTAATTGCTCCTCCATTCATGGTAAAGACCCAGCCCGACTGAGAGCAGAATATATCCCTATCAGTCTGAAAGCTAGCGTCAATATACCCCACTACTCTAAAGTCATCACTCCCACCAAGGGTAAGGACCCATTTGTCACACCCCCAAACCAGAAAGGCGGAAACGTTCAGGGGCGGAGGACGTCATGTCAAGTATCACAACACATGCATTATAGTAATCAAAGTATAAACAACCATTGCATTAATAAGTATAACTTTTACATAAGTGTTTAAACATTACATATTCAAACATCAAAGTAGATATGGTAAAAGACAAAAGATGCAGCACGGTACTAGGCTGTCTTCTCAAAAGCTTCAGGAGTGTACCTGTCTATTGGATTCCTGAGAATACAAATTATTTTGAAAGAGTAGATCAGCATTTAAGCTGGTGAGTTCATAAGTATTTTAATCATATAAAGTATACTCTAAGTTCTTGTAAAAGTTCGCCGGTTCCTCCAGAAAATCCTATATTTTCTGATGTAATAAAATGATATCCATAATGGTTCCCTCTACAATTACTTAGTTTATACTATTTATATATAACCTAATATCGAACGGACAGTTGAATGTGTGAATCTGCCCTAAGCCCACAACCAAACAAGGAACAGGAAGTAAGGCGGAAGTCACACATTCCACTACCAATCGGATATTACTTATATATAACTCTGATGTATAAACTAAGGAATTATAGAATTAACCATTTAAGGTCCTTTATGTTATACTAGTTTTGAGAAAGTGAATGATTACGTTCCAGAAAATCCTATATTTTCTGCTTTACAACTATTAAGTAGTTTTAAATCCCCATAAAACCGTTCTGTAAAGTAGTTTTAAATCATCATAAAACCGTTCCGTAAAGTATTTTTAAATCCCCATAAAACCATTCCGTTTTGTTTATGGAAAGTGATTAATACAGTAGTATTTCTTAAAAATAAACTACTGAAGAATAACTACCCTAATATTAACCTGGTTAATTAGGGTTTAAAATGTGATATAGTTGTAACCATGCTGGACTAGAATGAACACGACGACCTACTGGTGTCGAAACTGAATATGTGACATTTGTCACCCCATGGCTGGTCTGTCGGACTATAGCTAGCAGTCAGGATGTGGGATTGTCAGTCCCGTATATATATATACACACAATGCCCGCTCTCCCTCCAGGAGACTCTGGTTACAAGAATATAACATAGCAAGTATTTCTATGTCCTGAATACGTACCATCACATTTTAGTTTAAGTAAAGATCGAATTATACCCTTATCTTGACAAAGTATTTTAGACCTCGTATACTTATCTAGAAAATATATTTCTCGTTTGTTTCATAAATTATACATATTATAATTTATACGTTCTATTTGATTAGTATAATCTATTTTGAAAGTACCCCTTTGCTCAGCATGATACAAAGGTAATGATACCGACTAAAGTAATCTTTTATATTCCCATATTTATAATGTATATAATTAAGAAGGAAACGGCCTTCGGACAAATAACTCCACCTTAAGCCCACATCCAGACAAGGAAAAGGAAATAAGGCAACTCATAAGTCCTAAGCCTTTTAAGTCTTATTTATATACTTATACATATATGAACATGATTTTGACAATTATAAGTTAAAAGAGTTATAAATACATTTTAAAGAGTTTAACGGTATCTTAACAGAGTTTATGTGATTTTGAAAAGAATTCACATGACTTTAAGTCATTATGGAAGTATTGGGTAATCCTTTATTGTAAAAATAAAGATTCAAAACATAAGGAAATCTTTTATGTGATTGATATCACATATATTTACTAATACAATTAGATAGTGTCTAACTTGTATTCCCCCCTAAAAAGCATTTTAAAATCATTTAAAAGATAGATTATAAGGGTATGAACTCACCTTGTTTGGGTGATTCAATTGAAGATTCGAGTATGGATGAGAAGTTCCATGAATGAAGTCCTGAGGCACAAATGAGTCCTAAATGACATATATGTATATAATTAGTGTTTAAAACAACTAACATGCAAGGGAAATAACCTTAGGAACTAGGAAACACTCTCAATGGAGTGTTAGAATCACATGTGATTGATCACAAAGAGTTCACGGCCAAACTCTAAGATTCCACGGCCTCGGGAGGGTTTACAGCCCAAGTTCCTATGAAGGGTTTACATCCCTTATGAAGGGTTTGTTGCGGTAAACCCTTGAAGATGATGATGAAAGGTGATGAATCAAGGCTAGAACAAAGGGGTTTCTAAGCATGAACAAGAATAGGGATGAGATGCTTACGTTTTGGAGTGAAAAGTGAGCCTTCACTTGATGATACTTGAGAGAGAATCGGTAGTTCACGGCTGGAGTTTGGAGAAATGAAGAAAAAATGAAGCAATCTCTTATATATGGAGGGTGGTTCATGGCTAGAAGAGTGTTCACGGTCGTGAACAGGGTTTATGGCCATGAACCTCATGTGTTGGGCTTTCTGGTTCGGGAGCAGCCTTCTGATCTCGATCTAATACTTCATAACACTCAATCCTTAAGTGTACTAGGATTAGAGACTCTCAAACTGGCCTTAAACACAGTAAATAGATAGCAGAAATGAGTCTGACTTTGGATTGAATTGAATTGATTTACAAGAAGAAAATAACGGGGTGTTACACTAGTCCTTAGTCCTCCGCAGGTACTTGAGAATGTTCTTCACCGCAGTCCAGTGAGCCTTGCCAGGATTCCCCTTATATCTGCTGACCATGCTCAAAGCAAAGGCCACATCAGGGCGGGTACAAGTCATAGCATACATGATCGAGCTAACAGCGGAAGCATATGGTAATCGACACATCTCAGCTATCTCAGCCTTTGTACTCGGACTCTGAGCCTTGCTCAGTTTGGCATTGCTTTGGATCGGTAAATCACCTTTCTTGGAATTCTGCATGTTGAACCTTTTCAACACCTTGTCCAAGTAGGTGCTCTGACTAAGTCCAATTAGTCTTTTACTCCTTTCTCTTAATATCCTTATCCCTAGGATATAGGCAGCTTCTCCAAGGTCCTTCATAGCGAAACACTTCCCAAGCCAGGACTTAATCTCCTGCAAAGTTGGGAAGTCATTTCCTATGAGTAGTATGTCATCCACATACAGTACCAAAAAGCTAACTATACTCCCACTAGCTCTAACATATACACAGGACTCATCTTCGTTTCTCGAAAAACCAAACTCTTTCACTTTCTCATCAAAACAAAGATTCCAGCTGCGAGATGTTTGTTTCAATCTATAAATGGATCTCTCAAGCTTGCACACTCTATCAGGGTACTTTGCATTGACAAAACCCTCTGGCTGACACATGCAAACATCCTCAGCCAACTTTCCATTAACGAAAGCGGTTTTGACATCCATTTTCCATATTTCATAATCATGAAATGCAGCAATGGCTAGCATAACCCTAATCGACTTAATCTTCGTTACTGGTGAGAAGGTTTCATCATAGTCAACTCCCTAAGTTTGAGTGAAGCCCTTCGCAACCAGTCGCGCCTTATAAGTATGCACTTTCCCATCCATGTCGGTCTTCTTCTTGAAGATCCATTTGCACCCAACTGTCTTACGACCCGGTACATTGTCAACCAAGTTCCAAGCTTGATTGTCATACATGGATTGAATCTCGCTGTCCATAGCCTTTTTCCATTTAGAAGACTCGGGACCTGCCATGGCTTCCCTATAGCTGTTAGGTTCATCCAAATTTACCAGTGTACTATCACTGATAAATGTATCACCTTCCGTAGTAATATGGAAACCATAGTAATGCTCAGGTGCATTCCTAACTCTGGTAAAACGCCTCAGAGGTACAGACTCGTCAGTTGGTTCAACAGGAGTTTCCTCCTCAGGTTGATTGCTAGGGTTTGAGGTTCCTTCACCACTTGACTCTTGAAGCTCTTCAAGGTCAATTTTCCTCCCACTATTTCCTTGGCTTATAAATTCTCTCTCGCGAAAGACCCATCTCCTTGCCACAAAGACCATATTATCACTGGGTCTGTAGAAGAGGTAACCAAAGGATTTATGTGGGTAGCCGATGAAAATACATCGCTCACTTCGAGGTTCGAGCTTGTCGTGAGTCTCGTGCCTCACGAAAGCCTCGCAGCCCGAAATCTTGATGTGGTCTAAATTGGGAACTTTCCCAGTCCACATCTCGTGAGGTGTTTTGGCAACCTTCTTGGTAGGGACTAGATTAAGGATATGGGCGGCAGTCTCCAAGGCATACCCCCAGAATGAGATTGGTAACGAAGCTCGACTCATCATGGAACGAACCATGTCCAACAAGGTTCGATTGCGCCTCTCAGTCACACCATTAAGCTGAGGTGTCCTGGGAGGTGTCAATTGTGAAACAATTCAACATTCCTTAAGATAGTCAAGGAAATTTGTACTAAGATACTCTCCACCTCGATCGGATCGAAGCATCTTAATGTTCCTACCCAGCTGATTCTCCACTTCTTATTTAAACTCTTTGAACTTGTCAAAGGTTTCTGACTTATGCTTGATTAAGTAGACATAACCATATCTACTGTAATCATCAGTAAAAGTCACATAGAAGCGGTTAGCATCCCTTGTGGCGGTTCTGAAGGGTCCACACACATCTGTGTGTATGAGGTCCAACAAACCTTCACCCCTAGCACAAGTACCAGTGAAGGGTGACTTAGTTGTTTTTCCAAGTAAACAAGATTCGCAACTATCATCTGACCTTAAGTCAAATGACTCCAAGACTCCAGCCTTTTGGAGTTGGCCTATGCGCTTCTTGTTGACATGTCCAAGACGACAATGCCACAAGGATGCCTTATCCAAACTAGTGGAAGAATCGATATGCAACACATTATTTCCTAAGTTGTCTACAACCGACACAGTTTCATATACACCATCACAAGGTAATGCTTTAAAATAAAGAACATTATTATAAAAAGCATTAATACCACCACATTCATTATCAAATGAAAAAGTAAACCCTTGTTTGTACAAACCGTGAAAAGAAATAATATTTCTCGCCATTTCAAACGAGTAACAACACTTATTCAAATCTAACATTAACCCACTACTTAGAAACAAAGAATAAACTCCAATCTTGGTGACAGGTGAAGCTTTCATATTCCCCATGATCAAGTTTATCTTTCCGTGCTCCACATCCTCACTTCTTCTTAGGCCCTGCAAATCAGAACATATATGAATACCACAACCTGTATCAAGGACCCAAGAATTAGTATGTGGTGAGTTATTAGACAATATAGTGTAAATACCTGCATGGGTAGGTTTGACCTTCCCATCCTTAACATTTTGCAGGTAATTGGGGCATTTTCGTTTCCAGTGCCCCTTATCATGACAATAGAAGCATTCAGCTTCCTTTAGGTTGGAAGAAGGAGTGACAGAACCACCTTTGGTTCCACTCGAAGAGGAGCCATCAAGAGACTTTCCCTTGGTACCCTTCGAAAGGGTCTTCCTCTTCTTCCCTCTACTTTGCCCGATTGCCAGAACAGGGGCGGTGTTAGGAGTAGGAGTAGTAACAACCAATTTACCTTTGAGACCACTTTCAGCGGTCTTCAAAAGTCCTTGAAGCATGTTGAGTGTGACCTCCTCCTTGTTCATATAATAGGTCATTCGGAACTGATCATAATAAGTAGGTAAGGAGTGCAGTATGATGTCAATAGCCAACTCTTCGGGGAAGGTCACATTCAACTTCAGCAAACGGTCCACAAACCTTTGCATTTTCTGTATGTGGTTCGTGATTGGTTCACCATCCTTCATTCGGGTTGTTATCATGGAAGAGATGATTTCATACCTCTCTTGACGAGCACTCTGATGGTATATGTCCATCAGGACCATGTACATCTCAAAAGGGTAAAAGTTCTCATAGGACTTCTAGAGTTCAGCTGTCATTGTGTCCAACATGATACATGCCACCTTGGTGGCATCTCTCTCATGAGTCCTAAAGTCAGCGATCTCCTGTGGAGTAGCAGTAGACTCATCAATTTCTTTCAGCTCATTGTCAAGGACATATTCCTTGTCCTCGTAACGCGTAACCATCCTGATGTTCCTGATCCAATCATTAAAGTTTGAACCATCAAAGATGACTCCCCCACAAAGGTTCATGAGAGAGAAGGAGCCTGTTGGGTTTGAGCCAGAAGCAGCATTGTTGGAAGACATCTAAAAAAGAAGAAAGACAAGTTTAGATTAGATATAGAATCCTTAATAAGACACTCAAATGTAATATTAAGGCTAGGACCCAACACAATATTTTATAACTTGGAAGAGGGATGCCGTAATCCAAGCTATAAAATTTTTGAAGGTAGGTGAATGACGATTCACCAATTTCCACCATGAAAAACGAAATAAATTATTAGGTTTTAATTGGATTGAAACTCCTAGATTCTTTTGAGATTCATTGAACTTTTCAATTGCATGTTTAAATCTTGATTGTGCCCTTTCAAGTTTGTGACTGGGATGTCGAGGATCACAAACAAGGTGTGAATAACCATGCAAATTAACTTGGTACCCTTAACTTTATCACCTAATCGATGTGTCGGTTAACCACACGCCCTCCACCGATCTATGATAAACATTAAGTTATCCTTTGCCACACTTACTAGTCCATGTTAGTGTGTCGGTTAACCACACACGCTCCACTAACGACTTGGTAAGGTACAAAGTGTAATTTTATGGGTTAGCACCAAATTCACATTTTCCTTAAGTAACTAAGATTGGGAATTTATAAAAGATTTAGTTACTTTATCATCATCATTATACTTTTAATGAGAATTATAGTCCTTGTCCTACCCGTTCGGCTAACGACCCTCCACCAATCAAGGAAGCGGTGGGTTAGAGTGGACACCCATTAAGCTGCCATTTATAGGCAACAACCTTATACCCCCCTTATAGACCGACTTCGTGAATGAGGCCTACTAACGGTAAGACTGACTTGATCTTATATATATATATATATATATATATATATATATATATATATATATATATATATATATATTATTAACTTATAATAGTATAAAGTATAAGGGTTGAATTTTAACTTTTAAAACTCTAGGGTTTGGAATTAAAGTGTGTGTGACACTTTACAAATTCCAAGACTTGAGGGCAAGTTTTGAAACTATTCAAGACTTTTCATTTCTATAACTTATGAGTTTTAATGGTTTTAAAGAAGAGACTTTTGGAATTTCATAACTTGCGGACAAGTTATGGAGTCCATTAATTGGCATTTAGATCAAGAATTACACTAACTATTTGAAAATAATTCCTATGATCTACTAAAACTCATAAGCATGAACATTCATATCAACAATTTCAAGAATCATATAAACATATATAAAACTTGAAACTTTGATAATAACCTTTGAAAATGGATTAGCATAATCACTACCACATCAAAAACAGATTTTATAAGTCTAAAACAGTTTAGGGTAATGATTCTAGTCCATTTCCAGCAACAAAACTCGAAAACCAGCACTTTGGGCCTCCTACTCGCCGAGTGAAAGAACCTACTCGACGAGTAGGGTGAGTTTTCACTTGGACTCGTCGAGTCCCCCCATGGACTCGGCGATTTCACTGAACAGTGAGTAGATTTTCGACTTTTTTCAGCAATTTGCATCAAGTATAATGAAAACAAGCCTAGTCTCTGATACAACTGAAGGGTTTTGAGCATTCTAACACTCCTATAGTGTACATGCAACCCTAGAAACCTTGGATCTATGTTTTCTCTAATATACATGCAAATTTGATTTTTCCAAGGTTCTCATCCTAACTAGCATGATATGGGGTACTTGTAATATAAAACCTTAGTAGAATAACATACCTTTTCTTGTGGTTGATTGATTGGAGCTTCAAGAGCCTAGCACCAATAATGTGGATGCCTCAAGTGGAATCACAAATCACCAAACCAACTTGGAAGCCTTGAGAGAATAGTATGCACTTTTTAGAAATCGGCCCACTCTTGTTCTCACACACACTAGTGCCATTTCATGTGCCAAAGACCTCTTTATATAGTATGGTGGATTAGAGTTACATCCATGTAAACCCTAATACCCATGACCTTTCATTACCATAGGATCCATGGGTTAAAACTCCATGGACTATCCATGCAAGCTTATCCCATCCTAAATGAACATTGGCCTATTCCATATATATAAGAGTCCATATTTAATTAGTCTCTTTTGATCACCAAATTAATTCCAAATTAATTCTTGATCAATACTAATTCAATAATATGATTTCATATTATATATTAATAAATCATAAATATACTATTCTCAAAAGATTATCCATACAAATTGTTTCGGTGAAGTGCAACCCAAATGGACAATGTCGGGTCGGGTCAAGTACATACCAAATATAGTTACGGGCTTAGACACCTTATCCAACACAAACATCATACATTAAAAGATATCAACATACATTGTTTACATATGGTATTTGTTTACAAATTACACAAAAGTGACATAAAATATGATTTTTCCAAAATGTAGCAAATATCCAAGATCCCGAGCCCAAATACCTGCTCACTGAGTCCCTGAGAATACAAGTCATTTTGAAAAGCATCAACATAGAATGTTGGAGAGTTCATAAGCATGTTTGTATGAAAAGCTTTGTAACATCTTTGTTTGTAATAATTTGTAAAACTCCAGAAAATCTGATATTTTCTATGAAAAGTGGTTTGTACGTCTCGTTCTAAAACTATGAATAATTGCGTGCATGTCCTTCGTTTTCTTTTTATTTGTAGTTGTAAAGTGTAGGTTCCCAGAAAATCAAATATTTTCTGTTGTATGAAAAATTGTAGTCTTAAACCCTAAGACTGGAGTGATGAAAATAGTGTACTAAAAATGAAACGTAGTTTTGTATTTTATAAAACTAGTGAAGTGTATATTCTCCGTAAATCCAAAATAATGTTGTTAATCCCTATGTGAGTCGTTACAACCATGCTTGATGCGACTGATATGCTTGTCATGACGTTCTTCAGGCGTCGGTTTCGGTAAGATATTTGTCACCCTAGACTGGCCCCGTCTAGCTCTAGCGAACAGCTCAGGTGTGGGGGTGTCAACCCCGTTTAGTTCTATACACAATTACCTCGCTCTCCCTCCAGGACTCTGGTTATAACTACAGGACTTACGATGTACGCTAGGTAGGTACGGTGAAGGAAAGTCTCACAAGAGCCTTAAAATATTTACGCGAACTTTGACTCCCATTATTGAATAATGAAAATGCCATTACTAGTGTAAATTTATGACTGAAGTTTATGACACGCGTTTTACAGCTTTATGACATACAGCTTATTACTCATGTTTTGAAAACTTTATGATAGACAGATAATGACGCGTGACTAGCAGGCTTCATATTGTTCAGTTTATGACACGTGGTTTACAGCTTTATCACATACATTTTATTTATCACGCTTTAACAGCATTATGATAGTCAGATTATGACACACAAATTCTTCTGTCGTAAATTCTGTTTGTATACCATTTTGATTAAATTATTTTTATCAAAATAATCAAATTTAGTAATTTGTTTATCACACTATAACTAGTTTGAAAGCCTTGTCGCACAAAATATTTTATTTTGTTTTAACTTTAATAAGTCACAATTTTTACAAAACACATATAACAACTTTGAGTTCTATTATCTTCCACATTTATGTAAAGTATAAGAGTTTAAAGTGCTTATGTCCAAGAGTTAACATATTTGAGTATAAAACCCATATTTTCGCCATTTTGGATGAACATACATGGCCACAAAACTTTTACAACACAAAGACGTTATTAACATATACTTTATGATTTTTAACACACATTAAGAACCTTTTTAGTTGAGAGCTTGTTTCATCTTCAACCCATGACTATAATACAAGAAATTATCCAAAGGATAAACTTAATCTAGCAACATGAGCCTTGTAAATCTCGAGTTTATGGTGGGTTAACATGGAGTAATCAACATTTCAATCACAATATTTAAGACGCATGCTATTACCCAATGGTTAAACACATTACACATCGGTACAAGCAATTATCCAATGGTTAAACGAGATTTGACTTGTATCCCCCCCCCCAAAGGATGAAAAACACGAAAATAGTGGGGTATGAAGCTGACCTTGAGGATTTCGTGTGGTAGGAAGAAGAAGAAGAAGAAGGAAATTTTTTTTTTTTTGATCCTAGCCTTGTCTTGGAGAGATTCTCGAAAATGGTGGTGTTCAAAGAGACTACACACAAAAATGGTGTGTAATAATGAGATTTAGTTTGAAGTGATGCAAAAATACTTGAAGTTTACAAGGTTACTTACCAAGTTTTTGAGTGTTTCTTAAAGAAACCCTTACCAATGACACACACACACACACACACACACGAAAATTTTGAGAGAATGAGAGGAACCTGAGAGAGTGGTAAGTGAGAGATTTGTGGGAGTGTGGGAGGGTGAGGATCGGCCGATCATAAAGAGAGAGGGGGAGAGTTTGTTTGACTTTTTGATAGTTGATGTGAAAGTAGCATGGATACATGGTAGTCCATGGCTTTGTTACATGGGAGACAAACATGAGGTGGCAAGGTATTTTCCCTTTTCTTTTTCCTTTTCTTTTTCCTTTTCTTTTTTATTTTCAAACCCTAACCGACCCCATATAGGTTTTCGGTTTTGGGGTGGCCCAAAAGAAATGGTTCTCGATTTTTGGCTTGGCCCAAAAGAAATCCGTTCTCGGTTTTTGGCTTGGCCCAAAAAGAGTTTTCAGCCTAATAGGAGTTTTCGGCCCAATAAGGCCCAATGAAGGGTTTTCGGCCCAATAAGGCCCAATGAAGTGTTTTTGGCCAAATGGAAGGCCCGATAGAAGTTTTCGGCCCAATAAGGCCCAATGGAGAGTTATCGGCCCAATAAGGCCCAAAGAAAGATTTTCGGCCTAATAAAGCCCAAAGAAAGGTTTTCGGCCCAATAAGGCCCAAAGAAAAAGTTTTGGTCCAATAGGGTGTTGGGCCGAGAATCCTTAGGCTAAGGCCCAAAATTGATTGGACTTAGATATTGAATCGAGTTTTAGACTTGCATGAGGCTATTTCAACTTGGTTCACAATGTATGCACGTAGGAACTTAAATAGCATTGTAGTTTGAATTTCACTAATTGGATGCTACGAGGTTACATGGAGGAAATTGTTTCGTACAAGAATCACAATTCTCAACTCTAATTTGCTAGTTGTGACAATAATGTCATAGTGATGGATTTGATACTATTGTGCAACTCTCGTTTGAGTCTAGCCATTGTAGGATTGAGTCTGTTACTCGAAAGATTATCTAATCTCTATGGCATGTGATTTTATTCATGAGGTAGGTAACTAGTATTAGTGGGATCTCTTCAGCAGATGATAGCAGGGTGAGGTCGGAAACCTTGGAAGTGCTTCATTAGGCTTAGTTGTGTTGTTTAGCAAGTACTTGGGGTACCAGTTTGAGAAGGTGACCTGGAGGATTCGAGGTAATTCTTGAGGAAAGTATGGATATGTGTGGAAGGTAGTATTGGTCCCGTACTACTAAAAGCACAGGATCCATACTCGAATTGAGGAGAGTCTTGCAGAATCTAGGAAACCTATGGGATGAGGATTTTTGGGTATGTTTTGATCATTTGTATGATTGTTTTTCAGAATGATGATGAGCACTCGTGGAGGAGGTTCAGGTTCTGGTTCAGGTTCTGGTTCAGGATCTGGTAAAGGTACAGAGCCGATTGATGAGAGGATGTGGGAGTTCATCTCGTCGGAGATTACCTGCGGTATTTTAGAGCAGACTCTGGTGATCTTCGGTATGGTCAAGGAGGGGATCATGGAACTCTTGGATAATCGACTTGGGGCTTTTCGGGCCGAGATTGTAGCAAGACAGTTGCGGGCCCATCGGGAGCTCAAGGCTTGTGGAGCCCTAGAATCTTTAGGGAAGGAGGATCCTATTTCTAGCTCTTGTTATGAGGGATCGAAGGTGGATTATGCATCATTCCTTCCGAGGGATCGATTCCATGATTGGATTCCCACTAAGGTTTCGTGAGCGTCACGTGAGGAGTTACCCGACATCATTGGTCCTGTAACTGACAGACTGGTCGCGTCGATAGGATGGTCGATGTGACTCGGGAGAAGGAGCTTAGTGTGGAGAGGCAACTGGGGAAGAGGAGGCGGAATCATGATCCAACTCTGCTAACATCATCTGAGCAGTTTGATGCTTTCATGCCTGGTGATAGAGATCTAAAAGGCCACAACATTTGTGCTAAGGGTGGAGGAACCTATGAGCATGTGCACGACAAGTCTAAATGCTGCAGGTGCCGATAGAAGGGCCACCTTTGCTGTGACGACCATCAAATTTCGGTCAAGTCAAAGTCAAACAAAGTCAACTAGTCAAACCGGTCAACTCCATTAACCCTTGTATGATAGGGTTTACGTTATCTAATCACTGTACAATTCGCTATTTTAATGAGAAAACATCATTTGGAAAGTTCATGTGTTTGATTTTCCTTAGCCTTAACAGTGCTAAACAATGAACCAAAGCGATAAAACACTATTGCACAATCATCGGGATTGTGTAGGACACTAAATCATGGCTTAACGGGGTCTATGGACCTTGCGTTGCGAAGCCGGTCACTCAAAAAGATCACAAACGAAACCTCTCGCGATCTCATTCAGACCCTACTCAAGATTACTTGATGCTAATAGGATCAAAACTCATACACTACGATATAAATTGACGTTAATAGCAACATAGTATAGTACAACGTTATAACTATAATCAAATTAAATTATGATACCATATTAAAATCAAATCAAAGTATAATGCTCTAATTAAATTTAAAAGAATCAAACTTGAATGCTATAATTAAACTTCAAATCAAAGTAGATTGTTATAATCAAATAATAACTCATCTTTTATAAAACTTCATTTTTATAAACTTTACATTAAATTTTATAAAACTCTATTTTTATAAACTTTACATTAAATTTTATAAAACTCTTATATTAATTATGTAAAAGATGCTTGTGTTAGTGGGAAATTATGAAGACCACCAAAAGCAAAAAAGATTATTCCCATGGTCTCCCACTCACACCTCCCATCCACTTTCCTTTCATTTTTCTCCCAACACATTATTCTCTTCACCACTTAAACATTCTCTATTCTTTCTCTCACTCTCAATCTCGAAATTCATCCAAGAAATACTCATATTCCAGCCAAGAACAATCTATTATACTCAAATCTTCATCCCTCTTGAAGCATTCATCAAGGTATGTTGTTAAAAGTTTCAAATTCATACAAGAAACAAATTAAATCCACCAAAATATCTAAAACTCATTTTTTTCATAAACCTGATTTTTCTCAGAATACCATCAATAAAATAAGAAGTTCTGGAAATTTTCAGAAAATAACTTATTTTTATTGAATTATCATAATTATTTCAATAAAGTAGGGCAATAATTCACATAAAATACTTGTTGCATTCAATAAATTCTGAGAAAATTCTGAGATGACATGTATACTGATTAAACATGATATATGAAGTTTCATGCATTTATATTACTGTTTACTATTATTTATGATTTTATTGATTAATTAATAATGAAATATATAAAAAATACTTCCCATAGTCACAAATATCTGAAACTTATACACTGAGCTCTATATCATGTTATAAAACTATGGTTAATTTTACAGATTTTTTGAGAATCATTTACTATTTTTCCCGAATTTTGTGTTGTTTAATCATTAAAATATTAAATAAATACTAAAACAGTTCAGAAAAATATACAAATTTTACAGTAATTCATATTGTATGAAATAATTATTTCCTAAAAATTTCATAATTTTTCAATACTGTTTACTATTTAAAACTATTTTCCTAAGTATTTAAGCATGTAAAAATGCATTTTAATGATTATTTCATATAAATAATTGTTAAAATCTGTAAATAATTATAATTGGGCAAGTTGTTATTTTAATAAGAAATTATTAAAATATGACCTAAATTGAAAATATAAATTAATTATGCAAAGTAAGTAATTCAATTTAAAATTCATTTAACAAATAAATACCTTAATATTATAATCAAAATGAATTATTGTTAATTCATCTAATATAAGAATACGTGTCTAATTATTTGTATTAATACTTCATTCTTGTTTAGCAGTTCTTAAACCAAAACTATTAATTATATTAGGTTCTACGCCATTTTGACCCGAATCGTCTATCGTACGACACACGCATTTCGTTTTGGGACTAAAGTGAGTAATCTACCCCATATTTTATAATTTTCAATACTTTTGGGGTGTATCATGTGGTTCTAATATGTTCCAACTTCATTTTATTTTTTTATCACAATTGAGACATTGTTGGGACATTTATACGTGAGTCATTAATTGTATAACTATTGTTTGTTTACGCTACATGTACTTGTAGTGCATTATCATTTTTAGTCTAATCTCCATAACTATGCTCGTATTCTTGAGGTACGTTATGGACAATAATAGCGCTATTGGGTTGACCACCCCGCCTTGGGACGCTAAGGTGATTGATCGCACGTGGTTGAGTGTGTATGATGATTAGATGCTCCATCCTATATATATTTTTATATATATATATACATATGTATATATAGGGTGAGGACTTATTGTTGTTGTTATCATTTGTTAATCAATTTTTGATTTATAAACCGTTATCTCAAATACAATTGTTTGTCGACTTCAAAAGAAAACAAATTTCCAATTATAAAGGTTTCAACTTCATAATTTTCTCTACTAAAATTAGATTACTCACCAACTCTCGTAGTTGACCTGTTTTTACCCATGATGCAGATTTGAAGAATGAAGTTGATGAAAAATAGGTTGTGCCTTAGAAATCCACAAGACTATTTAAATTTGATGTAATAAATGTTGTTCGTATTTGGATTTGTATTTGTATGTTGTGGATCTTGTTTGCATACTTAGTACTTAATTGAATCTAATCATATTATAACATAGTTGTCATGAGACTTTGAACAATATATCACGCCTCGATCGATTCCGACAAGGATCGGGGTGTGACAGATTGGTATCAGAGCCCTTGACTATAGGGAATTAGGTTAATTGCCTTGACCTAGTCTATAGCCTCTAGGGTCCTCTCGTATGCTAGTTTATAAAATGCACACACAACTGCATGCAATTCGCACTTAGAAAATCCTAGGAATACCTTTGTGTGTTAATTGCTCCCTTATGTGCATACGTATTACTCCTGACACTTATATGTGTGCATACACTTGTGAATATTCTCCACTTTCTCTGAAAATCACACACATACTCAAGTTGTTTAACAAAATGTATATACATATATGTATTCCTTATAGCTCATAGAAATTCAAAGTCATCCACTCTAGTTGGGTAGGATCATAGTAATGGACGCGTAGTAACTGGAAGGGGGAGGTGCCGGTAGCCCGAAAGTCCTGACTAGGTAAGCATTCGTATACATCCCAATCAACCGAGGGACCAGTTTGCTTATCTGGGGACCAAAGGCGAGAGTTCCCAAACCTATAGGCCAAAACGCGTCATTCACATTACTTTTGAGCCATCAAAATACCCGACCTTATCAAACGTATCCGAAAGGATACACTCCAAAATGGCCAACTCATTGGACTATTAAGTTCCCTAATGGGACTAGAAGTGGGAAAGAAATGTGAAAACTTAGTTTTGTGGGGGCCCACACAAGTGCTACATGTTTCACATTTAGTAACCATGGAAAGCCCAAAAGGTGCCCAACACTCCTAACCATGGCCCAACAAGTGTTTTACAATTATTTTACCCAACAATGTCTAAAAAAAAAAAAAAAAAAACTTTATTTCCCTAATCAATTTACAAATAACTCACAAGTCCATATGTGTGTTTCTCATAGTTGACATGTTCCTTGTTTGGTTGTGGACTTAGGGTAGACTCATTAGGATCAACAGTCTAATAAAATTTTAATTACACATAACTGGGGGCATGTCGAGTGAATCTTAGGAGTGGATCAGACATGGAACAAATCACAAGATTATAATCAAGTTATTCCTACTAAATTCATAAGTCTATTTATATAGACCTCTGGTATAGAGTCGTCAGCGTAGTCGTGTCGGCAATCTAGAATATAGCTAAATACATAATACAAACTATAATACCCAAATTATACAAAATTTTCTGCATAAAAAAAAAATCAATAGACAAACACAATGAAACTAAAAAAGGTATCAATCTATCAAGAGAAAAACACATACAATGTAGATTAAAATCCACTAATTATAACAAAATGGCTAAAAGAAAAGGTAAGGACTAAGGATTATTAAGTCCTCTCTTCTTATAAATAGCTTTGAAGCAAGCTTGCCTAAGCTTCTTTGTTCTTTCTGTCAATTCCATACCTGGCAATTTCTCCATCATCTTCTTGTGCCCTGCTAACGTCTCTACCTCCTCCTTTAATCCCAACTCCTATTTTTTTTAGGTAGATGCAATATATTTTTCGTGTGAGTTCATAAAATTTACAATGAGTTAAGTTTATGTAAATATAAATCAGAAATCATAGTAAAACAATTGATTCGATGTGGCATATGCCTAGGGCCTATGTTTATGTTATAAAGAAACTAATAATTAAAATTTTAGAAAATACCAAAACTACTTTGGTTACCAAGTGCATGCATACATGCATGAGTAATGTATATAAGGTTATTATCGTAGTTTACCTTGGCATTTTGAATGAGGGATTGAAGGCTCTTAAGTTTTCTATGAGGCCATCTGTTTATGTTTAGCTCTCTGCATCTTTTCTTCAACAATGTTGACCCTATCCCTAGTTCCTTTGCTGCCATGATTATCGGCATCTCAAAGTACTTCGCTATCTCTTCAAACTCCAATGGTCTCAATCTATTTGCCACCTTCCGGTCACCGTGATCAGTGGTGGCAGCACTAGAACTACCTATAGCCTCACCACCGGATTTACAATCTTCACTGAAACTAACCAATGGTAAATTACCATCCTCCCAACAATCCCATAAGCTGATATCTTCAAGGAGGTCTTCAAGGGGATCAAGATCATGAAACTCATTTCTAGAAATGATGTTTTGATCTTTGTTAAGTACCGTGGAAACATTCTGATCGAGCACTTCTTGCAATTTTTCCGACAACTCGAAATCGTGATGGTTGAGCAGGTCACCACTGCAAAAAAAAAAAAAAAATCAAACCATGTTTTGATCAATATAAACAAAATCACTTTTCTGTGCGAAAGATGGTGTAATGAGTGACATTTATATATACCTGAACAGATCCTGATGATCAAAGTACTGAAACCGATCGAGGTCATCTATGGGGTTTTGATGATCTGCAGGCGGATCCATTTGTGAGGGAGAAGTTAAAGAGTCGCGGTAAGAATGTGCTGAATTATATAAGGGAAGTGGGAGAAGTAATAAATAACAAATAAAGAGGAAATGAATGGTCTTTGAGCCGTTACCTTCTTCTGTGATGATTTATATAAGGTAAGTGGGAGGAGTAATAAATAAAAAAATAAAGAGGAAATGAATGGTCTTTGAGCCGTAACCTTCTTCTTCAATTCACACACATATACGTATATGTTGCTGCAAATTAGGACTTTTGTGCCTCATGCATTTAATGCATCACATGCCTACTGCATATTCTTGACTTTGAAGCTACATATTCTTGACTAATAAAACTTTATTTTTTTTAACCAATTAAATATCAGTACAAGCATCTAACATCGACATTTAAATTCTAAATTTCTTTTTATTACTAAAACTAGCATCTATTCAAGTCTATAAACCATGAATCTTGGGAACACGGCAAAACCCAAATAAGTCTTATCATCTATGTAAAAACTCAGGGTTTTTTACCAGTGAATCTATCAGTAGCGGAGCTTGAACAATTAACTTGGGGGAGGGGGGCCGAAAATATTATAAACTGAAATTAACAAAAAAAAAAATCAAAATCAAAATTAGAACAATAACCAATAACTCATTTAACAATAACCAAATCAATCTTTGTTGTCACTTTTCAGTTTTGTTTGAAGCTGACAAGCTGTTAAGCATAACCAAATCAATAACCAAATCTATAAGTTCATAACTTATAAATCAAATTGGCAAATCGCCAAATCGCAAATGACAGCCAAATTAAAAGGAAACTCAGTAAGACAGTAGTAACGCATAAATAGGCAACAAATTGACAGAAAACAGCAGCAGCAGTGCAATACGCCAACACCAACAATCAACAATCTTACAATCAGAAAAGAAAGAACATCTGAACAGGATTTGGGTCTCGGGATTACATACCTGATTTCTGTGAAGTGTGAATGGGGACTTAGGCACTTGGCGATGGTGATTGGCGAGAGTGAGACCAAGCGACTGACTTGGCGAGACAGAGATAAACGAAAAGCAGGCGAGATAGGCAGCGAATTGGGAAAATGGGGATGAATCGATTTTGATTTCTTGATACCGCTTGGTCGCTTGGAGAATTGGGAGTATTGGACCATTCTGATTAGGAATCGGGAGGGGCCAAAGCCCAAGTTTGAAGATAGCAGGCTTATAACTATTTTATTTTAAACTACAATTCCTACTTCTAGCCCAATAAAACTACTCCCCTAGAATCTATGAGGGCTAGTGTAAACATTATGGTCATATATCATTAAGATTCTATGGACTTAGAATGTGTGATTCCGCCTCATTCACTGTTCCTTGTTTAGTTGTGGGCTTAAGGCAGGGTCACCCATCCAAAATGCCCTTGCAATCTTAATGATATACGACTAGTTTACGTCAATCGACTATAAAAGAACTTGTAGGACTTATAATGCAAATTTCGTCAAAATTTGTTGAAACATTCGTAATGATGGAACTCGCTAACTACGTTATAAAATATTCATAGTGGTAATACCAAGGATAAAACAGGGAGTATAAAAGCACACATAGAATACTCTATCATCACAAAACAATAAACTCCTTTTAAATTGACTCAGTTCAAGTTACAATAAGAAATTTCCAAGGTCATCATGTGACATCAGGAGGGTTGTTCCTCACCATAATCAATTTCTTGTACTACGAAAAGTTTTCCACATCTTTTTCCAAACTCTTGAAGTCCCAATCAAAATGCAAATTTCGGGACGAAATTCCCTCTAACGGGGGGATGATGTGACGACCATCAAATTTCGGTCAAGTCAAAGTCAAACAAAGTCAACTAGTCAAACCGGTCAACTCCATTAACCCTTGTATGATAGGGTTTACGTTATCTAATCACTGTACAATTCGCTATTTTAATGAGAAAACATCATTTGGAAAGTTCATGTGTTTGATTTTCCTTAGCCTTAACAGTGCTAAACAATGAACCAAAGCGATAAAACACTATTGCACAATCATCGGGATTGTGTAGGACACTAAATCATGGCTTAACGGGGTCTATGGACCTTGCGTTGCGAAGCCGGTCACTCAAAAAGATCACAAACGAAACCTCTCGCGATCTCATTCAGACCCTACTCAAGATTACTTGATGCTAATAGGATCAAAACTCATACACTACGATATAAATTGACGTTAATAGCAACATAGTATAGTACAACGTTATAACTATAATCAAATTAAATTATGATACCATATTAAAATCAAATCAAAGTATAATGCTCTAATTAAATTTAAAAGAATCAAACTTGAATGCTATAATTAAACTTCAAATCAAAGTAGATTGTTATAATCAAATAATAACTCATCTTTTATAAAACTTCATTTTTATAAACTTTACATTAAATTTTATAAAACTCTATTTTTATAAACTTTACATTAAATTTTATAAAACTCTTATATTAATTATGTAAAAGATGCTTGTGTTAGTGGGAAATTATGAAGACCACCAAAAGCAAAAAAGATTATTCCCATGGTCTCCCACTCACACCTCCCATCCACTTTCCTTTCATTTTTCTCCCAACACATTATTCTCTTCACCACTTAAACATTCTCTATTCTTTCTCTCACTCTCAATCTCGAAATTCATCCAAGAAATACTCATATTCCAGCCAAGAACAATCTATTATACTCAAATCTTCATCCCTCTTGAAGCATTCATCAAGGTATGTTGTTAAAAGTTTCAAATTCATACAAGAAACAAATTAAATCCACCAAAATATCTAAAACTCATTTTTTTCATAAACCTGATTTTTCTCAGAATACCATCAATAAAATAAGAAGTTCTGGAAATTTTCAAAAAATAACTTATTTTTATTGAATTATCATAATTATTTCAATAAAGTAGGGCAATAATTCACATAAAATACTTGTTGCATTCAATAAATTCTAAGAAAATTCTGAGATGACATGTATACTGATTAAACATGATATATGAAGTTTCATGCATTTATATTACTGTTTACTATTATTTATGATTTTATTGATTAATTAATAATGAAATATATAAAAAATACTTCCCATAGTCACAAATATCTGAAACTTATACACTGAGCTCTATATCATGTTATAAAACTATGGTTAATTTTACAGATTTTTTGAGAATCATTTACTATTTTTCCCGAATTTTGTGTTGTTTAATCATTAAAATATTAAATAAATACTAAAACAGTTCAGAAAAATATACAAATTTTACAGTAATTCATATTGTATGAAATAATGATTTCCTAAAAATTTCATAATTTTTCAATACTGTTTACTATTTAAAACTATTTTCCTAAGTATTTAAGCATGTAAAAATGCATTTTAATGATTATTTCATATAAATAATTGTTAAAATCTGTAAATAATTATAATTGGGCAAGTTGTTATTTTAATAAGAAATTATTAAAATATGACCTAAATTGAAAATATAAATTAATTATGCAAAGTAATTCAATTTAAAATTCATTTAACAAATAAATACCTTAATATTATAATCAAAATGAATTATTGTTAATTCATCTAATATAAGAATACGTGTCTAATTATTTGTATTAATACTTCATTCTTGTTTAGCAGTTCCTAAACCAAAACTATTAATTATATTAGGTTCTACGCCATTTTGACCCGAATCGTCTATCGTACGACACACGCATTTCGTTTTGGGACTAAAGTGAGTAATCTACCCCATATTTTATAATTTTCAATACTTTTGGGGTGTATCATGTGGTTCTAATATGTTCCAACTTCATTTTATTTTTTTATCACAATTGAGACATTGTTGGGACATTTATACGTGAGTCATTAATTGTATAACTATTGTTTGTTTACGCTACATATACTTGTAGTGCATTATCATTTTTAGTCTAATCTCCATAACTATGCCCGTATTCTTGAGGTACGTTATGGACAATAATAGCGCTATTGGGTTGACCACCCCGCCTTGGGACGCTAAGGTGATTGATCGCACGTGGTTGAGTGTGTATGATGATTAGATGCTCCATCCTATATATATATATATATATATATATATATATATATATATATATATATATATACATATGTATATATAGGGTGAGGAGTTATTGTTGTTGTTATCATTTGTTAATCAATTTTTGATTTATAAACCGTTATCTCAAATACAATTGTTTGTCGACTTCAAAAGAAAACAAATTTCCAATTATAAAGGTTTCAACTTCATAATTTTCTCTACTAAAATTAGATTACTCACCAACTCTCGTAGTTGACCTGTTTTTACCCATGATGCAGATTTGAAGAATGAAGTTGATGAAAAATAGGTTGTGCCTTAGAAATCCACAAGACTATTTAAATTTGATGTAATAAATGTTGTTCGTATTTGGATTTGTATTTGTATGTTGTGGATCTTGTTTGCATACTTAGTACTTAATTGAATCTAATCATATTATAACATAGTTGTCATGAGACTTTGAACAATATATCACGCCTCGATCGATTCCGACAAGGATCGGGGTGTGACATTTGCCAAGAGTGCAAATGGAAGTAGAACTGTGGCATCGTTATCATCAGTCAGGTCATATCAGGGCAAATTGCCCACATTTAGTGGTTGGGGAGGCCCAGGTTCCATTGCAGGTGCTTCTGCAGGAAGGAGGAGCAGAACCCTGAGACACTACGGGTATGTATCGTATCTTTCTCTTTCACGCATAAATCATTATGATAATAATTATGTAATGGTATGTGTGAAATGTTATGACCTGATTATCTAAGAATGGAAGCACATGTATGATTAATATAGTTATTTTATCTTAAAAGTTTTCATATGCCTTTTTGCATACCGTGGGCCGTGTTTAAAAGAGGCATGAGTGTTCTGCATGGGAGACCAGCAGCCGGTCATATCTTTAGTGGTATCAACGATAATTCAATGGATATGTAAAGTGGGAAAGCCGGGTTTGAATGAAGAATGTGTAGGGGTGCTCATGGTTTTGAGGTAATTAGGAATTGGTTCGGTCATAGGGTAGGATCTGTAGTTTTCAAGTTTACACCTTCGAAGTAAGGTCAGTTGCGGGTTGCTTGGGGATTGATCTAAGTGCAAGTAAGTGGTTGAAAGAATTGGGTACTTGTTCGATATTGATATACTATCCCTCATCAACCGAACAAACTCCAAGGACTTGTAGTGGATTCAGCGAGAAGTGCCTTTGGATCTTAGAATTCGTTGAGGTATTCGGAATGATCATCCAGACTTGGAAGTTATAACCGTTAGGTTTGGCTAGTCAAGGAAAGTTATTTTTTGAGTAGTGGTAATATATTACTCTTAAGTAAGGGGAAAGTGTTGTTCGCATGGGTTATTTTATCCATTGTGAGTGTCAGTAGAGATCGAGTGGTATCTTTTGGCAAAATTTAAATACATCAATCCTTCGGCAGGGGAGTTGTTGAATTGTTGATCCATCCGTTCCGATTTAGGGTTATAGTCTATTCCCCGAGCTGATGTGGCTTAAGGATCTGGAGTAGTATTGTGGGAAGTACTTAAGGATCGTTAAGGTTGTCTGGTAATGGAATGCTTGTTCTTAATAGCCCTGGTTGATGACAAGTTGAATTGTAAGGTTGTGAGATGGATTGGGAATCCATCAACTTTTGGTGGATTGGAAAAGCGCATTCGAATCCAAGTGGGGGATGAAGAGTGTTTGAATCGAGTTTAGAAAACATAATGTTGATATCATTTAGATTGTATATTTTAAATAGAAGTTGATAAAGTTGATATCATTCGAATCCAAGTACTTGGGATTATTGAGCTCGTTGAAAAAAAAAACATCATTTTTTTATCGGATTTATGCACCTCTACTTTGGACATTACATCGTTTACACAATGTTTTCTTTAAGATATCATTTAGATTGTATATTTTAAATAGAAGTTGATATGAGTAGACAAGTTTAATAAAGTTGTTTTAATTGATAAGGATGATAAAGGCAGTGAGGATAGGTCTTTGTACCACCTTATTCAACCTTTCTGGGTGAAATAAAAAATTGTAAGCGTTTTAATTTATCGACTCAACCCAGTCCATTACATGTTAAACACAGTACAAGATCATTGTATTATGTTGTGTATGTCCCATGTAACAAACAGGCCCTCAACAGGATGACCTAATCAAAAGCAAAAACAGTCAATCCAATTATAACCTTAGCAAGATGACATCATAGCATAAACATGTTGCTTCCAACGTATTCAACAATACCACATTTAGCAACAAGAAGATAACAAAAGATACCACCACGATAAATGGAGAAACGTTTTAATTCCTTCATGTGGGGCCCATTGGTATATGTGGCTGCCTAGGTGGCATTAGCAAATCTCTTTACATAGGAGAAACAAAAGTCTCTTTGGAGAAAAAATTTTATAATTACATGCAGCAACTCAGATGTATCATCCGAGACAAGCAGCAATTTGTAAAAACTGTCATCATCTGTTGAATTAATATCAAGTCACATCATCAGTTACTAATTCAAGTGTGACATATATAAAAAGATTACAAAAAGGACACTAAAAATGTAAAAAATTTGAGTACAGGGTTTCTTATAAGTAATTAATTAAATACCTTTTTTAAAATATGCAAACTAACTCTTAACTAGAAATATCCTTCCTGCCACCACTAACATACATCGTGTCCCCATATGGTCTGTCAAAATAATAATAATAATTAATCAATTATAAAGTCCTCAAAATATAGTAAAGGATTGTTTCTTTTTCTTTCCCATTATGCCCTCTATGGGTAATAATGTTTGTCTAGATAAAGTGTTGCATACATAACGTCTGTTTCTTTTCTACACCGTCTGAATGAGACTAAATTGCCATTTTACCCTTACATTCCAAAAAATAAAATTCACAATATTCATCAATCTTAATACATTAAGCCATGTATAACTATCAAGATTAAGTTGTTTCTTTCTAGACCGAATAAACCGTCTGAATGAGACTAAATGACCATTTTACCCTTATAAAATTCACAATATTCATCAATCTTAACACATTAAGCCATGTACAGCTATCAAGATTAAGTTGTTTCTTTCTAAACCGTCTGAATGAGACTAAATTACCATTTTACCCTTATAAATTTCACAATATTCATCAATTTCATTAAGCCACGTATAGCTATCAATAAACCGTCTAATATGAAACTAAATGACCATTTTACCCTTGCATTCCTAAAAACAAATTTCACAATATTGATCAGTCTTAATACATTAAGCCATGTATAGCAATCAAGATTAAGTTGTTTCTTTTCTAGACCTAATAACCCGTCTGAATGAGACTAAATGACCATTTTACCCTTACAAATTTCACAATATTCATCAATCTTAATACATTAAGCTATGTATAGCTATCAAGATTAAGTTGTTTCATTTCTAGACCAAATAAACCATCTAAATGAGACTAAATGATCATTTTACCCTTACAAATTTCACAATATTCATCAATCTTAATACATTAAGCCATGTATAGATATCAAGATTAAGTCATAAAGGTCAAAAGGTAAATTTACCTTGGGTTTTTTAGATGAAGCAACAAGAATATGAAGGCAATGAGTATGGAAGAATAGCCAACTAAAATATAAGCCACCCCAAGAAAACTATTCTTTCCACCTAACCAACTTCCGGAATGAGTACAGAGAAAGTTACAAGTGTGAAAAAAGTCATACTAACTCTCTACAGTACTTACCCTATTTATAGGGTACTCACGGAATCAAAAAATACTAGGACTCGACATCGAAGTACGAACCACTTAAGTGCCTTGTAAATACATTAGATAACGAAGTCAGGAAGACCTTCGCTATTTACTAACGATTCCCAATTAAGACATTAACTAAGGTTCGTCATCTCACAACAAATATATACTCTACAGAGGAAGAAGAAGCTAAAAGCTATGGTTTTTAGTGGGAGAGGAAAAGAGAAAAAAACACTTAAAATAATAATTATTCCCTAACTAAATACAAAAATTGATATTATTTATTAATAATCATGTTCATGATAAATATACAAAATGTGTCAACGAGATAAATGTGTGAGCTTATAGGATCATACATTATTAGCAATATCACTCAATAATAATTTTTGGGCATATATATCCAATAGAGACAAAGTGGCTATTGGTGATATCCGTGTTCTTCATGTTCCAACTACCTCTTAGTAGGCTGTCATTTTCACCAAAGGACTTTCATCGTCATAATTTCTTGACTTTAGATACAGTCGGAACATTTGATCCCCTACCGCTACAATTGTTGGGGGATGATAGTGTATTATATTTGTGTATGTACTATGGTAGCCCATTAGTGTATACCTTCGTTAGTATAGGCCCAAGGTCTCATTTGTAATCTCTTCTAAATATACGCTTTCTATGTTAATGAGAATATTCATGGGAATTACACTTCG
The DNA here is from genome assembly GCF_052849685.1 of Lactuca virosa. Classification (NCBI taxonomy): domain Eukaryota; kingdom Viridiplantae; phylum Streptophyta; class Magnoliopsida; order Asterales; family Asteraceae; genus Lactuca; species Lactuca virosa. The sequence continues at coordinate 183,188,944 of NC_136426.1, forward strand.
TTCGTAGCGAGATCAAGCATCACGTAGACATCAAGAGGTGTAGCGGTAGAATTGCCATTGTTTGTACCGATTGGACGACATCGCAAAGTACTTGTATTTTACAAATTGGAGTATCAAAAAGGGAAGTCCTGGGGTTGGTGACTTCCTGGGGTTGGTGTTTCAGGTGGAAGTCATGACTCACTAAAGGAATTGAACCGATGGAGCGCACAAATAGTGAACATGGTAATTCTTTGGGTTTGTTATCACTATGGGACACATAACTACAAATGTGGTTGAAATGTTATATGTGTGTTATGCGGTTGAAATGATATAAAGGATGCCACTTAAACTCATATATTTACTTATGTATTTTGCTTCCATTGCCGTTAAATGGTTTTGGTTGATTGGTTTTTAACGAACATAATGTTGTGGTTTGTTTTGATATGTTTGAAATGAACAAATAGTCTTTCGTTGTGTTTTCTGTTAAAATGTTTTAAACATAAATGAAAAAATCAGTAAAAAGCACGACCTTACAATGCGAGAAAAAGGATGTTTCATAACGTATAAGGAGATGGGGCATCGTTTTTTATAGAGGATTCAAGTAACCATGGTAGAGACTGAATTCTTGTATTTGTACAGAGGTTTCAATGTGAGTCTTTGTTATTCTTGTATTTGTGGTAGATTTGTCTAACAATTACAAAAAATAATAATAATAATAATAATAAATAAAATAAAACGTGGAAAAATAAATCATGGATTTAATGTTTTTTGGTGTGGGATTTTGATGGGTTTAAAGATTTTTAGGTCTAGAATTCAATGTGGCTGACAACCCCTTGAACTCTTTCTTAGTGTTTGTCCTGTATTTCCTTCCCCTTTTTTTAAACAAAAGTTATCTTTCTTCTAAAATATGTTTAAAATTTTCGTCCCTGTTTGTGTAATGCAAAAAAAAAAAAAAAAAAAAAAAAAAAAAAAATCAGTTGTTTATCGGATTTATGCACCTCTATTTTGGACATTACATCGTTTACACAATGCTTTCTTTAAGATATCATTTAGATTGTATATTTTAAATAGAAGTTGATATGAGTAGACAAGTTTACTAAAGTTGTTTTTAATGATAAGGATGATAAAGGCATTGAGGATAGGTCTTTGTCCCACCTTATTCCACTTTTTGGGTCAAAAAAAAAATTGTACTTTTTTTAATTTATCAACTCAACCTAGTTTAGTATATGTCAAACACAGTACAAGATCATTGTATTATGTTTTGTCTGTCCCATGTAACAAACAGAATGACCTAATCACAAGCAAAAACAATCCTACTATAACCTTAGCAAAATGATAACATCATAGCATAAACATGTTGCTTCCAACGTATTCAACAATACCACATTTAGCAACAAGAAGATAACAAAAGATACCACCACGATAAATGGAGAAACGTTTTAATTCCTTCATGTGGGGCCCATTGGTATATGTGGCTGCCTAGGTGGCATTAGCAAATCTCTTTACATAGGAGAAACAAAAGTCTCTTTGGAGAAAAAATTTTATAATTACATGCAGCAACTCAGATGTATCATCCGAGACAAGCAGCAATTTGTAAAAACTGTCATCATCTGTTGAATTAATATCAAGTCACATCATCAGTTACTAATTCAAGTGTGACATATATAAAAAGATTACAAAAAGGACACTAAAAATGTAAAAAATTTGAGTAAAGGGTTTCTTATAAGTAATTAATTAAATACCTTTTTTAAAATATGCAAACTAACTCTTAACTAGAAATATCCTTCCTGCCACCACTAACATACATCGTGTCCCCATATGGTCTGTCAAAAAGAAACAAAATAATAATAATAATAAATTTAATCAATTAAAAAGTCCTCAAAATATAGTAAAGGATTGTTTCTTTTTCTTTCCCATTATGCCCTCTACGGATAATAATGTTTGTCTAGATAAAGTATTACATACATAACATCTGTTTCTTTTCTACACCGTCTGAACAAGACTAAATTACCATTTTACCCTTACATTCCAAAACATAAAATTAACAATATTCATCAATCTTAATACATTAAGCCATGTATAACTATCAAGACTAAGTTGTTTCTTTCTAGACCGAATAAACCGTCTGAATGAGACTAAATGACCATTTTACCCTTACAAATTTCACAATATTCATCAATCTTAATACATTAAGCCATGTATAGCTATCAAGATTAAGTTGTTTCTTTTCTAGACCTAATAAACCGTCTGAATGAGACTAAATTACCATTTTACCCTTACAAATTTCACAATATTCATCAATCTTAATCCATTAAGCCACTTATAGCTATCAATAAACCGTCTAAATGAGACTAAATGACCATTTTACCCTTGCATTCCTAAAAACAATTTTCACTATATTGATCAATCTTAATACATTAAGCCATGTATAGCTATCAAGATTAAGTTGTTTCTTTTCTAGACAAAATAAACAGAATAAACTGTCTGAATGAGACTAAATTACCATTTGACCCTTACATTCCAAAAAGAAATCACAATATTGATCAATCTTAATACATTAAGACATGTATAGCTATCAAGATTAACTTGTTTCTTTTCTAGACCAAATAAACCGTCTGAACAAGACTAAATGACCATTTTACCCTTACATTCCCAAAAATAAAATTTCACAATACTAATCAATCTTAACACATTAAGCCATGTATAGATATCAAGATTAAGTCATAAAGGTCAAAAAGGTAAATTTACCTTGGGTTTTTTACATGAAGCAACAAGAAGATGAAGGCAATGAGTATGGAAGAAGAGCCAACAAAAATATAAGCCACCCCTAGAAAACTATTCTTTCCACCTAACCAACTTGATGTTGAAAGGACAAGAGTTTTTGTTCCACCAAAACTATAAGTATTATAGTTGTTTTTGAGGTGTACTATGATGATGTCATCTTCTTCTAGATCCTCTTCGATTCTTCCATAAAGCTTCCGGAAGCTTGGAAAAGCAGCAGTTCGCATCCACACAATAAGATCCTCTTGATCACTTAGCTTAATGATTTTAAGATTAAGAAAAAAGCACAAGAAATATATAAGGAATTAGTTTTTGAACAAAATAAAAAATGAATTTTAAAAAATGTGACACTCTCATTCATTTTGCCACATGTTATTTTATAGTTATTTTAAATTAAATTTTTTCCACATGTCATTTTATGGCTTTTTTTCCATTTTATTAATTTCCACATGGTATTTAAATGTAATAATAAACGGATATCAATTTCATTAATGCAACTTTCCTTCTAATTTCAAAATTCCTAAACTGAAGCCCAATTATGTTCTTTGTTTATTTATTTAAATTGTTTGTTAAAATTTAAAAGAGAAATAAGCACTTCAATTTCAGTAATTCAATATTTTTCTCACTTTCCTTATAAATTCAAGCTTCCTAAATGTTTAGACCTTAATATTTAATTTTTTTTTAAATAAATCTGTGTAGTACACATGTCTCACAACTAGTTTACCAATAATAGCAACATCCTTACATTTTCTTTAGGGTTAATCTCATAAAAAAACCTTATGTTTTGTGTTTTTTCCGGATTAAACCTCATCTTTATTTTTTTTCATGAAAAAGACCTTATATTTTTTCATTTTTTCCGAAAAAACACTCAACTGTCTTTTTTCCAAAAAAAAAAAAAAAAAAAAAAAAAAACCCTCAAACTTCTAAATGTTTCCAATAAAATCCTCAACTTTTTTAAAACCCTCACATTTTACAACCTTTTTTGGGGAAAAATGATTAAAAGGGCCAAATCGGAAAAAAAAATGCAAGGTCCTTTTCATGAAAAAAATAAAGTTGAAATTTAATCCAGAAAAGAAAAAAAAAACACAAAATATAAGGTCTTTTATGAGATTAACCCTTTTCTGAGTTTTCTTTACACATAAAAGCAACTTACTTACAATTCATTACTCAACAATAGCAATGAACTTACATTTCTTTACCAATAATAGCAACATGTAATAATAATAAATAAAATACAATATTCATAGAGACAACAAAAAAGGTAAGTTTATTGCTATTATCGATAAAGAACAAAATAATAAAGTAAAGAGTAAATTACATGAATGGTCCCTATGGTTTGGGGTAATTTGCGTGCTTGGTCCCTAACTTATTTTTTAACTCGGAAGGTCCCTACTGTTTGTTTTTGTTACGCGTTTGGTCCCTATCTTACCTAAAAAGACTATTTTTCCCTTGATTTTTTAATTTATTTAAATAAACACACCCTCAACCCCACCCTCCTCACCTTACCTTACCTACCTCACCATTTTTCCCTATTTAAATAATAGTCTTTTTAGGTAAGACAGGGACCAAGCGCGTAACAAAAACAAACAGTAGGGACCTTCCGAGTTAAAAAAAGAAGTTAAGGACCAAACACGCAAATTGCCACAAACCATAGGGACCATTCGTGTAATTTACTCTAAAGTAAATTTTCATATCAAAATTATTGTTTTGAAGAAATATTAAATTAGGACACTTACTGGGATAGTTGTATCAAGCTTTCCACCACCAATCAATGATCCATTTTGAAAATTGAATGGATAAACTTTGTTGCCAAATTTGTGTTCTCTATCACTCTTCCATGCAATATTTTTTCTTTCAATTTCCAATTTTTTTGTCCCACGTGAAAATGAAAATGTGTCGTTAAACAAACTCCATGCAATCAATCCACAAGGAACTATTGGAAGACCATTATCGAATGCTTGAGGTTCACATGAACTTGTTTTGTTGTATCCTAATCCATGTAGAAGTTGATCATCACTTTTACTTTTCACATACCTAAATTGAACACATGTTTTAATTAATATGATTATGCACAAATCTTTAAAAATAAATAACTATCAAACTTATATGCTTTAACAAATAAGGTTGTGTTTTGTGCACCACAGCTAGCTGATAAGCTAGCTTATTTTTCGAGCTTTTTTAAGTTGTCTTATTTGGCAAACTAAAAAGTAGCTTATAAGCTAGCTTTTTAAAAAGCTACTTAGAGTATAGCTTTTTAGGAGCTTTTTTAAAATTTTACAAATATACCCTTTAATTAATTATAGAAATACATTCTTTTAAATGCCCTTTTATGTTATTGTATCAGCTAGCTTTTCAGCTATCAGCTAGTTTTTCAGCTATCAGCTAGCTTTTCAACTAGTGCACCAAACATAGCCTAAATAAATAAAAGTACTAACCTTCTGTGATTTTGGTAAAAGTTATCAAGTTGATAATAGATGTAAATTGGAGCTTTCATATGTTTGTGTGCCTATATTGAAATTCAAAATGCATTTAAGTGAATAATGAGGTATGGATTTTGTACAAAAGTAATAATCAAAAAGTAGTCAATTAAAAACATGGTTAATCTCAAAAAAGACCTTACACTTTTGTGTTTTTTCCAGATTAAAACCTCAAATTTATTTTTTGCCTAAAAAAGACCTTGTATTTTTTTCATTTTTTCCGATCTGGCCCTTTTAGTCATTTTTTGTCAAAAAAAATTGTAAAATATGAGGGTTTTTTCAAGAAAACCTAAAAAAAGTTGAGGGTTTATTTGGAAGCATTTAGAAGGTTGGGGTTTTTTAAGATGAGGGCTTTTTCGGGAAAATGAAAAAATACAAGGTCTTTTTCAGGCAAAAAATAAATTTGAGGTTTAATCCGGGAAAAACACAAATTATATAAGGTCTTTTTTGAGATTAACCCTTAAAAATAAAATAAGGTATTAGACTATTAGACATTAGTAATACCTTTAGATACCTATGACAACTTTTTGAAACTGATGAATTCTTGATATAAGCTATCTTGTTGTTCTTGAAATTATCGGGTACACAATCAACATCATATCTGTCTACAATTTCATGAACCTAAAATACAAAATATCATTTAAGATTTTAAGTCCACTTTGAAAGACTTAATGATAAGAGAACTAATAAGTAGAAAGAATTGCAAATTCAAAAACAAGATAAACTGCTAAATCATTTATGAGAAAAGTGGGAATTGAACATTACACTTTGTGAAGCATGAAGAGAAATTAATCCAACAGGGATAAAAAGTACACCCATCATAAAGAATGTTGCAATGACCTGTAAAAAAAACAAGATTAAATTTATAAGTAAGGATTAAATGTGCATATATGCAACAAAGTGGTTTTTTAGAAAAGAATATACAACCATTTTTTCATTTTAGAACCAAAAACATGCAACAATGTTTCATTTTTTTACCAATTATACAGCAATGATTCATCTTTTTACCAACTTATGCAACCATGTTTCAACCAAAAAACAGGTTATCTGTAAAGTGTTGCATCTTTTGGTCCTGAAATTTTGTATATGAAACCATTTTGTTGCATGAATTAGGAAAAATGTGAAACAATGTTGCATAAATGTGCATTTAATTAACCCTTTTAAGTAATTTATAAATAGATGTGAAGTGTGTTTATGCACTCACCCATGCTGGTGTTAGAACAGGTTTACAAGCTGGGAGAGTTTGTTGTGTGAACTGATGTATAGCTGCAAAAAAGCACAAGTGAAAAACAATTATATGATATATTTATGAAGTCAAACCATTTAAGAAAAAAAAAGGTGTTAAATTTATTGACAACAAAGATAATGAACAGAATGTGAACTGATGTATAGCTGCAAAAAAGCATTCTCTTTTATCCAAAAAAAAAATCTCAGAAACTTTTATTTTACATAATGCTATGTAAACCTTGTATTATATCATATAAAGGAGTTGGGGTTGCATCTAATCACCTAAACATGCAAGCTTACGATATGAAAAGATGAAGCTTGAAAATCACATAATGAGGACAAAATTGCTGAAAAAAGAGAAACCCTAAAACGAAGGCTAACTTGCAAGATTCAAGAACAATCATAACGAGAACTAACGAAAATCAGATTTTTCACAATTTATGCTTACAATACATTTTAGTGTAAGAACTCTGAATTACAGCAACCAATTTCAAGTGAAATCTAGATTAGTACAGAAATCATTTCGATTACAAACTTTTATCTCTTGACCCTTTCAAAAACTAAACAAATTTAAGAAGTCGAAAATAACCCATTTGGCATCAAATGCGATTTTCTCTCTCGAGAAGAAAGGGGATCAAATGATACAAAAGGAATTACCTTTAGACCGGCCACGAAGAACGGGCGTTTGCTGATTATCAGTGTCAACTGCTGACGTAGCTCCTGCATCTACATCCATGTTGATCAATTGAGTCCCAAAATCCTATTTGATTTACAGATAATCAAAAACATAAACACGCACTTGGTCATTTGACTTCACCAAAATTTTAAAAAACCACTCCTAATTTGAAAAGTTTTGAAGTCAATCGACCCGAATCAATAAATGATCGTACCTGTGATCTGAGAAAACGTGTGAAGATTTGAAGGAGAAATACATGGAGAAGCAGAGATAAATATGAAGGAATCTGAAGTGGAGTGGTTATTAGGGATTAATAAGTTTGATTTCTTTCGCAAAAGGACATAGACATAGATACATATACGCTTTTATCGCGTGACGAAGGTAGGGGAGAGGGAGGAGAACTGCCCTTTTGGATTTGGAATGTCGCTGTTGTCTGAGTTCTACTTTTGTTTTAATATCAGAATGCCTCTCGGAATATTCCTTTATCATTTTGGATCATAGGACAAAAATACCAAAATGGAGCTATGTAGTTCAAGAAATGACAATTTTTTAATAATTGTGTATTTCTTGGAAATGTTGTTCTATAATTTCTCAATATTGTTTTATCATTAGTTTTTTCAATCAAAAAGGGAGTTTCTATACACAACCATATTCGGTGGTGTCAGGGGTGAACACAGTAATGATATCAATTATATTTTTCACTTAATATAAACCAGTTGTTGGACGTATTTTTTTTAGTAGGTACACTTTAATACAAAAAAAATTACATTTTTTTACACTTATAAGTTGAAATCGAGTAGCTGTCTGGAACCCCTAGATCCGTCACAGTTAACGGCGCTGAATTTGACATCTATGGCCGATGTCGATGTCAAATCCATTTTTTGTGTATGGTGTTGTGTCGTTCATTTTCCGTAAGTTTTTCTTATAATGGTAATATTAAATATAATAATAGAGAAATAACATGAGACAACTCAACTTCACAACTAAGAAATTAAGCTAGGCATCGAATGTAGTATAGAAAATTTGTTGGTTCGAATTATCCTAACGTAGGAGTTGAAAATTATTTTTTTTAAATAAAACGAGACTTAGTATGAATGGAGAATTATTATATATATATATATATATATATATATATATATATATATATATTAAAGTTGTGGAAGAAAGGAATAGTAAACTTGGGATACTTTGTCCAAGTTTGGTCTCATGATTTACATATCCGGTCCATGTACTTCTTTAATTAATTTATTCATGTCCTTTTGTTTGTGTTCCATTCAACTTCCCATTTTTTTGGTAGAATTGGTCCCTGTATTATTGTTGGAAGTTAGGAATACCAAATTTGGATGTTTTTTGGCAACTTTGGTCATTATTGTTTACCCATTTTGACACTTTTGATCCTTGCAATCAATATTTTTACACTTTTTTGGAACCTTTTAATATTTAAAGTTTGGCCACAAAACTTTAACGGTTTGACAACTTTGATCCCTTTTCTAAAAAGTTGCTAATTCCTACCCCTTTAATTCTTTAGCCATTTTCACACTTTTGGTCCTTGCAGTCAAAACTTTTACATTTTTTGTCTGGGGCAAAGCCCGGACTTTTCATCCTTGCACTTTCTATGTCTGTCATATTTATCAATTCGGAAACAACATTGAAAGCTTCTGGCCCCAGCGTAACGGGGTAACCTTTCTAGTTAAACATTAAAGTGAAGTGGTCGGATGAATCGGATAATGTGGTTTATTGGGTTTAAGCACCCACATAGGTTGGAGGAGGAAAAAGAAGTGAGTTTATAAGTACGAAGGTTTCGAAGCGTTGTCAGACTTATAGCATCAATACTCTCTTTTGTATGCACAGAGGGGTGCAATTATAAACAAAAATGGTTTGGGTCGCTGAACTTGTAAGCGAGCGCACGTCCTATGGACACGAATGCGTCACCGACGACCATAAAAGTTGATGGACTACAAACCAAAAATGAATCGGTTAAATAAATTTGTGGATGCTCGCGTCCTGGCACAAATGCCCCATCAACCAACCAAGTTCATAGACTATAAAACTTGCATTCAACATAGATTCTCGGTTTTGATTCGTGATCTATGAATGCCATCAATTATTCTTTGATACATAATTGATGTAAATTGTGTCACATCTCATATATGATTAGAGTTCACGATGACGTGGGTCTTGCATGACCTACAAGGTCTTCTACAACTTATCATCTCAATTAAGTTATGATACCAACTGATGTAAAAGCTATGAAGGAACAAAAATGACCATGAACGAAGAGGTGCATTCTCAAGAACATACAAAAGAAAATTTTTATTCTTTAAAAATTTAATCTCTAATTCTTATAAATGTTTTCAAACTCATAAATCCACTCTCAATAATTTAAAGACAACTTAACCTATTTATATAATATGATTCCTATGTAACAAGAAAAAAAGACCAACTAAAGAAAACCCGAAAAACAACATAAAAATCACATATTTCTACTCAAGAGACATAGCCAAACATGCCCACTTGACAATAATTGACCGGCCGTCTCATCGACCTTGACCGAACTTATAGGCTCTTTGGTTATATCCATATAATCGACCAACATACAATAAGTCATACCATGTGTGTTCAAAAGACCACTTTGTTTGACCTCTGATCGTACATCGGTTTGGCTGATTCATCATTTGTTGGCCGTCTTTTATTTTCTATGTTGTTCTTATTATTATAATGTATTTATAATATTTAAAAAAAATATTATAGTATAATCAAATATATTTTTAAAAAAAAAATACCAATACTATAACATCATAAAAAAGAAAATTAAATGTACATTGTAGTTATGTAATTGTGTAATACACAAATGAATAGTCAAATAGATATGCGTTGATATTTTTCTGTATTTAGCCCATTAAACCCATTGCCTGTCCAGGCCCATCATCAATGCAGCCGATCCGTTTTAGCGAGTTCGCCATGGCCATGAATCATGATGCCCAATTCCTCCATTAAAATTAAACCCAGGTCTTTCACGCCTCTTCAGTCTTCTCCTCCTTCCCCCATCTATCCTCGTCTCCAAGCTTACAACACTCCGAGTTAGACTCACTAATGGCTTCGTCATCGACTGCCGCGCGAGAACTACAGAAAGAGTTGGAGGGGAAAGCCAATGATCTCAGCAAAATCCAAAAGGGCAAGTCATGACTCTATCATCTCCTGCGATTCATCAACCTAACATCTATTACTGAATGAATCATAATATTTTGATTTTTGGTTTGTCTACATCCTACAGATATATCGAAGAACCACCAAGTTAGAAAGAAGTACACCATCCAGCTTGGTGAAAATGAACTTGTCCTCAAGGTCCCCCTCTTTCCCATTATTCCCCTTTACTTTTTTTCAAAAACTGGTTTCCTTTCTTTTCTAAGGATCTATTTTAGTTTTAGCAATTGACTCTATTGCGATGCCATGTTGAGATCAAGAATCGGAATATGGACTTTTTGGGTGAAAAAAGAGTAGCTTTAGATATCTGAAGCTTCATTTTACTATCATTTTATCACTGTGATTTGTGAAAGTAATAATCTTGTTTGATAGCTGTATTCAGATTTAATGGAACTCTTTTTTGTTTATAGGAATTGGATTTGTTGAATGAGGATGCAAATGTGTACAAATTAATCGGACCAGTGCTTGTAAAGCAGGATCTTGCTGAAGCAAATGCAAATGTTCGCAAGAGGATTGAATATATTTCAGCTGAATTGTAAGTTTACTCTCTGTTTAAATATCATTCTAAGCTATTATATATATGTTTGTATAACTAATTTCCCTATTAAGTCATTATTAAGTCAAAAAGAAACACTCATATCATATATAGCTTACTAGAATAAGTCTTGTCCTTCTTAAGCTCATATCATAGCCTCAAATATGACATTTCTACATGATTCTTGAAAACAGGAAACGTTTGGATTCAACTCTTCAGGATATGGAGGAAAAGCAAAATAGCAAGAAAGAAGCTGTTAGTGACCTTTTCTCTCTTCATCTTGTTATATATTTTTTCAGTTTTGTTTGTGGCATTTGATGTCTATAAAAAGAGATATTGTTGGTGATTGTATGTAGAAAAACTGTTAAATGTGCATAAAAACAACAAATTAGATAAGGGCCTTTATAAAACATTTCACAAAGATGGTGGTAAATTAGTAAATTTCTAAGAAAACCTTGTAAAAGTGGTTAAATAAAGTTAGTGAAAATGTGATGTGGCATAGAAAAAAAGCTTTACAAAATGGAGTTACAAATTTATCACCATTACCTCATGAGTTTTTATAATTTAGATGATGAAGCTCATAAATAATATCACAATAGTTATCTAAGAATTGACAAAAAGTTTTTTACTTTTTTACTTTTTACAGATTTATAAGTTACAGCAAAGGATTCAATCTCTTCAAGCTGGAAAAGCGAAGGCTTAATTTGCATTATGACAACAAGTGTGCACGTGATTGAAATTTGTTTCATCTTTGTTATCATGTAAAATCTAGAAAATGTTGCATGTAGTTTGAGATTTTCATAGGGTTTTTGCATAATTATATTTGGATTTGTGATTGTGATTTTCACCACAATGTTATATTTTCCATTTTCTTAAATCATTTTTATAATTTCGTTCTTTTGTTCTTAATATATTTATTTTCAATTTGGATCAACAATCTATTGGGTAGTAAATCAATAAAATGGTAAAAATACGTTGTACTTTTCTATAAATTTTCCAAAAGTAAAACATTTTTAATTTTTAATGCAATATAAACTGAATAATCCAACTACATTTTCTACCTAGATTCAAAATTCAATTGCATTCAGCAACCTTCACTTTCCAAAAATAGCAAAATATTCAACAAATGAGCTGATTATTTTGTTTATAAAACCGCATAATTTTTTTGTTCTTCGTATAACTTGGCATTTTCCACAATGTGTCTCAATGCTTCTGCCCCCAAATGCACAAGAACCTATGTAACAAACCATATTAATTAATTACTATGGAAAAAGACGATTTTAACCTTTACTGAGAAAAAGACGATTTTAACCTCATTTGCATCCTTGTAATGTGTGACCTCATCTTTCTTTGGCCAAGTTACAACCCAACATCTGAAAAATAATTGTAAAAAAAGTTGGTTTTTTTCCAAACACCATTAAATAACAATATATTTTCATTTATTTATTTAATATTATTTAAAAAAAAAAAAAAACCTTTGTTTTCCAAGACGACATGAAAGCTCTTCAGCTAAGGCTTGACCAGGTCCATCACCATCTGTAGCCAATATAATTCGAGATGCCTACAATAAATAAATATATAATAAAAATAAAAATTCTCATTTTTTATTTTTTTTATCAGCATTGACTTTGACTAACATAAATGAATATTAAAAATAATAATAATAATAAATTACACACCTTATCAAGACACCCGTTGCAATCCGATAGGTATTTAAATCTAGCCTCCTGATTATACAAATGATTTAATACTAACAAACAATTTAATATATTAATTGAGTGGTCGTTTTATTTTTATTAAAAAATAAATATACTTTTTTGGGTTAAATGCAATAAATAGCAATGTACTTTTATGCATACATTTATTGCAGCATCCTACTTTCATTTCTTCTGTATTTTGAAAAAGGGAAATTGTCAGAAAAGTCCTAATATTTTCGGAAAAATTTCACTTTAGTCCTAATTTTCTTTTTAACAGAAAAGTCTCAATTATTTGATTTTACACGATAATGTCATTTCCTGTTAAAAGGGAAAAAAGGATTTTTTTGTTAATTTGAGCCAAAATAAAATAATCGAGACTTTTATGTTCAAAAAAAAAATTGAGACTAAAATGAAACTTTTCCTAAAATTTTGAGACTTTTCCGACACTTTCCTTTTGAAAAATCTACCAAATTTCATCTCTATAATAAGTTTCTTTCATTTTTTTTAAATACACTGATAATTTGGTACCGGTAAATTACACGAATGGTCCCTGTGGTTTGGGGTAATTTGCATGTTTGGTCCCTAACTTATTTTTTTTAACTATATAGTTTGGTTTTGTTTTGCCTTAAGTCCCAATCAAATCTGAAATTACTATACCACCCTTGATTGTTTCTTTTTCGATTTAGTTATTATTTATATTTCAAAAAAGGAGAAATAAATGCATTAAATTAAACCTGTTTTTTAGAGGGTGATGCTTTTATTGACACGTGTTGTGGTGCTCCATCAGGAACACTAACACAATTTATAATTCCAGCTTCTTCCATTGAAAGCTTATCAATTTCACCTTCAACCTACTATCACCATTAAATTATATTCATTATTCATCACACATATATTACATTATATATACATTAAACTATTAAAGTAATAGATCTAAAATTTATTAAAAAAATTATTATTACTATAACAATGTCATGTCCTTCCTTTATGCCATCAAGTCCATACAATATCCTTTCTCCATGCTTCGCCTGAATTTTATAACAAAACCTCATTATTCATATATTTTTATATATAAAAAGAAAATGATAATGATATTGAATATATATATTTATTAATTAAAAGTTTAAAACCAACCTGCCAAAACTTTCTGCTTGTTATGCTGCGAAATTTACAGTTGACAAGTTCACCATTTCTTCTATATGTATAAGCTATCACATTCTGTTTATACAAATAAAGAAATGTTCTTCAGAAAATGTAGTAAATTTAAGGGAATTCAACATACTTATATTATAGTATTATACCTTATCATCAATCATTTGCATAACAGCATTTTTCTTCAAAATCTCTTCTGATATTTTTCGTGTAGCAAAGTATTCAATCAACTGAAACATATAAAAAAAAAAAAAATCATTGTGTGTGTGTGTGAGAGAGAGAACAAATTATAAATTATTGTGAAGTACCTCAACACCAAGTGGCTCTAAACGCAAGGTCTCTTCACTTGGTTTTTTGGGAACATTGACTTTGTTGACTTCTTCTTGTATAGGACCCACATCTGCCAAAACCTGCAATAGGATTAATTACATGACAAATAATTTAATAAAAAAGTGGAGAAACATAATTCAAGTGTACATACATGACCAGAGTATCCACATTCAAAATTAAAGCATCTCCATATTGCAACTTTCCTGAATACAAAGAGGAAAAATAAGTTATTCATGAAGTTTGAGTGGATATATAATCATGGAATCAAATAATCTCAGATTCTTTTTGAATTAAATGAAGAAAGAAGTCAAGAACAACTTTAAATGAACTAAAGACATAAGAAGTTACTCATTTTGGTTTTTATGGAATGAAAGAGTCCTCCCTTTGGATTGCCCACCTTTGCACTGTTTCAACAGAAGGTTAAATTAATTAAGCAAAAATTTGCAAACAAATTCGATAACTATTACTTCATCTCTTCAACATTAGGGTTACTTATAGCATCTTCAAAGTTCAAATCAAAGTCACCATTTTTGGGATTAATAAACATGTCTCATCCCACTCCATATTTTCCTCAAAATTGATGCATATATTTAACTTCAAAACCAAAAGGTTTCGAGGTATGATGTAAAATATCAAAGTAATTGAGAAAAAAAAAAAAACCTAACAAATCAAGATATTCATACCAGTGGACAAATTAGGAGAGTGTATTGGCCAGGGGTACAGGAATCGAAATTTATCCCAATCTGCTCAACCTTTAGCTTCAAAGCTTTATTTCCTCGCCCAACTTCATAAACACCATGTGCTTCCTCCTCTTCGTTAAGTTTTGCCAAAACTGAAACAAAATGGCATACGATTAAGCAAATGAAATCGAAGTTAGAATAGAATACGAAACCATTGAAGAATAAGGAAGAAGTAAATCAAAACCTGAAGATTTTGGAGGAAGTTGACGACGCAGAGAGAGGAGCTTGAAACGTGGAAGCAAAAAAACGAGATGTGCTTGAAATCGGTGGAGACGAGGCTCGGAAATTGTTGTTTGAATTGATCGGAATAAGCCTTGATGCAGGGAAATCATTTCTTCACCAAGGACGAATGCTGGATGATCTTCACCTTCTGTCTGTCACTCGAAACCGAAGATAAGGAGCATTAGTTTAGCGGGAATACCATTCTCGAGTTTTGGGGAAGTGAAAGGAAAGCGAGTGGTATTTTTTAGAAAAAAAATTTAAAAGATAAGACTAATCGGGAGAAGATTTAATTTTCATTAACACAAAATTGCAAAAATGGTTTTTGTTGACCTAAAAAATACGTGGTTTAAAAAAAAAAAAAAAAAAAATTGTATATAAAGAGTTTAATTTTGGATATTTTGTGTGGTTTTTGTCTATTTTATTGATATTTTTTTATGGTTTCTGGTCCATATCCAACATAAAATGACGAATATATCTCTAAAATAGTTATTTTAAATTTCCTTTATTTATTTTTATATTTTTTTAACTTAAAAAAAAAACGAAAAATAAATCCAACCCCAATCCCTTCTTGAGTCATCTTCTCTGATCCTAAAACTCATAGTCTTCAGACTTCATCATCTCCTGATGTGTAGTTGGTAATGAAGGGTAAATCAATTTTCCCTAAACTAGAACCTAAGGATTACGCTGAATGAGTACTCGATAATGGTGGACTAAAAGTCGAGTTTGGTTGCGGCGATGATGGTAAGAGGAAACATAAAACTAACCTTAAGTGTATCACTAAAAATATTCAAAATTGGACCACTGATGAACCACCAAATGTTTTTGGACCAAAATCACAGTTTTTTGACAACCACATCAACCATTTTTACAATTTTGTATTTCATTAATTTATGGGGTTTCTTAGCTATTAACTAAAATGATAATATCAACATTTTTGTTACTAAAAAAACAAATAAAGTAATCTAATTACTCCCCAAGAAATAGGAAAAAATAGTCTAATTACAAAATAATCATCAATTTCACATCTGCAAAATGATGATGTCATCATAGAAATGTTGATGAGTCAACCAAAACAAGTTTGTTTTTTGTGAAGAAAAAAAAAACATTTTTCTACGATTTCATAAAAAACAAGTTTTTGTGTTTGAAATCTTCAAAAACCAACAAAAGAAAGTTTGATATTGTAGCTTTGACATGAGAAAATGAAAAAATAAATAAATAAAAGGAGTTTTTCACTATTTTAGAGAATTTCTCGGATGAACTCATGAGTTGTTTTTTATACATGATAGATTAGTCCTTTTCATTCATGGATAATTTTAAGTTGCTTATTGGCATTATCTTGCTCACTAAACAAATAAAAAACAACTCATGAATTCATGGATGTTTTAGTAAATCACAAGGAGATCACACCATATGTTTCAACATATGTTTAGATGTTAAAACATATGTTATGATCTCCTTATGATTTACTAAAACATCCCATTTGTTAGCTAAGCCATGGCACCAAATTTGTTAGCTATATTGTTGGGAGATGTACTAAGGTTTGGCGAACATGCAAAATCTCTCTTGTTTCATTGTGCAATAGTGATGAAGTTATTGTGTATGTGGCTTCATTCAACTACATTTCCATAAAACTTATCCTTAAAAAAACATTTTTTTTCACAAGCACGATGATGGAGAAGTAAAGAGACAACAATCGGAACTAATATCAATTAACAGTAGTATATAAGCATAAAAAATAACAACAAAATCTACGCAAATTTGGTCATCAAATACTATACAAAAAAAAAGGTACCATTACCACATAATAGATACAACAATGAGGTGGTTTAAGATGTGTATATATGTATACTTTAATTCAATTAAAATTTAATAAACTCGTTAAAATATTGTGATCATATAACCCCATTCCTCTCCTTTTCCTTCATGTAGAAATTGCACCCCAGTAAAGCCGCCCCAACTGCAGGTTCTACCTGCATAAGAGAACATAACAAGTTATATTGTGTTTGACACGCATTGAACTAAATACTAGTCTTTGTGAAAAGACGTAAATGCCCCTACATCAAGTATCCCTTATTTGACCAAACATGACTTATGAGTTATGACATTAAGTCGAATTTCTTGACATGTGATGCAAGGAAGCAACAGTTGTAGCTACGAGAATAAGAGCTTCCTATAACAAGTGAAATGACGGTTTTGCCCTTGTGACACAAAATGAAATAGAGAAGAGAAGTGACCTTTGGTAGAACAGGGAAAGCACCAGGGTAGGTCTTGATAAGACGGTCAACAACCTTTTGACCGATATCCCAATTTTTGTTAGGTATGAGGACCCCACCACTAACACAACTGGAAATTCACCACTCCCATCTGCACCCAATCATTAATTTTTCTAAATAAAAGGGTTTTTTACATTTCAGAAAAAACAACCATTTTTATTGATTTAGCCACTGAAGTATTAGTTTTTTTTATATTGATTTAGTGAATGGAGTGTTATTATAATAATTTAAAAAATAATAATAATAAAGTCATACTCATACCTTGACCACAGAGACCAAGCCTGTGAACAACTGCTTTGACAGTTAGAGACAATTCTTCCACGGCATCATTTAATATCTGATTTGCCACGTCATCACCATCTTCTGCACATGTCACCACTACTGGAACTAGTGCTGCAATGCGGGCCCAAGATGGATCTGCATAGGTCCACCTTGTCACAACACAACACAACACAACCACCACTTGTCAATCAAATCTTTATCTTTTTCCCCGGTCACAATCACAGTAGACAGTTGACAGTTGACAGTTGACAGTCGACACAGAAAATGACAGAGTGTCATATGAGTATTATGGGCAAAGAAAGCCTTGTCACATCTTTATCTTTTTCCCCACTGACAGTGACAGCAAACAGTAGACAGTGACATAGACAGTGGACAGTTGACATTAACATTGACACAGACAGTGACAGACTGTCATATGAGTATTATGGGCCAAGAAAGCCTTGTCTCATCTTTATCTTTTTCCCCACTGACAGTGACAGCAGACAGTGATAGACTTCGATAGTGACACAGACAGAGGACAGTAGACAGTTGACAGTGACAGTGACAGTGACAGTGACAATGGCAGACTGTCATATGAGTATTATGGGCCAAGAAAGCGTTGTCAAATCTTTAACTTTCTCCCCGCTGACAGTAGACAATAGACGGTAGACTGTGGACAGACAGTCATATGAGTATTATGGGCCAAGATGGATACTCGAGTGAAAAGATAATGAATTATGATTTAATACTCGAGATTGATATGATTGATTTACTTTGTGATCTTTGTAAGAAATGTTAGCTAGAAGAAAAAAAAATATAATTTAATGGTTTGAAAAACTAGTTACAAGGTTTTCATGAGTGAGATATACCCAATGAGTTCATCTGGAGAAGAAAGGTTGAGTGATTTCAAGATAGAATCTGTAAGCATTGTGTGAGGACCTCTGCCATCATGAGCTCTAATAACAGATGTCAATGCTTGAGCAGCAATTCCATAACCACTGTACATAACAACTCTCATTCATCACAACATGAAATATTGAAAGATTCAAATCAGATATGAAAGAGAAGAAACACAGAAGATTACCTGCCCCAATCACCCAAAACGGGCCCACCACCAGCTGCCCGAGCCTCCTTCCCATCTTCAGAAAAGCCATAAGCAATACTCCCTGTTCCTGCAATCAAAACACATCCATGAAGTTTCCCCATGGATCCACTTGCAAGAGCTGCTACTGCATCATTCTGAACATAAAGCTTCACATGCCTTGGAAATATCTCTCTGCATCATACAGAGGAAGAAAAGAAAACAAGAGATGGATTTAGTGGATTAAGAGTGTCAAGGAACTAAAGATCATTCAAACCTCAGCCAATTTAGTATCCTTTCTTGATCATTTGGATGATTGACACCTGATACGCCTAAACAAACAGCTTGAACAGCGGATTTCTTTGAGCCTGAGGTTGAAAGGGCTTCCATCATCACCTGTCCCAATGTATCTCGGGCTAAGGTCTCTGTAACAGTGAATGCAGATAACACAGGAAAAAACAATGTTAAATTCCATAAATGAAGTATGTTTGTTGCTTATGGTGTTGCATTCTAACTAAATGCAAGTGGAATTCAATACTTAAAAAAAAACGAAGTATTAAACCCTAGACACTAGAAACTGAGAATTGCCACTTTCAACGGACAATCAAACACCTAAAAGTAGAAAAGTAACTCTAAAATGTTTGAATTCCGTATTAATCTTAACGAATTGAAAGGCAAGTTAATTGTTCAGAAGTGAGAGAGAACGTATGATAATGGAGTTAAATCAAAGAAAAATGACGAAAAATTAGCATATACATAAGATCGACAATCACGAAAAGTGCGATTAGTAAGGAAATTGGGGTACCTCCGACGCTGTTGTGATTGGAGCAACCAGCAATGGCGCGACCAAGAACAGGAAGGGGATCAGGAAGATGATTGTGGGAATTGGAAATAGGAAGAAGAGGCATACAAACACATATGGTGGATGTGGTGCCGCCATCGACGCCCAAGACTACTGGTTCTTCTTCGTTGCATTCCGAACCCAGATGAAGATCAAAACGATCAATCGAAACTTCACCATTTTGGATGTTGTTGGTTGTTGACATTTGTATTTCGCCAATGTTTGGATGATGGGGTTGACTCTGTCCACGGAAGAGATGATCGGAGTGCCCACTCTATTCATTTCGACTTTGCCGCCCAAGATTCACAATTTGGTATATGCATTCTTTACCTAATCCAATAATTATATATATCAAATTCCAAACATTCATCAAATAATTTTTCTGGAAAATTACTACGGTTTAAATATTATATATTAATTCTGTTTAATAAAATTTATCCAAATTTAATAATTTTTTGTATGTCCACTACTTTTAATATGCTATGACTTCTTATATAGACCAGATGTGAGACCCGTGTATTACACGGTTTTATTAAAAATAAAAATTTAATATCAATATATAAATATGAAATATTTTATAATGTAATATTTTACATAACAAAATGTAATCTTCTAAAAATTTGCAAAAGAAATTAAATCGTTTGAAGTATTTATGAGAATTTATTACCCAATTAATAGGATAATTTTATTTCTTTATAGAACCATTACAATTTTATGGAATTTTATTTTAAGAAATCGGAAATCCCTAAAAAATGACAAGTGTAAAATAAAATTTCTAAAATTCTCACAAAATGACAAGTATCAAAATGAAAGAGAATATGACATGTGGCAAAAAAAACCTTCATTTATTAAGGAGGATTAATTGTTAAGATAAAAAATTCAATGATTTTAGTAGAACATTTAGGGTCAAAAGTTTACGAGAAAGGAAAAAAAAAACTACCACGACCACTTTAAATGATGATAATACGTTTAAAAGTAGTCTTTGGGCTGCTCTCAGACCAAGTATTTGACATAATGATTTTTTGGAGAGAAAGTTTGATTTATTAGTTTATTATAAGATTAATAAATAGCAATAAATAATTTATTAATATATTATGAAAATAATATATGAATTAGAAATAGTATTATTTAACTAATAACTAATCAGAAATTAATTGAAATTAATTTTTTGGATTTTTTGGATTAATTAAAAGTATAAGGACTAGATGTGATAATATTCAAAAGTTAAGCATTGAAGGATTCTAAAACCTTCCCACATGAAGGGGACGGTTTTGGAGGTTCCTAGGGCTTCTTGGGAGCCTTAAAGAGCAAGAAAGGGGATAAGGGTTATCTACCTTATCCAAGACTCCTTACTCACTTTAGAGCTGAAAATTTACATTCCCTTTCATCTTTCCTCTCAAGTCTTCTATTGTTAGGGTTTGGGTACAACCATTAGAGGCACGAGATTTCCGGTGCTTGCTTTCTGAAGCTTGTTCAACAAGGAAGTGTTTGATTATTTACTACAACAATCAAAATGTATGTAAACCCTAAAACCATTTATGAATTTCAATTATAGTAGGGTATTCATAAGGTTCTTAATGTTCAATTGTTTGTTGCAATCAATAGATAAAACTTAGATCCAATAGGTAGCATGTGAACTTAGGGTTAAGTTTTTTCGCTACATATTTTTTTTGTAACCTATAAAACCTATCATATATTGTTGGATTAGTGTCTAAGCCTGTAACCATATTTGGTAAGTACTTGACCCGATTGTGCATGGTCCTTTTGGGTTGTCTTCACCAAAGCAACTTGACTGGAGAAATAATAGAGAAAGAGGTTATTATGATTTATTAATATATTATAAGAATAATATATTAAAAGAGAAATCATATTATTTAATTAATATTAGTCATAAATTAATTAAAAATTAATTTGGTGACTAAAAGAAATTAATTGAATAAATGGACTTAAACTGTCAAATGTGTGATAGTTGGATTTTGGGCTGGGAAACCCAATGGGACAAAGGGATGAACGAAATTAATGATGGGAGCCCATCATATTTCGTCTATGGCCTTATTCCAGAAGGTTCCATGGGCTGCTTAATGTCTAAGCTGTCCATTAGGGTTTTGGAGGAAACCCTAGTTGCTCACAGTATAAATAAGGACCCTAGGCTACAAGAATTCGCCCACTTGCTTCTAAGAGAACCCTAAGGCCGAATTTTGTAGCCTCCTCCCTCTCTTTCTCTGGCCTCTCCATTTGCTCTTGGTGTTTGTGAGCCATTAGAGGTACTACACTTGTGGTACTTGCTTTCAAAGACAAGAAGATTGAAGATTTGAGTTGTTATTACAATATAACAACAAGAGGTATGTAATCCCTTCTACTATCTAAATTTCGAAATACCTAGGAGCATGCTAGGGTTCTTCATGTGTTCATAATGGTGTGTATCTAATAGTGAAAACATAGATCCAAATCTAGGGTTGCATGCACACATAGGATTGTTTGTATAAAACCCATCATATATAACTTTATAGACCTAGGTTTTGAGTGTGCGCTCTTTGTGACCATGCAAATGGATAAATTCGGAGAGCTTATCTATTAAGACATCCATTTGGTGTAGATCTGAAAGTATAAGGAGCTGATTTCCTGTTTTAAGGACTTAATGATTAAGATAAGTCATCAAGGAGCTACGTTGAGCATAATCTACCTTGTGTGGAGAGTAATCCTAATTTTTCTCGTCTTACCGCCTTGAGCTCTACGTTGTGCATAGAACTATATGTTATACAGGGTGTAGGTTGACTGGAGTTGACCATTGACTTTTTGACAGTTGACCGTTGACTTTGACCAAGTTTGACTTTACGTCAAATTGAGTATTTTGAGTTGTAGATTGAGACTTGGTCCCTATTTGTTGCGTAGGTGACCTGTAGAGGTGGTTATCAAATCAGTGATCATTACTGCTATCTTCTAGACTGCAAGGTGAGTTTTCCTCATTATACTCATGGGTCGAAGGAACCAAAACCGATCAACTAGATTGTATTATGTATCCTTGTATATAGGATGTTGTTTTGTTGTAGTGATATGTTAGATTGGTAGATCTGTATGATTAGTTCTACTTGTTGGTTATTGTTTATCTGTTGCATATGTCGACATAGTGCAGTTGGATTGAGGCTTTACTGCTCTTTGATGTAAGCCAACAAACACGGGGCAATCCAGTCCGATAACTGTCGGTCAGGGGCAATCCAGTCCAATGACTGTGGGTCGAGGGAAATCCAGTCCAATGACTGTGGACCCGAGGGTAATCCTGTCCGATGATTGTGGACCTAGTGTGCATGCTTGCATATGTATTGTTGTGTGGGGTATTTAGGGGAACTCGCTAAGCTTTGGCTTACAGTTGTTGATTTCATTGCTTTCAGGTACTTCTGATGATCGGGGCAAGCCGAAGGTGTGATTGTACACATCCTCTAATGTTTTATGTCTTGAGAAATTGATTTGATACTTGATTTTCTGGGATATGATTTGAAAACACTGGTTGTTTATTTATGGTTATTCAGAAATGATTTTTGTAAAAAATGAAAAAATATATCATGGTTTTTGGAATGTTACATATTCATTTGAATGGAATGAGTAGGTTAAATAGTTTCACTCTACCTTTATGTTTAACTAATACAATTAATCATAACTTCGAACTAAATCGAAGTCTTCTCATACAAACAACCGACCACATTTGGTAACTTGTTTATATCCCCCAACAATCCCCACATATTTATTTGAATGGAATGAGTAGGTTAAATTGTTTCACTCTACCTTTATGTTTAATTAATACAGTTAATCATAACTTCAAATTAAATCGAAGTCTTCTCATACAAACAACCGACCACATTTGGTAACTTGTTTATATCCCCCAACAATCCCCACAAAATTGTTTCCTTAGTCAATGATGGTGGTAGATGTGTGAAGAAAAGAGGAGGGGGTCTCTTGTCCAAGAAAACGGAGAAGTTGGGAAGGCTAATGCCTTGCCGTAAGAAACAAAGAGATATAAGGCGGTATGGAGTAGGGATGAGATTTAAAAACAGAAATCGAGACCGGAACCGTTAGAATCGAAATATGTAGAACCGCTATGGGTTTTGGGTTTAAAGAATGTCTTTATCTGGGTTCCGAGTAACATGGTCTTGGGTCCGAGTAAACCATGTTTAAGAACCGGAACTGGTTTTAGGGGTTGGAACCGATTTCTGTGAAAAGTTTAGAACATGCATATCTCATTCGTTTGAAGTTGGATTGGCATGAGGTTTTTTCTAGCGTGTATTTTATAGTTTTTAGATGATTTTAAAGTATAAATTTTCATTTTTGGTTTAATATTCATTGACTTATAGTCCCCTAAATTCGGGATATGAAAGCTAGAAATTTTCTGTTATTCAGCGTTTTTTTTTTGGAAGTATTAAAACATACATATTGAATTCGTTTGAAGTCAGACTAGCATATAGATTTTTCCAACATGTCTTTTAGAGTTTGTACATGATTTAAAGTATTATTTTGTCATTTTTGGTTTCACATTCATTGACTTACAGTCTTCCAAAGTTGGGATGTCAATGTTGGAGATTTTCTGTTTTTCTGTTTTTTTTTTTTTTTGTATTCTTTGAAATTTTTAGAGCATATATATCTAACTCGTTTGAAGTACGATTAGCATGCGGTTTTTTTCCAACAACTATTTTAGAGTTTGTACCTGATTTTAGATTATAATTTTGTTATTTTTGGTTTCATATTCAATGAATTATAGTCCTCTAAAGTCGGAATATCAAAATCGAAAATTTTCAAAGTTCAACCCACTAAGTAATTACCAAAAAATTCTGGTTTTTCCGGCTCTAGACCCACTTTACCCGGTCCCACTTGACCCACTTTGACGATTCCGGGTTTTCCGGTTCTAGACCCACTTTACCCGGTACCTTACCCAAACCAAACTGGAACCTATAAAATTTTGTTAACCGGTTCCCGGGTTTTCCAAGTCCAAGTCTATCCGAGTCGGGTTTGGACCCACTTTAATCCCTAGTGTGGAGGGCCTCACTTAATTAACAATAATATAATATTAATCAAATAATAATCAAAGTTAAAAATGTCAAAATGGACATTTCACATCAACTTTAGACCAAACTCGAAACAAATGCCATAAGAGCATTGGTGGTTGTCGAGCCAACAAAATTAATAACCCTAAATCTTTTACACTAAAGTAGTGTATAGTGGTAAAGGGATCGAATCCACGGAGATTGGTTCAATTTAACAACTCTATGAAAAATCTCTTTGTAAAAATACTTGTAAAATGACAATAAATTAAAAATGGGGTTTGGTGTACTAAAATACTTGAAACAAACTAGAATTAAACTAAGATTTAAATGGACAATTTCGACAAGAATAAGAGTTTGATGTAAAATCAATAAGTGAAAGATTGTTGACTTGATTTGACTTTTTGATGAACATATCATTAGAATCCAATGGTGCAATACTTGTTTTAAATCCTTAATTTGGCTATAGTAATCCAAGGAGCTTGAGATTACCTAGACTTTTCTTAGTTGTTGAAATGGTTAGAGAAGCTCATAACAATTTCCTTAGTCAAAGTCACCAATTCCATTAAGCATGTAATTAGTGAAAGTCAACTAGCATTAAGAATTTAAAAGTCACCAAATCTAAGAGGAGTCAAAAGCTTCCACTACCATGTTGGAGAAAATGTTTTTATGATTGTGTGAAGTAAAACTAACACAAAAATCACTTGTTGCTTGCTAATTTGAAGATCCTTTACTTAATCAAGAAATTAGCCAACTAATCACCACAAATACATTTAAACGCATGAATAAAAACATACAAGTAATGATAAGATGTTAAAACATAAAACATTTTCATAAAGATTCAAACACAAGTTCATGGAGTCTTCAACATTCAAAAATTAGTCAAAGGATTCCACCAAAGTCAACCACAATTAGTCTAGCCAAGCATGGCTAAACTTAAGAAAACAAAGTTAATAAAGATTGTACCCAACATTTAACGAGAATCACGAGGAGAAACGATGAAGTTCTTGAGGGTTCTTGGCCTTCAAAGTGCTCCAAAACTCCAGAGAGAATGTGTCAAAAGCGGATGTTCAAGATAAGGCTAAAGACGCACACCAACCTTCCCGATATAGAGCTCAAAACAAAATCCCAAAATTGCCCATTAAGGAATCCACGTGGGCCGCGTGGAAACCTTACGCGGGTCGCGTGAGTGTGACGGATTTTTGGGCTTCTTCAAGTCTTGGGCCCCCACAGCTATTCCATTGGCCCAGTTCGAATCTAATCAGCCTCTAGCCCATTTTCCTTCAAGATTTCCTTAATTTGAGTCCAATATGCCTTCTCCAAATCATACATAGCTTCCGAAATCGCCCGATCATCAATCTCCGCACAGTCGAATATTCTCTCGCACCTTGCAAATTTAAAGTTCAATTCTTCCAAGTCTTCAAGCAATTGACAAACCCACTCCATGAATCACCTCCATAGCCATCAAGCCCAAAGTCCTCGTTGTCCTCCAAGTCCAATCGCCTCCCGTAGATTCCGCTCCGCTAGTCTCCAAAAAATCTGCAACTATGCTTAGGAAACTAGAAAGTACCCGAAATGGTCATAAAATAACAAAAAGGAAAATATGCATGGAAATTAACTAAAATGCGAATGAAATGTGCTAAAAATAAACTATAAAATGAAGCTATCAAACCACCCTAAGCTTAAACCTTACTTATCCTCAAGTAAGACAAGACTAAAATGAACTCGGGATGAACTATCCTAAGAAAATAAAAAGAATGGATAGAACCGCGGAACCTGATCACCGTTAGTCAACATGGTCAGAATTGATCTTGCTATTATCTCATTACTTTTTCATCCGATGACAATGGGACCATAAACCACAGCTAGGACAACTCCTCTAGGTGAGTAAGGAGGGATGGTCAGTCGCAGCCCCAATATAACATGCATACAATGAAGAACATATGTAGTAGGGAGAAAGCAAATGGACGAGCTCGTATGGAGCTCTTCTTTTTAAGTGTACACTCTTATCACGAAAGTTGCGTGATCTTACGTTTGTCGGTCACTCTCAAGTGTGATTGGGTTTTATCGCTCGGACACCGTTGTAGGAATCAGTTCACTTAGCGTTGACCCGAACCTCCCGTAGTATCCGAATCAATAGTCTCTCTAACATCAACAATTTGCGAAAAGAAACAACTCGATCTATATACAATAAGACAATCCTAAATAAATGAATATCAAACGCTGGGTGACCAAAATGTAGGGAAATTTGTTCAATAATTGAACCGGTCACCTATCTAAGTTTATTGCAGCCATATATCTTTTTTTTGTTAAAACATATACTAGTAAACTTTAAGGTAAGGCACTAACATATTGAATTTTTTTAATTTTGCTTTTATCAAGAAAACTTTTTTTACTCAAATTTGGTTCCCAAAATTATGTAAGTGGAACCGAGGGAATAACAATAATAATCTGAATGGTCTAAGTGTGAAAATGACCATGTGTGGAGTGTAAATATGCAAGCTCCTTTTAAAACTTTTGATTTTTCATAAATAAAGAAAATGCCCTAATGTGGGCTAAAAGACTCTCTAAAATCCTAAGTAAATCGCAAAAAGAATATGGTGATGTAAAGAGACCGGATATGGATTCTACTCGGGGACAAGCACCGGTGCTTCATCCTAACGGTTCAAACATGATCAAGTGTGATCCTCTCGGCGGTATGGACCGCAAGGCTAAGAACATCCATTGCTATAGTATATCCTACAGTTGTTAGTATCGCATGTATAATTCTTTGTGAAACTACCTGGCCATGATCACTTTGTTGGATTAGTGTCTAAGCCCGTAACCATATTTGTCAAGTACTTGACCCGATTGTGCATGGTCATTTTGGGTTGCCTTCACCAAAGCAACTTGACTGGAGAAATAATAGAGAAAGAGGTTATTATGATTTATTAATATGTTATAAGAATAATATATTAAAGGAGAAATCATATTTGTTTAATTAATATTGGTCAATAATTAATTAAGAATTAATTTTGTGATCAAATGAAATTAATTAAACTAGAGGGGCTGAATTGTAATTATGTGATAGTTACAAAATATGTTAATGGTTATCCTAAATATGGGTTGAACGAATTCAAGGAGATAAGGATCCTTGAAATCGTCCAAAGGATAAAGGATAAGGGATTTCAAGGCTTATCTTATGATTGCTTGGTGGGCAAGCAACTAGATAAGGATAAGGACTGAAACCTTAATCTCTACACCTATATAAAGACCCCTAAAGCTCATGAATTCGTATATACCTTCCCAAGGCTTCTTAGGGACGAATTTTTATACCTCTCATCTCTCTCTATATCATCTCCAATTGCTTGTGGTGTTTGTGAGCCATTAGAGGCACTACACTTGTGGTGCTTGCTTTCAAGACTTAGGGTTTTGAAGATTTAAGTTGTTATTACAATATAACAACAAGAGGTATGTAATCTAACCTTTTTGGTTAATTTCGAAAATAGTAAGCATCATTAGGGTTTTATTATGTGTTCATAATGTTGTATAATTAATAGTGATAACATAGATCCAACTCTAGGGTTGCATGCACACATAAGATTGTTTGTATAAAACCCAACAGTGATATCAGAGCCTTTGGTTAACTTGTTTTCAATTAGTATTATTCAATTGTATGAACTTGACATATTAGGGTTTATTGCCAATAAACCCTAGGAGGCTAGGATTTTCGAGATTAGGGTTTGCAAACCCTAATTTGCAAAAGTTTGAATAAGATTTTCAAACCCTTTCCTTAAACCTTTAAATTTCGAAATCTAGGGTTTGTCTTAATCCCTTGATTTTCGAAATTGGCCTCCTCCCCAAGATAAGATCCTAAATTTTTAGGGATTTGGATTATCCCATATCTTGTAATTATCCTTTAATTGTTATATATGGTAATTAAAGATTTTGAATTATCCTATCCCATGATTTTCGAATTTTAGAGGGATTAAAAGGATTAGGATAAATTAATTGTTTAATTGGTAATTATCCTTCATGATTTAGATAATCCCTTATGATTTAATAATTTAAATTAATAGTTTAATTCAAGATAATTATTAAATCAAGAGTTTTAATATTTAAAATTTTAATTTAAATAGTATTAAATTTCGAAAATTTTAAAGTGAAATTAAAACCTAATTGTTTTGAAAAGTTTCAAAACTTGCCTTCAAGTTTTGGAATTTAAATTGTTTGATTAAAAGGTTTAATTTTGAAAAAGTCTAAATTCTAAAACCCTAATTTTGAAAAGTTCATATTACACCCTTATGGTTTTATTAAATTAGTTAAGTGTATAACTAAAAGAGAGTTAATAAATCCATAATGATATGGTTTATATTTAATTAAATTAAAAGTGTAATTTATAAAATTAAACCACCTAGTATTTTAAAAGTGTAAAATACACCCTTATACTATATATATAACATTGAAAGTCTAATATTATATATGTATAACTAAAATGCTAGTCTTACCGTTAGTAGGCCTCATTCACAAAGCCGATCTATAAGGGGGGTATAAGGTTATGGCCTATAAAATGGCCGTTTAATGGGTGTCCACTCTCACCCACCGCTTCCTTGATTGGTGGAGGGTCGTTAGCCGAACGGGTAGGATAGGGCAAACCCTTTCCATTAAAAGTATAATGAAGTATAAAGTAACTAAATGTTTTTACAAAATTCCCAATCTTAGTTACTTTAGGCAAAAGTGAATTGATGCAATCCCATGAAATTACACTTTGTGCCCTTGCAAAGACGTTAGTGGAGCGCGTGTGGTTAACCGGCACACTAAATGGTTCTAAGCAAAGGTAGCAAAGGATGACTCATTGTTTGTCATAGTTCGGTGGAGCGTGTGTGGTTAACCGGCACATCGAATAGGTGACTGTAACATTGGGGGCACCATGTAAGTTTGCATGGTTATTCACACCCTGTTTTGTGATCCTCGGCATCCCAGTCACAAATCGAGGGGCATATCGAGATTTAAACATGCCATTGAAAAGTTCAATGAATCTCAAAAGATCTAGGAATTTTCAATAGATTTAAA
The DNA here is from genome assembly GCF_052849685.1 of Lactuca virosa. Classification (NCBI taxonomy): domain Eukaryota; kingdom Viridiplantae; phylum Streptophyta; class Magnoliopsida; order Asterales; family Asteraceae; genus Lactuca; species Lactuca virosa. The sequence goes on from NC_136426.1 coordinate 183,218,502, forward strand.
ACTTAAATTTATTTTTCGTTTTTCAAAGTGGAAATTAGTGAATCGTCATTCACTTACCTTCAAATGTTCTGCAATTTGGGTTACGGCATCCCTCTCCCAAATTGTAGAGTATTGTGTTGGGTCCTAGCCTTAATATCTCATTTGGGTGATTTATTAAGGATTCAATCAATCAACTAACTTGAATTTTTCTCCCGTTTTGTAGATGTCAAAGTATGACAACTATGGTCTTCCCAAATCCCGTGGAACAAGCTTTTCACATGAAGATGATATTCCACGATTCGATCGGAGAACAAGAGATCATGCTTCACTTCCTCCACCTCCTCCTATTATTCTCCCTAACCCACAAGTTCAAAAGATTGAAAAGTTCAAACTCACTCAAGTCCTTTTGGCAAGTAAACATGAAGAAGGAAAATCAGTGTGTGCACACGTCCTAGAGATGAAGTCACACATTGATAAGTTAAGAATGTTGGGATCGGTTGTCTGTGAGGAGCTGGCTGTTGACTGGGTCCTTCAGTCACTTCCTGATTCATATAGTGAGTTCGTAAGAGAGTACTATATGATGAACCACGACGTAACCCTCATCGATCTCACCTATATGCTTATTGCTGCTGAATCAGTAATGATTTGGCGCACTGAAAAAGCAAAGTTGATTGGTGAATCTGCCTTCCAGACCTCTATGGATATAGGCAATGGCAACGAGAGGCATGCCATGATCAAAAAGTTTGATCATAAGAGAAAGGCAAAGTCAGAAGTAGTTCCGATGTGTTGTGCCAAAGGAGTCCATTTGATTTTATTGCCAAGAGAAGGGACATTGGAGACGAAGCTTCCCTAACTACCTGAGAAATCTAAGAGATGGGAGAGTCAAGATGCATGGCTCTACTACAGGTAAAATCCATTAACTAACTCTTTTAAGTTCCTATTCTAGATTCTTAATACATGATGTAATAAGATTACATTTTGATGTTTTATAGGATCGAAGAAAAGAGAGGAAGCTTAAGGGAAGAAGTGAGCTGAATCTAATCGTGAAGAAATGGATTTTGATCGCATTGCTTGAAGATTAGAATTTTGAGCTACTACTTGGAGTTAGAATAGATTGCTATGAAATATGTATTAACATATTTTTTTCAATTAAATTGCATTGTAAGGACAAACTTTTCCGCAGTAAAATAAATTTTGATTTTATATTATTTATTTATCCTTGCAATGGCGTGTATGAAAAAATTGATGTTTGTAAGTTTCTATTATTAGCAATAATGGATTTGATTCTTAATTGTATTATTTGTGGAAAGGTCAAGAATTTACCAAATAGGGAAAGTTTCTCATCGCCCAAGTTTCAATTGGATAGAAACTTGGAATCATACAACTTGATTGCATGATGAATGAGAAATTTCATATTTGGAAATTTAGACAAATTCTTTGACAAAGTGTCAAGTGTAGGACTAGGAGATCGAGTACACAAAGTTGTGTGTTGATCAAATCCACCACAAGAGTAACAAAGATATTCGTCATGATTTACTAAGGTTAAGTAAATATGATTATACTCATAAGATTAAGTGTAATTCTGAGTTGATTGAAAGAGCTTCAATCAATAGCAGAACGAATAAGAAGAATCAAGTAAGCAGAAAGATAAAAGTTTCTCTATTCTAAGAAGAAGGGAGAGTACTTTTTATTATGTTTTATGATAGGTCTTAATGATGAAGAACCATATCTCAATTAATCCTCTAAGTGAGTCTTAGTGCAATTGTATGTCTGAGAAGAGGAATCAAGAATTGAAGAAATGGTTAAATCAAGAAGTCAATCATACTTCGTTCCAAAAACAAGTCTTAGAGTTAAGATTGTGACATTGAGTGACAAGTCTTAAGAAGGTTTATAACATTCATCAAATGTGGAAAGTTGTGATGTCTTGGATAAGACAAAGACCAACTAGGACCAATTTTGTGAAGTGTTTTGATAAAAGCTACACTAACTCTTGAATATTTGTTTGTCGAGAAATGTTTATTGACAAGAGAATCTTATATGTCAAGGAGTCAGTGGGAGTCTTAATGGTCTTGAAAGGTTTCAAGAACAAATCAAGAATAAACCTTATCATTCATCACTAGCACACGACTTGAGGTTTACAACCTATCGTGTTGACACTAATTTTATTTATGTGCCATTCCAATCGAGTTAATTATGCATGTGAGTTCTACGAGTTCTCAATGGATTGTATAGGGGCAAGACACCTTGTTCAATGGAAAGTACATTGAAATGAAGGGGTGAGCTGCTCAATAACTTGGAAGTAATGGTGGGACCCTTGATTGCAAGAAATTAAGAAGAACAAGTTCTATCCATAAGAGTTTGGATTTGTCACTAACATTATCTTGTGATTATGGTTATGACAAATTCACATGGATAAGAACGAATACACCACAAAATCTAAGTGTCATAAGGTTTCTTTCATTCATAAGAATGATTGTAAGGAAACGCTTTCACTAAGAGAGATTTTGAAAATAGCATTATGTAATTTGGGTTTCTCAAATTCAACTATGATTACGGCATTCCTCTTCATAGTTCCAATTGTGGGAAATGGAAAATGGGTCTGAACATTTTAGACTTGTTGATATGAGTCCTAGAATCGTTTAGACATATACATATGAGTTGTCCAAGGAAAAGTGTATGAGTTTGAGAAGCTTAGATAAAGTCTTATCAAAGCATCTAGTATTAGAAATATGAACTTAAGAAATTGTTTTCTAGAAGTTCAGCTAATTTCTGAATACATGTCGAAGCTAGTGGGAGCATAAGTGTTATGCTGGTAAAGAAATAATCATCATGTAAGTGGGAGCATGATTATTATGGTAAGTATTGCCAGTTAGCAATATTAATTATAGAAAACAAGAGTTATACTTTGCAAAGTTGTAAGGGTTGAAAAGTTGTTTTGCTATAATTAAGAGAGAGAATATTGTGCTTCATTTCAAATCTAAAGCTTAGATTGAGAAATTTTAATAAATTTAGTCAAAGGATACATAGTGTCTTCTTAAACTTCGATTATGATTACGGTATCCCTCTTCATAGTTCGAATTGTAAGAACGTGACACATAAAATATTATGGCAGAAGATTGATAGAGTATCGTATCTTTATGTAAGACATTATGCATCGTGTCCCATACGCTTCGGGTAAAGGATCGATTGAAATTGCTATAATATTTGACCATTCTAAAATTTTCCAAATGTCTAGCGCATTAAGAAGGGAAAAGGACAAGAATTGGTATTGACTAAGATAATTAAACAACTATCAAAGGACGACCCAAAAGTTCCATGAGGATTGGTCGCTTGTGAGTAGTTGGAAGTATGGTATTGAATGGATCATATCGACATTATTATGAATAGATAAGATTCTATTAAGAATGAGTTATCATATGGTAAATATGGAAATGTTTCCATAATTGGGACTTGGAAATTAAGAATTTACATGATTAGAAAATTTTATGCAAAAGGATGTTCAAAGGAATGTACTTTGAGTGAGAGACATCACATCTATAGAATTGTTCTGTAACAATTTTGATAGAGTACCTTGTGATTTCGTTGGCCGAGTCTTTGTGATTTTTGTGTCGTGACTTCACAAGAGGATCATTGCATAAAATATTAGAATTTGACATATTCTAAAAGGTGGCAAGAATTTGGTATTCTTACACTAATTATAAGGATTGGGATTGTGAAATGAGTTGCATTTGAAAAGTTTCAATTAATTTATTTCACAAAGTATGGACCATAGGAAACCAAAGTGTGCATGCTTTGAGCATGGGACAATTGTGGTTATGATTCGAGTTATAAAATTGATTATCTGAAACATTAAACAATGGATAATGAGTAATCGATATGGTGATAAATAAAAGGTGTTTTATTTATACTCAAAGGTTTGAGACCATATAGGATTAGTATTATTCTTGTGTTTCTCTTTGTATGTTTTGACTTCCAGAATAATTTAGTTTATTAAGAATAATCGAATTATTCAAACGGTCCGTAGTCGTTCATATGTTGGAAGTAGGTATGAATGAAGACTGTCATGAATTGGTTTGTAGATTGTCTAAAGTGTATTAGACATAGCAAAGGTTTGCTGCAACGTTCATGAGTGCTTATGAATATGATTTTGAGCATTGGATTAAACCCACGCTCACTTGGATCGCTTCATGGATTTTATCACGAGCGATTGGTGAGACGATAATATCTTGTATTCTTGAAACCGAGATGTGTGAGTTGTATCTTGCGAATCGGTTACACATTGATAATATGTAAACGCACTAGTAACTTGGTGTTATAAAACTTATTGTTGTGTGTGATTTGGTGAGTGAGTGCAAGCAAACATTGAGTCGAAGTTTATCCGTTCCTTCTACCCAAAGTGGGATAAAAGCGATATCTGTGGGCCCCTCGATGATTTAGTGATGACAAACGTAAATGCTCGGCCGGGCTAGGACTAATTTGATTTGTTCAATTAGTCAGTCGTCGTAAATCGGAAATCGGGAAACAACACATAAACTGAGAGAATGATTTCAATCCATGTCTCACGTCTATACGATATCTAGAATGGAGGAATATATGATCCCTTATCTAAAGGATAGGTTACTGATAAGATCAGAGTTTGACAGCGTCTTTGAGAGCTACGATTGCTAATCGAGTTGTACTTACATTTGTGGTTACTAGACTTATCCAAGTGGGAGACTGTTGGATTAGTGTCTAAGCCCGTAACCATATTTGTCAAGTACTTGACCCGATTGTGCATGGTCCTTTTGGGTTGCCTTCACCAAAGCAACTTGACTGGAGAAATAATAGAGAAAGAGTTTATTATGATTTATTAATATGTTATAAGAATAATATATTAAAGGAGAAATCATATTTGTTTAATTAATATTGGTCAATAATTAATTAAGAATTAATTTTGTGATCAAATGAAATTAATTAAACTAGAGGGGCTGAATTGTAATTATGTGATAGTTACAAAATATGGTAATGGTTATCCTAAATATGGGTTGAACGAATTCAAGGAGATAAGGATCCTTGAAATCGTCCAAAGGATAAAGGATAAGGGATTTCAAGGCTTATCTTATGATTGCTTGGTGGGCAAGCAACTAGATAAGGATAAGGACTGAAACCTTAATCTCTACACCTATATAAAGACCCCTAAAGCTCATGAATTCGTATATACCTTCCCAAGGCTTCTTAGGGACGAATTTTTATACCTCTCCTCTCTCTCTATATCATCTCCAATTGCTTGTGGTGTTTGTGAGCCATTAGAGGCACTACACTTGTGGTGCTTGCTTTCAAGACTTAGGGTTTTGAAGATTTAAGTTGTTATTACAATATAACAACAAGAGGTATGTAATCTAACCTTTTTGGTTAATTTCGAAAATAGTAAGCATCATTAGGGTTTTATTATGTGTTCATAATGTTGTATAATTAATAGTGATAACATAGATCCAACTCTAGGGTTGCATGCACACATAGGATTGTTTGTATAAAACCCAACACACTTACCCCTTTAAGCTTCCAGCATCTGATCCCAAGTATGAAGTCCCAAGCTCCAGCTAGTGGTCCCAGTTCGATGGGTGAGATAGCAACAAGATCCTGGACCACTAATGATACAATAACTGTGAACCTGTTCCATGGTATCCAAGGGGGTGAGAATAAACAGATAACAAAAATGCATGAATGCTAATGCCCTAAGCTAAGTGTTATGCAAAAATAGAAAGTAGAAAAGAAGAAAATAAAATCTTTTTGGAATAAAAATAAAAAAAATGAATGAAAATTAGCTTAAAACTAAAATGATATGCAACCTAACTAAAAAATGCATGAAAAAGTAAAAGTAAAAGGAAATGCCCCACCCCAAGCTTAAGAACAAGCATTGTCCTCAATGCTTAAGGAAAGGGCGGAAATGACCTAAATCGGAGGGTCGGGCGGCGGAAAGTGTCTGTGGCGGTAGTGGTAATCCCACATATCCTGGACCTGGCGGGAAGTGGGCGGGATGGACTGCTCCAGTTGATCAACACGGGTCACCACATCCTGGATGGCCCAGGTGTTCTCCTGCATCTGAGTATCGATGTGTTGGATGGTGGAGAACATTATGGCGAACTGGTCGAAGAAGTTAGGGGGAAGTATGGTGGGATCTCGTGTCCCCCCTGCTGCTGTGGCTGATATTAAGGTTGGGCAAAATGTTGTTGAGGCTGAAACTGGTCATCTTTATCTTCCACGGGAGGAGGGTAGTCGAATGGAATGACCCATTGTTCGGGGTCGGTTGGTTCGAAACACCCTATATATTCGTGAGGAAGAATGAGGTAGGGCTGATTATCAAGGTTCCAAATGTGCCCACGTACTGTTTCGCGGATGATTTGCATCCGCCGGAGTGCGAGGATGTCAAGGCGAGAGGGCCCGGACGCCTTTTCAAATGGAAGGGCGGAGAGAAGAAGTTGAAGTGGAGGTCTAGATGCAATAAGTGTGATCAAACCGCCAATAAAAATGTCCCCAGTGTCCATAGTGGTGAGATTGTAGCATTTTGTGAAGAAGAATGTTGCAAAATCCGGGTTGGGTCCGTTTTTACGAGTCATGCACCATAGAAAGAATAATTCAGCTTTTAAAATTTGACCCACTTCGGAGCGGGCAAAATGGTGCATGTAAGGACTCGGTGGGCCAGGCGTAAACATGGATGAATGATTGAGGAAGACTTGGAGGAAGATGATGAGTATCATGGCTCGTGAGTGATTTGTTGCCAAAATTGGTGTTCGTTAAAGGTGGCGGGCCAAGGATCCTGTTGGGAGTAAGTGTGGTCCACCGGGGTACCCATTAAAGCATTGACGACCCGAAATGGCAATGTCCTACTCTCGCCTAGCATTTGGAAGGTGATGGTGTTCGTATCGTCATCAATGTGGAATGTGGAGAGGAATTCCAAAGTCGGCTCAACGTAGGTGGCTACATGATTATGAAGAAACTGACGCCAAACAATGTTGTCAAAAAGTGCTTGAACTCCCTCAAGCACTCCGAGAGTTTCAAAAGACTCTCGGTGGAGGAACTTTGTTGATTTGACCTTGTGCTTGTTGGAAACAAGAAAGTCATATGTTTTGTGGTGTTAACGATTCAACAAACGAAATAGGGTGTCATTGGATTTGCCTTTCGACCCACCCTTAGACGAACTAGGTCCGGTTTTGGCACGCTTAGATATTGACTCGGGACAAAAATTTGACAATAATAATAATATTCAAATCACACCAAAGACCACACGGGTGATGACACAATTCCAACAACAAACGGGTATTTAACAAACAAATAATCAAGTTAAAGGAACGAGGATACCCAATTAGCTTAAACTCGGGACGAATGGTGGAAGCGGAATTAGAGCCACCAAAGAGATTCTCCATGACACACCCCAAGCTTATGATTTTGCTCCGTATTTGACGCTTCAATTGCTAAAACAACCCCACAAACGAGCTTCAAGGTGATTTTCCGGCGACTAGAGTGGCGGCACTTGGAATTGGGCGAAAAATTTTGGTGAGTTTTTGGGGGAAAATTGTATGGTTAGAAAGCTCTTGATGAGAGGATTGAAACCCCGTGCTCGGAATCTCCAATGGTGGCCGGAGTTGGCCAGAAAATGTGAAAGAAGGTGGTGGTGGGTGGTTGTGGCGCCCAGAATTCCGGCCACAGATCGTACCGGATTTTGGGTGGGGTTTGTAGAGCTCGAAAATGGGAGAGAATGGCGGTGGTTTCACAAGATTCCGACCGGTAGAACTCTGGGAAATTGGATTTTTGTGAGAAGTGGGTTGTGGTGTTCTTGAGCTCTAGAGAGAAAATGGTGGTTCTGTGTAGGGTTAGAATGGAGAAGAAGGAGGTTGGAGTGTTTTAATCTTTGGTCAAGAAAGGTCAAACCCGATCAATGTTAGTCAAACCATTTAAAGCTCTTGGTCAAAGAAAGTCAAACGCGTCAACAGCTTAAGAAATCCATTCAACAACCAACACGCGGGCTAGGCACGGGCCGCGTGCTGGCCGCATCTAGTTCATTCGAAAATTTCTGATCGTATACGCGGGTGTAGCTCGGGTCGCATAGAGACCGCGGGATCTAATGCGATTGAAAAAATGCTAAGTGTTCGAACCCCCCCCCCCCACGCGGGCTAGGCGCGGGCCGCACGAAGGTCGCGTCTAGTTGCGAGAAAAGGCTCTGATCCTACACGCGAGTTGGGCGCGGGCCGCGTGATGGCCGCGCTTGCTGAACGAGATTTGCACCTTTGATCTACGCGGGCTGCGGGCTTTCTTCCCATTTCTTACGCCGGCCGCTTGCCTTTCCTGCAATTCAAAAAAATGACATTTTTCAAAAACTTGATTTTTAGCTCAAAATGATCCCCGTAAGGTCCGGTTTCAAAATTTTCGACAAAAGTTGGAATAAAACGGGGAATGAAGGGTGAAACCTTTCAAAAATTTATTTTCAAAATCCCGAAAACGCTTTTTAAAATGATTTATTTGGATTTGGAAAAGGTGAAAGCACAATGCTTTCCAAAAATGCCCTTCTTTAACGTCTTTGATGAGACGTCTTCTTTGCTTGCTTCAACACCTCGGGACATCCAAATGGATAGTTTCAAGAGCATTAGCATTGAAACCTTTATAAAATGGCTTCAAACGGTGCCCATTGACTTTGAAAATTTGTCCCATCTTTTAACTTTGAACTTCCATCGCCCCATGGTCAAAGGTCTTTATCACAACAAAAGGTCCAATCCATCTTGACCTTAGCTTGCCCGGAAATAACTTCAATCGTGAATGGTAAAGTAAGACCCTATGTCCCGGTTCAAAATGCTTCCGGGTGATGGACTTGTCGTGGAATAGCTTTGTTTTTTTCCTTATAAATCCTCGAGTTTTCATAGGAGTCATTTCTCAATTCTTCAAGCTCTTGGAGTTGAAGCTTCCTATGTCTTCCCACCGCATCAATATTGTAATTGCATTGCTTGACCGCCCAAAATGCACGGTGCTCTAATTCGACGGGTAGATGACATGACTTTCCGAAAATCAACCTAAAGGGTGACATTCCTATCGGGGTCTTGTAAGCGGTCTGATAGGCCCATAAGGCATCATCAAGCCTAAAACTCCAATCCTTCCTTTTCCGATTCACTATTTTCTCTAGAATACTCTTCACTTCACGATTTGAAACCTCCGCTTGACCGTTCGTTTGAGGGTGGTAGGCGGTTGAGACACGATGGGTCACATTGTACTTCTTAAATAAAGCCTCCATCATCTTGTTGCAGAAATGCGTCCCTCAATCACTGATCAACGCCCTAGGCACACTAAATCTCACAAAAACATTAGACTTTAAAAACTCGATAACCGTTTTGGCATCATCCGATCTTGTGGCTTTGGCTTCAACCCACTTAGAAACACAACAAGATGTAAACGTTGCCAAACGAAACGGGAAATGGGCCCATGAAATCAATCCCCCATACGTCAAAAACTTCACAAACAAGGATGGGATTTTGTGGCATTTGGTTCTTTTGTGAGATGTTTCTCGTTCTTTGGCACCGCTCACAACTTTTACAAAACACATAACAATTGCGTGACATGGTTGGCCAAAATAGTCCACACTCAAGACCTTTTCTCAAAGTTCGGCTAGGCCCGAAGTGTCCCCCACAAGCAAATTCATGACAAAATTGCAAAATTGATTGATGTTCTTATTGGGGCACACATTGCCTAATGATTTGATCGGGACAATGTTTCCACAAATAAGGTTCATCCCACACGTAATACTTTGCATCACTTTTTAATTTGTCTTTTTGAGCACGTGAGAATGTGTCGGGATACCTTTTTGTGACCAAAAAGTTAACGATATCGGCATACCAAGGAGTAGATTGAGTAAGGGAAAAGAGATGCTCATCCGGAAACTCGTCCCGCAACGGGAGGGGAGTTTCATTTGAAGTGATCCGGCTTAGGTGGTCGGCAACAAGGTTCTCGCATCCACTCTTGTCCCGGATTTCCAAATCAAATTCTTGTAACAATAAGATCCACCAGATGAGTCTTGGCTTTGCATCTTTCTTTGTCATCAAGTACTTGAGAGCCACATGATCCGAATACACTATAACTTTGGTGCCAAGTAGATATTGCCTAAACTTCTCCAAAGCGAACACTATGGCCAATATCTCCTTCTCCGTGGTAGAGTAGTTGCTTTGAGCATTGTTTTGTGTCCTCGATGCATAGTAGATCACATGCACTACTAGAAAAACAGCCTTTTACGACGCGCAATGCGTGTTGTAAAATGCTCAGACGACGCGCAAATGCGTGTCAAGGAAGGCCCTGTCGTAACGAGAGACGACACGCTTTTGCGCATCGTCTATTTACGACGCGCATTTATGACACGCATTTACGACGCACAGTTATGACACGCAACGCGTATCAAGGAAGGCCCTGTCATAAAGGAAGACGACACGCATTTGCGTGTCGTAACCTTACGACACGCATGTTTATGACACACAATGCGTATCAAGGAAGCCCCTATCATAAAGGAAGACGACATACATTTTTGCATGTCATAATTTTAAATGTTTTTAAAATTATATATTTTTGATAGATTTACTAATTTTCAAATTAAATAACACATTAAAAATCTCATAATACAAAATAAAATACCATAAACAATAAAGATAATTCATTGCACTAATATGTCAAATACAAATAATCATTTCAATAGTAAGTAAATGTAACACATTGTTAATATTGCATAATATTTATTATAGAAAACAAAACATGTACAACATTAAAAGAAACCCATGATTAAATTCTCCTTTGACAATCTCCTTTGACAATTTCCTTTCTAAGAGAATAACCTGAATGCAAGAACTTTGAGAGGCTGCAGGGCATGGAAGGAGGTTGCTAGAGTTGTCAGAACCTTTACATGGCAAATCGGTAACTTAACATGCAATACAATACAAGATGATATTATAGAGAAAAGAGAAAAGTGAATACCCACCTGATCGGGTTAAGAAGATTCCAAAGCACTCATATCACCTGAATGATATAATAGTAATCAGAAAGGTTTTCTAATGCAGACAGCCAACCTGAAAGTAAGTTGACCGTGCACCACTACCAACCTGAGATTTTCTTTCATTTCTTTGAGACTCCTGTTGTTCCTTTAGTTTGATGTCATACCTTCAATCAAAATTCAAAAGAAAAACAAAATCATGGATATATATATATATATATATATATATATATATATATATATATATATATATATATATATATATATATATATATATATATATATATACTAGGCATGTTTGAGGTCTGTGCTAAGCACGGGCCACAAAGGGTAATTTAGGTATTTCTTGTATCGTTGTTTACATCTGCGTGGGGATAAACCTTATAACTGTCCTTCATCTAAAATCAATTGTTCACATAATCAATGACATTAGAAACATTTTCCCAATTTTAATCGTAATTTAAGCAGCTTAAGTAGAATAAAAAAATTAAAGATTAAAAAAAAAAAAAACTCACCTTGTCGAAGTCCTCGACATCTTGAAACCCTTCCAATGTAAATATAATGGATAAATCTTCTTTGGTTGCCACTTGGATAGCCAAAATTGGTGAATAAAATGCAACCATAAAGATGTATATTGTATTTGAGTCATTGTAAAAAGCACTTTCCCAGAGGCTCCATAACTCCATCTACAACATAATGATAATCACAAACATTATAAACATGATCAAAATGAACAAATCGTCAATTTGAACAAGTAGATCCAACCACACCCTTAATACATGAATATAATAACAAAATTTTGGGCATTTTTTCTACCTGAACCTGATGGGTCACTAAGGCCATTATTGTTGGTGATTTTATCACCAAATATATTTTAGTGTAATGGACTTAACAAGTGTTTCAAGAATAATATTTTAGTTATAATACAAGTTAGGAGATGCGGGAGTGCACACTTGTATTTACTAAATATTATTAGTACTGAACCATAATCCACTGTGTTAAGTCAAAAAAAAATATTTAAGAACAGTACAAGGACTAAATTGTCATTCTTGAAAAGATTAAAACCGTTTTTCATTTATCCGTTGTTTGGATAGGTTAGGGAAACGGATATATATATATTGAAACACTGAGAAAAACAACTAAATTCTCTCTTTCTTCTTCTTCTTCATCATCTGATCAAAATTAATTCTGATTTTGTGCCTAAGATCAGAATTGTTGTTTCAGGAATTATCCCAGTTTGGATTTCGTGATACCCAAGGCATATAGGGTCGAAATATCAAACAAGGAAAGTGTTTACACGATTCCTGTTTGTGATCCAGATTTTCTATAACCCTATTTCGATTCCCCAACAATTATTCCCTTTGACAGCACCCAATCACTTACGCATCCACATTACAGATAACAGCTGAAGCTAATGTTTTAGTCAATCCTCTATTAGGGCACAAAACTCAACAAAAGAATTTAGACAAAGTACTTCAGAAAATCACCTATTCAGAGGAAGAAAATTGCTCTTGTTTGAATCTCCGAATTGTACTTCAGTTTTTCACCTATTCATCTGTTGCTTATAAATCAAGCATGGTAAATTGGAACAAAAATGATGATTTCCAAAGGTTAAAAAGAATCGACAATTGTGATTAACATGAATGTAAAACTAAGAACATTAACAAACGAAAAGGTATGAGTTTGGGAATTGGGATCGAATGGATCAATGGAAGCACAAAATGTGACGAGTAAATGGAACTCTAAAGAAGTGAAGACGATAGAGAGTGAGAGAAAGAGATATAATTCATGTCGGTGAAGGTTATCAGGATAACGATTGCATAAAGGCAGTTTGATTGGATTTTGAGAGATCACAGATTCATACAAGACTCAAATTGATTTTTATTTATTTATTTAATTTTTTGGGCTCTCAAAAACGTAGTTAGTTATTCAAAGTAATTGAATATACCATTTAATTTGGATCACCTGGATTACCTAAAAAATAAAATATCAGTTAAATATTTCAAATAGTTAGTGATGTCCACCATTGTTACCATAAACATGAGAAAAATTACTACAAGTTTCAGAATTTGCAGACAAGTTGCAGAATTGACATACAAAAGGCACCAATAATAAAATAACTTGACTCATATGTTGTGAAGTATATGTAACAGGACTTCCACCATAAATTAATATTTCAGATCCTTTAACCTAAAACCATAAAATTATGGTGATTGATGATAATTAAAGAGTCGGATGCTAAAAGTGTTCAAATTTGAGATGTGATAATGTTTACCCTAAACTCTCTACAAACGATACAGACATCATATATTCTTAACAAAAATATAAGACCTTGTTATAAAAACTCTCAATCAATTGACATTGTGTTCTGATAAAAAGATTATGACCCTCCACTTACACAACAAATCAAACACTTCAGAGTCTAAAGACAGAACCTAAGAAAAAAAAGTCATGGAGTTTTCACTTTCTTAATAATTTTGAGTCCGGTATATGAAAAAGTACCTTATCCATTAGCCAAAATCCAACAGATGGCATGTACCGCACTAGGTATATAACAGCAAGCACAGACTGCAAAAGCAAAAGTAAACCAAAAATAATAAATAATCATTCAATAAAACATAACTGAACTCATGCATTTTTACCTAATAAACAGATAATACTGATATAATTATAAACCAAATAACCAATGTACCACTATCTTACCTGATATTAAATCCAAGCTTCTTTCAAACCATGGCTTGCAACAACTAAGACAAGCTCTGCACACCTCTCTGATGATACTCGTTTCTGTTAACAAACACACACTAAACATTAAACAATGTTACCAATAATAACAATGTACTTTCATTTCTTTACCAATATACTTTATTTTTTACCTATAAAGTACATTGCCTATATTGGTCTAAAGTGTAAAGTATGTTTCTATTTCCTGCAATTATATCTAAATTTGGATACCATAACAAGATATGAAACTAACCTCCTTGGATGTTGTGCTTGTAGCAGATGCATTTAATGTCTCTATTGGCCCAGGGCAAACAACTGTTACCATGATTCCCTTTTGGTAAAACAGAAATAACAAGTGTGATTATCTTAATTATAAACTTTTTTATTTTTTATTTTTATTTTTAAAAAAAAGTTAATATAAAGTTGGTGTACCTTAGACCGTAAGGAATGAAAGTAGCCATTTAAAGCAAATTTTGAAGCAGAATATACTGCTTGACTTGGTGCAGGAGCCTTACCTGGAGCACTACTCATCTATATATAAATATAATGGAATTGTAAATTATATAAAGTGGAAAAGGGAAAATGTAAGATGAATTACAAGAAATATAAATAATTTTGGAACAAAGATGAAGCAACACTTCCTCCTTTGTTGAACAATCAAGCATACATTTTGGAACAAAGATAAATGTGAAAGAATGATGATATTCTTTTTGACTGTTTCTATCTACTTACAAGGTCTGGTAACCAATAGCAATACGTAGAGATAAAGCAGCCCTTTGCCAATAAGCTTTTATTTCGTACATGGCATATTAAAAGATAGATGCCAAACAATATTATAAGCATTATATTACAAATTTTGAAATGATTAACCATTAGAGAAACAATACCGAAAAGACTCGACCCAAAATTACCTTTGATGAAATGAACTCAGCAGTGGCAAGTTTAGCAAGTTTGGTCATATAAGCGGTGTCAACTTCCCCTTCTTCAAGGGCACTACTTGCAGTCGATGTGACTTTAAATACACCAGCAATATTCCCAAACCTCTGCAAATAACAGGAAAAAGAAGTTCAAATAGTATTTCTTTTTTCTGATTACGTGTGTAATTTATGTTACAGTGAGTGATGAGTCGTATAGTAACACGATGCTTGCTGTGAAATTAGAGTCGCCTTTACCAATCAACCACCACAATGAGGCTAAAAACCCTAATCAGAGATGTATAATGGTTTACAGAAGTAGTAGTAAACACAAAGGTTAAAGAAACAAAACTCTAGAATCCACACAATTCGAAATTAAAAATAGATAAGCTAAAGTTAAGATGTAAAACCAACACATATCTTAAACTTTAATGATGTTCTTACCCGAATGAGAATGAGGAGTTAATCCGAGAGTTAGGGTTCCAGAAAATGCAAAACTCATAGACTCAGATTTAGTTCTAGAACCAATCGACTGAAATTGAAATGTATCCATCGTTCGATTAACCGTCTGGCACAAGATCCAGACCTAGGGCTTCATAGATAGACAATTTGTATTCCAACAAATGAAGTTAGCAGCTAAGAAAATAGGATGAGGTTGAGGCTGATGTTACCGACTGGCAAGGTGAGTGATTCGAGGTCGCCGATCACAGAACAGTCGTCATGTGGTTCTTAAAAAACCCTACCTTACATGTGATGATTTCAATGGTGCCTGAAGGAAATCAAAGGAAGAATTAAGAGCAAAAATACACAGACAGAAAGAGAAGAGAAGAAATTACATACACAAGTGAGAGGACGAAAAAGACGAATGGGAAGCATCAGTTCCATAGGCTTGTGTTTTTCGGGGATGATGGAAACAGAAAAGAAAATTACAAAAGAACCCTAGCATATTTCATCCACGTTCACCTTTCAAGCAAAACTCTCTCTCTCTCTCTCTCTCTCTCTCTCTCTCTCTCTCTCTCTTTAACGTTCTTCGATCTTTTTTGAGATCTTCGCTAGGGTTTGGAGGAATTGTGTGTGTGTGTGTGTGGATTGTTCTTCCGATTTTTGTGATAGATGTGAGACTTTGGCCTTTGTGTCATCGTCTTCTTCGTGGAAACTGGTCACATGCCAAATTCGTGCTTCTTACGAGAGAAAGAGGAAGGAGAGAATGGTTATGTGCGATTTTACGAGAGACAAGGGCGATCCAGAAGAGGAGAGAGTGTAGAAGCGGGTATTCAAAATTTTAGAATTTTAGAGGATCCCTCTTTAAAAACACGCGTTTAGGAAAAAAAATATAAAGCGACATTCGTAGATGACACACACTTAAAATAAGCGCCCTCCGTGTTTTTAATTATGTTTTGTTTGACACTAATTTTAGGGCACGCACAAATGTGCGTCCTCTATCCTTCAAATTTTGGAAAATTGACATTAATTTTTAGGTCACACACAAATGTATGTCCTCTATCAGTGTGTGTCATTATTTGCGTGTCATTAAAGGGCTGTTTTCTAGTAGTGATGGGAGGCTCTTCCATTCTTTTGACCCAAAACGGCGCCAATAGCATAATTGCTTGCATCACACATGATCTCGAAGGGGAGATCCCAATTTGGCATTTATATGATAAGGGCAGATGTAAGCAATTCCTTGAGCTTGTCGAAAGCTTCTTTGCACGCATCATTGAACTCGAAATCAACCTCTTTTTGCAAGAGTTGCCACATTGGTCTTGTTATCTTTGAAAAGACCTTGATGAATCGTCGGTATAAACCTGCATGGCCCAAAAAATAACGAACTTCCCGAACACAAGTCGGTTAAGGTAAGCTTTGAATAACATCAATTTTGGCCTTATCTACCTCAATTCCTTTTTTAGACACAATGTGACCCAAAATGAGACCTTGACTCACCATGAAATGACATTTCTCAAAATTTAAAACCAAATTCGTTTCAATGCATCTTTTTAAAATTTTTGTGAGATTGGTCAAACATTCTTGAAACGAGTTCCCGTATACCGTAAAATCATCCATAAAAACTTCAATTATATTCTCGACATATTCCGAAAAGATACTAACCATACAACGTTGGAAAGTGGTCGGGACGTTACACAATCCAAATTGCATTCTCCGGTATGCAAAAGTGCCAAATGGACTTGTAAATGTGGTCTTTTCTTGGTCTTCCGGTGCCACCGGGATTTGGTGAAAACCGGAGTACCCATCGAGACAACAATAGTGAGATCTTTCGGCCAACCTTTCTAATATTTGGTCAATGAAAGGTAATGGGAAATGATCTTTTCTTGTGCTTGCATTGAGTTTGCGATAGTCAATACATACTCTCCACCCGTTTTCCACGCGGGTGGGGACCATCATACCTTTGTTGTTCTTGACCGCCGTGATTCCCGTCTTCTTCGGTACCACTTGCACCGGACTTACCCAATTGATATCCGAGATTGGATAGATCATCCCTGCATCAAGAAGCTTCAATATCTCTTTCTTCACAACTTCCATCATAGGCGGGTTCAATCTTCTTTGTGTGTCCCGGCTTGGCTTGCATTCATCCTCCATCAAGATCTTGTGCATACAAGTGGAGGGGCTCAATCCCTTAATATCCGCGATTATCCAACCCATGGCTTCTTTGTGCTCTTTCAACACCTTAAGCAGTTTCTCTTCTTCACATTCGGTTAAATGAGTTGAAATAATAACCGGAAGGGTTTCATTCTTTCCTAAATAAGCATACTTTGAAGGGTCATGAGCATAACAACATTCCTATGGTGTTCATGCAAACCCTAATGCTTGGATCTAGTTTTTCTAATGATACATGCATATTGTCCAAGACTTACAAAACCCTAATCTAGCATACAACAAAAACTAATTAAATATCAAATAAACAAGTTAGATGAATACCTTGATTGTTGATTGTAGATCTTGAAGCTTTGAGAACCTTAGCACCTCAAATGTTGTGCCTCTAATGAATCACAAACACCAAAAGTAATTGGATGAAGCAAGAGAGAGGGGGAGGGAAAATTCGGCTCCAAGACTTCTAGGGTTAGGTGTATCCGAATTCTCATGCCCAAGGGGTCCTTATATAGGTGTGGGAATTAGGGTTTCAGTCATTATCCTTATCTGGTTACTTAGCCACCAAGCAGCCCATAAGATAACTCTAGAATCCCTCGTTCGGACAAATTCTTAAGGCCTTATCCTTAGAATTCGTCCACCCTATCCTTTAGGGTTTCCTTGCCCAACCTTGTAACTATCACATAATTACAATTCAGTTCCCTTAGTTCAATTAACTTCTTTTGACCACAAAACTATCACATAATTACAATTCAGTTCCCTTAGTTCAATTAACTTCTTTTGACCACAAAATTAATTCTTAATTAATTCTTGACCAATGTTAATTAAACAAATATGATTTCTCTTTTAATATATTATTCTTATAATATATTAATAAACCATAATAACCTCTTTCTCTATTATTCATCCAGTCAAGTTGCTTTGGTGAAGGCAACCCAAAAGGACCATGCACAACCGGGTCAAGTACATACCAAATATAGTTATGGACTTAGACACTAATCCAACAGTCTCCCACTTGGATAAATCTAATAACTACAAATGCAAATGTGACTTCAGGATCTGATTAGCAATTGCAGTTCTTAAAACTCTTGATCTTATAAATATCTTGTCCTTTAGATAAGGGATCATATAGTCCTCCGTTCTAGATATCGTGCGGACAATTACATGGAACATAGTCATAGTTATTGTCCAGCAGTTTGTTTCTCGATCTCTGATTCGTCTGACATAGAACTTAATTGAACACATCAATTCAGTCCTGACCGGGCCCGACACATAAGTCAAACCAAATCATCGAGGGGCCCAGATATCGCTTTTACCCTCTTAGGATAAAAGGAACAGATAAACTTCGACTTTTATGCATTTACCATTCACTCATCAAATCATACACAACAATGTGTTTTATAACATCAAGTTACTGATGCGTTTACGCATTAGCAATACCAACTTGCAAATAATAAATCATATATCTAGGTTTTAAGACCATATGATATTATCGTCATGCGATCACTCGAGATAAATTCCATAAAGTGATACCAGCAAACAGTCTCCCACTTGGATAAATCTAATAACTACAAATGCAAATGTGACTTCAGGATCTGATTAGCAATTGCAGTTCTTAAAACTCTTGATCTTATAAATATCTTGTCCTTTAGATAAGGGATCATATAGTCCTCCGTTCTAGATATCGTGCGGACAATTACATGGAACATAGTCATAGTTATTGTCCAGCAGTTTGTTTCTCGATCTCTGATTCGTCTGACATAGAACTTAATTGAACACATCAATTCAGTCCTGACCGGGCCCGACACATAAGTCAAACCAAATCATCGAGGGGCCCAGATATCGCTTTTACCCTCTTAGGATAAAAGGAACAGATAAACTTCGACTTTTATGCATTTACCATTCACTCATCAAATCATACACAACAATGTGTTTTATAACATCAAGTTACTGATGCGTTTACGCATTAGAAATACCAACTTGCAAATAATAAATCATATATCTAGGTTTTAAGACCATATGATATTATCGTCATGCGATCACTCGAGATAAATTCCATAAAGTGATACCAGCAAGCGCGGGTTTAATCCAATGCTCAGATCATATTCATAAGCATTCATGAACGTTGCAGCAAACCTTTGATATGTCTAATACACTTTAGACAATCTACAAACCAATTCATGACAATCTTCTTTCATACCTACTCCCAAAGTATGAGCGACTGTGGAACTTTCGAATAATCTTATTATTCAGGAAGTCAAAACATGCAAAGTGAAACAATAGGTAAATAATCAACATAAGACAGTAACTTTACTTATAAATAATACTCCTTTATTTAATCATCAAATGTCAATTACATTTATCTATTACACATTTTCGAAGCTTTCTAATCTAAACTAATATCGTCCTTCAGCCCGATGCTCCTAGCGTGCTGCAAGTGCTTAACCCTACTCAGTCCCTTCGTAAGGGGATCTGCTGGGTTATCCTCCGACGATACCCTCTTCACTACGAGGAGTCCCTCTTCCACCCGATGTCGAATAAAATGATATTTCCTATCGATATGTCGAGATCTACCATGATCCATCAGTTCCTTGGTCAAGGCAACCGCTCCTTCATTATCACATGAAATTTCCATGGGCTCCTTTATGGCTGGCACAACTCCAATGTCTCCGATGAAGTTCTTCAACCATATCGCCTCCTTTGATGATTCGCTTGCCGCTATATACTCTGATTCGCATGTTGAATCAGCTACGGTTTCCTGCTTGGAACTTTTCCAAGTCACTTCTCCTCCATTTAGGGTAAAGACCCAGCTTGACTAAGAACGGTAGTTGTCTCGGTCGGTCTGAAAATTGGCGTCACTATACCCTCGCACCCTTAAGTCATCACTCCCACCGAGGACTAGAAATCATTCCTTGGTCCTCCGAAGGTATTTAAGAATATTCTTGACTGCGGTCCAATGTGCTTTGCCAAGGTTCCCTTGATATCTGCCGACCATGCTCAAAGCGAAGGCAACATCAGGGCGAGTACAAGTCATAGCATACATGATCGAGCCAACTGCGGAAGCGTATGGTACTCGGTAGGAATGGCAACGGGGCAGGTTCGGGGCGGGGCATGGTTTCCCAAACCTGTCCCGATATCTTTCGGGTATTTTATCGGGGCGCTCCGTTGGGTTCGGGTTTTCCATTCGGGTTTCGGGAATCTTATCGGGTTTACAGCAATTCATAACGAAATCTTTATTCCGTTTTAGGGTAACCCGATGTCTTATAAAAAATACGTGTTCTAGTCTCCCTTTTAAATTAAAAATATGATGAATCACTTTAATAAAATTAACACAACGTTATATTAAAAATTATTTGATTTAATTTTAGTGTAATATGTCAAAACATAAAAAATGATCATTCACACCAGATTGTTAATAACTAAAAAGATTGTCCACAGTAAGTATTTTATATTTGAATGCGTGCATCTAACATCAAAAGGATTCGAACATATATATATATATATATATATATATATATATATATATATATATATATATATATATATATAATCGGGACGGGTCGGGTCGGGGCGAGGATAAACCACTCCCTGCCCCGGACCCGATAAAAAACCCGATAACGACCCGTTACCCAACCCAAAATAGGTTTCCCCATCGGGTTCGGGTTTTTTTGCCATCCCTAGTACTCGGCTCATCTCTGCTATCTCGACTTCGGTACTCGGACTTTGAGTCTTACTCAACTTGGCATTACTTTGTATCGGTAACTCCCCTTTCTTGGAATTCTCCATACTAAAACGCTTTAGTACCTTGTCCAAGTAAGTATTCTGACTAAGTCCTATTAGCCTTTTACTCCTATTTCTCACTATCCTTATTCCCAAAATATAGGTAGCCTCTCCGAGGTCCTTCATAGCGAAACACTTCCCAAGCCAGGACTTGACTTCCTGTAGGGTCGGGATGTCGTTTCCTATGAGTAGTATGTCATCGACATACAATACAAGGAAGCTAACTATACTCCCACTGGCTTTGACATGTACACATGATTCATCCTCGCTTTGTAGAAAACCAAACTCTTTGACTTTCTCATCGAAACAAAGATTCCATCGGCGAGATGCTTGTTTCAATCCATAAATAGACTTCTCAAGCTTACACACTCTATTGGAGTGCTTCACATCAACAAAACCCTCTGGCTGATTCATGTAAACATCCTTAGCCAAGTTCTCGTTAAGGAAAGAGATTTTGATGTAACATCCCAAGTCAGAATCAAGAGTTCAGGGGGTAAAGTGTAAGTTGGGAAAAGAGGGACTCGGCGAGTAGGAGCTGCAACTCGTCGAGTCTAAGCGTGTGTCGGGCACAGGTTAAGTGACCGGACTCGCCGAGTCGGAGGCTGGACTCGACGAGTCCGTGCTGGAATGAGAAACCCTAATTCCTAGGGTTTGCACCCTATTTAAAGAATAATATGCCTTCATTTCAGCCTCTATCTTCCCTGAGTGTTCCAGAGAAACCCCCATCTCGTGTGTGTGGCTCCATTGATGAAGAATTAGAGCTTGGAAGAGAAAATTGGTGTAAGAAGCTTGGGGATTTGGAGACCATCATCAAGGGGCTTGGGTAGATCTGGAATCTACTTCTGTTTGGGCACATTTCAGGGGTAAGGAACCTCCTCCTTAAGCTATTTCATTATTTATTCATGAATGGTGGTTGATTTGGGATTCATTAGCTTGTTTGGGAGCTATCTCGAGTTTGAGGCTTAGATCTGAAGTTGCTACTTCAGATCTAGACTTGTGATGGCCCAAAAGGTCCTAAAGTTCCTGTCTAAGAGTCATTGGTGAAGCCCTTTGTCTTTAACCCTAGCCCTAGAAGTGTTTTGGGCTTATATCTCCTTGCCTTCACGTAAAGTTTGCAACTTTATATGAGGGTTAGGCTGTAGGGGAATGGATGTATGGATTGAAGTCCCTGCATGGCTTGAAAAGCCTCTGTTTGGAATGAGAACTGAAGAGACTCGGCGAGTCACATGGGTGCACTCGACGAGTTGTATGAATATGTGCATGGGCTCGGCGAGTTGGAAGAACAACTCGGCGAGTCTGTTGAAGATTGCCTTGGACTCGGCGAGTCTGGTCGTGGAACCCTAGCCTTTTCTGGTTAAGCCGTGTCTCGGTGAGTTGAGGGACAACTCGGTGAGTTGAGTAGGATGAGACTCAAAGATTGTTGGACTCGGCGAGTCTTGGGGTGACTCGGCGAGTCTTGGGGTGACTCGGCGAGTTGAGTCGTGTGTGAGAGTTTCTGAGTAAAGGAACTCGACGAGTTGACGGGTTGACTCGGCGAGTAGGGTCAACCAGGAATGTTGACTTTGACTGAGGACTTTGACTTTGACCAAGGGTTGACCAGTTTGACTTCCAAGGGTATTTTGGTAATTATTGGTGTTTATTGGATTTAGTTGTTTGGTAATGTTCAGTGGTGGAGTTCGTGCTGGTGGTCGAAGCAGCTTGATCTCAGTTCTTCAGTCGGCAGTTGCAGGTGAGTTATCCTCACTATATCGTCAGGGTCTAAGGTACCAAGGCCGGCCCTTTATCGGATGGAAATCCGGGTAGTTGTTTATTATGTTATTGCTTTGCTATGTCGGTATCCTGGTAGTTAGGATGGTATATGTTAGAGACCTAGTTAAGGTCGGTATCCTGATAGTTAGGATGATATATGTTAAAAACCTGGTTAAGGTCGGTATCCTGGTAGTTAGGATGGTATATGTTAGAGACCTGGTTAAGGTCGGTATCCTAGTATATAGGATGATGCTATGCGTGACCGGAAGGTCTTATGAGCTAAGAAGAGTATGAGATATATGTTGTTAGATGTTATGTGATCTGTATGTGTTATGTTACGATATGAGCAGTATGTTATGGACCGGAAGGTCAACAGAGTATGGACCGGAAGGTCAACAGAGTTATGGGATGGAAATCCCCTGAGACACTCGGATCGGAAGATCCCATGGAGTTATGGCCTGGAAAGGCGTATGTGCTGTTATGGCTTGGAAAGGCGTATGTGTTGTTATGGCCTGGAAGGGCGTATGTGTTGTTATGGCCTGGAAGGGCGTATGTGCTGTATGTAGTATTTTGGGGGTAACTCACTAAGATTTCGGGCTTACAGTTTCAGTGTATTGTTTCAGGTACTTCAGGAGATCGTGGCAAGGCGAAGGCGTGATCGTACCGCTCCTCAGTTTCATGTTGTTGTTTCTGGGATACTCTGATAATAAATGAATTGAAAACCTTTTTGTAATAACTTAATGAATATGGGTTGTTTTTGAAAAGTTTAAATTGGTTGTAAATTTTCACGGTGTTACAAGTTGGTATCAGAGCCTTGGTTTGAGTGAATTGGAGTAACATTCATGTGAATCCAGTCTCAAATCAAGGGAAGTTTTCAAGTGAATTTAAAATGGTTTTCAAAATAAGTAAAGGAGGATGCAGAGGTATGATCAGCCAGAGCCAGTAAGTAGACCCCAAAATACCATACAAGTTATTTGATTATGTGATATGTTAGAACAGCATGCTAGTACTAGGCTAGGGATCTTCAGGAATTGCTTGATAGAATTGCCTGATTATATGATGCCTTCTAGCCTAGGGATTCCTGTTATGTGAGGTAGTTAGCAGTTCCTCTAGGGGTGAGGATTGAGAGGTTGCCATGTATATGTTTATCGTTAGGGTGTTGTGGTGATACTTGACATAAATATGGGTAGGTGTGGAAGGTAGTATGGGCCCGTACTACTGAAAGCACAGGACCCATACGCGTGTCAAGGAAGTCACAACCCCTAGGGTTGGGTTGGGAGTTGGTTCCCGGGTTAGTGGGAAGCATCTGATGTTCTGGCGGTGTAATTTCTGTATGGCGGTTGCGGAGCATACCGAGGATGGGTCCGGATCAGGATCGGGATCAGGAGAGGGTGTTCAGGGTGGATCAGCGCCACCCCAGGTCATTGGTCAGATGAGTACGGATGAGTTGGATGTCAGGATTCGTAAGATCCTGCATGATGAGGTTGCTGCTATGTTCCGGGCTGAGTTGCCGGAGATGTTTGGGTCGATCAATACCGCCATGGTTGAGTACTTTGATGAGCGCTATGCAGCTCTTGCGGAGGCGGCTGCCGCGACAGCTACAGCGGCTGTAACAGTGGCAGGGGGAGGAACCGGTCGAGGTTTTCAGTATCGGGACTTCGATAATACGAAGCCCCCTACTTTCGATGGAGTTCAGGATCCGATCGTTGCTATGAGATGGTTGTCAGACGTGGAGGGTTGTTTCTTCACGTGTTCATGCCCTACGGATCGGAGGGTGAGGTGTGCTCTGAACCTTTTGAGGCTCGGGGCGAAGGATTGGTGGAGGTTGACCACGGGATCTTACTCTGATGCACAGAGGGTTGCGGTTACATGGGATCAGTTCCGGAAGATGTTCAGTACCCGTTATGTTCCACGGGTTGAGAGGGAGAGGTTGGCTCAGGAGTTCTTGGAACTGGAGCAGGATTCGGAGTTGGTGACGGAGATCACCAGGATGTTCACTGAGAGGGCGATGTTTTGCCCTGAGTTTGTTTCGGAGCAGGCTCAGATGTTCTGATATCTGAGTATGATTAAGAGGGATATCAGGCAGTTTGTGTCTACTCGGAGGTGCGAGACCTTGCTGGAGTTGCAGGAGGCCACCCGGTGGAATGAGTTGGAGATTGAGTTACAGTTGCGAGAGCAGAGGCAGGCCCCGATGTAGTCGCAGCCGGCACCGAAACGGTCCAAGACCGTTGATTCCAGGTTGGGAGGTCAGAGTAGCCACACTTGTGAGAAGTGTGGGAAGGGTCATACCGGAGTTTGTAGGTCCGGTGGTGCATGTCGTAAGTGCGGGAGAGAGGGGCATTATGCGAGGGATTGTCGGCAGTCAGCCCCGGTTCAGGATTTGAGGATTTGTTATCATTGCCATCAGGGTGGTCACATGAGGGCCAACTGTCCACAGCTTGTTGCTAGACCGGTGCAGGCTCCAGCACCGGCCACTTTGAGGATTACTGGCGGGGGTCAGGATGGAGTGGAGCCTCCGAGGGCTCAGGGTCGAGCTTTTCAGCTTACTGCAGCGAAGGTCAGGGTAGAGCCAGATGCAGCTGCGGGTATGTTTTCATTTTGTTATCTTGTCATCTTGTGATTATTGAGGAGTATTGTATATCTGCTAGTCTTGTTCGCATGATTCATGGTATTGTATTTGTTCGTGTTTTCGCCTGGTTTATCGTATGATTGAGGGTTTTGGTATTGGGAGTCGTAGTTGGTTAACATCCAGGAGAATTGTTGGTGGGGAACTAGGCTTTTCGGTCTGGATGCCGGGTATAGCATTTGCAATTTGAGGAGTGTTCAGCTGAGAGTCGAACTCTCTTAGAGTTCGAGATGTGCGTTGTCGGAATGTGAATTCGTGAAGGATGCTCGTTTTAGAGGAAATTAGTTCATAGATAAGGGAAATATGTTGAGTAGGGTTGTTAAGTGATGCCGGTTGGGTCACTGGTGAATGGAAGTCAGTGCTCTAAGTGGGGAGAATTGGAAAATTCTCAGGAGGATCGATAAGCGTTAGAGTTTGATTAGCTGTTTGGGATCCAGCAGTGTTTCAGTCAGCCAAGAGTGTGGGTTGGTATGAGTAAGTGACAGATCGATGGGGCGGAGTACAGACCAAGGATTTCAGATAGGGTGATTGGTTGTTGTGAGGCCTAGGATTAGGCCGGGATCTGAGTATATGGAATGGAGTTAGAGTTCGGAACCCCTAGAGGGCTAGAACAGTATGTATGGGAGAGATTCCCAGGAGGAATAGTTCGGGATGATGTATGGATAGTTTGAGCGGACCGGGGAGACTGAAGGCCGGAAGGCGTACCAGTCAGGCCGAAGGCCTGGTAAGGCGGTCCAGTCATGCTGAAGACTCTGTATGCGTTAGTGGATCTGTATGCGGGGAATGGGTGATTATGTCGCCATGCAATAGCAAACAGTAGGTCTGGCCCCGGGTATTGATCATGTTAGTAAAAGGTGGTGTATGGACTTCGATAGTCCTTGTGATCAGATTCAGAGTATATGTGATGCATAAAATAGCGGTTACTCTACAAGGGATAGTGTAGAGTGGGGTGTGAGCACCGTGGCACTTGTCTGAAGTGGCAAGGTTGGCAAGTAGATTTCCTTGGATAAGGAACGGGGAAGGTATGTAACTCCGGGAGGGAGTGTTGGTTCACGGAAGTGAAAGCAGTAGTGAGAATGGATGATTGAGAGTATTTCAATTATGGTTGTTGAGCACTATGATTGTGCCAATGGTATGGAAGCACATCCGGATTGGGTGTCTGTTGAGGTTGCGGAAGAATCTCTGGTGGTTTAGAACCAGAGGAGTCGGAGGGGATGCAAGGATGGAGCCTTGGATTTCCAGTATGGTTGTGATTAGGAGGTTATGTATGTAGCAGTAATTCATCCTGGGGATGTTTGGAGGTATCGTCAGTGTGTCGGGTTTTTCCAGCCCGAGGATGTTAGAGCAGGTTCAGCATGTGTATGTGATTGCAGAGGAGAACTCATGGGAGTTGCTCAGGAGTTGAAGGATGTGTCATCCTGGCAGCACGGAAAGAAAAGAGTTGGATTCGGAAAGGAAGCGGGATAAGTCCCAGCAGTAAATTCGATAAAGTTATGCCAAGCGAGGAAAGGGATAACAGTTGGTACCGGGTCAGGACCCGGTGGTTCAGGATGATATCTAGTTTGTAAGAGACAAGTGATTATGTGATTTAGAACGATGGAAGTATCATCGGGTGATCATTGGTTGATAAGTGTTGTTATCAGAGAAAGAAGTTGGTGGCCGACTTGAAGCAGTTTTCGTGACTCTGTGAGAAAGAGTTGGACTTTATAGGGGTTTGATAGCAGTGTTGGGAGGGACCTGAGTCAGTTGAGACCAGGAGCTGTGTTGTGGGGAGTATCGTCTGGGGTGTGTTGCTACAGGCTTCGAGGATGAAGCCTAATTTAAGTGGGGGAGAATTGTAACATCCCAAGTCAGAATCAAGAGTTCAGGGGGTAAAGTGTAAGTTGGGAAAAGAGGGACTCGGCGAGTAGGAGCTACAACTCGTCGAGTCTAAGCGTGTGCCGGGCACAGGTTAAGTGACCGGACTCGCCGAGTCGGAGGCTGGACTCGACGAGTCCGTGCTGGAATGAGAAACCCTAATTCCTAGGGTTTGCACCCTATTTAAAGAATAATATGCCTTCATTTCAGCCTCTATCTTCCCTGAGTGTTCCAGAGAAACCCCCATCTCGTGTGTGTGGCTCCATTGATGAAGAATTAGAGCTTGGAAGAGAAAATTGGTGTAAGAAGCTTGGGGATTTGGAGACCATCATCAAGGGGCTTGGGTAGATCTGGAATCTACTTCTGTTTGGGCACATTTCAGGGGTAAGGAACCTCCTCCTTAAGCTATTTCATTATTTATTCATGAATGGTGGTTGATTTGGGATTCATTAGCTTGTTTGGGAGCTATCTCGAGTTTGAGGCTTAGATCTGAAGTTGCTACTTCAGATCTAGACTTGTGATGGCCTAAAAGGAACTAAAGTTCCTGTCTAAGAGTCATTGGTGAAGCCCTTTGTCTTTTAACCCTACTCCCTAGAAGTGTTTTGGGCTTATATCTCCTTGCCTTCACGTAAAGTTTGCAACTTTATGTGAGGGTTAGGCTGTAGGGGAATGGATGTATGGATTGAAGTCCCTGCATGGCTTGAAAAGCCTCTGTTTGGAATGAGAACTGAAGAGACTCAGCGAGTCACATGGGTGCACTCGACGAGTTGTATGAATATGTGCATGGGCTCGGCGAGTTGGAAGAACAACTCGGCGAGTCTGTTGAAGATTGCCTTGGACTCGGTGAGTCTGTTCTTGGACTCGGCGAGTCTGGTCGTGGAACCCTAGCCTTTTCTGGTTAAGCCGTGTCTCGGTGAGTTGAGGGACAACTCGGTGAGTTGAGCAGGATGAGACTCGAAGATTGTTGGACTCGGCGAGTCTTGGGGTGACTCGGCGAGTTGAGTCGTGTGTGAGAGTTTCTGAGTAAAGGAACTCGACGAGTCGACGGGTTGACTCGGCGAGTAGGGTCAACCAGGAATGTTGACTTTGACTGAGGACTTTGACTTTGACCAAGGGTTGACCAGTTTGACTTCCAAGGGTATTTTGGTAATTATTGGTGTTTATTGGATTTAGTTGTTTGGTAATGTTCAATGGTGGAGTTCGTGCTGGTGGTCGAAGCAGCTTGATCTCAATTCTTCAGTCGGCAGTTGCAGGTGAGTTATCCTCACTATATCGTCAGGGTCTAAGGCACCAAGGCCGACCCTTTATCGGATGGAAATCCGGGTAGTTGTTTGTTATGTTATTGCTTTGCTATGTCGGTATCCTGTAGTTAGGATGGTATATGTTAGAGACCTGGTTAAGGTCGGTATCCTGATAGTTAGGATGATATATGTTAGAGACCTGGTTAAGGTCGATATCCTGGTAGTTAGGATGGTATATGTTAGAGACCTGGTTAAGGTCAGTATCCTAGTATATAGGATGATGCTATGCGTGACCGGAAGGTCTTATGAGCTAAGAAGAGTATGAGATATATGTTGTTAGATGTTATGTGATCTGTATGTGTTATGTTACGATATGAGCAATATGTTATGGACCGGAAGGTCAACAGAGTTATGGGATGGAAATCCCCTGAGACACTCGGATCGGAAGATCCCATGGAGTTATGGCCTGGAAAGGCGTATGTGTTGTTATGGCCTGGAAGGGCATATGTGTTGTTATGGCCTGGAAGGGCGTATGTGCTGTTATGGCCTGGAAGGGCGTATGTGCTGTATGTAGTATTTTGGGGGTAACTCACTAAGCTTTCGGGCTTACAGTTTCAGTGTATTGTTTCAGGTACTTCAGGAGATCGTGGCAAGGCGAAGGCGTGATCGTACCGCTCCTCAGTTTCATGTTGTTGTTTCTGGGATACTCTGATAATAAATGAATTGAAAACCTTTTTGTAATAACTTAATGAATATGGGTTGTTTTTGAAAAGTTTAAATTGGTTGTAAATTTTCACAGTGTTACATTTGACATCCATCTGCCATATCTCATAATCATGAAATGCAGTAATGGCTAGCATCACCCTAATAGATTTTATCTTCGCAACTGGTGAAAAGGTCTCATCATAGTCAACTCCGAGAGTTTGAGTAAAGCCCTTCGCAACCAATCACGCCTTATAAGTGTGTACGTTCCCATCCATGTCGGTCTTTTTCTTGAAGATCCATTTGCACCCGACCGTCTTACGACCCGACACATTGTAAACCAAATTCCAAACGTGGTTGTCATACATGGACTGAATCTAGCTGTCCATAGCCTCTTTCCATTTTGCAGACTCCGGGCCTGCCATGGCTTCCTTGTAGCTATTAGGTTCATCCAAATTTATTAGTGTACTATCACTAATAAACGTATCACCCTCACTTGTTATATGAAAATCATATAACACAGGTGGAACACTAACTCTACTGGAACGTCTTAGAGGTAAGGATTCGTCAATTGTTTGAACCGGAGTTTCCTCCTCGGGTTGAGCGCCAGCGTTAGAAGTTCCTTCATCACTCGACTCTTGAAGCTCTTCAAGATCGATTTGTCTCCCACTATCCCCTTGGCTTATGAGTTCTCGTTCTCGGAAAACCCCTCTCCTCACAATGAAGACAACATTGTCACTCGGTCTATGGAAGAGATATCCAAAGGACTTCTGCGGGTAGCAGATGAAAATACACCGTTCACTACGAGGCTCGAGCTTGTCATGAGTCTCTCGTCTTACAAAAGCCTCGCAACCCCAAACCTTGATGTGTGCCAATGAGGGAGCTTTCCCTGTCCACATCTCGTGAGGTGTTTTGGCAACCTTCTTTGTAGGGACTAAGTTAAGCATATGGGCGACAGTCTCTAAGGCATACCCCCAGAATGAGATAGGTAGGGAAGCACGACTCATCATGGAACGAACCATGTCTATCACGGTCCGATTACGCCTCTCAGCCACACCATTCAACTGTGGTGTCCTAGGTGGCGTCAACTGCGAAACGATTCCACATTCCTTAAGATAGTCGTGGAATTCAAGACTAAGGTACTCTCCATTTCGATCGGATCGAAGCATCTTGATTTTCCGTCCCAACTGATTCTCCACTTCTTGTTTAAACTCTTTGAACTTTTCAAAGGTTTCTGAATTGTGCTTGCTTAAGTAGATATACCCATATCTGCTATAATCATCAGTGAAAGTCACATAGAAGTGGCTCGCATCCCTTGTAGTGGATCTAAAGGGCCCACACACATCGGTGTGTATGAGATCCAATAGACCCTCACCTGTCACACCCCGATCCTTGTCGGAATCGATCGAGGCGTGATATATTGTTCAAAGTCTCATGACAACTATGTTATAATATGATTAGATTCAATTAAGTACTAAGTATGCAAACAAGATCCACAACATACAAATACAAATCCAAATATGAACAACATTTATTACATCAAATTTAAATAGTCTTGTGGATTTCTAAGGCACAACCTATTTTTCATCAACTTCATTCTTCAAATCTGCATCATGGGTAAAAACAGGTCAACTACGAGAGTTGGTGAGTAATCTAATTTTAGTAGAGAAAATTGTGAAGTTGAAACCTTTATAATTGGAAATTTGTTTTCTTTTGAAGTCGGCAAACAATTGTATTTGAGATAACGGTTTATAAATCAAAAATTGATTAACAAATGATAACAACAACAATAAGTCCTCACCCTATATATACATATGTATATATATATATATATATATATATATATATATATATATATATATATATATATATATATATATATATAAATATATATAGGATGGAGCATCTAATCATCATACACACTCAACCACGTGCGGTCAATCACCTTAGCGTCCCAAGGCGGGGTGGTCAACCCAATAGCGCTATTATTGTCCATAACGTACCTCAAGAATACGGGCATAGTCATGGAGATTAGACTAAAAATGGTAATGCACTACAAGTACATGTAGCGTAAACAAACAATAGTTATACAATTAATGACTCACGTATAAATGTCCCAACAATGTCTCAATTGTGATAAAACAATAAAATGAAGTTGGAATATATTAGAACCACATGATACACCCCAAAAGTATTGAAAATTATAAAGTATGGGGTAGATTACTCACATTAGTCCCAAAACGAAATGCGTGTGTCGTACGATAGACGATTCGGGTCAAAATGGCGTAGAACCTAATATAATTAATAGTTTTGGTTTAGGAACTGCTAAACGAGAATGGAGTATTAATACAAATAATTAGACACATATTCTTATATTAGATGAATTAACAATAATTCATTTTGATTATAATATTAAGGTATTTATTTGTTAAATGAATTTTAAATTGAATTACTTACTTTGCATAATTAATTTATATTTTCAATTTAGGCCAGATTTTAATAATTTCTTATTAAAATAATAACTTGCCCAATTATAATTATTTACAGATTTTAACCATTATTTATATGAAATAATCATTAAAATGCATTTTTACATGATTAAATACTTAGGAAAATAGTTTTAAATAGTAAACAGTATTGAAAAATTATGAAATTATTAGGAAATCATTATTTCATACAATATGAATTACTGTAAAATTTGTATATTTTTCTGAACTGTTTTAGTATTTATTTAATATTTTAATGATTAAACAACACAAAATTCGGGAAAAATAGTAAATGATTCTCAAAATATCTGTAAAATTAACCATAGTTTTGTAACATGATGTAGAGCTCAGTGTATAAGTTTCAGATATTTGTGACTATGGGAAGTATTTTTTATATATTTCATTATTAATTAATCAATAAAATCATAAATAATAGTAAAAAGTAATATAAATGCATGAAACTTCATATATCATGTTTAATCAGTATACAGGTCATCCCAGAATTTTCTCAGAATTTATTGAATGCAAAAAGTATTTTATGTGAATTATTGCCCTACTTTATTGCAATAATTATAGTAATTCAATAAAAATAAATTATTTTCTGAAAATTTCCAGAACTTCTTATTTTATTGATGGGATTCTGAGAAAAATCAGGTTTATGCATAAAATGAGTTTTAGATATTTTGGTGGATTTAATTTGTTTCTTGTATGAATATGAAACTTTTAACAACATACCTTGATGAATGCTTCAAGAGGGATGAAGATTTGAGTATAATAGATTGTTCTTGGATGGAATATGAGTATTCTTGGAGGAAATTTCGAGATTGAGAGTGAGAGAAAGAATAGAGAAGGTTTAAGTGGTGAAGAGAATAATGTGTTGGGAGAAAAAGGAAAGGAAAGTGGATGGGAGGTGTGAGTGGGAGACCATGGGAATAATCTTTTTGCTTTTGGTGGTCTTCATAATTTCCCACTAACACAAGCATCTTTTACATAATTAATATAAGAGTTTTATAAAATTTAATGTAAAGTTTATAAAAATAGAGTTTTATAAAATTTAATGTAAAGTTTATAAAAATGGAGTTTTATAAAAGATGAGTTATTATTTGATTATAACAATCTACTTTGATTTGAAGTTTAATTATAGCATTCAAGTTTGATTCTTTTAAATTTAATTAGAGCATTATACTTTGATTTGATTTTAATATGGTATCATAATTTAATTTGATTATAGTTATAACGTTGTACTATACTATGTTGCTATTAACGTCAATTTATATCGTAGTGTATGAGTTTCGATCCTATTAGCGTCAAGTAATCTTGAGTAGGGTTTGAATGAGATTGCGAGAGGTTTCGTTTGTGATCTTTTTGAGTGTCCGGCTTCGCAACGCAAGGTCCATAGACCCCGTTAAGCCATGATTTAGTGTCCTACACAATCCCGATGATTGTGCAATAGTGTTTTATCGCTTTGGTTCATTGTTTAACACTGTTAAGGCTAAGGAAAATCAAACACATGAACTTTCCAAATGATGTTTTCTCATTAAAATAGCGAATTATACAGTGATTACATAACGTAAACCCTATCATACAAGGGTTAATGGAGTTGACCGGTTTGACTAGTTGACTTTGACTTGACCGAAATTTGATGGTTGTCACATCACCCCTTTCACAAGTACCAGTAAAGGGTGACTTGGTTATCTTTCCAAGCAAACAAGACTAACACACCTCATCGTCCCTAAGGTCGAATGACTCCAACACTCCATCCTTTTGGAGTTGGGCTATGCGTTTCTTGTTGACATGTCGAAGACGACAATGCCACAAGCATGCTTTGTCCAAACTATTGGAAGATTCGATATGCAACACATCATTTCCTAAGTTGTCTACAACCATCACAGTTTCATATATTCATTACAAGGCAAAGCTTCAAAATATAAAACACCATTAAGATAAGCATTAATAGAACCTTTTTCATTATCAAATGAATATCTAAAACCTTGTCTATACAAACCATGAAAATAAATGATGTTTCTTGCCATTTCTGGCGAATAGCAACAATTATTCAAATCTAGTCCTAATCCATTACTAAGCATTAAAGAGTAAACTCCAATCTTGGTGACAGGCGACACTCTTCTGTTCCCCGTGATCAAGTTTATCTTCCCATGCTCCGCATCCCTATTTCTTCTTAGGCCCTGTAAATCAGAACAAATGTGAAAACCACATCCTGTATCAAGTACCCAAGAATTAGCATGTGATGAATCATTAGATTGAATAGTGTAAATACCTGCGTAGGACGGCTTGATCTTTCCATCCTTGATATCTTGTAGATACTTCGGGCAACTTCGTTTCCAATGCCCTATTTCGTGGCAATGATGGCACTCTGCATCCTTGGGGTTGGAGTTGGGTTTAGCAGAACCAGCCTTGGTTCCACTAGAAGAGGTGCCATCATGGGACTTTCCCTTGTGGTGGCTCTTTGAGGGAGCCTTCCTCTTCTTACCCTTTCCTTGTCCAATTGCCAAGACTGGGGCAGCAGCAGGAGTAGGAGTTTGTGCAATGGACTTGCCCTTGAGGTTACTCTTGGCAGTCCTCAATAGACCTTGTAGTTTGCTCAACGTGACCTCCTCTTTATTAATGTGGTAGGTCATGTGAAACTGGTTGAAGTAGGGTGGCAGCGAATGAAGAATGATGTCAATCGCCAGCTCTTCATCGAACTTAACATTTAACTTCAGCAGGTGGTCAACATACCTTTGCATCTTCTGCAGATGAGCAGTGACAGACTCTCCATCTCTCATCTTGGTTGTGATCATCGAAGTGATGATCTCATACCTTTCCTGCCTCGCACTTTGGTGATACCTTTCCACCAAGTCCCGATGCATTTCGTAGGGATAGAAGTCCTCGTAGGACTTTTGGAGTTCAGCAGTCATTGTCGCTAGCATGATGCAATGGACTTTCGTGAAATCACGCTCATGGGCCTCGAAGGCATCGATCTCTTCAGGAGTGGCAGTGTTCATGTCCACCTCTTTCAGCTCTTTGTCAAGGACATATTCTTTGTCCTCGTAGCGGGTGACCATCCTT
Organism: Lactuca virosa; assembly: GCF_052849685.1. Lineage (NCBI taxonomy): Eukaryota > Viridiplantae > Streptophyta > Magnoliopsida > Asterales > Asteraceae > Lactuca > Lactuca virosa. The sequence continues at coordinate 183,253,226 of NC_136426.1, forward strand.
ATGTTGTGGATCCAATCGTTGAAATTGTTTTAGTCAAATATCACCCTCCCACACAAGTTCATGAGTGAGAACGAGCCGGAGGCGTTTGAGCCGGAAGCGTTGTTGTTCAAGTTCGACATCTGAAAAAGAAAAGAGACAAAATTTGATTAGATAAGAATCCCCAATTAAACACCCAAATGAAAACTTAGGACTAGGATCCAACAACATTATTTACAATTTAGAAGAGGGATGCCGTAATCTAAACAACAAATAATTTGAAGGTAAGTGAATGACGATTCACTAATTTCCGCCATGAAAAACAAATTAAAATTAAGTTTTAAATGTATTGAAAACTCCTAGATCTTTTGAGATTCATTGAACTTTTCAATAGCATGTTTAAATCTTGATATGCCCCTCAAGTTTGTGACTGGGATGTCGAGGATCACAAAGTGGGTGTGAATAACCATGCAAATGTACACAGTGCCCCCAATGTTACAGTCACCTAATCGACGTGCCGGTTAACCACACACACTCTATCGATCTATGACAAACATCAAGTCACCCTATGCCACCTTTGCTTAGAGCCCAATTAGTGTGTCGGTTAACCACACACGCTCCACTAACGTCTTAGCAAGGGTACAAAGTGTAATTTCATGGAATTACATCAAATTCAGTTTTGCCTAAAGTAACTAAGATTGGGAATTTTATAAAAACATTTAGTTACTTTATAAATTCAGTATACTTTTAATGAGGAAAGGGTTGCCTTATCCTACCCGTTCGACTAACGACCATCCACCAATCAAGGAAGTGGTGGTGAGAGTGGACACCCATTAAACGACCATTTTATAGGCCATAACCTTATACCCCCTTATAGATCGGCTTCGTGAATGAGGCCTACTAACGGTAAGACTAGCATTTAAGTTATACATATATAATAATTATTCTTATAATATTATAATAGTATAGGGTGAATTTTAAACTTGTAAAATTCTAGGGTTTGGAATTTAATAATTTCAAAATTAAACTTTTAATCCAAAAAATTAAATTCCAAAACTTGAGGGCAAGTTTTGAAACTTTTCAAAACATTACTTAGATCAAATTCGAAAATTATAAGATAATCATATTATTAATATTTATCACATAATTTGACCTAATCATTTTCATACAAGATAATTAAAATCAATTTACAAATGATTAATCCTTATCTTATAAAGCTAGTAATTATCTTAAATTGACAATTATCCATTAATTTGATTTAGATATCAATCACCAAAATAAAAATCTGATTTTTAATTTGAAAAAATAATTTATGGTAATTATCCAAAGCAAATCAAGGCAGAAAATTCGTAATCCAACAAACAGCTGAACGCACATGGTGACCCTCTATGGTCACATCGTGAGTTTTGTCAAAAAACAGAAAAACGAATTTTGTAGATTTGAACAATAAACTTGGGATCAAAAACATTAGAATAAACAATCTAAGCTCTGATACCACTGAAGGGTCATGAGCATAACAACATTCCTATGGTGTTCATGCTAACCCTAATGTTTGGATCTAGTTTTTCTAATGATACATGCATATTGTCCAAGACTTGCAAAACCCTAATATAGCATACAACAAAAACTAATTGAATATCAAATGAACAAGTTATACCTTGATTGTTGATTGTAGATCTTGAAGCTTTGAGAACCTTAGCACCTCAAATGTTGTGCCTCTAATGAATCACAAACACCAAAAGCAATTGGATGAAGCAAGAGAGAGGGGAGAGGGAAAATTCGGCTCCAAGACTTCTAGGGTTAGGTGTAGCCAAATTCTCATGCCCAATGGGTCCTTATATAGGTGTGAGAATTAGGGTTTCAGTCATTATCCTTATCTGGTTACTTAACCACCAAGCAGCCCATAAGATAACTCTAGAATCCCTCTTTTGGACGAATTCTTAAGGCCTTATCCTTAGAATTTGTCCACCCTATCCTTTAGGGTTTCCTTGTCCCAACCTTGTAACTATCACAAAATTACAATTCAATCCCCTTAGTTCAATTAACTTCTTTTTACCACAAAATTAATTCTTAATTAATTCTTGACCAATGTTAATTAAACAAATATGATTTCTCTTTTAATATATTATTCTTATAATATATTAATAAACCATAATAACCTCTTTCTCTATTATTCATCCAGTCAAGTTTCTTTGGTGAAGGCAACCCAAAAGGACCATGCACAACTGGGTCAAGTACATACCAAATATAGTTATGGACTTAGACACTAATCCAACATACTTTAAGTGTTGGGGTAGGACCTTCAATTCCAATTCAGGTGGTTGAACAAGGGATGGCGATAACTTCATGTGGGTTGGGGGCAACTCAATTTGCTTGACATCAAATCTTCTAGATTTCTTCACCTCTAAATTATTGACCAACCTCTCAACCTCCGGGTCCAAAGAATAAAGCTTTAATTTCTCGGCAAGCTTCCCACAATCAAAACCCTTGCTTAAGATCATTTCTAACACATCACTATTAGACAACTCGAACAATTCTTGGGTTATTGGCTCAACAACATCAACAAGGTACAAAGATGAAACATCACTAGGATATCTCATGGCATCATAAATATTAAAACTTATTGTTTCACCATCAAACTCCATTGTCAAACTTCCCACATACACATCGATCTTCATCCTATCCGTCTTCAAAAATGGTCTCCCAAGCAAGATTAGAGCTGATTTGGAGGACACTTGCTCATCTAGATCAATCACATAGAAATCCGCCGGAAAGACCAATTGGTTCACTTGCACCAAAACATCCTCTAGAACACCTCTAGGAAAGACACTCGATTTATCCGCAAGAGAGATTATGACACCGGTTTAACTTAAGGGTCCGACATTCAATGATTCATACACCGAATAGGAAATGACATTGATAGAGGCACCAAGATCAAGCATAGCACTACTAAAAGTGACATCTCCAATCTTGCAAGGAACTGTGAACATTCCCGGATCTTTGCACTTGGGTGGAAGTTTCCTTTGTAAAACCGCGAATGCATTTTCATTCATTGAGATTTTCTCATTTCCCTTCAATTTCCTCTTGTTGGTACAAAGTTCTTTCAAAAACTTTGCATATCTAGGGATTTGCTTGATTGCATCAAGTAGAGGGATGTTTACTTCTACCTTTCGAAAGGTGTCCAAAATCTCTTTCTCCTCTATGTTCTTCTTCGAAGTCGCAAGTCGGGAGGGGAATGGCGGTTGAGTGGCTATTGGTGTTACGAGGGGAATAGTCTTCTTTGGAACTCCGGCTTGTGTATCGTTCTTGACTATATGTTCTTCAATGGGAATGACTTCTATTTCTTCCTCTTCATCCCTTGGCTTATTCTTTTAACTACTCTCTCCAATTTGTTTGCCACTTCTCAAGGTCACCACATTGACATTTGGGTTCTTTTTGGTTTGAGAAGGAAACTTTCCACGGGACTCCAACTTTCTTATGGATGTAACTATATCTCCCATTTGTGCTTCAAGGTCGGAGATACTATTCCTTGTTTCTTTTTGGAATTGTTGGGTACTAGTGGCTAAGGATTTGACAATGTCTTCAAGAGACATTCCGAAGCTACTCGGTTGGGATTGAGGAGGTTGTTGATGATGATGTGGAGGGTGCAATTTGGGTTGATAGTGTGGTTGTGAATGTTGGTAATGAGATTGTTGTGGTGGGTAGGAAGGTCTTACCAATGCATTTTGAGGCAATGGTTTTGGGTTGTAGCTTATATTGGGATTTGGCTTCCAACTTGAATTGTAAGCATTTTGGTAACCGGATGGCTTGTTGTGGTAATTTTGGAACTCTCCCGTCGCGTTTACATGTTCCGCATCTTCTTGAAGAATGGGACACATATCCGTAGGATGTCCCATTGTTGCACATATTCCACAAACCATCACTTGTGGAGTTTGTCCCATAGCTAACTTTTAGACAACGGAGGTTAAATCTTTGATTTGAGACTCGAGATTTGATGTTCCCACTTCATTGACTTTATGTTGTGTCTCTCTCTTCATATCTTGGTGTGGGCCAAAATGTTGGGAATTCACGGCTATGGTGTTGAAAAGTTGTCTTTTTGTTGTGGAGTTTTACTAAAGACGTCACCACCACTTGAGGCATCAAATACTCTTCTCTCCATTGGTAACAATCCCTCGTAGAAGTGTTGAATGAGGAGTTGTTCCGAAATCTGATGTTGTGGACAACTATAGCACAAGTTGTTGAACCTCTCCCAATAATCATGAAAAGTCTCATTTTGACCTTGGCGGATTCCACAAATATCATTTCTAAGACTTGAGACTCTTGAAGCAGGATAGAACTTATCAAGAAAAGCTCTTGCCATGTCGGTCCATGAGTTGATTGACCCCGAGGGAAGATAGAATAACCAATCCTTTGCTCTATCGGCCAATGAAAGGGGAATGCCCTTGGCTTGATTTGGTCATCGGTCGACCCTTGTGGCTTCATACTAGTGCAAATAATGTGAAACATCTTCAAGTGCTTATGAGGGTCTTCATTCTCTAATCCATGAAAAGTTGGAAGGTGATGGACTAACCTTGACTTCAATTCCGAACCTCCTTCCAAAACGGGAATTGATACCGGTTGGAGTTTGTGTAATATTGGTTTCCATCATTTGCCTCAAAGTTCTTTCGGGAGCTTCTCCTCCGTCCGTCATTGCAATTGGTTCAATAATGGGTGAATTTTGTTGTAGAGGTGGGGTTTTGGGAATTTCTTGGTGAGGGTCGGGACTAGAATCAGGTTCCGTGTCACTTGATGAAACGGGTTCAACCTCCGGGTCCCCGTGAGGATTAGAAGTTTGACCACGTTCTATTCTCTTTTCCTTCGCCAAACGTCTTGCTTCTTTTTCAATTTCCGGATTATAAATCAAAGCACCTGTACGTTGAGATCTGGGCATAGAGAAACAAATTGATTAAAAATAAACCAATCCCCGGCAACGGCGCCAAAATTTGGTGGTTGTCGAGGCCAACAAAATTAATAACCCTAAATCTTTTTCACTAAAGTAGTGTATAGTGGTAAAGGGATCGAATCCACGGAGATTGGTTCGATTTAATAACTCTATGAAAAATCTCTTTCTAAAAATACTTGTAAAATGACAATAAATTAAAAATGGGGGGTTTGGTGTTTTGAAATACTTGAAACAAACTAGAATTAAACTAAGATTTAAATGGACAATTTCGACAAGAATAAGAGTTTGATGTAAAATCAATAAGAGAAAGATGGTTGACTTGAGGTTTCCTCACTTTGACTTTTTGATGAAGATATCATTAGAATCCAATGGTGCAATACTTGTTTTAAATCCTTAATTTGGCTATAGTAATCCAAGGAGCTTGAGATTACCTAGACTTTTCTTAGTTGTTGAAATGGTTAGAGAAGCTCATAACAATTTCATTAGTCAAAGTCACCAACTCCATTAAGCATGTAATTAGTGAAAGTCAACTAGCATTAAGAATTTAAAAGTCACCAAATCCAAGAGGAGTCAAAAGCTTCCACTACCATGTTGGAGAAAATGTTTTTATGATTGTGTGAAGTAAAACTAACACAAAAATCACTTGTTGCTTGCTAATTTGAAGATCATTTACTTAATCAAGAAATTAGCCAACTAATCACCACAAACACATTTAAACGCATGAATAAAAACATACAAGTAATGATAAGATGTTAAAACATAAAACATTTTCATAAAGATTCAAACACAAGTTCATGGAGTCTTCAACATTCAACAATTAGTCAAAGGATTCCACCAAAGTCAACCACAATTAGTCTAGCCAAGCATGGCTAAACTTAAGAAAACAAAGTTAATAAAGATTGTACCCAACATTTAACAAGAATCAATAGGAGAAACGATGAAGTTCTTGACCTTCAAAGTGCTCCAAACCTCCAAAGAGAATGTGTCAAAATCGGATGTTCAAGATATGGCTAAAGAGGCACACCAACCTTCCCAATATAGAGCTCAAAACAAAATCCCGAAATTGTCCCTTCAAAAATCCACGCGGGCAGCGTAGAAACCTTACGCGGGCCGCGTGAGTGTGACGGATTTTTGGGCTTCTTCAAGTCTTGGGCCCCCACAACTATTCCATTGGCCCAGTTCGAATCTAATCAGCCTCTAGCCCATTTTTCTTCAAGATTTCCTCAATTTGAGTCCAATATGCCTTCTCCAAATGATCCATAGCTTCCGAAATCGTCCGATCATCAATCTCCGCACACTCGAATATTCTTTCGCACCTTGCAAATTTAAAGTTCAATTCTTCCAAGTCTTCAAGCAATTGACAAACCTACTCCATGAATCACCTCCATAGCCATCAAGCCCAAAGTCCTCGTTGTCCTCCAAGTCCAATCGCCTCCCGTAGATTCCGCTCCGCTAGTCTCCAAAAAATCTGCAATTATGCTTAGGAAACTAGAAAGTACCCGAAATGGTCATAAAATAACAAAAATGAAAATATGCATGGAAATTAACTAAAATGCGAATGAAATGTGCTAAAATAAACTATAAAAAGAAGTAAATAAAATGAAGCTATCAAGCATAAATAGAGGAGATGTTTTCCTTATTGGTAATTTTCGCAATGTGATTTAGACAAAACTAATAAACATAAGGGTATCACCCAAAATCTATATAAGTTAAAAAAGCCCAATACTTAATATTTCCATTCTTGTATTAAAAACAAGGGTAGTGACTTAAAAAGGGTAACTTATTTTTTGATTTGCACACATTTAGTCACTGAATTTTTTTGTCTATATTTTTCCGTTGAACTTGTTGAACCGTTCAAAAAACATCCTTATGACCTTCAATCATAGGTTTAGCCAATGTACAACATATTTGACAACTCCGACGATGCCCCAGTCATCTTCTCCGATAAGACTCTGGCGTTCATGATTTTTTCGGCGATGATCCAGTCTGTTGTTGTTCTTGTGTGTTTATATGTATTCATTTGATAAAAAAAACTAGAAGTTCATGTTTGTATGTATTCATCTGTAAAAACGCAGAAGTTCATGGATCTAGGTTTGTATATACAAGCAACCCTTCATCATTACCTGCTACAACATGTTCATCAACTATCAGATGAACACAAACCAACGAGAGAAAATATGAGATCCAATCCACAATTTTCTCCCTTTTAAGTCATTCTTCATTTGCATCTTTTTTTATAAGTTGTTTCTTCAATATCAGATGAACACATAATCAGATTTAATGAACACATAAACTCAAGAACCCCATATCAGATGAACACATGCACACACACGATCTTCAACACAGACATAAAACCATACTATTACTCTATATGTTTTCCTAAAACACAAAGACCAAAAATCGAACTCAGGAATAACCCTAAGTCGAGTTAGGGTTTTCAAACCCATAAATCGATTTCCAAGAACAAAGAAGAAATCGATTTTGTGTGTGTGTTTGGATTCCTTGAAGATGAACACACTCACATGTGAAGGTTTTCTCAAAATCGAGCTTGAAGGTTTGACGAGCTTGAAGATGAACTCGAGTTAGGGTTTTTAAAACCAGAACCTTGATCTTGAAGATGAATTTGAATCCGGAATATATATGATTTGTGTTAATCTTTGTTAGGGAAAATAACATAAAGAGAGAGGAGAGAATAAAAATATGAAAAATGTGTATCATTCAAGAACTCATACCGTCAGAAAAATCATAATTACGTCGGAACTGTCAAATATGTTGAAAACAAACTAAACTTACGATTACATGTCATAAGGATGTTTTTTGAACGGTTCAACTAGTTCAATGAGGACAAAAAAAAAATTCAGTGATTAAATATATAAAAATCGAAAAATAAGTTACTCTTTTAAGACATTATCTCTAAAAACAATACCATATGTTATAACTTATAAATTAATCAGAATTTATATTAAAAATTACATATTTTGATTAAAAAAATGATATGGTTATGATCTTAAAAATGATACAAATATCGCATCAATTTGTGTGATAAAACATGGGGCCCTAATTTAAACGAGTATAATACAAATACAAATACAAATGAGAATCTTGATTGGGCGGCAAACGCTTAATCCCTATTACCGTCTTGCTTACGTCATGTCAAAGTACGTTTCTCTATTCCTCCTCTTCACGGCGGTGGCGGCACTCAACACCACCGCCGTTACGGCCGCTGCTATTACTACAACTTCTACCAAGTCCCGCCACCTCTCCTCCATAAATTCCCCGTCGCCGGGACCTTCCCCATTGATTCAACCCCAACACCCTATCCCTCATCCACCAATTTCACCACCACCACCACCGCCAACCATCTCTATACGATCACCGCCTCCTCCGCCTACACGACCGGAGTATATGCAGCAACAACAACTCAAGAACATAATCGACGCCCTAATCGGCGCTGGCGACTTCGCAGCGTGGGCAAATATCCTCTTTAATCCAAAGATAAATTCATCGATCCCCACTAGCACCACCGCCGCACTCATCCCAACCACCGCCACCATGTTTGTCCCCGGCAACGATGCTCTGTCCCACCTCTCCGCCTCCGCCACCGGCGCCTACAATTTCGACCCGTTCATCATCCCTTACCACATCCTCCCACAACGACTCACGTTCTCGGAGCTTCAACTCTTCAAAACCCAAACTCGATTACCCACACTATTGCCCTCAAAAACAATCATAATCACGAACAATACCCCTTCCAATTTCACCATTGATGATTCCTTGATCATGCAACCTGATATTTACCAAAACCCCGCCGTCTGCGTCCATGGTATCGCAGCCATCCTCGACTACACAATGTACGGCGAAGCTCCTCCGGCTCCTCCTGCTTCACCACCGCCCCCGGCGTCGACGCTTGATGAAACGGTAACTCCGTCACCAGAAGTTGCAAGAAATTGTAGTTCAGATCATGTGTTTTCCGACGATGATTTCTTCTTCGTTATGATGGTAATTCTTGCTTGCGTTGTTTTTATCCCTAATCGGTAGAAACCCCCTTTTCAATTTTGTTAATATCAAGATAATTCGGTGGAGTTCTTCTCAAGAACTGAAAATAGTTTGAAATCACCGGTTAACCGGATAGTTGTAACTGTACAATGTACATGACATCGGTCGATTTGTTAAAAGATTGTAATTGTTTGTGAGAATTACATAAATAGCCCCTGAAGTATTCTTCACTTACAATTTCTTTTATTTCTTTAAGTATATTTCTATGCAAATCTCAAATGGTGTATATTTCTTGTGGATTTCATGTTTCCCTTCGTCTATTTGATTCTTGGATGCCAACGGAATAGAATCCAAGATTCTATTCCATTACATGTTTGGATAAGTTGAATGAGTTTAATCTCTTTTTTACATTAAAAGACCAAAATACCCTTTTTAAAAACAAAGACCAAACGCACCCATATGTGTTTGGAGTCAACAACGATGTAAATTGACCAAATATGATAGACATTAATATACAAATCAAGATTTATATATATAAATTCAATGTCTTTCAACATATTTGCACATGATAATCATCAAATTACTATTCTTACAAAGTTTTAAAAAAAAATACATAAAAGTAAAACAAAAAAGATGGATTAGAATTAGAACAAAAGGCCTTCAGTTCCTGTTCATTGTCTCCATGATGTCCAAATATTCACCAGTTACTCTGCAGCAATAAATTCAACAAATTTTATAATATTTTCCGCACCAAAAAATATGTTTAATGAAGAAAAAAACAAGAAAATAGATGTTTGTTTTTGACTTAATGCATAAAGAAAGACTTAATAAAGAAAGCCAGTGAAAGGAGACATTCTCTATAAGCTATAGCTTTTTACAAATCTGCCCTTTATTTTTTTGTTCAAGAAAGCCGGTGAAATTAGAGATAATTTATTAAAAATGTAAATAGAAATTAAAAGCAACATACCTATTATATTTCAAGTATGCATCACCTATTGTTCCCGAGACTTTATTTCGTACCTTTCGCACGCAAATCTAAAAAGAATTCAACAAAAATAAAGTAAAAAAATAATGCATATTTAATAAAAAGAAAAATATTAATTTATAAATATCATAGTACCTGCACTCGATCCATTGGACCTGCCTCTGGATCCCGATTCCGATGAATAACAATTCCAGTGTCACATTTGTTTATAAAATGTGCACTTCCACTAATATCATAAAGATTTGGAGGTTTTCCATTCCATTGTTGCAACTATTGAACAAATTTCACAAGTTAGATCTAGAAAAAAGAAAAGATTCATCGGGTGTTTCGTTTGCAGAATGTTTTTGGAAGGAATGGAATTACATTGCATGCCACGGAATGGAATCAGAGATTCCAAATGCTAACCTGTCTAGGATGTGCCACAAACCAAACATGGCATGAATGGTGTTGAGCAAACCGTTTGATACTTGTCAGCATTTGACTTACATATTCTGTTTCAGTCCTGTTTTACACACAAAATAAAAAAAACAAATGATTAATCTGTAATAACTAATAACTATTAACATCTCAAGTATCATGAGTCTGAACAGGTTGTACTGCGTTTGACATCCAATGGACTGGGACGGAGACCGATGTCAATGGGAGAGCAAAAATTGTAGTTTTTCGTCCCACACAAAAAAGTGGGACACAGATGCGCTCTTGATCTTTCGTGTGTGTAAAAAGACGTAAATGCCCTTCTTATCCTCATCATTGAAAATAGCCGTAGAAAGCTTGTCTAGTCATGTCCTGTTTTATTTAACAAACGCAGCCGTAGGCTGCGTTTGTTACACATGACTCGACAAGCTTTCTAAGGCTACTTTCAATGATGAGGATAAGAAGGGCATTTACGTCTTTTTACACACACGAAAGATCAAGAGCGCATCTGTGTCCCACTTTTTTGTGTGGGACGAAAAACTACAATTTTTGCTCTCCCATTGACATCGGTCTCCGTCCCAGTCCATTGGATGTCAAACGCAGTACAACCTGTTCTTTCTAACTATCTGACATGTCCTACGTGACAATGCATCAGAAAAATATCATATTTTTTTTTGATATATTGATTTATAAATAAACTTACTGGTTGGGAGGTCGTTGGTGATCAAGTTCATTATATGGATCGATCACAAGTCCATTGACACCGTGTCTAAGGACTGCTGCTTTTGCAAGGCGAAGGACCCATTCAATACTTGGTAGGCAATCGTTCTCACACCTATTACATCCTTAAACTTTTTAGGACTTTGAAAAATCTATCTAATTATAGCAATGAAGTTTGCTTTGTATTTTGATCACATTGCTATAATTGGGTGGGTTTTTTAAAGTATAATGTTGTAATACGACAAAACGAAAGTAGGATGATATAATAAATACATATATGATATATGAAAGAAGGTTGATATTTCTTGGAAGTTGGAATCTCACCTTATGAGATGAAAAGTATCACTCAACCATTTTTTTCCTAACTCCAAATCCTCCAAATTCATTCTTTCAACAGATTTTCCATACCTGTGATTATTATTTGCAATAAAGAAATATTAGAAAAATAAACAAAAGAACATTAACATCTAAAAAAGCTTCATAAATAACTTTAGAAAAGGTTAAAACTTAGCTAACCTCACATCAAAGAATGGCTTCTTCACGTGCTTTTCAAGAAGTTTCCTTGCATGCTCTCTAACCTAATAAAAGTAGAAAGAAAACATAAAAATTAGAACACTTCAACACCACCTATCAATAATCAATATTTGTATAATTTATATAATCATTAATTCATATTTCAGTCATGCATGCATCATTGCATAAGTTATCAAGTTTAGTTTGAATGTAGGAATGGTCATATAATTTTGACAAAACTTCATAAATGGTCCCTGTGGTTTTTCAAAATTCTTAACGTTAAAAAACTTCATGGAAAGTCCATGTGGTTTCAATTTATATCATGGTTGGTCCCTCACCCACCTAAAAAGACTTTTATACCCTTTTCATTTCTTTTTACAATTAACTTTAACTAAACCTATCTAAAAGAATAAAGAAAAAACACAATAAATACAAGAGAGAAATGTGGGCCCCACTATTTATTGTGTTTTTCTTTACTCTTTTACATAGGTTTAGTTAAAATTAATTATAAAAAAGAAATGAAAAGGGTATAAAAGTCTTTTTAGGTGGGCGAGGGAGCAACCATGATATAAATTGGAAACCACAGGGACTTTCCATGAAGTTTTTTAACATTAGGGACTATCTCCCAGATTTTGAAAAACCACAAGGACCATTTATGAAGTTTTGTCTATACTTTCATATTATATGTAAATGTAAAAGTATAGAGAATGAATTTTTTTTAATTTAAAAGTAAAAAATTAAACATAATAAAATCTCACCTTATTCTCCATAGAGCAAAGTGCAAATTTCCAACCAACATTTTCATTAAGATTACATAACAATGCATCAATCCACTCACTCTTTCCTGAATTCGGGACTCCAGTGACTAAAGTCAACTCTCCAGGAACAACCTGGTCAACAGTCAACAGTCAACAAAAACATCATACAATAAATAGCAACGTACTTTCATATATTTATTTACTTATAAATAGGTAGATTTTTCAAAGCACAATATCCCAATAAGAAAAAAAAAATTAAAAATATAAAGTGTGTGTAAACTTACATTATATAAATCATCTAAAGCCTTCCATCCAGTTGAAATTCCAAGCTCATTACCAAGGGTTTGATGATAATATGCATCAATTTCACCAAAATAATCTCTAAAATTAAATAAACCTTTAATTGGATATAATTCTGCATTTTCAATAACTCCTCTTAATACAGCTGGACCCATGAACATCAGAACCTGATAAAAGATTCATCAATTGTAATAACAAGAGTCATAATAATTAGGGTTTAGGGTTTGGAGTTTAGAGTTGACTTTTTTTTTCAAAAATGGGTAACTGAAAATTTTGTTTTTTAGTGGTTGAAAAAAGTAGAATTACAAAAATAACATTATATTTTAGACACTTTTGTGGTTTAACCACTAATAGTTTATTTTTTTTTTCCAATCAAACCATAAAATTTCAGGCATTTTTCCATATTAATTAATTAATTAACCATGTTGACCTGTTATATTAGGTCAAAGTAGTTAGATTGGAAAAATGTTTGAATCTTTTATGGTTTGATAGGAAAAAAATAAAGTATAAGTGGTTATAAACCACAAAATTGCCCAAAATATAGTTTTTTTTCCTGTAATTTGCCCTTATGAAAAAAAGGAATTTAAATTTTAACAAACCTCATTAGCATCTTTAAATTGCTCTTTTTCATTTTTACTTGGCCATGTCACTCTCCAACACCTGTTTAAAAAATATAAAAACTTGAGAGGCATTAAAAAAAGAGTTAATCTCATAAAAATATTATATTTTGGGTTTTTTCTGGATTAGTCATAAAATTAAAACCTCAACTTCTTTTTTTTTCCGAAAAAACCCCTCAGCCTTCTAACTGTTTCTGAAAAAAACTTCAACTTTTTTAGTTTTTTCATAAAAAAATCCTCACATTTTATAAGTTTTTTCAGAAAAAAAAAAGACTAAAAGGACCAGATCGAATAAATGAAAAAATATGAGGTCCTTTTTAAGAAAGGGTTAATCTCATATATGACCTTATATTTTGTCTTTTTTCCGGATCAAACCTCAAATTTATTTATTTTTACCTGAAAAAGACCTTGTACTTTTTCATTTTTTCCAAAAAAGCCCTCAAACTTTGTATTTTTTTCCGAAAAAAACCCTGAACCTTCTAAATGCTTCAAATGAACCCTCAACTTTTTTAGTTTTTCTCGAAAAACCCTCACATTTTACAAAAAAATTTGGAAAAAAAAACGACTAAAAGGGCCAAATCGGAAAAAATGAAAAAAAAAAATAAAAGGTCTTTTTCAGGCAAAAAATAAATTTGAGATTTAATCCAGAAAAAACACAAAATATAAGATCTTTTATAAGATTAACCCTTCCTCAAAAAAAAAAAAAACAAGGGCGATATCGACCTTTCTCTTCCAAGGCGACGTGCAAGTTCTTCAGCTAAGGCTTGCCCAGGTTGATCTGCATCAGTAGCAAGTATTATACGAGAAGCCTGCAATTTATAAAAAAAAATAATACAAATTTTATAAAACTTATTACACATATAATAAAAAACAAAAACAAAAACAAAAAGATAGAAAGTAGTTAACTATACCTTTTCCAAATACTCTTTGCAGTTCCATAAATATTGGTATTTCACATCCTACATTCATAAAAATATAAAATACAAAAAGATTAACACTAAAGTACACAAAATGATGGAATTAGGGTTAATCTCATAAAAAAACCTTATATTTTGTGTTTTTTCCAGATTAAACCTCAACTTTATTTTTTGTCTGAAAAAGACCTTGCATTTTTTCATTTTTTTCGGTCTGACCCTTTTAGTCATTCTTTTTTCCAAAAAAGCTTGTAAAATGTGAGGGTTTTTTCAGAAAAGGTAAAAAAATTGAGGTTTTTTCACAAAAAGTTAAAAGATTGAGGGTTTTTTTGGAAAAAAAAAAGAAGACAAAGTTGAGGGTTTTTCGGGAAAAAATGAAAAAATGCAGGGTCTTTTTCTTGCAAAAAATAAAGGGGAGGTTTAACTTAATCCAGAAAAAACACAAAATATAAGGTCTTTTATGAGATTAACACAAAAAAAATGATGGAATTAAAATTTGAATAAAACTTTAAACCTGTTCTTGAGAAGGTAAATCTTTAGAGGAAGCTTTTGGAGGAGCTCCATCAGGAACACTCACACAGTTTCTAAAACCAGCTTCTTCCATTGCAAGTTTGTCCATTTCGCCCTCCACCTTTTATAAAAAAAAATATAAATATAATATTTTGATGAATCAAAATTAGAAACACCAAAAAGATTATGTATTTCAAGATGAAAAGTGAAAACTTACTATGATGATATCACTTGCTCCTTCTATATCATCAAGTCCATATAATATCTTTTCAGTATCACTTTCCTAAAAGGGTAAAAATGTCAATTTTGACTTTAGTCAACCGATTTTTACCATAAATAGTAAGTTTTGATATACAGATTTTCACCTGCCAGAATTTCTTTGAGATATCTCTGTATTTGCAACTAACAAGTTCTTTTTTTCTTCTATAAGTAAATGCAATAACAATCTGCATACACAATTGAAAAAAAGTTAACAAAGAGTACATGGAGAAGAGGGGTAGTTTTGTAAATAAGTAACTTCTTTCTACCTGTTTTTCATATCTTCTTTGCATGACATGATTTCTCCGTAATGTCTCTTCAGATATCATTCTTTCAGAAAAATATTCAAGTAACTGATTCACAAATACAAGATATAATCATATAATATCAACTGTCTGAATGTGAGTAAATGAGTAAATGACCATTTTACCCTTCTGTAAGTAAAAAAGAAAAGTGAATAGGAGAGAAGATTTCTACATCTTTGCACAAAGGTTCCAAATTCAATTCATGTTCTGAGAGTTCCTTAATCTTTTTCACTTTGGGGAGTGCATTCATCCTCTTGTAACTTGATTTAACATCTGCAAAAGCCTGAAATTAAAGAATAAAGAGAAATATTAGGTCAATATAACAGTTAAATGAAGAAAAAAAGTAGTGAAAAATGAGAATATTTACTCGTGTGCTCCCTTTCCATCCACATTTGGCTCGAAAACAAGTCCACACAGCTGAATTACTAAAATATTTTATAAAAATCCATGTCAGAATTTTAAAAAAGAATATTGGTTTTAAAAATATGAGGCAATTTACTTACCCATCATCAGAAATGAAGAGAGAGAGTTTCTTCTCCCCTGAGTCACCACCTTTGCACTATTGAGTAGAAAGATGCATTTAGAATGGAATGAAAACTACAAAGTAACCGATTTTTTATTTGTGTAATCTTCAATCACATTGATTCTTTTGAAAATTTCATAATGGAATGAATGAAAAACTATAATCTAAGCAATATGTATGCATACCATGGGGCAAATCAAGCCATTTTTCTGTCCAGGACCAAAAGATTCAGAGACTATTCCAATCTCCTTCAATTTCACTTCAAGTGCCTTTAGCTGTGGAGTATCGATTATTATTTCATCATCAGCCTTCTCCAAATATGCTTCAGAAACTATATCAAAAGGAAAAAACAACAATACCATTACTATCAATTATCCAAAAGAGAAATTCTTCAACTGACACGATACGAAACATAGGCTTCTAACAACAATTTCAACACAATCGAGAAACAGATATAGAGTTAATTTACTGATAAACAGAGAGATAAAAGCAGGGTGTTTCGAACTGAATGATGATTGATGAAATTACCTGGTCTAGGGATACTGGCGTGGGAAGAAAAGGATAAGTTAGATGGTTTAAGGGATAAAGGAACCAATTTGGGGGAAGATTTTGAGGGAAAAGTAGAGGAAATGAATTTGTGAGCAGGGTAGAGGTTTGTTTTGGTGTCGGGATAATTGAATGAAGAGGTTGTGGGTTTGAAGTTGAGGAAGTGCTTGGAGGTCATAATGGGACAGGGGGAGTTGGAGACGAAGAGACCACGGAGAGAGGTGCGATGCCTAAGAAGCATCTCTCGGAGCTACGACTTTGATTAAGTAGGAGCAGAGGTAGCGTTCATTGCGGCGTTTGGGGCTTAAGGAGCTTCAAGCCTTCAATGGCGGAAAAGGGTGTCGGAGGTTGGGGTTGGGGCTTAGGGGTTTTGGGAGGGAGAAGAAGCTACCTACACAAGTGGGCGCGAGATATTGCTCTTGTGTTGTCATTTTTCTTAAAAAAGTAATTATATGTGAAGTTAACTTTTATCATATACAAGTTTTAACATAAATATTCAATTTTTTTTTGGTTATTGGGTTATCTAAAAAAAAATTTGATTAATTATAATGAGGATTATCTATTTAATTAGTAATTAGAGTAAATTACACGAATGGTCCCTATGGTTTAGGGTAATTTGCGCGTTTGGTCACTAACTTATTTTTTTAACTCGAAAGGTCCCTAACAATTATCAGTTTTCAAAGTCGGTTATAATTTAAACTTTTGAAAAAATCTTTATACTTGAAAAAAAATATAAAAAAAAAAATATAAAACGTAGCATGTGTTCAAAAATTTCACTTCTCTTAGAATTTTCAAAATTTTCGGTTTTATTTAGAAATAAAACAATAAAATTATCCATCAACCAAACGTATCTATAATACATTATTATAGAATTGTGTTATGTCAATGATTAAGTGTGATCCGCTTGAAAAAAATTCTACAGAGCAAATTGAAAGAAACAGAATTCAAATAAAAGATATTAGTATCTCTTAGGTAGTATTCAAAGCAAGGTTGTAAAAATCGTTCGACGGTAGCTCGACGGTCGACCGGTGTTAAGGGATTAATCGGAGACCATAGATTATTAATAAAATATTAAAATTAATCAAATATTAATATATCTTAAGAAAAACAAGTACTTTAAAATTAGAAAATAAGAAAATTTGAAATTTGAAATTTTGAAAATACGAAAATATGAACATTTTGATATAATATTTGAAATTTTGAAAATTTGAAAATTTTAGAGTAAAAACAAAAGTTGATTTTTTTGAATTTTTTTAAAATTTTCTTTTGACTTTTTTTGGACTTTTTTCGAATTTTTTGACTTTTGTTGACTTTTGTTGACCGATTAATTCCGCCAAAACCGATTAATCCCGTCAAACCCGATTAATCCTAAATTTCCGATTAATAGTCTAATCATCGACGGTTGGAGAACGTCAAACGATTAATCCACGATTAATCGCCGATTAATCCCGATTTCTGCAACCATGATTCAAAGTAAATAAGAAACATTATCGACATAAAAACATATAATGACTAAGTATCTGAAATAATATGAGACTATATGGAAACAAAAGTATAAAAAACATTTTTCTCGAAGGTTTCATTATTATTATTGTATATGTGTTTTTCAAAGAACCAATGCATTTAAACATGGTTTCTCAAAAAAGTTATTAGAAAAATAAAATTAGAGACTTATATATAACTAGATTATAGTCCGCGTTAAACGCGGAGAACGCATAAAAAAAAACATATAATTGTCTACAGATATTGCATAATGATTATAAAAAGAATATATGGTTATTGATATTATTGAAATGTGTAGAAAATACATTGAAAACGATAAATATCTATAATCATTGAAGGATCTTTTTGTAGACAACATTTTTTTTATTAGTTGAACGACCTTCCTCATCTCATATAGTTATGATATTGTTATATAATTATAAACATTTTAATTAGACGTTCCTTCCATAATAAGGTTACCTAATTTAAACATATATTGACAACCAATATACCGTTTTTTCCATTGCATTAAATATTGACAACTATTTCATTTATTCAAATAAAGTCGTATAGTATAATTTATAGAATGTTAAATGTTATATGAATTTAATTTTAGTATATCATAAATGGAGATTCTTTTCTAAATCATGATTGGCTTATTTTAAATTGATTATGAATATAAGTGCTAGCTTTTATGTTTGTTCTTATTTATTTGGTATTCGCAAAAACTTTGCATTAGTTTTGGCGCAACTTGGAATAATTTTAGTATATCATCAATGTAATTTGGTATATCTTTCAATTATATGAAATATCAAATAATGACATTTCATTACTATTGTGATAATTTAGTTTATATATTGTATTTTTACTAATCTTAACAGTCTTATTTTTTAAAATAACCGTAACACTTTTACTAATTGTACTTTTTACAAATCTCTTAATATCTTATAATTTTTATCTTACTTTATAATTTTTCATAACTATGTTATTTTCAAGATTGACTGTCTTAATAGTTTTTTTTTCAGTCTATTCAATTTTATATTTCATTGTAAAACATCATCGTTTGTATGTATTCTGAAATTTTACTTTAAAAATGCTTAATGTTTACACATTGATATTAATTTTTTTTAATAAACTCGTGTAATAATTATGATATATATATATCTCGTTTTAATTAACATTTACTTCATTCATTAAATCAAATTCCTCATTAAACGTATATATTTTTGGAAAGTAATAATTGTAATGGGGCAGCATTATCTAAGACGTAAATGCTTGATATACTTTTGGAGGAAAAAAATCAGGATCATTAAAAAATTTTATATAAAGAAAATACAAATTTAAATTTGGTGAAAGTATGGATGAAGATACTGGCGAAAATTATTTTGGAGGGAGTTATATTTTGTAAGGTATAATAATATTACAAAATTCGAAATATGTATATTTGTTGTGTAAATTTATAAATTTTATTGTTACTATATAAAGATAAAAAAAGTAGGTTGGTATGATATACAAAAACATAATAATTTCAAAGATATTTTAAAATCATGCCAAAATTAATCGGATTCTTATGACATAAAAATTATAAAAAAAACCATAATCATCTCTAATATATAAAATTAACATATTCGTAATTAATGTCAGTTCCCAAGATAGTTAAATTCTATTTTGTTAAAGGTACGTTATATTTTCCTGTTTATTTGAAAAGTTTCAGAGAAGTAGTTAACTGGTTTCATGTAATTTGTGACAAAGAAAATAGAAATATATGAATACATATATTTGATATATGAACAAAAAATAATCGGAAAAAATATAAAAAGCAAAAGAAGGTACTAACCTTCTAGTGCACAAGAGCGAATGTTTGAAGCAGAGAATGATGATGAAAGTTATAAGCAATAAGAATGATGTTGTAGGAGAAGGTTTGAAGAAAATAAACGATTGAAAATAAGTGTGAGCCGCGGATTCAATGATGAATCGTATATGTATGTGATAATTTGAATATGATTTTTTGATATTAATGATTTCCTAATAAAAATAGATTTTATATTAATGGTTTACTAATATAAACAGATTTATATTATTGGTTGATATTAATGCCTTGATTGAAATGGTTTGTTAGTAATATGCTTTTAAAATTGACCATATTAAAATCTTCATAACCGGAAATTCAAGATTTAAAATATGGAAAGCTTTTATTGGAATTAAATATTGATGTGTGTGAAACGAACTAGTTTTAATCCTACTAACTTAGACACAAAATAAACACACGAAAGGCAGTGTACCTATCGATTAGTAATATAGTTCAAGCAAGTAGGGTATCGAACACAGGGAACGGTAAACAATTAAAATAAATGCTAATATTATCTAAATAAAACAAGTAATAGAAAAGGGGGTTTCTCTAGTTTTGCAAGACTAGAAACTTAACAATGAAATAAAACTCAAACTAAGCAACTAACAGCTAAAGCAAATAAACAATCACTAAATTCAATAATGGAGAAGACTTCTATTTAGGTTCGACTCATTTACTCCTATGGTTGATTTTATGGTAAGTGCAATGGATTATTCGTTATTGGCTACCGATTAGTGTGATTAGGTTCACGTTCGCTATTACTAATCCTTAGAAAACAAATTAATTCAAACATTGGCCAATTTGTTAAACTAATGAGTTTCCTAGATTATTGATTCGGGTTAAGTAAGACTTGTAATTAGCTAATCAAATTACTAATTCAATTAACCTCTTGTTGATGGTTCGTCACACAAGGCTCACACATTAATTTACCTATTTTCTAGTTAACCCTAGTTTCACATTCATTATTCCTAGGCACATAACAATGTGTTCACATAAATCACATGAGATAAGCAGTTAAGAGATGTTCATGCAGCTTAATTACTTAGCTAATTAACATAAAATAGTTGTTGTTAACACATGAGGATCTTTAACAAGCTTAACAAAACAAATTCACCAATTTCAATTAATCAAACCACAAAAATCAACACATAGTCATAAATTCATCTACCCTAAACAGAAGATATGAGTTTTAGCTCATGATTACAGCAGAAAGTTTATCAAAAACGAAATCTAATAGTTTACACATAGTTCAAACAAAAGATTAAGTAAAGAGTAAACCTAAATTGCCTTTTATCTTCTCAAAATTGAAAGCTAGGATTGTTCCACGAGTTCCAGGGCTTCTAGCTGTACCTCCAGTCGCAAATTAACCCCCAAGGGTTCCCCCATTCGTTAGGGTTCGAATGAGAATCGTTTCTATATATATATTTTTTGAAAATAGGGGCGACTCGGCGAGTCCAGTGACCTACTCGACGAGTCCATCACTTAAAATCCGGTGTACGGCAAGGCAAAGTCAAGAATCGCGAAACTTCTGACCAACTCGTCGAGTTGATGGCCTACTCGTCGAGTCCATTTGGAACCAATATTTTCCCAAAACATGAAAGTCGTCCGCAATTGTGTCTAGTTTTCAGAACATTTTGAATCTCGTCAATCGGAGTTACGGTTCATGAGATATGGCCAAAACACTGACGAGGGGTCAAGCTGTCCAGCAACATCCTTCTTTCTTCAAAATCCAAGATCCAAGCTTCCAATTGCTAAATCCGTTTCCTTTTCCTTTCAAGCATGTATTTGTTGCTGAAAATTAAATATTTAAGCTAATTAAGCACCTTTGGTTCATTTTTTGAGATAAAATTAACATAAAGTATTAAGATCATGCATGATTTTTATAACTAAATAAGCCCATATCAAATACATTCCATTTCAACGAATGTAAGTTATTGTTTGACGATTGGAAAAGATTTATTGGAATTAAATACATTCCATATGGGGAAGATGATGTCATCAATTTGATCTAAGGGTGGAAAAAATAATATTGAAATATGCAATCAATGGTCCAGATTATTTAAGATGATGTCATAAGTTTTCTCTTTTAATAATATTTAGAGATTAAGTGAGTAGATTACTAGCTTGGTCCACGTTGTATGCAACTAGTTGGAATATTCACGCTTTGTTGCGTTGTTATACGTGTCAAAATAAAAGGGAGAATTTCATATATGCCCCTCTTAAACCTTAAAATATCATATTTGTCCAACTTAATTTCTCAATATTATATTTACCCTTCATAAACCTTCAAAATATCATATTTGTCCAAATCATTTTTTATAATGTTTTTAATATTTTATAATCATTTTTTATACCTTAGAATTATTATAATAATTAAAATAATTAACCATTATCCTTACGTCTATGATAATGGAATACGAACTTCTAAATTCTTGGAATGTCGCCCTCTTGACAAACAAAAAGATTCATCTTCAACCCTCTCTATGGAATGTAGATTTTGATTGTTTAGTTTTTGTTGTTGATTATTATCATGTTGTAGATGGAAGATATTTTAGATATTACCATTAACATTTTGATGTTTAAAAAGTACATATACGATATTTTGATATTTAAGAAGGTCATATATGATATTTTGATGTTTAAAAAGGACATATATATGATAATTTGAAATTTTATGAATGGTAAATATGATAGGGCTTTTGACATAAAAGTCCTTAAGTTTTTCAAGTTTTGTTGGTTTTGTCCCTGTGACGATTGTTTGTTCGTTAATGTCCAAAAAATCGTCACAGGGACAAAACCAACAAAACCTGACAAACTTAAGGACTTTTATGTCAAAAGCCCAATATGATATTTACAAATTTTATAAAGGGTAAATATGATATTTAGAAATTAAGTTGGGTAAATATGATATTTTGATATTTAAGGACATATATGAAATTCTCCCAAAATAAAATGCCAAAAATGATCCGTAAATGAAATAAAACTAAAATACATATAAATGATAAAAATTGAGGGGTTAAACTTATAACTTTTCAAAGTAATAAAAAATTAACGCCTAGTTCCCGAGTTTAACAAAAGAAAATAGAAGAAGAAAAAATAAAATCAGGAGAGAAAATAAAAGAAAAGAAAGAAAAACAAAATTTTCTTTTGTGTTCTCGAGTTGAAGAGAATTGGAAAGAAAATTAATCATTTTGTTCTTTCTTTCCAAATCCTCCCAAATCGGAAGGAAAGATAGGAGGGAAAGTGGTCCTTCTATTACCCTCCGCTTCCTTCCACTTCTTTATATAATAAATCTTATAATAAGTTTGTATAAGCATTGTTTGTTGTTTGTGTAGACATCTTTTTTAGAGTAAATTACATGAATGGTCCCTATGGTTAGGGTAATTTGCGCGTTTAGTCCCTAACTTATTTTTTTAACTCGGAAGGTCCCTACTGTTTGTTTTTTTAACTCGGAAGGTCCCTACTATTTTGCCATTGGTTTTTTAATTTATTTAAATAAACACACCTCCAACCCCACCTCCTCACCTTACCTTACTTGCCCCACCATTTTTTTCCTATTTAATTAAAAGTCTTTCTAAGTAAGACAGGGACCAAACGCGTAAGAAAAACAAACAATAGGGATCAAGCGCGTAACAAAAACAAACAGTAGGGACCTTCTGAGTTAAAAAAATAAGTTATGGATCAAACACGCAAATTATCCCAAACCATAGGGACCATTCGTGTAATTTACTCTCTTTTTTAATTGACTAAACTGCAAATTTGGTCCCTGTGGTTAGCAAAAAAGTGTGGATGGAGTCCAAAAAGTTTACAACTTGCACCACTGGTCCAAAATCACAAACTTTTTGTGGATTTGGTCCCTGAACAACTTGAAATGACTCTTTTACCCTTTTCATTTGTTTTTTTTTCTATTTTCTTTATTAATTTCAACATTTAAATATTTAGAAAAAAATAAAAAATAAAATCCTACTCCACCACCCAATCATTCCACTAGTATCCCCCTTCTCTCTCTACCATCTCTCTCTCTCTCTCTCTCTCTCTCTCTCATTCTATATCTCATACACACATACACACACACACCATTAACTCAATTATACGAGACCAAGCCATCTTCCACCTCTGGCCAAGCCTCCACCGGCGACAGCTTAATATCGTGTATCCGACTTCTTCACCCAATCGACACCCGAATTCTTCTGCAACTCTTTTGACGACAGACATGGCAACTCGATGGGGTTGTGTGCACCCGGTTTTACCCTTGATGGTGTAACCTGCTTCTACTAGCTACTGAATCGCCCCTGCTTCTAATAGCTACTGAATCGCCTGAGTTGTCTTCCCGAAACCCATTTCTCTGATCACCATAAGAACTTGGTAGTCGTGTACAGCTTGGAGTAATTCTTTTTTCAGTTTGTCAGGTCCGGTGAAGGGGCTTTAGGGTTTTCAGAGAGGGTTTATGGTTTGATTTCAAGATCGAAGATGAGGGCTTTGGGGTTTTCAGAAGCGATCATTGGGGTAATTGATGGTTTAGGGTTTGATATTTCCAAGTGTTCTTGATGTTTTTATTTTGATTTTCGAAATGGGTTTGATAATGAAACGAAGATGAATGATCGAATTGTTTCTTTGAAGAAGATGAATTATCGAAACTTATGAACGAAGATGAAGGATCGAGATGTTAAAAACGTGTACCGATTTTGATGATTCTGTAATGGAGATTTAATCAAATTGATTTCTTATTTTGTGAAGATTGTAGTTTAGTTGAAAGGGGTGGTTTGGATCATCAATGGTGGAGTTTTGAAAGGATGAAATTTTGCAACAAATATGTTGGATTCAAGCAATAATAGTGACAGAAATCTGAGTTTTTTTCTTGAATGCTGAGAGAGAGAGAGAGAGAGAGAGAGAGAGAGAGAGAGAGAGAGAGAGAGGCGGAGAGAGAGGGAGGGAGTATAGAGAGATAAAGAGATCAGGTGGCCCCAATTTTTTTATTTGTTGATTTTTATTTAATATGTTATTAAAGAAAATATAAAAAAAATACAAAAAAGAAATTAAAAGGGTAAAATTGTCCTTTCAATTTTTCCTAAGGACCAAAACCACTGAAATTTATTAATATTAGGAGTAAAACCACAAAAAATTATTGATTTTGGACAGTTCATGCAAGCCGAAAACTTTTTGGACCTTATCCACAGTTTTTTGCAAAACACAGGGACCAAATATGCAGTTTTGTCTTATTTAAAACATCAAACATTATTTTTTTTTAAAGGTAACAATATAATATTTGTATATAATGTTATTTTTAACTATTGTTGTTATAAGTTATTTAAAATAATGTATTTGAAAACTGTTAATTATTTTAATTTGGTTTCAGAAACTCAACTTTTTTAAAATTTATTTGATAAATATTGTGAGTTTGTTTGAATGTAATTATTTAAAACAATAAACATTGTTTTCGTTTTTAAAGATAACATTATATTTTTTTTTATAATATTATTTTTAACTATTCTTATTATAAGTTATTTTTAAGCTACTTATTTGAAAATTATCAATGATTATAAAAAAATAGTTTTCTGGTTTTTTGTTAATTTAGGATTACAATTTAGGTTTAACAATATAATTGATAACTTTTAACTATTTATAAAATAGTCTCTCATTTTTTTTCAAGTTTAACTAAATATTTTATTTAAGTTAACCATTTAACATTATATTAAAATTAATAATTTTAATTTTTTTTTCATAAAATCATAAACTATACAAAAGTTGTGACTTTAAAATTACAATTGCTCACGTACGACAACATATCTAAACTAATAAGTTAATTATAATATGTTAAAAAGTTATAACCATAATTTTATGAATAGAACTAAAATATGCTATTTTAATATTGTAGTTTAGTTAATTTATGATTAGAATTTAGTTTTTATATTAATTTTTATTAACCAATTTATAATAATTATTAGAAAGAAATTGAAAAGTCATGGAGATTTCAAATGCATGTAGTGCAAATAAAAATATATGTTTTATAAGTATACTAGGCGTATTCTCGTGCGTTGCGCAGTAAAACAAATATATGGTTAAAATATGTTGAAAATTATAATTTTATCTATAGGTTTTGGTCATTTTTTATATATAGGCCTATTAAAATTGGAACCTATGACCTTAGAATATTGGAACCGATCCTGGAATATGTTATGTTGGTTTTTAATATTTCAAAACCACTCCTAAAATTTTCGATATTGGGTTTCTAATTTTTTATTACGGAATAAATTGATTGATTATTACAACATATGAAAAAATAATTAACCATACAAATTATTGATAACGTAATACAACGAATTAAAGGAAAAGTTAAAATTATAAATAAAAGATGTTTATAATTGATGTCAAAATATTTTGTAATAGATTCTAACCAAACTAATAATAATTATAAAACCCAAAATGAGTTTTAGCCCTCATATGTTATTATAAAACATAAGTTATAAAACAATTAAACGATTTGTAGTTTGTGAGAGTCTCGTGTCAGTGTGCTTTCCATTAGCATAACATAAAATTAGAGGTGCACATTTGTAACACCCATAAAAATCATGCCAAATTTAAACTTTTAAAACATTTCAAATCTCTTAACCATCACAAAACTTGTTTTCAAAATGTATCATATCAGAGTATCCCAGAAACAAAGTCATAAAAAGTGAGGAACTGTACGATCACGCATTTGCCTTGCCACGATTCCCTGATGTACCTGAAACAAGAAACTGAAACTGTAAGCCTGAAAGCTTAGTGAGTTCCACCAAAATACCGATAACCACAACAAAACACATATAATCATAAACAACATACTACGGGTCTAGTCAACCATCGGGTTGGAATACCCCAGGCCCTCAACCATCCGGTTGGAATGCCAACATACTATAGGTCCAATCATCCTCGGGATGGAATACCCCAGGCCCACAACCAACAGGTTGGAATGCCCTCATACTGTGAGTCCAATCATCCTCGGGATGGAATACTCACGGCCCACAACCATCAGGTTGGAATGCCCAGGTCTATTGGCTTTCGCACAAAGCAGATAAGCCTCAACCGCCAAATAAACATGTGCACATATAACAGATAATCACATAATAGTCTATAGCCAACAATTAATCTAACGGATCATACCACATAGCACATAATACCATCCTATCTACCAGGAAACCGATCTAACAAATCATACCACATACCACATAATATTATCCTACCCTCTAGGATACCGATCTAACAGATCATACTAGCATAATATAACCAGATAACCATCCAAATGGCCGACCTTGGTGCCTTAGACCCTTGAGTATAGTGAGGATAACTCACATGGAACTGCTGAAGTCCCGCAGATAAAACTCCAGCTGCTGGTTGACAGATTCCCGAACTGTCAACGTTAAACAATACCCAATTAATAATTGGGTTCCAAGCCCAAGGTCCAACTCACACTCCAAAGGCCCAATAGTCAAGTAATGGGTCAAAGCCCAACATATAGCCCAATTTTCCAAATTGGGCCCAGACCTCTACATGGTCTTTCCTTAAGGCCCATTCAATTATTCTAGTCCAAACTCTTGGTATTCCCATGGCCCAATATCACATAATCATAAAGGCCTAGTTATGGCCCAATTTTCCAAATTGGGCCCAAGTCTCTCACATGGGCCTTACCCTAAAGCCCATCTAATTATTTTGGTCCATTAATTTGTTCTTGGATAGCCCATCAATAGTCCAATCACCAAAGCCCAATAGGAAGGCCCAACTCAGGGCCCAAGTGAGATTAGGGATTTCACATGAAATGACGATTAGGGTTAAGTGTTCCTACTTAACCCATTAAGGACTTAATCTATTAAGTCCATTATTGCTTTAGGTTAATTTGCCAATTATTATAATTTAATATTTCAAAGTTTAATAATTAATTAATATCTTAGGTTTATTAAATAATTCCCGTGCGGTCCTGATCAATTTCCAAAATTAGGGTTTCATGGCATTAGGGTTTTCTAAACCCTAATTAGGGTTTCTAACCCAATTACCAACCCATTAATCAAATGGTTGGGCTTTTAGGTCAACTAGGGCTTCATTGGGCCCATTAGGGTTTCATTGGGCCCACTTTGTCCAAGCATCCCCAAACGAGTCCAAAACACAACAAAACACACCGCCACCCAACACTGCGGTTGGTGGCGGCAGGAAGCAGCAGCCACCACCTCATGGTGGTGGTTATGGATTTTTCTATTATTATTCTGGCCGATTACAATACAATTTACGACCCAAAATCCCGAATAAACACACACACACACACACACTAAGGTAAACACACATAGTCGCACTGTGGCGGCAGGTGGTGGTCGGAGGTGCTAGCCACCACCTCACGGTGGTGGTGGACTTCTTGTGAAATCCAGCCAAAAACCACATACACACGCTCTTCTGTTGCGAGATAAACCCAGCCACCCACCTGGCGGCGATGGTGACACAAGGAGTCCGACAGCAGCGGTAGTCGACGGCAGCAGCTCCGTTATCAGCGGCAACCACCATGGCCGACTGCCATGGTGGTTCTTCATGACTCCCTTTCGACAGAAACCACACACACTCGTGACCTCATCTCGAACCATGAACCACAACGGTAGCTGACGGCGACAAATAGCGTTGGTAGCAGCTTCGCGGTGGAACAATCACATGGCGGCGACCACAATGACGAAACCCATCAGCAGCAACTCGAACGGTGGCGCATCGCCATCGGAGGAGAGCATCAGCCGCCCAGAATGGCGACCTTGCAGCGACAGAAGAAGAAGAA
Source organism: Lactuca virosa (assembly GCF_052849685.1). Taxonomy (NCBI): domain Eukaryota; kingdom Viridiplantae; phylum Streptophyta; class Magnoliopsida; order Asterales; family Asteraceae; genus Lactuca; species Lactuca virosa. Next base: position 183,281,619 of record NC_136426.1, read on the forward strand.
GAAGACGGTGGGGGAACTAGCGGTTATTCGAGTTCGCCGGGAAGGAAAGGTAGCCGCTATAGCAAGGCGGCTCGATGCAGCAAGAGACGAAGGTGGTCGCCTCGGTGGTTCGCAACAACGAGTCGGCGATGGTCATGGTTGGTCGGAACGACAAAGGAGGCGAACGGTGGCGGCTGGAGGGAGGTAGGGTGACGGCTGCAACATAAGTGGGTTAGGGTTAGGGTTTAACGGGAATGAAAGGGTTATATACCCGACTCTCATACAACTTCAACCCATAATGACATAAATGGCCCTTCCTTCTTCAATTTCTTTCAAAACAAACCTACAATTTACTCTTTTAACCCCAGCCATCCAAAATCCTTTCAAATTAAGTCTGATATTTACTCTTTAACCCCTGCTTCCATAAATTCTTTTATATTAAGCCCAAATGATACTAAATAGCCCCTCCTCTACAAAACCTTTCCAAAATAAGTCCCGAAATTACACTTTAACCCCCGAAACGAACATCCCGATAATTATTATTTGATTTTGGACTATAACAATATAAAATAATAATAATAATCACTTCTCGGGGTTCCGGGTCTATCATTTAATTATTCTATTTTAAACGGGATGTTACAACTCTCCCCCATTAAATGTGATTTTGTCCTCGAAATCGTTTCTCATCATTCCTTACCCACCAGACAACTTGGACAACACGACCACAACTACGAGCATAACCCCAGCCTTTCCGAGGCAACCGTAACCAACCCTCGCAGGGTTCTAAAACCTGAAGATAAGCGAATTCCTTGCAACATGATCACATCCATCCAGTCTGACATATGTAGTCTCAAGATGGTCTGACTCCCCGACAAACCGTCCATACCGAATCATTACCGCTGAATCCAGTCCACCTGCCTCTCAACTGACTAATCAACTTCTGATAACTCGAGGTTTCCACTGGAAAAACAGAACCACAGATCTAATTATCCCTGCAGATCAACTATACTTGGCCAAGGCTCAGATAATCCCACAGTGAGTGACTTAGCATAACCCAGGCTATCCGTGACTCTAACCATACACGAAATTCCAAAATACCATTACTGTTTGAGACACTGAAACTGTCTGAAGCACTGAACTTCTTGAATTACTGAACTGTATGAAACAGTATGCTGCGCCCTGGCTGCCTTCTAAAATCTACCGAGACCTCCCTGGTCTCAACTCGTTCACCAAACATCTGAAATACCGGATTCCGGTCCGGTTGCGGAGCTAAAGGACTCCCACATAGTTGCCTCACACGATTTCCGAACGAAATCCTTCCCTGGAACTAGTTGCCACTAGTTATCATGCCACTGCGACTCTAACAACCTCCTGATCCAACCGATCGGATCCATGCATCGAATGCCGTCGTTACCAAATCCACGGCTAAATACGATTGCTACATGACCCATGGTAGCCTTACATCACAAGCAGCCTTAAGCAATCCATTGCCTCCTTGGTCTCATAACTGTAGTGACGTTCCTACAGTCTTATCACTGGCTTAACCAGGTCTAATCCCTCTGGGGAAACCTATAAACCCATCCGTGGATTTCCATATCCTCACTACTACACCCGAACTGGTGGTTACTACTGTCCCTTCCGCGACCTAACAACGCGCTCATGCTATCTACCAACCTAGTGAATGTTGCGGCTACACCCACAGACTTACATCACTCTAGCACTATCTGTTAACATGGTGAATTCTACGGCTACACCCGCAGACTTACAACACTTCTAGCACTATCTGCTGCTAGTGAATGCTACGGCTACCCCTGCAGTGTTACAACACTTTCCATACTACATGATCGCTAGTGAATGCTACGTCTACCCCGCAGTCTTATAACACACACTTTCCATACTACATGATCGCTAGTGAATGCTACGGCTACCCCTGCAGTCTTACACCACTTTCCATACCGGTCGAACACACACTCGACCTAACACACAACTGAACTTAATTCATGGCTAGAATCCCAACCTAATTCCCCAAATTCTGCTATCAAGCACTGAGAAGACGCGATTCACATGCTGGGGAGTTTTACCGAACTCCCAACTCACACAACCCTCAAACCTAACAGCCACTTGGGTTGTCTTCCTTCCTGACAACGATACGAAACTTATCCCATTTTCAAACCGCTTCTGCTTCTGAATCTCGGGATAATTCTCCCCCACTTATATTCGACTAAGATTTCACAATACATTAAAGTTGGAGAATTCTCAATCCTTCTTACTTTCCAACGATCGATCTGATGACAACCAGACCTTTCCAACTAGTACTCCTTTACTAGCCAACCCCAAATGACCACACGCTTCTAATAACTAGATGAACACTTCCTGAATCCCAGGGAAACCAACAGTCCCTAATGCTCGAATGATCCCACACCCAAATCTTGAAGTCCAAAGATAGATGCTCCAACTAATGTCTCAACAACGAGCTACTTCCCTTGGCGCTTTCCTCCACCAATCAATAACGGTTACTAAAACCACTGAATCATGACAATGCTAAATAACCATCCTGTGGGACCCTGTCTGCAGACCTCCCATATAATACCCTTCTTCCCAAAGTGCTCCAACAAATCTATCGCTCTAGAAATCATATCATTCAGGGACTCGCACCCTGACTCGCTCACCAACTCGATCATCCACAGCTGAACTGTAGTAGCTAAAACAACCTCTGCCATAAACCGGGCTACAACTACTCCCAAGGCATAGTGTTAGGTCCAAATATGGATCTTTACCAGTAGTTAAGCAACAAACAATCACAGAATACGAATGAGATGAAAAGAAATCAAGCTTGCACACGATTATATTCAGAAAATCGTCTGGTACAACTCGATAGGACTCTATGGCATCAACAACCACTAAAAGACTAGCACCTCCTCTATATATACAAGACAAGACCGTAAACTGGGTTTGCGACCGTAAACAGGGTTTACGGTCGTAAACGTGTTTACGGCCGTAAACACAGTTTACGGTCGTAAACACACAAAATGTCCAACAATCCAACAAACAACCCATTAACACAGTTACAGACTCATTCCAAACAAAATATATTGAAAGCCTAGACCAAACCATTTACTGGGTCCTTCAATCTCCCCCTTGGTTTGGTTCTAGCTTAGACTCAGTCCTTGTCGACCACCAGAACATCCGACTTTCCCATCGCTCCGTTCCACATCTTCTTTTCTATGATCTCAGCCACCATCGTCGTGTATTCTTTCGCAGCGGGCTCAAATATTGCTTCAGCCACCTTAATCTGTTGAGTAGCAAGATGATGTATGTCCCATTTGTGAAATTGAAGCAAGTCCCTTTTGTCATACAGGTGGATGCAATCTTCCTGAAGCTTGATGACAGCAGCATCTGTTAGCTCATCATAGACCCAATACAGCATGGATTTAAGAGAACCATCAGGGTAGTTTTGAAGAACGGGGACATGTTTCACTTGTGCGGTAGCTGGCCACATCACTTGTCTAAGTGGCTGTTTTGTCTTGGGATCAAGAACTTTGGAGTGGACCTTGACAATTGACCGAGCAGTCTTCATCGAAGGAAATCCTTTAGCAACTTGATCCTCCAAAAATGATTTAAACTGGTTCGCCCTGGGATTATTTGTAGGATTGGAGAAAGGAGCCTTAGACAGCTCAATAAGATCAATCTTGGTAAAAGAGTTAAAGTTGTGAGCGTCTTTGTATAGTTCATTTTTGCCGCTCTTTCTCCTTACCATGAACATGTTCATCGTGTCGTGGAATCCCCATGAGATGATTCCAGACCTGTCACCATAAGTGTCTCTGAAGCGATTCTCGCCCAGATCCGTAACAGTAACCTGTTGTTGATCACAGGGTGCCTTATGATCTTCGCTCCATTTGAATAGAAGTTTACCCTTTTTAGTTTCCTGGGTCGACTTCTTGCATTTTAAGGCCTTTTCACGTGGAGCCTGCTCTGGTTCCTTTTCGAAGCGGTTTACGACGGTGGTGGTTCTGATAGTTGTAGGAGCAATGGGAACATCTTGACTGGGAAGATAAATCTAAGGCTCTTCAACAGATGACTTGAATTCGTCTCCAAATTTATCTTCCAGCTTTTTCTTCAAGTCATAGTAACTGGCCGTCAGAAGGCCGAAATGAGTTTGGAGATCTGTAATTTGTTTGGTCTTCGCAACATTTTCTTCATTAAGTTCTGCCATTTGAATACTGAGCTGTGTTTTTTCAGCTTGAAGGTCTGCGACCTTAATGTCAAGCTCAATATTCCTCTGATCCAACTCGACATTCTTCTGACTCAGAGCATCGATCTGCTTCTGAAGACCAAAAAGTGTAAGACCCTCTTCTCCTCTGTTATCACCCCCTATAGAAATTCCTTTGCCACGTGGGGGTGATGTTGAAAATGGTTCTCTGGCCAAGAGCCTGGCTAATTTGACAGATGTAGCGTCGTGCTCTGGCCTCGGAGGAGAGAAGTCCGTTGGGAAGGACGAGCTACCGGTTTCGTAAAAGGTACTGGGACCTTCACTGATTGGCTCAGTTGAGACTATGACTGGTGTTGTTGGTGGTGGAGCTGTAGAACTTGGAAGTGCTTCAGAATCTGTAGAACCCAGTCTTGGGTCGAGTCTTCGTCTTTTGTTAGGAGGAGGTGTAGTTTGAGTGACTGGAGGATCACTTTCCATCGGCATAGATGTAGGTAAGATAACATCAAGGGGAGGAATCCCTGACGTCACCACCATAGGAATTGCTATTTCCGCCGATGTGTTGGTAGGAGGAGGTGTAGCTTCGAGAACATCTTCTTTTTCCCTTGTCTCTGTTACTGGATCAGCAACTTCATCGACATTGTCAAGTAGCTTATTGAGGTTCATTCCGGCCATGAAATCTTCATTACTCCCAAAATTGACAGGAATTTCATCATTGTCAAATCCTGTGAGGTCCAGGCCTTCATACACATCAGTTTCCGATCCCGACCCCTCATGAAGATCTTCTTGAACCCGAGCAGATGTCAATTCATGTTCCGAAGCTACTTCAACATTAATAGCTGGAGTGTCTTCTTCATCATGGTTTGAGACGGTGATGACATTTTCAGAAATAACCCTCTCGGAGGAAATTGGCTCAGATGACATCTTCTCTGAAGTCCCATGAGACTCAGAAGATTCAGTAATTTCAGAGAAATTTCCAAACTTCTCGAGAGGATGTAGGCCCTGGAAAATGACTTTCCCTTTTCGATTTTGCTTGATTAGCCCAACCGTGTGAGGGCCCAGTGACTTGATATCCAGCTGTTCACCATCTTTCACCATCTCTGGAAATTGATTGTCAATGAACACCTGAATGAATCTTGGGTATAACAAGAATGCGTCTCTGGTTCTCCGGGAAATTGCATTTAGATTCCCCAAAAATTCATCTAGAATGAACTTCGAGAAATTGAAATCTATGCCAGCAGCCAATGAGACAATTGCCCCTGTGTTTCGGAGAGAAATTTCATCGGCTCCTGATTTCCTCCCCGATATGCAGCTTACAAAGACATGGGCCAAGAATCTCCAGTAAGGAGGTAGAAGTTTCTTCACCGTTGGAGGGTAGATGCCCTCATAACCCATCCTTCTAAGGACCCCTTGAACGTCATCAATCCCAATTTCAGTAGGGAAATCAGGTTGATCATCGATTAGAAAGGTGTCTCTGATAGACTTCTCGGAGATAACTATCTTGCATCCTCTGACCTCAGCTTTAATAACAAATGCACCATTTTCGTTTGACGCCTTGGCTGTCTCCCAGAATTCCCGGACGATGTTCTGGTAAATGATGGGATTTACTGTGATGGCACAGGATAAGCAGCACTCCCTCAGCCTGTGGATCATTGACTTGAATTCAGCATGAGCCACCGGAGGATCATCCAATACGATCGCCAAGTTGTGCATGTCCGCAAACTTAAGATTTGCCATTTTTCTGCACTAAACAAGCCAAGTAAGAAAACACAGAATTTTGACAATTTAAATCATTTAGTTTTCTTAATAAAACAATATAATTTTGGCCTTTAAAAAATTAGTTTGACTACAAAAGATTAGAGTTTACGGTCAAAATAGTCAAACAAATGAGTTTACGGTCAAAATTGGTCAACTGACCGTAAACTGAGTTTACGGTCGTAAGACCAAAACCTGAGTTTACGGTCGTAAGACCAAAACTGGGGTTTACGGTCGTAAGACCAAACCGGGAGTTTACGGTCGTAAGACCAAACCGGGAGTTTACGGTCGTAAGACTACTTTGGGTTTACGGTTTCTGAATCTCCCCAAACCGTAAACTCCCTATGAACAGTAACGCCGACAGTTCTTTAAACTCCGATTACTCCTTCGATTTTGGTCGGAATGGCGAATAGAGAGCAGATTCCTGGTCGGTTTCATCATACCTTCGAGGTGTACTAGGCCGATTTCTCAAAACTTCAACAAAATTTTTTGATGAGAGAGAGTAGAGAGAGAGTGTGTGATTGCGGCTGTAAAGGGAGAGGAGGAAGTGGAAAAGGGTTTACGGAAGTAAACTCTTCCTTTTATACTCCCTCGAAATTACCAGTCTCCCACACAGTGTAAAACCCAGTCTTTTATCCCGATAAAATTTTTAATAATAAAACTTTTGAGGATTTTTAAGATAAAAATAAAATTAAAAATAAACTAAAAATAAAATAAACTAATTTCTAAAATTTAAGAATTAAAGGATTTAAAAAATAAAATTTTGACAATTATAAAAATAAAATAAAATAAAAATAAAAATAAAAATAAAGGAAAATTTAAATTTTGAATAGACAAAATTTATTTCAACACTACTGACAAAATCTTGTGACACTGGGATCAAAGTTGTTAGACAGCCTTAATCCACTTGTCGGTACCTTTCATCTTCACATCTTTATCTGGTCAATCGCCGGTATTGTGGTCCACTTAAACACGAAAAATTGTGACAAATTTTGGACATTACTATTTGTTACAAGACAGGTGAGCCTAAGTTCCTAGATAATATATCTGATCCTAAGTTCCTAGATACTATATCTTAAGGACCATTCAGCTGACGACGACCAGGGATATTGTTGTCCACCTAAATTGAGCAGCGAGATCTATAGACAACCTGTGAGTGTTCAATTGTTAATTGTACTGGAACGTGTTTCCCGCTTCATGATATGCCCCCGTAATCAAGAACTTCCAGAGTACTCCTTACATCGGGTGAGCAGACAATCATTAAGAGAGAGAATGGATTCAGATTATTATTAATTATAGTTTTTTAGAGGGATTGAGAAGTATAAGGGTGCATATACTGTGTACCAGGTCGGATTATGAGTCACGCAAAGGAGACAGTATATGGCTAACAGATGGGAAGAATTTCATAGATATAATTTGCAGAGAAATAGATTTGCATATGTTGCAGTCCAGGTCGCATCTCTTCCAATCACGTAAAGGAGGCAACATATGACTGACAGATAGGAAGAGAAAGAAAACAATTTTCTACAAACCTAACTCATCGGAATTTACCATTCGCCCCATCAATACCGGAATTAAGGACAGAATCCGCACATCGAGGAAAAGTTAATCCACGGTTCCAAGTATGGGTTCATTTAATGTGACGAGTAGATTCCCATATATATCTCCCTGCTCAATCTATCCGAGCGTCGTATTGTCAGGCTAAACGGATCTAACTAGGTCAAGATTTGTCAAGTCTATAATTTCTTAAGTTCAACTCTGCCTAGTCAAGTCCATTTAGAATCTTTCGTGCCTACCGGCGCATCAAACCAGAGTAAAGACCCTTCAATTTTGGGTACGTTACGCAGACTCAGATTGCCTGTTATCACTAGATAATATCACTTCCCAGTCCTTCATCAACAAGCAAAACTGTTAGCGACAATATTTTTGATTTTTCTGAATTTTTTTTATGTTTTTGGATTTTTGAATGTTTTTCTGAAAAAAAATAAAACAGAAACAAAATATATATATATATATATATATTTTGGATTTTTGAATTTTTAATGTTTTTGGATTTTTGTTTATTTCTCCCCCTAAATTTGTGCATGGAAGAGAATGAAATGACTGAAATGCTCAAATTTAAACTAGGAAAACCTAAAAATTAATCCTCAAAACGAATCATTTTTAAAAATCCCACAAGCACATCGAATCGAGCTTTGTGAAAAGGCTTTGTGAACAAATCCGTCACATTATTGTCAGTGTGAACATGTTCTAGCCTAATGAGCGAACTCTCATAACAATCTCTGATAAAATGAATTTTGATGTCAATGTGCTTGGTTTTGGAATGTTGGACTGGATTTTTAGCGATTTGTATAGCAGCCTCATTATCACAAAAAATTGGGGTTTCTAGATAATTCAAACCGTAGTCCAACAGCTGATGTTGGATCCATATGACTTGAGAACAACAGGCAGACGCAGCGACATATTCCGCTTCTGCTGTTGAGGTTGAGACTGTATGCTGCTTCTTGCACTGCCATGAGACCAGTCTATCTCCAAGATATTGGCATCCTCCTGAAGTCGATTTTCTATCAAGCTCACACCCACCATAGTTGCTGTCTGTAAAAGCATAAAGGTCAAATTCGGGATTTTTCGGATACCAAAGGCCCAGTTTTGGGCAACCTTTGAGATACCGAAAAATCCGTTTAACAGCAATAAGATGAGAGAGTTTAGGATTGGCCTGGTAGCGTGCGCATTGACAGACCGTAAACATTACATCTGGGCGGCTGGCAGTCAGATACATAAGCGATCCGATCATTGATCGATAATACGTCTGATCTACGGATTCGCCTTCAAGATCATGAGTCAGTAAAGGTCTCTCCGCCATGGGTGTAAGAGCAGGTTTCGCATCTCGGAACCCGAACTTCTCCAGCATATCATCCACATACTTCGCTTGGTGAATTAGGATTCCGGTAGAAGATTGTTTGACCTGAAGCCCCAGAAACATGGTCATTTCTCCCAGAGAACTCATCTCGAACCGTTTCTTCATCACGCCTTCGAATTCCTTGCAAAGCTGTGGACTGGTCGACCCGAAAATAATGTCGTCAACGTAGATTTGCACTAGTATCTGATCATTACCCACATGCTTGATGAATAAAGTTTGGTCAATCGTGCCGCGAGAGTATCCATGCTCGAGCAAATGCTTTGTTAGAGTCGCATACCATGCTCGAGGAGCTTGATGTAACCCATACAATGCTTTGTCCAACTTGTAGACATGATTAGGGAACTTTGAGTCAACAAACCCAGGGGGTTGATCAACATAAATTTCTTCCTTCACCTTGCCATACAAGAAGGTAGTCTTGACATCTATTTGGTAGACCGTGAAATTCATGTAGGAAGCATATGCGAGAAAGATGCGAATAACCTCCAACCGAGCCACGGGAGCAAACACCTCAGTATAGTCAAGACCCTCAATTTATCGAAACCCGCGAACCACCAACCTTGCTTTATTTCTCACGATTACACCCGAATCATCTTGCTTATTACGATAGACCCAACGCGTGTCAAGAGCCCTTTTTCCCTTCGGTAAGTCAACCAACTTCCAAACCCCGAGCTTTTCAAACTGATTAAGCTCCTCATGCATTGCATCCACCCAGTTGGGATCATTCAAAGCCATGTCAACATTCTTCGGCTCTATTTGAGATATAAAGCAAGAGTATAGACATGCATTAACGTCTCCACTCTGACTTCTGGTTTTAACTCCATCTCCCAGCTGGCCAATGACGTTATCGATCGGATGACCGCATTGAATACGTGAGGGTATGTCTTGGCTGATATCATTGATAGAAACAGGAAGAGTGTGAATATTGAAACCTCCATCATTTACTGATTGATCCATATTGGATGGGTCTGCTACAAACTCATTAGCAATTTCTTCAGGAAATAGTAGTTCCATAAACGTTGAAGTGGTAGCGGAAACGTCTCTAGACATGAACTCTCTTTCAATATGGGTAAGAGGTGTAGCATCAGCATCAGGAGTTCTATCTTGAACTTTAGACTCTGGACTAGTAGGTTGATCAGACGACTCCCCCTCAGGTGGAGCAGAGGACCCCCCCTCAGATGGAGCAGAGGACTCCCCCTCAACCGTTGGAGGTCTGTAGACAACTTCTTCGTCTTCATCTTCATACACAATCTTCGAGCCAGAAGAGGATCCACTTGAACTATCTGAAGACACATTTAATGATTTGAAAAGCGATGTGTAATCAAATAACCAGTCGGGACCCACTCGAGCATCTGTTTCATTCTCCTCCAACCAGCGCACGTCATAGGATTCGACAATTTGTTTAGTCTTCTTGTTGTAAACCCTATAAGCGGTGCGCACATCATACCCTACAAAGTAACAATCATCGGCTTTGGCGTTGAATTTAGGGTTGGATTCCAAGTGAAGAAGGGTGCAAGGGCAGCCAAATACACGGAAATGGCTGACAGAAGGCTTGTGTCCATAGAGAATTTCATACGGTGTCTTCATCTGTGCTTTGTTGATTAGAACACGATTCTGCACATAGCAAGCAGTGTTAATCGCCTCGGTCCAAAAGAAAACAGGTAGTTTGGAATCACAAAGCATTGTCCTTGCGGCGTCTTTTAACGTTCTATTTCTCTTTGCAGCAACACCATTCTGTTGAGGCGTGTGAGAAGAGCTATATTGACGCACTATCCCCTTTTCTACGCAAAAATGGTCAAGAACCGAATTCTTGAACTCAGTTCCATTGTCAGTACGAAGCGCCTTCACTTGGTTGTTGGTCTGCTTCTCAATCATCACAACGAACTTCTTTATCAGATCAGCAACCCCCGCTTTGTTGGATAAGAAGAAAACCCACGTAAATCGAGAGAAATCATCGATCACAACGAGACAGTACGAGCTTCTGTTAATGCTCAGGACGTTGACCGGACCAAATAAGTCCATGTGTAACAATTGGAGCACCTGGCTGATTGAGTTGACTTGCTTGGGCAAATGTGGTTTCCTATGATGTTTGCCTTGAGCACAGGAAACACATTTTTCAAAGGTAATGAAGTCTCTGACGGGTAAGCCTCGGACCATCTCGTTCTTAGCAAGGCGATTCAGGTTTTTCGCGTTAGCATGACCGAGCCTTCGGTGCCAGAGCATTGCGTTTTGCTCGACGACTTTTGAGAATAGGCAAGTGACTTGTTCAGGGAGATTGGTGTTCATGTCAATAATGTAAGCATTCCCATCCCGCTTAGATTTGACGAGGATCCATTCTTCCGGGATGACAATGTCTGGCTTTAAGATCATACATTCCTTGTCGGTAAAGTGGGTGGAGTAGCCTTTGTCGCAGATCTGGGAAACGCTCAACAAGTTGTGCTTTAACTCGGGAGCGAAGTTAACATTCTCAAAGCTTAACACTCCATTTGTAACAGTTCCTCTTTGCGTGATCTTTCCTCCATCTCTGCCCGCGAAGGAAACATACCCCCCATTAAAGGATTGAATTTCGCTCAATTAGGATATGTCTCTAGTCATATGCCGGGAGCAACCGCTGTCGACGTACCATGGACGAACGACATTCCTCCGCAACTGTCCCTGCAAAATGAACGGAATCATTTAGATTTAGGAACCCAGGTCATCACTGTCCTAGGTTTCCTTTTCACTTTCTCTGAATTATCCTTTAAAGTTTTCAAAGTAGGATCTTCATTCCTGATCACTTCAGAGGGTGGTAAAGATGGATTAGAAAGTGATTTGGGCTTCCATTGATATTTAGGTTTTACAACATTCTCAGGTGGTTTTGAAATATGTTTCCTTTTAGTTTGAGCTGAGCCTCTGGATGTTCTACCAGAAGAGGTTGAAGATCCAGAATGACTTTTTGACGAAACCGATCTTGGCGGAGCCTTGTTCGGTTTTGGCAAACTACTTTGAGTTTTGTTATTGAAAACCTTTTTACTCTTTTGAAAAACAGCCCTTTTTCTGCTTCGATCAACTTTTCGATCATCATTTCGAGAACGAGCTCTTGAGGATTTTCTAATTAAAGACCTTCCTCGAGATTCATTCTCCCCTCTTGGTGACAAATAGTTTACAAAGATCCTATTTTGACAATTCCTAGCAATATGACCACCAACACCACAACTGAAACAAATTTGTTTATTATTTGAACTTGTACTACACTTCTCAGATTTGTTTTCTTGATGGACACTCTCACTTTTCTCAGGAGAACATTCATGAGAAGTAGATTGAGATAAAAGAGAGGATGTCTCAGTTGTTGTGACTTGTGGAGTTGATGGTGTTTCATGATTATCACAAGCATCAGAATTACCAAACAGTTCATCAAACATATCAAAGAAATTAAATTCAGCAGAATCAGAATGTGACATCCGCCAAAACTCAGGTCAATACTCATCTAGAACCTTGTCATTTCTTTGTGCACACATAACTTGGCTCTATAGTTACAAGTTGAACTAGGTTGGTGACTTAATAGATCTCTCGGAACAAGTAGTGTACCTTAGTTGCATTGAACGATTACATTGATATGTAAAGGAACCAACTGAGTGGTAAAGTGCCAATGTTGAACCTTAAGCCTAAACATAAAACTATGTTCGGTAGATTACAACTCAAGGGTGGGTTATTAACCCTAATAATTTCACATTGGAACAAATTGATGCTTAACAAGGTTAAGTGTCACAAACTAATATGAACAAAATTGGATCATAATATGAACCAGTTATAAAATTTATGACAATTCATATACTTCATGATTTGAAATGTAAACCAAAAGTGAAAATCCTTGTTACAATTGTTGAAATATGACAAATTGATTTTTATAAAAATTCAATAGTAGGTTGTCATTTCCTAAATTAATTTAACAAATATAATGTTGGAAGTTATTATCAAGTGTAAATATTTCAACAAAACCCAATAATTAAAACCTTAGAAGATCATGAATATGTTGGTGTTTTATAAAATTTAAAGCCTAGTTTTATAAAATGTGAATGAGGCTTTTATTAATTAATTGATATATATATATATATATATATATATATATATATATATATATATATATATATATATATATATATATATATATATATGTATATATAAACAAATACCACCCACAAAGTGGCCGACCATTAGGCCCCTCCATTCCCCCATATCCATTAAAATCTCATCAATTCAAACACCCACCTACTCCACTCACTCTCCTATTCCAAGAGATTCCCCCACACTTCACTATTCTTTCTTCCACCTCCATTTCTTCTCCATTCAGCCGAGTTCTTCCCATTCTCTGCCATATTTTCGAAATGATGCAGGTCTTGAAGTGTTCTTGTTCCTCTCAAGCTCAAAACCAAGGTATAACACACCATTCTTCCTCATAGTTATGACTTTACTACTTCATCTTCATGTTTCTTCTTTACATTTCGGATTCTATGCCTTTCCATGGCTAGAATCCTTACTTTTCCCTTGTGGTTTGTAGATTCTCACCATAACACAATGCATGGGTTTGAAATGGTGAAAATCCGGTATCAAACCCATGCAAGGAGTGAAAATGATGCACATGTGATCATATGATCTCAAAACCGAGTGTTACACTTTCTTCTCCATTTCTTTTGTGTTCTTGCATGATCAAATGCATTTAAACCATTTCTAGTACATCTTGGATGCTCATTCACTCCATGCATGTGCTAGAAATCGGACCATAGCTGGAACATGCATGTTGTTCTTGTCAAAATGCCCTAAGAACGCACTCAAAGCAAACAGGGAAGACATGCAATCTGCCAGACTACTTTGTTCAGATTTGAACGGCCATAACTCGGTCATTACTTAACCAAATCCTGATATTCTTTTTGTATTGGATAGTTCCACGAGTTAACTTTCAAACCCAACTGGTCTCACTGTAAAATATTAAATATCGGAGTTTTGGCAATTTTTACAAAATGGTTGCGCGAACAGCTCTTTTCTGTGATCACCATTTTTGCCTTACGTGATCAGTGGCCTTAAACCCAACCATAAATCTGGGGAAAAATAATTTATAAACTTAACATATCCAGTGAATGATGGCTGAAATTTCGTGGCTTAAAACCCCACAGAATGTGCTACACAAATTCATGAACTTCAGCCACATTTACATCTCATGCACTATAATGTGCAACGTTTCTTAACCTGTTTGGGTTAAATACCGCTATTTATCTTTTGAATAAATTTTGAACATTTTTCCTTTTGAAAGCCCTCACATTCATGTGATAATCTGTAAAATACCAAAGGCTAGAACCAATTCCTTAATTATTTATAAAAATAGTTATTTAATGGCTTTAAATTCCAAATAATCATTTTCAAAAGGTATAAAAATCTGAAAATTTGTATTATGAATATAATCACAGAGTAAGAAAGCCATGTAAATTTTCAGACAATTTGGACATTGTTTGATATTTATTCCATATTTTTCATTAAATGGGAGCATGAAATTATAATCTCGGGTTATTGGACTCAAAGTTCCTAACCCATATTTTTCTCAACCTTAGGAACATTATAAGAACCTGTAAAAATTAAATTGGGAATTTTAGAAACTGTTTACCAATTTATTTGGATTTTCTATATTATTTGGTCCTAAATTACAAATAAATATAAAATGACCATCAAAAATGTCTATAAAATTTCTGGACACTAATACCCTCCTGTAGAACCACAATAAAAAGTGTTACAATTTTTGGAGTTCATTTTCATGCCTTTATGAATTTTTGAACATAAGGCACCATGAATTCAATAATACCAAAAATGAACCAAACAAACTTTGGGCACTTAATGATACCACTAGTAGGATAAGTAGTTCTTAGATAATGACTTAGTGAATTATATCTCACTAGAAACTATTTGTTCCGTAGGACGCTATTAGGACACGCACTCACCAACATCAACCCGCAAAGCCCGAGCCGCGAACTTTCCAGAGTGAGTATTCACGCACTCCCCTATTTTTACTGTTTTCATGTTTTGGGGTGGAAAGCATGCTACAATATCTATGAAAATTATTTTATGAACTTAATGAACTTGGAACGATATTGTTTTGTGAACTTGTTGAACTTTGTTTTATGAACTTGATAAGTCTTGCCTTATGAACTTATTGAACTTGGAAATATATTGTTTTATGAACTTAACGAACTTGTAACAATATTGTTTTATGAACTTGACGAACTTGGAACTATACTCTTTGATGAACTTTCTGTTATGAACTACATGCTATTAACTTTTTATATGAACCTTGTGATATGAACATGTATTATGAACTTGGTGTTATGAACTTGTATGATTAAGTCCCCGGAGAACCGATACAACCTATTAACTCATATTGGAGCCGATGGTCTTATGGATAGCGCTATTTGGGGTCGACAGCCCCCACTCGCCCAGAACCGCGAGTGCATATTTCCGTGAAATGACATTATGGGAACCATGGACATAATGGAATGGGGCAAGAACTGTCGGTAGGCTTGGTTGTGAACGGAGTGCTTTGGCATTCAACACTCATTTCGAGTTGGAACTTTTGAACAAACCTATATTTTCTCACTGAAATGATGTACTTTATAAACCTGTGAAACTCACCAACTATTTTATAGTTGACCCTCGTTTTTGCATGTTTTTCAGGGAACGGTCAGTGATCTAAATTAGACATCAACAAGAATTTGCACTTGATGTTTCTTTTGTTATGTATTAGACTTTGTAGTAGGGAATTAAAATGTAATTTTGATTCAAATGTGATGTAAACTTAAAATACTCAATGATTATGGTTGGTACTCCTATTTACCTCGTGTTATGAGACCTTAGCCTGTCACCCTTCGTGTTTCCGCTTTAACGGGGTGTGACAGATTTGGTATCAGAGCCGAAGGTTATAGAGAATACCGGTTTTCCCTTTCCCTTGGGAAAGCCGAAACTATAACCAACGAGTTAATAATCATACCATCTAGTATAATTAATTCGGGTAGTGCACTATTGGACCTTAATCATACATAGCCTGATCACCTATGTATAATTAAGGAAGATTTAGTTCAAGACCAGAATTGGTGATAGTGAATGGTATGAACACCCTAGGGTAAATCTAAACGTCAAACGTAATAAAATTTTCCTTAGATAGATATTCCGTTATCTAATCTTCTATCCCCTATTCTCACGTAGATATCATGGCTGGATCTCATCTCCCTGGTGATCCGTACTTCCCTAATCAAGGAAATGCCGGACGGCTTGATGAAGAGTCGGAAGGAAACCAAATGATTCCCTTGGAAGATCATCGTGCAGAAGGCTTTTCCGATGGTTCCGACTCCGAGCCAGAAGTCAACAACCTACCCCTGGTAGTCGCGATTCCGAGTCCCAATGCTCGTCCTGGATATCAAGGACCCACGCCCTTGTGGGTGACAAACTTGAACCGTTGGAGTCACGAGCAGGGTCAACCATTACCCTACAACGAAGACCGAGGCTTCTACAATCTGGGTGAGGGAGGCTCAACAGACAGGGCTCTACCTGTCTTGGTTCGCAGGTGGCCCGTAATGATGAGCAAGGTCGAACAGCACTCAACCGGGTTATGGAGGTTGATGCCGATATGGGAGTCAATACGGTCCGTATTCGTCAACTTGAGTCCGCAAACAGAAGGATCCAGAACGAGAACGCAACCTTGCGCGCTGAACTCGACGCAACCCGAGCTGAAGTCGGAGAACTTCGAGCTCGCCAGACTATCTCCGAATGTCGCTTGCGTGATCTGGAGCGTCGCCTCGTGGGATTCAGATCCCAGGCACAACGTTCCCGTCATCAGTAGAGCTTACTCTACTTTCCCGTCTAATATTAGTAGGAGTATTGTAATAGTTGTAGTTCAGTTTCCTGTCTAAACTAAGACTCCGAACCCGTTAGATTTGCAATATCTATGTTCTGTCGTGATTTTCCCTAATATGGTTGATGTAAGGCCATTATAAGGCCAATTTTCCGTAAAAACATTTACATCATTAATGCCAATATACGACAAATATTTAATCCTATATCCTCAATTGTCCGCCATTATGTTCATCATTTAAATTCCCATCATCATCTCCTGCTTGTAAACTTTTAGTCAAGGGGTGTAAAGTGGAGGAAAAACGACCCCCTTACGACATAATCCAATATCCGGAGGAGATATTACCTCTCGGACATCATTATGGAGAGCTACTTCTAGATGGAAGGTACCACCATGGCATAGTCTTCTTATCCCATTTCGAGGATGTATTTGAACCTCGCTAGACACGTATACGTCCATAATTGGAGCATGTGTGGCTACTATGATCTGTTATACTAAGCAACCTTAGAAATACCCTTTGTGTACCATGGCAACTAATCGACACCATCCCAAGGTTGTCTCCATAGATTATACATAAAGTGACTTGCTACTCCCAACGTGCGGGGATTGTTTTGCCTAGTGCATATTGTGTATACATTACGCTACCAACTAATAATTTGAAAGAGGCCTTGGCCAATCCTTCTAGGTCGTTCTCTCTCTTTAGAGATTGATTCTTTGAAAGTCTTAAGTGGCTTCTCAAATGCACATGTCTGGGATTGCTCCTATTCTTAGGAATTTTCAGACCTACATCTTTCGAGTGAGTTTTAGAATACCATCAACTATATTTCTCTCTATGCCCATTCCTAATAATTATGTAGCAATCCATAGGTCCTTATCCTCAACCAATCTGGAGAACTATTTTTCAAAGCTGTTAATTCCCAACATGTAGTCCCAAAAAGCAACATGTTAGATATCTTGCCTTCGACCCAAAAATAATTCTAGAGGATTTATCTAGACTTTCCGTGCCTAGACAGGTCGAGCTCAAAGTCGACCTAATTTCTTGGGAAACACCTGTACCTAAAGCGTTGTACCGCTTAGCACCCTTCCTAAATACAAGAGTTGTTTGGTCAACTTCAAAAACCCCTCGAAAAAGGTTTCGGTCGTCTAAATTCTTCATGATGGGATGCATTGGCACTATCTGTTAAAGAAAAAAAAAGACGGATTGAATCGATTGTACATTGGTTATAAAGAACGGAATAAGTTGACGATCAAACAATGATACCTTTTTTCCTCAAATCAACGATCTGTTTGACTAATTATAAAATATCTCGTACTTCTCTAGGATTGCCCAACCCCCAAATGCATTGACCCAAAAGTTAGGAAGTTCTTTTGGTAAACACAATAAGAAGATGTATCCAAATTGGTAGAACACAATTTGTGCAACACGTCGTCCCTGATTGTACTAAAGGGCGTGGCCAGTGCTACAAAATATCGTGACACATCACACCAACTCTAGGATTGTGCCTTGATGCAAAAGGTTGAGATTATCGCATACACTTCAAGGCAAATCAATGGTGCATGAGTAGAACTATACCGCACATGACCTAGAGTTAGGAACATTAGTATTCTCCCTTAAAATCTAGAGACATTACTTATATGAAACCAAATGCACTGTCTATGCAGACCACAAAGGCCTTCAACATATCTTAGGGCGAGGATGCTCAAACAGGAGGCAAAGACATTGAGAAGCTTGTAAAGGCAGTATAGCTCATTGGAAGATTGCATGCTCGAGTGAATCACTTGACTCCTCCTATTGAGACAAATGAAATTGTAGGCATTGCTAGTGCATACTCACTATTCGAAACTATAACTTTGGCTTCTTTCCTGCTCATTCCATTAACATGGGATATCCATTTCGGTATTCATATATGCTCAGTAAGGGCACAATAATTATCTTCCCCATTTTTGACGATTTTCACGTTTAAGGTATTCCACTATACCTAAATATGATTTCTCGAGTTTGAGCATGTCATTTCAGAACCTTTCGGTCCTAATATGTTTATATTACATTACCAGGACGTAGATTCTCTTATTTCAGTCAATTATGCCACTTTTCGTATTATAAATCATAAAAGTTTCCAAAACGAGAAATTTTTTAAAGTTTTGATATATATATTTTTTTGCACAGAATTACTACCGTTATGCTCTTAACTATTTTTAATTGACACATGAAGTGTATATTACCACTTGTTGAGCATCTTTATAAGTCAAGCTTAAATTTTGAACGATAAACACGTATTTTGGACATTGTACGTTTAACTTCTTCACCCAAGCCTGTTATTTCGTTTCCTCGATACAATTTTCTTTGTGACAAGCAAAACATAGTATGAAACCACTAGACTTCCTTATGCTGCTTTACATGGCTAACCACCATAAATGGCTTGGTAACCCTCACCGTCGAGTGTGTATGCCTTTATCGATATTCTCTTAAGGACTAGAAAGAATTAGAATTCTATCGAGACATTACTACAGTAAATAAGAGCATCATCATGAGAATTGTTGAAACATTCACCTCTTTCGCACTCTTACATCTAAAGCTCTGGTCATCGTTAGAGTTCCGACATGAGATGTATTTCCCATTGTTCAGTTAACATCTCCTCCCCGACTTGTATGTTCCCTTGGAACTCTATCTATACACGTCCTTATCAAGGATCCAATCGTGAATGTTGTGAATACTTAGCTATCTAACCCTAATGGAGCTGCTAACTATTGCCACGGTAATGGACAAACTATCAAGTAAATGATAATAGTGGCAATAACGACGCTACGTCTTCTAACCTAATGGAAAAAGAGGCCATTCTTGAGGTAACTGAGTTGTGACTAATCTCACGAATCGTCATAGAACTACCCTTCCGCATTCATGTTCCATAGCCAACGTATCAAGTGCACCTTGTTTGCAGTAGAGGATGTTTCATGCATTTCGGACAATGCTCATATCAAATTGTGGGTTTTCTCCATACTGGCAAGGATGTATGCACATCCTTCACCATAAATAATTTTAGGACTCTAAGTGCTTGTTGGTCAGATGGTGCCGATCCTCTTGCGATTCATATGAGGTATTCAAACCATAAGGATGGTAGATATAATTTATTTTAATGGGGATTGACAAGGACTGCTAAAGGAAACGATCGATTTAGATAAAGGTGGATCTATTGGCGTACTCTGCACACTTCCTTCCCATTCAAGAAGGTTACCGAATGGAAAATCTTTCTTGGATTTACATAGACGAAGTCATAGTACGTCGTGGAGTAACTATTTCCATTACTTTGGATAGGGAGTCTCCATGTGTCACAAATATGGTAGTCACTTCAGAAAGCCTTGTACACAATTAAACATAAGTACTACCTACCATCCTCAGATGTATGGAAAATAGAACGAACTATCCACGCTTTGAAAGACATACTCCGAGCCCATATGACCAGTTTAGGAGGTGTTTAGAGCTCCCAGTAAACACTCGTTGAGTTTTCCTATAACAACAACTATCATGTCAGTGTGAAACGTGCTCCCCTACGAAGCAGTGTATGGGATTAAGTGTCGAACCTCAAAAAGTGCTTGGCGGAGGAATCCCTACACATACCCCTCGGGGACCTCCAAATCAATGATCGACTAAAATTCGTGGAGGAACCGGTAGAAATTCTTGATCGAGAGGTTAAGCAACTAAAACGAAGTAAGATACCGATCGAGAAAGTTAGTTGGAACTCTAAGCATGGGCCCGAGTTTACGTGGGAACGGGAGGATTACATGAAGAACAAATATCCTTAACTATTCGTTATGTCTAAACCAGTGTTACCGCCAGTTGAATTTCGGGACGAAATTCCCACAACTGGGGGAGACTGTGACATCCGCCAAAACTCAGGTCAATACTTATCTAGAACCTTGTCATTTCTTTGTGCACACATAACTTGGCTCTATAGTTACAAGTTGAACTAGGTTGGTGACTTAATAGATCTCTCGGAACAAGTAGTGTACCTTAGTTGCATTGAACGATTACATTGATATGTAAAGGAACCAACTGAGTGGAAAAGTGCCAATGCTGAACCTTAAGCCTAAACATAAAACTATGTTCGGTAGATTACAACTCAAGGGTGGGTTATTAACCCTAATAATTTCACATTGGAACAAATTGATGCTTAACAAGGTTAAGTGTCACAAACTAATATGAACAAAATTGGATCATAATATGAACCAATTATAAAATTTATGACAATTCATATACTTCATGATTTGAAATGTAAACCAAAAGTGAAAATCCTTGTTACAATTGTTGAAATATGACAAATTGATTTTTATAAAAATTCAATAGTAGGTTGTCATTTCCTAAATTAATTTAACAAATATAATGTTGGAAGTTATTATCAAGTGTAAATATTTCAACAAAACCCAATAATTAAAACCTTAGAAGATCATGAATATGTTGGTGTTTTATAAAATTTAAAGCCTAGTTTTATAAAATGTGAATGAGGCTTTTATTAATTAATTGATAAATATATATATATATATATATATATATATATATATATATATATATATATATATATATATATATAAACAAATACCACCCACAAAGTGGCCGACCATTAGGCCCCTCCATTCCCCCATATCCATTAAAATCTCATCAATTCAAACACCCACCTACTCCACTCACTCTCCTATTCCAAGAGACTCCCCCACACTTCACTATTCTTTCTTCCACCTCCATTTCTTCTCCATTCAGCCGAGTTCTTCCCATTATCTGCCATATTTTCGAAATGATGCAGGTCTTGAAGTGTTCTTGTTCCTCTCAAGCTCAAAACCAAGGTATAACACACCATTCTTCCTCATAGTTATGACTTTACTACTTCATCTTCATGTTTCTTCTTTACATTTCGGATTCTATGCCTTTCCATGGCTAGAATCCTTACTTTTCCCTTGTGGTTTGTAGATTCTCACCATAACACAATGCATGGGTTTGAAATGGTGAAAATCCGGGATCAAACCCATGCAAGGAGTGAAAATGATGCACATGTGATCATATGATCTCAAAACCGAGTGTTACACTTTCTTCTCCATTTCTTTTGTGTTCTTGCATGATCAAATGCATTTAAACCATTTCTAGTACATCTTGGATGCTCATTCACTCCATGCATGTGCTAGAAATCGGACCATAGCTGGAACATGCATGTTGTTCTTGTCAAAATGCCCTAAGAATGCACTCAAAGCAAACAGGGAAGACATGCAATCTGCCAGACTACTTTGTTCAGCTTTGAACGGCCATAACTCGGTTATTACTTAACCAAATCCTGATATTCGTTTTGTATTGGATAGTTCCACGAGTTAACTTTCAAACCCAACTGGTCTCACTGTAAAATATTAAATATCGGAGTTTTGGCAATTTTTACAAAATGGTTGCGCGAACAGCTCTTTTCTGTGATCACCATTTTTGCCTTACGTGATCAGTGGCCTTAAACCCAACCATAAATCTGGGGAAAAATAATTTATAAACTTAACATATCCAGTGAATGATGGCTGAAATTTCGTGGCTTAAAACCCCACAGAATGTGCTACACAAATTCATGAACTTCAGCCACATTTACATCTCATGCACTATAATGTGCAACGTTTCTTAACTTGTTTGGGTTCAATACCCCTATTTCTCTTCTGAATAAATTTTGAACATTTTTCCTTTTGAAAGCCCTCACATTCATGTGATAATCTGTAAAATACCAAGGGCTAGAACCAATTCCTTAATTATTTATAAAAATAGTTATTTAATGGCTTTAAATTCCAAATAATCATTTTCAAAAGGTATAAAAATCTGAAAATTTGTATTATGAATATAATCACAGAGTAAGAAAGCCATGTAAATTTTCAGACAATTTGGACACTGTTTGATATTTATTCCATATTTTTCATTAAATGGGAGCATGAAATTATAATCTCGGGTTATTGGACTCAAAGTTCCTAACCCATATTTTTCTCAACCTTAGGAACATTATAAGAACATGTAAAAATTAAATTGGGAATTTTAGAAACTGTTTACCAATTTATTTGGATTTTCTATATTATTTGGTCCTAAATTACAAATAAATATAAAATGACCATCAAAAATGTCTATAAAATTTATGGACACTAATACCCTCCTGTAGAACCACAATAAAAAGTGTTACAATTTTTGGAGTTCATTTTCATGCCTTTATGAATTTTTGAACATAAGGCACCATGAATTCAATAATACCAAAAATGAACCAAACAAACTTTGGGCACTTAATGATACCACTAGTAGGATAAGTAGTTCTTAGATAATGACTTAGTGAATTATATCTCACTAGAAACTATTTGTTCCGTAGGACGCTATTAGGACACGCACTCACCAACATCAACCCGCAAAGCCCGAGCCGCGAACTTTCCAGAGTGAGTATTCACGCACTCCCCTATTTTTACTGTTTTCATGTTTTGGGGTGGAAAGCATGCTACAATATCTATGAAAATTATTTTATGAACTTAATGAACTTGGAACGATATTGTTTTGTGAACTTGTTGAACTTTGTTTTATGAACTTGATAAGTCTTGCCTTATGAACTTATTGAACTTGGAAAGATATTGTTTTATGAACTTAACGAACTTGTAACAATATTGTTTTATGAACTTGACGAACTTGGAACTATACTCTTTGATGAACTTTCTGTTATGAACTACATGCTATTAACTTTTTATATGAACCTTGTGATATGAACATGTATTATGAACTTGGTGTTATGAACTTGTATGATTAAGTCCCCGGAGAACCGATACAACCTATTAACTCATATTGGAGCCGATGGTCTTATGGATAGCGCTATTTGGGGTCGACAGCCCCCACTCGCCCAGAACCGCGAGTGCATATTTCCGTGAACTGACATTATGGGAACCATGGACATAATGGAATGGGGCAAGAACTGTCGGTAGGCTTGGTTGTGAAGGAGTGCTTTGGCATTCAACACTCATTTCGAGTTGGAACTTTTGAACAAACCTATATTTTCTCACTGAAATGATGTACTTTATAAACCTGTGAAACTCACCAACTATTTTATAGTTGACCCTCGTTTTTGCATGTTTTTCAGGGAACGGTCAGTGATCTAAATTAGACATCAACAAGAATTTGCACTTGATGTTTCTTTTGTTATGTATTAGACTTTGTAGTAGGGAATTAAAATGTAATTTTGATTCAAATGTGATGTAAACTTAAAATACTCAATGATTATGGTTGGTACTCCTATTTACCTCGTGTTATGAGACCTTAGCCTGTCACCCTTCGTGTTTCCGCTTTAACGGGGTGTGACACAGAAGTAGAAACATCACACAAAATACTATCAGTCTTAATATCAGAATCACAAATAGAAACAGAAACATCAGAAATAGGAACAGAAACTCCAACTCCATGCTTCGCCTGATCTAAGGTTTGATCTGCAGAGGAAGTAGAAGCGTCAGTACTTTCAACATTTATAAACCCTCCTGAAACGAAACCAGATGGTTTGCCATAAACCATAAAAGATTCATTGGCAATCTCATCTTTGGAAAGGGGTTGATACTGATATGTATGATTATAAGGAGGAGGCACACTATCATATCCCAAACCCTTGGACTGATTTCGTTTAAAATCCTTGCAGTGATCAATCATGGTGGAAACAACCTCGCTTGATCCATCAAATTTTTGAAAAGAAAAGTTTGTAGAATCAAACCTTTTCTTTAATGTATCAAGCTCGGCAATCAGCGCATCATTTTTTTTAACATAATTGTACAGTTCACATTTCTCACTGTATTCTGCCTGAATTCTTCTAAAATCATTTATCTTAGCTTCTAATTGGGCTTTAAGGGGCTTTTGTCCTTTCCTAAGTTGGTAGCCCTCATATCTAAGGTCCTCTACTTCTCTACGCAATAATTGGACTTCATCACGAAGAACTTTAAAATATTCTTTACATGCATAAGAACAAGATGGTAGGGTTACCTCGCTTTTCTTGGGCTCAGAAGAAGTAGACGCCATGAAAGCAAACTGCAGCTCCATCATTTCTGCTTCAGGATCAGCTGCATCAGTCTTCAAAGAAGCATCATCAATCTGAGCAAGGTGAGCATTTTCTGGCCATGCAATGTTCAAAGCCTGCATCTGGTCCTCCCAGTCAAAGGACTGAGCGACCATAGCAGTTTCATCATTAGCTGCAGCACTGGCACAGTTGTTTCCCACTGCTACCATCGTCCTGTTGTTGACCCTGCGATCTGGCTTAGGACACTCATGAGCAAAATGACCCGGCTCGTGGCAGTTGAAACATCTCAGCATGCCCTTGTTAAATCCCACCTTCTTGTCTGCATTCATGCCCCGGTTGCTCTTCCCTGTCTTCTTAGCAAACTGCTTGGCCCTAAAGACAGCCATAGCAATCTGCCATGTGATATCCATCTCCTCCACGTCTTCGGGATGAATCTGGTCTAAGTCAGCAAATGACAATTGAGGGGGAAGCTCTCCGGCTACAAAAGCATTGTAACAGTTAACAAGCCCAGTAGCTAGAGCCAGATTTTCATCAGTATCCTTAGGGTTTGAGGAGGAGGCTACAACAGGCACATTTGGAGAAGGAACAACTTGTGGAGTGACAAATGGTTGAATCTGAGGATGAGGCATAGATGATGCAGCAGCGAGGGTCTGAATCTGAGGTTGTTGAGCTGCAAATGCTTGGCCTGAGGAAGACATGATTGATGAAAGAGCATTGTTGGATGAGATTCCAAGGTTTGCAGTAGAGTATGAGTTCACATGATTGATCTCTCTCTGTTTGTCATCAATGTCACAAGCTTTGATGACCGCCATGATCTCAGCAAGAGTGAGGCGATTTAAATCCTTAGTCTTCTTGATCACAGCAACATTCATATCCCATGATCTAGGAAGAGCATTCAGAAGCTTCTTGTTGATTTCTGACTTAGTCAAGTAAATCCCAGATATGTTCATGTCCGTTGTGAGAGTTGTGAACCTCTGCAATTGAGCCTCAAGAGTCTCTCCTGGAATGTAGTTGAACAGGTTGAACTTTTGTCTCAACATGTCCTGGCGACTCTCCTTCATATCCTCATTGCCCTCATAAACTTCAATTAGGGCTTCCCATAGATCTTTAGCTGAAGTGTACTCACGAAAACCTTGAGCAATATCGGGAGATAATGCCATGGTTAAGGTGGCTAGGGCCCTCTCCTGCTCCTCAACTTTCTCAAATTCTTCATCAGTGTAATTTTCAATCTCCTTGTCAATCACTTGGCCTGCGACTGTCGTGGTGATTCTAACAGGGCCTCTAAGAATGCTTCTCCATACCTTAAAGTCCTTCATTTTGATGTACTTTTCAATTCTATACTTCCATTCGGGGAAACCATCCGCAGACATCAATCTTGGAATTCGTGTGGTGGTGCCCATAACAGTGTCAAGTTCATGGAAATGATTTTGACTTTGAGAATCCATTTGAAATTAAGCAAATTAAGCAAATTAAGTTCAAAAAGTGGTGTTTACGGTTGATGAGTAAACTGAGTTTACGGTTGAGCGTTTACGACCGTAAACTTGGTTTACAGTTCAGGCGATTACGACCGTAAACTGGGTTTACGGTTTTCGAGTTTACGGTTTGTGAGTTTCCGGTTTATGTGTTTGCGGTCCTTGAAAGTTAGTTTACGGTTTATGATGATTCTGAGAATACGGTTCTTGATGTTCTTGATTCAACAACCGTAAAAGGAGTTTACGGTTGACAGTAAACTCCCAGAAAGCCCTTATAAACACGATTTTTCAGTAGAAACGATTCCTTTCACCACGCAAACACTAACAGCAGGTTCGAACTTCAAAGATATCGGTTGAAATAGCCCAAAAATAGCCCAAAAATCGATTGAAAGACGCCTTAACACTGGTTTCCGCTCTGATACCAATTGTTAGGTCCAAATATGGATCTTTACCAGTAGTTAAGCAACAAACAATCACAGAATACGAATGAGATGAAAAGAAATCAAGCTTGTACACGATTATATTCAGAAAATCGTCTGGTACAACCCGATAGGACTCTATGGCATCAACAACCACTAAAAGACTAGCACCTCCTCTATATATACAAGACAAGACCGTAAACTGGGTTTGCGACCGTAAACAGGGTTTACGGTCGTAAACGTGTTTACGGCCGTAAACACTGTTTACGATCGTAAACACACAAAATGTCCAACAACCCAACAAACAACCCATTAACACAGTTACAGACTCATTCCAAACAAAATATACTGAAAGCCTAGACCAAACCATTTACTGGGTCCTTCACATAGTCTCCAATCCCAAAAGTGCAATGAATCACATAATCAATCCTTACCGTCTGATGCAAGAGATCCAAGGCGAATCAGATCTCACAAGATACTTATGCCACATCGACCCACCCGCTCTCACCAGCGCTGAAATATTGTCGTCAACCCCTGAAACAAACTGACCCCGAGCTGGAATACAACCTGATCCTGGGTCCCAAGTCCGCTCATTCCTTCGAGCTCGAAAACTGAAAGGGCACAATCCTTGTCCTATAAAACAACATTCCAACCCATCAATTAACCACTCTACTTCCAGCTGTAAAACCCCAGCTGAACATAACCATCACTCCTTTCCGGAGTCCCCGCAACTCACATTCCGGCCTCAAGCAAACCCCCGAAGCCTCAAATCTAGAATCTCATGTTCTAGACTCTCCCGCTCAACCCGCGGAATGTAATAAGTATGGAACATCTCCCAAATCCCAAGTAACTACAGCCCTTTGCTCATCAGAATATGTCCCAGTAACAAATCCCGGTACTGGAAAGCTCGACCAGCTCCTCCCCTTGTCGTCGCACAACTGCTAAAGCTGTTGCGGCAGCCGTCTTAGCAATGGCTTGATAGCGCTCATCAAAGTACTCAACCATGACGGTCTTGATAGACCCAAACATCTCTGGAATCTGACCCCGGACAAATATCGATCACCTCCTCCCGTAGGATCTCACCAACACGATCCACTGACAATGCTAGCCTATCCTGGCTGCCAACTCCCGATCCTAACCCGGACCCGGTCTCAAGACATCTCGTAACCACCATTCTGGTAATACACCAGAAAGATCTCTGATAACCCATATAATGACAGAGAACCAACTCCCAACCAAACCCTAGGGGTTGTGACTTCCTTGCTGCGTGTATGGGTCCTGTGCTTTCAGTAGTACGAACCTATACTACCTTCTACACCTACCCATATTTGTCTCAAGTATCATCACAATGCCCTAACAATATACATAATCATAGCGAGCGCTCAATCCTCATTCCTAGAGGAATGCTAAATATCTCGTAACTGGCCTCCCGGCCTCACATAACCCACCCATCCATGAAACTTCCACCAACCCTGTAGTACTAGAGTATGCTAGCTATACATAACACTTGACCCCATAGACTTTTGAATATCCAATCCTACCCTAAGCTCCCAATCAAACAAGAACAGAACATAAGGCCAAATCAAACATTCTCAGGCTATAAGATCTTAATTATGTATAACCGTGATGCATACACTAAGCAACTACAGTAATGATGTCAATCTCATGTAAAGGAAACCCTAGGCTAGCAGGCATCATGTAATCAGACAATTCTATCATGCAATTCCTGAAGATCCCTAGCCTAGTACTAGCATGTTGTTCTAACATATCACATAATCAAATAACTGTATCGTATTTTGGGGCCTACTTACTGGCTCCGGCTGATCGTACACCCTGCATCCTCCTTTACTTATTTTGAAAACCTTTTTAGAAATCATTTTGAAAATATTTCCTTGATTTGAGACTAGATTCACACAAATGTTCCTCCAATTCACTCAAACCAAGGCTCTGATACCAACTTGTAACACCCATAAAAATCATGCCAAATTTAAACTTTTAAAACATTTCAAATCTATTAACCATCACAAAACTTGTTTTCAAAATGTATAATATCAGAGTATCCCAGAAACAAAGTCATAAAAAGTGAGGAGCTGTACGATCACGCCTTTACCTTGAGACGATCCCCTGATGTACCTGAAACAATAAACTGAAACTGTAAGCCCGAAAGCTTAGTGAGTTCCCCCAAAATACCCATGCCCACAACAATACACATATAATCATAAACAACATACTATGGGTCCAGTCAACCATCGGGTTGGAATATCCAGGACCTCAACCATCCGGTTGGAATGCCAACATACTATAGGTACAATCATCCTTGGGATGGAATACCACAGGCCCACAACCAACAAGTTGGAATGCCCTCATACTGTGAGTCCAATCATCCTCGGGATGGAATACTCACGGCCTACAACCATCAGGTTGGAATGCCCAGGTCTATTGGCTTTCGCACAAAGCAGATA
Source organism: Lactuca virosa (assembly GCF_052849685.1). Taxonomy (NCBI): domain Eukaryota; kingdom Viridiplantae; phylum Streptophyta; class Magnoliopsida; order Asterales; family Asteraceae; genus Lactuca; species Lactuca virosa. The sequence goes on from NC_136426.1 coordinate 183,310,736, forward strand.
AGCATCAACCGCCAAACAAACATGTGCACATATAACAGATAATCACATAACATTCTATAGCCAACAATTGATCTAACATATCATACCACATAACACATAATACCATCATATCTAGCAGGAAACCGATCTAACAGATCATACCACATACCACATAATAATATCCTACCCTCTAGAATACCGATCTAACAGATCGAACTAGCATAACATAACCAGATAACCATCCAAAGGGCCGGCCTTGGTGCCTTAGACCCTTGAGTATAGTGAGGATAACTCACCTGGCATTGCTGAAGTCCCGCAGATAAACTCCAGCTGCTGGTTGACAGATTCCCGAACTGTCAACATCAAACAATACCCAATTAATAATTGGGTTCCAAGCCCAAGATCCAACTCACACTCCAAAAGGCCCAATAGTCAAGTAATGGGTCAAAGCCCAACATATGGCCCAATTTTCCAAATTGGGCCCAGACCTCTACATGGTCTTTCCTTAAGGCCCATTCAATTATTCTAGTCCAAACTCTTGGTATTCCCATGGCCCAATATCACATAATCATAAAGGCCTAGTTATGGCCCATCTATGGTCCAATTTTCCAAATTGGGCCCAAGTCTCTCACATGGGCCTTACCCTAAAGCCCATCTAATTATTTTGGTCCATTAATTTGTTCTTAGATAGCTCATCAATAGTCCAATCACCAAAGCCCAATAGGAAGGCCCAACTCAGGGCCCAAGTGAGATTAGGGTTTTCACATGAAATGACGATTAGGGTTAAGTGTTCCTACTTAACCCATTAAGGACTTAATCTATTAAGTCCATTATTGCTTTAGGTTAATTTGCCAATGATTATAATTTAATATTTCAAAGTTTAATAATTAATTAATATCTTAGGTTTATTAAATAATTCCCGTGAGGTCCCGATCAATTCCCAAAATTAGGGTTTCATGGCATTAGGGTTTTCCAAACCCTAATTAGGGTTTCCAACCCAATTACCAGCCCATTAATCAAATGGTTGGGCTTTTAGGACAACTAGGGCTTCATTGGGCCCAGTAGGGTTTCATTGGGCCCACTTTGTCCAAGCATCCCCAAACGAGTCCAAAACACAACAAAGCACACCGCCACCCAACACGACGGTTGGTGGCGGCAGCCACCACCTCACGGTGGTGGTTATGGATTTTTCTATTATTATTCCGGCCGATTACAATACAATTTACAACCCAAAATCCCGAATAAACACACACACACTAAGGTAAACACACACACAGTCGCATTGTGGCGGGAGGTGGTGGTCGGAGGTACTAGCCGCCACCTCACGGTGGTGGTGGTCGCCTTCTTGTGAAATCCGGCCAAAAACCACATACACACGCTCTTCTGTTGCGAGATAAATCCAGCCACCCACTTGGCGGCGATGGTGACACAAGGAGTCCGGCAGCAGCGGCAGTCGACAGCAGCAACTCCGTTATCGGCGGCAACCACCATGGCCGACCGCCATGGTGGTGCTTCGTGACTCCCTTTCGACAAAAACCACATGCACTCGTGACCTCATCTCGAACCATGAACCACATCGGTGGCTGACGGCGACAAATAGAGTTGGCAGCAGCTTCACGGTGGAACAGTCACATGGCGGCGACCACAAGGACGAAACCCATTAGCAGCAACTCGAACGGTGGTGCATGGCCATCGGAGGAGAGCATCAGCCGCAACAGCCGCCCGAAATGGCGACCTTGCAGCGACAGAAGATGAAGAAGATGGTGGGGGGAACTAGTAGTTATTCGTGTTCGCCGGGAAGGAAAGGAAGCCGCTATAGCAAGGCGGCTCGGTGCAGCAAGAGATGAAGGAGGCTGCCTCGGGGGTTCGCAACAACGAGTCGGAGACGGTCATGGTTGGTTGGAACGGCAAAGGAGGCGAACGGTGGCGACTGCAGGGAGGTGGGTTGACGGCTACAACATAAGTGGGTTAGGGTTAGGGTTTAACGGGAATGAAAGGGTTATATACCCGACTCTCATACAACTTCAACCCATAATGACATAAATGGCCCTTCCTTCTCCAATTTCTTTCAAAACAAACCTACAATTTACTCTTTTAACCCCAGCCATCCAAAATCCTTTCAAATTAAGTCCGATATTTACTCTTTAACCCCTGCTTCCATAAATTCTTTTATATTAAGCCCAAATGATACCAAATAGCCCCTCCTCTACAAAACCTTTCAAAAATAAGTCCTGAAATTACACTTTAACCCCCGAAACTAACATCCCGATAATTAATATCTGATTTTGGACTATAACAGTATAAAATAGTAATAAAAATTACTTCTCGGGGTTCCGGGTCTATCATTTAATTATTCTATTTTAAACGGGATGTTACATTTTCGACCTAAATTGACTTTTAATTTTTCGAATTTTAAAGTTTCATTTTCGACCCAAAGCTTTGACTTTTAATTTTTGACTTCCTAAATTGACTTTGACTTTCAAGTTTGACCTTTGACTTTATCTTTGACTTTCTCGTTTAACTTTCAAGTTTTCAAATTTACCTTTTCGGTTTGACTTTTAAGTTTGACTTTTAAAATTTGACTTTTAAGGTTGACTTTTGAGGTTTAAAGTTGTGACAACCGTCAATTTTTGGCCAAGTCAAAGTCAACTAAAGTCAACAAGTCAAACCGGTCAACCCATCTAACCCAGGTATATTAGGGTTTCCATTATGGTTCGTATTGTACTACTCGCAATCTTAATACAAAGTATCACTTAGAGTTTTCACGTGTTCGGAAATTCTAAACCCTAATTAGGGCAAGTGATGAAACTACTCGATAAAACATTTTTCCTTAACCCTCGGGGGTATATAACAATCATAACGAGACTTAACGAGGTTTACAAACCTTGCGTTACAAAGCCAGACACTCAAAAAGGTCACAAAAGAAGTCTCTCCCAATCTCTTTCACTCTAACTCTCTCAAAACTCTCTAAGTAGGAGAAATCTCTCCAAGTATGTGAAATCTCTCCCAAATCTCTCCAAGTATGTGAAATCTCTCCCAAATCTCTCTCTGTATGAGAAATCTCTCCAAGAATGTCAAATCTCTCCCAAATCTCTCCAAGTATGTGAAATCTCTCCCAGTATGTGAAATCTCTCCCAAATCTCTCTCTGTATGAGAAATCTCTCCAAGAATGTCAAATCTCTCCCAAATCTCTCCAAGTATGTGAAATCTCTCCCAAATCTCTCTCTGAATGAGAAATCTCTCCAAGTATGTGAAATCTCTCCCAAATCTCTCTCTGAATGAGAAATCTCTCCAACTGTGTGAAATCTCTCCCAAATCTCTCTCTGAATGAGAAATCTCACCAACTATGTGAAATCTCTCCCAAATCTCTCCAAGTATGTCAAATCTCTCCCAAATCTCTCTCGAAATCTCTCTCAACTTCTTATAATCACTCGGGGCACCCCGACCCTCGATTTAGTCGAAAACCGCTCGAAAACGGAAGTCTACGCGAAAAACAGCCTTAAGGAGCCGAACCCTCTTAAGGAACCGAAACCTCCTGAGAACCGAAACCCTCTCAGCCGAAATGGACAGAGGGCTCGGTCTATTTCGGTCCCCTGACTAATCCGAACAGAGACCTGACCTTCGACTCTCCTCTTTCCACCTTCGGTCCGAGAGGACTGCACTTTCGGTCCGAGAGGACTACACCTTCGGTCCGAGAGGCGACCCTGCGCAGCCGAACCATACTCTCGGTTTCTCCTTCTACTTTCGGTTCTAAGGACTAGGACCGAACCTCCGGCCCTGAATTTCGGAAATTCAGAACGAAGTTGACACGATTTAGCAGTTTTTTATCGTGTTTTTCATGTTTGTCGTGTTATATTTGATAATGTATTCATAAATAAACTAGTTTTTAGTATATTTTATATTTTTCGTGTCGTGTCATGTTTGTCGTTTTTTAATTCGTTCGTTTTCGTGTTATTTAAAAAAACACGGCATCGTGTCGTGTTGTGTTCGTGTTGCATAAAACCTTGTCGTGTCGTGTCGTGTCAGACAGAAACACGAAACGATAGCACGATTTGCCACCCCTATTCTTTTCTCCATCATCCACCTACTGAAATCACTCAAGGTGAGTTCATACCCCTACATTTTCATGTTTTCTTCAAGTTTTAGGGGGGGAATACAAGTTAAAACACCAAGAACACACCTAAACTCAAACAACAGCGTTCATCAGAAAAGTTGAGTCTTATTCACGGACTGTTTTGACTATCTTAAACTTAATATCTTTCAAAACTGTTTAATATGCAAATAGTTCAGCTTCATACCTTTAAAATTAATACTTGCACATCTCCATACGATTTTTGTACGATTTATGGTGATTTGTACAAAACTGTCTATCATTTCAGAAACGAATTCGGACCAGTCTGTGAATATGAACATTTTAAGACCAGTTAAAGACTTCTAAAAATCCTAATAAAAATTATGAATAAACTAGACACATTTTGTGAACTCTCAGAATTTACGGATTCAGTTTTCGACTTCGTATGATTTTTCTATAATTTTTCTAAAATAGTGTAGAAAGGTTAAAAACTAGTTAACAGCTTACAACTTTCATAACACTTTGTAGTATTGTTGAGCAAAGTGCATAACAATAAGTTCTAAATAATGAATGTATTTTTCTTGTTAGTTTATCATCATAAACTGAAATTTAGTCATTCATAATAAGGATTCTTCATTTATTTCGAACACATGTAATAAACTACATTAAGCATAGTTTATGGATTTTACTACATGAAAAAGGTTTTACTCTCAAAACAAATGGGTTTTTCATATCCTACATGATAAATTATAATAGTAATAGTTTAAGGATTTCATATCACTAATTTATTCAGAAAAGGTGATTTTACTTCCTCCACGGAAGAGGTTTTAATATCAAACTATGTGTAAACTAGTTAACTTAGGTTGTGAGGCAATTCTCTCCCCGTACGTTCGAGTACGGGATCCCAATTCCTGTAAGTTATAACCAGAGTCTCTTGTAGGGAGAGCGTGATAATTGTGTATAGATCTATATTGGGATTGACACCCCACACCTCGCTGCTAGCTACAGCCGGACCGGCAGGTCTGCGGGTGACAAGAGTCATAGTATCTTAACGTCTGAAAACGTTGTGCAGGTTATTTCTCGTCATAGTATGGTTATAGCGACTCAGATAGGTAGTTAACAATCTTTCAAGTTTACATAGAAAATTCTACTTTGAAAAGAGGTTTACTTCTAAATCAAACGATTTTATGTCGATTTAAACTTGCATGAATTACTTTAAGTATGGAAAAATACTTGTTTAGTCTCGGTCCTGGGATTTAGGACTACATAACTTTTATAAGGAAAATATTGGATTTTCTTTGGAAACGTATTTCTATTAAAACTACATTTCATCTAGAATTGTTAGACTTCAGCTATAATTGCTAAGTGTATATGCTAGAGTTATATACGAATCTAGTCACAATAGACTTAGAATTGGTGGACCCGCATTATCTCCTGTTCCTTGTTTGGTTGTGGACCTAGGGCAGACCCATTATATTCAACGGTTTATTTAACTTAAATTTTATATAATTTATATACGCTGGGCGATTATAGAAGGAATCTATGGGTCCTTCTAGGGTTCATTATCGCATAACATAGGAGCATTCATTCCACACTTAACTAAGAAAATATTGGATTTTCTGGAAATCATACTCTATCGCTTTTACAAGGAAAACGGTTTCTTCCTCAAACAAAACTCTTATGAACTCACCAACTTAATTGTTGACACTTTTTCAAACCTACTTGTATTCTCAGGAAATCAGTGAGACAGGAAATTGTGAGAACAAGATCTTTGCGCAGGGACAAGGTTTAAGACTTCAAACCTTGAGTGAATGCTTGAGATCAATGTCTGCTTAATAATGGATGTTCAAGTCGAGACTGGAAAGACCAGTCAAGTCTTAGATAATCAATTCAACAAATGATCAAGACATTAAATGAGAACAAGTAAATAGTGATCAAGGTAAAGTTAATAAATGAGGAACAAGAAGAATGTTTTAAATGTGATAGAGAATAAAATGCCAAAGTAAGTGAGAATAATCCGTAGATGACTTGTATTTGAATGTTCCTCTTTATAGGAGGGAATGTTACAGAGAATTATCCTTGATGTTTACATAAGACCGGACAAATGGCATAAGCCTGACATTCTGATTGTCCTAAACAACTTTAGACTAAGTCCTATGAAACGTTACATCAAGATACAAGACAAAAGCAATAAATGCACAACAGACAAAATAACTTCATTCCGGACAAGTGATGTTCCGGAGATGAAGCTTGGTTCCGGAACGTTGAGCATTCCGGACTACAGGATCAGTTCTGGAATGCACTCTTCAAAATTCTTCACTCCCTTTAGTCAGCTCCGGACAGGTTCCGGATCACATCCATCTTCAGAATCAGCAGCCTTCGGAATATGTACTTAGGATTGCTAGAGGTTCACTTTCAGGTTCCAACAATCTCCCCCTAAGTGAACTTAGCAGTCCATCAAGTTTAGTTCATTTCTTCCTTGATGAAGGTGTATGCCCGGAACAACCATTCTCGCACTGCGATGTACCAAGTCAGCTGACTTACAAACTTTGCTTTAACCTGTTCCGGAGCATCAGACTTGGACGCCCGGGAAATGAACTTTTGCAGAGCTTTGGTAGGAACCAGGTGTTTGTCAAGGACTCGGAAGAAGTCCTTATTGTTTGTTCTTCTGGTGGTGTAGACAAACCCTAGAACAGGTTCTTCGATCGGACCATCTGCAAGAAGTTCAGCTTCCGGAAGAACAAAGTCAATTTTTGCTACAAATTGTTCGGTTCCGTAGAGGTGAGCAAGTTCGTAATCACATCTGCAAAACTCAGCAACATAGTCTTTGAGAAATCTGAGAGCAGAGTGATAGGCACCCATACTGATGTCATCCAATTGGTTTTCTCTGAAGTACGCAGCAAGAGTGAGGATGTCGTTCGGATTCATAGAGGGAAAATCCGCATCAGTAACAGTCTTTGGAGTTGGTTTGTTCCGGAAAATATGGAACCGGAAAAGAGGACAGTTCAATTCAAATTTAACAAGAACTTTTCTTCCGAAGCCATGAACCTTAGTGATCCTCTTCCTTGTCCATACCTCCTTGAAGGGCTGAGCATTCTTGGCATAGAATGTCTTAAGCCTTTCTCGTTCGGTCCGGATGATCACTTCCGGATTGTCGTGTGGATGGAGTGGAGCAAACTTTGTATAAAACTTGCTGAAGGGAGAGAGAGGGAGATCCAGTTGATCAGTGTTGTGAGAGGGAATGCCATAGTAGAGAGCAGGAATGATATCCTTGGCTTGAAGGATTCCTTCACGACAGAGAGGAGAAATACCGCGCATCGGATCAGGATGATCTTTTAAGGCTTGAATTATGATGCTATCCTCCAGTGCTTTTTGGATTTCTTCGTCAGACCAACCAAATTTGTGTTTAGGGGAAGGACCGGAGCGATACTCTTTTTGTTCCGAAGTCATTGGTTTCTTCCCTTTGTCCCTCTGAAGAGCTTCAATAACCATCTTCATGTTTTCATCAATGACGAATTCCGGAGGAGGAATTGGAAGTGGTTCTTCCGGAATGTCGTCTGGAGTGCGAAGAGGAGAGCCTTGATCAATAGGGGCAACTTTTGGTTCCGGGATAGGAGCTGAAGTGGTCGAGGAAGGAGTGGCTCGAAAAGCTTGAGCAGTGAGGAAGGATTTTGCCTTAGCCATTTTAACTGCCATTTCGAAAGCATCTGAAAGAGATGATGGCCAGGAAGCGGCGGACCAAATCCTCTTATGTTCTTCAGTTAATACTTTTGGCTCAGTCAGCTTTGGGGCTTGAAGACCAAGAATCCCTTTGGGAGCTTCATCCGGAATGTAGGCATCGAAGTCTTCATCTTCTTTGTTCCCTTCAGAGATGCCCAGGATTCCGGAGACAACTTGTACATCTTCTTCGGAATCTAGGTCTTCATCCCGGAGTGAGTATTCCGAAGCAGGCTTCCATCTCCTGCTTGGGCCTTCTCCCCTTCTTGCATCGGTGACCCTGGAGACCGGTGCAAGCAATAAATCGTCCTTGATTTCATCAAGTTTGGAGAACACCTTCTGAAGCCCGGTGGAGCGTTGAAGAGTCAGGGTGTCATATGCTTCAGAGGTGGGAGCTTGAGCGAAGAGATGTTTGAAGGTACTGCTGAGGATTTCAATCATCTCATCAAACTTCCTGTTCGGAACATCAACAATGTTCCAAGTTGAGCGCAGGAGTTTGATGAGGACTTGTTGAATGATCAGGTTCATTTCATCCTTTTTCTGGATTTCCTTCTCTAACCGTTGAATTTGTTTCTCATGACACACATGAGTCTGCTTGATGAGATCGTTGGTAGCAGACACAAGGTCGTCATGAACCTTGAGCATGGAGGATATGGTGTTGAGGTAGTTGTCGACCAGAGCATCATATTTGGAATCAATTTGCTCAACGGTATGTTTCAACCGGATGGAGATCAATTGGTCAAGCTGAGCTTCTCTCTCCGCTGTGGATGGTCCGGATTGATGTGAAAGTGACTGAAGAATGGTGTCAAGTTTTGAATCAAGTCCGAAGACTTTTTGATCCAGTTTAGAATTCAGCTCAGCAACAGAAGTCTCTACAGAGGACACTTTAGCCATAGTGTCAGAGACATTGGTTCGGATCTCCAGTAAGGCAAACAGGTCAACATAATCACCAGCAGAGGATTCAGAATCGGAGCCTGAATATTGCGGAGGGGGCTGGTGAGTATCCGGTTTAGCAGCATCATCATCTTCTTGAAATTGGGAGTTGTGATCATCATCCGGAGTGGAAGTAGAGGAAGTTCCGAAGTCAAAAGTGGACTTGGATCCAGAGGCTTTTGATGGAAAATGAATGGATTTAGTGAGATGAGCATCTAGAATTGTGGTTGCGGCTTCCTCCAACATAACTTCTTCGGAAATCTCCTCGTCTGGATCCGTGTGGAAGATGCTTTGGGGAAAGACAATTGGAGGAAGTTCCGAGGCAAGTTCCTTGACGGCGTCATCGTCTGAAGGAGGAACATAGGGTGTGTTGCTTTGAATAGCCCGGTTCCTCATGGAAATAAGAGTGGATTCAACTTGAGCGCGAGTCACATCTGGACGCCTTGATGCTGCCCTGTTCACATAATCTTCCCACAAGGGTTCATTAGCGCCTGGTCGTCCTGTATGCCTTCCGGGTATCAGACCAGTTGTGGCATCGGAAGATGGAGGGACTGCTCCTTCTTCAGGATGCTTGGGTTCCGGAACAACGGTTCCGGAGTGTGTGAGTGTTGAAGAAATAATAGGATTAGCAAAAATGACACGTGAATGTGTTCCAGGGGGGGCAAGGAACTTTGTTCAACACCAACATCACCCTTTTGGGACGGAGAGGGTGGACTATGTGCAGACTCCCCGTGCGTGTGTGCTTGTGAAGATGAAACATTGAGGGGTACCTCAGATGAGTGGACGGGAGGGGTGTGCGGACGGCCAGAATCAGCCGGAATGTCATGAGTACCCTCCTGTTGAGAGGGGGCACCGACTTTGGTTTTCTTTTTGGCCTTGGGTTTAGGAGGAGAGGCCTTGCGTTTGGCCGGTTTCTTAACTTTTGGTCCGGACTGAGTGTGAGTGGCCTCTTCCGGAATAGGCTCAACTGAGACTGGGGCAGGTTGTGTTGGGTCAAACACAATCAAAGTCTCAAGATGGTGTTTCAGAAAAGGGGATCCGGAAGGGATAAGGGCCAACATGTTGTCCGGAAGTCGTCTGACCGGACCAAAGGATGATTGGTCCAGAATTCTGTAAGACTTGACAAGTTTAAAAGATATACATACCTCCGGAGGAATGGTGCTCACCGGAATGGGAATGTTGAGTTCCTTGAAGATTTGCTCGATTGTTAGGGCCCAAAACCTAGGGCTCGAAATTTCATTCGGCTTCCTCTTGATGGCAAATTTACAAAAATCTTGCCATAGAACTTCCGGAAGACCGACAACGTTGTTGCGTCCGGAATAGATACTGAACACCACGTTCAGCCAGTCTTTACTGAGTGTATCAGTGCTGCCATGCTTGCCAGATAGACCACGAATTATGAAGTGCATGAGAACAGTCCAGAGCCCGGAAACGACTGTCTTCTTGAAATCCTTTGCTCGATAATCTTGATTGTAACCAATGAAAGTGAGAAATGTCTGAAACTCTTCAGCGGTTGGTTCAACAACTGTAAAACCAGCAGGGTTGGGGGAAACTCCAATGGCTTTGAGGAAGGTAGCTTTATAGATGGGAATGGGGCGATCATCGATGATTGATGCCATCAGAACTGATGGGTTTTGAGCATTCTAACACTTCCTAAGTGTACATGCAACCCTAATAACCTTGGATATATGTTTGTGTAATTATCATGCAAAGTTGAATTCCAAGGTTATATTCCTATCTAGCATACATGGGGAACAAATTTTAACTTTCATGAAAGATAGAATAACTTACCTTGTTGTTGCTTATGATCCTTGAAACCTTGTGAGCCTAGCACCCCAAGTGTGATGCCTCAAATGCTTCACACAACACCAAATGCTTTTGGAATGACTTTAGAGAGAATACACACTTCTAAAATCGGCCTAGCCCTCTTGTTTCTTATGCGTAGCCAATTTTGGTGGAGAATGGGTTTCTTATATAGTGTTGACACATCTAGGGTTACACCATGTAAACCCTAATGTGTCATGACTCTTCATTTCCATGACCCATGGGTTTGTAACTCCCATGGAGCATCCATGGAGCATCCTATGGGTGGAACCCAACTTGATAATCCATGGAGCCTCTTAGCCCACTATATAAGATATGGAAGATTTACATAATCTACCCATATATTTAATTAGTTATCTTTTGATCACTTAATTAATTCTAAATTAATTCTTGATCAAACTAATTAAATAATATTATTAATATATTAGAACTTATAATATATTAATAAACCATAAGTGTTATTTCTCTCATTTTAGTTTATCCAATTGCATGGTGCCATGCAACCCAAATGGACCATGCCGGGTCGGGTCAAGTACATACCAGAAATAGTTATGGACTTAGACACCTTATCCAACAGTCTCCCACTTGGATAAGTCTAATAACTATAACTGCAATACTTCAGGAACCGATCGGCAATCGTAGCTCTTTCAAGGTCTCTCGGAACTGAGAAGATGATGATATGCCATTTAAGATAAGTGATCATATAATCCTCTGTTCTAGATATCAGCCGGAAAAATACATGGAACAGTGTCTTACTTTGTGTCCAGCAGTTTGTTTCCCGATTTCCAATTTGTTTGACATAGAACTCAATTGAACACATCAACTTAGTTATGACCGGGCCCGGTACATAGGTCAAAACAAAATCATGGAGGGGCCCAGATATCAGCTTCTAATCCAAGAAGGAACAGATAAACTTCGACTCATATGTTTGTTCTACTACTCATTGAATTATACACAAGAGCACGTTTTATAACATCGAGTTACCAATGCGTTTTCGTACAATCAATGCATAACCAACTCATAAGTAACAAATCATATATCTAGGTTTGAAGACTTATATGATATTACCATCTCACGATCACTCGAGATAAATTCCATGAAGTGATTCCAGTGAGCGTGGGTTGAGTCCAATGCTCAGAACTTATGAGCACTCATGAGTGTTGTAGCCATGTCCAACAACTTAGACCTCTGCAACCAATCATGACAGTCTTGATTCATACCTACTTCCGACATATGACCGACTGTGGAGGTTCGAATAATATGATATACCAAACATAATTATTCTGGAAGTCAAAACATGCAAAAGAAATATAGTAAACGATCGACAAGAGATAGCAACACTTTACTCATAAATAAACCACCTTTTATTCATCATCTAATGTCAATTACACTTTACAAATTTCAAGGTTATCTAACTACTAAATCTAATATCATCCTTCAGCCCTATGCTCCGAGCATGCTGGAGATGCTTAACCCGAGTCAGTCCCTTCGTGAGGGGATCTGCTGGATTCTCATCCGATGATACCCTCTTTGCCACGAGGAGTCCTTCTTCTATTCGATGTCTGATGAAATGATATTTTCTGTCGATGTGTCTGGATCTCCCGTGATCCCTTGGTTCCTTGGCTAAGACAACTGCACTTTCACTATCACAGAAAATTTCCATTGGCTCTTTAATAGCTGGTACAACTCCAAGGTCTCCAATGAAGTTCTTCAGCCATATCGCCTCCTTTGCTGCCTCGCTAGCTGCTATATACTCTGATTCGCAAGTTGAATCAGCCACTGTCTCTTGCTTGGAACTCTTCCAAGAAATTGCTCCTCCATTTAAGGTAAAGACCCAGCCTGAGTGAGAGCGGAAATTATCCCTATCAGTCTGAAAGCTAGCATCACTATACCCTACAACTCTCAAGTCTTCACTCCCACCGAGGGTAAGGACCCAGTCCTTAGTCCTCCGTAGGTACTTGAGGATATTCTTTACCGCAGTCCAGTGTGCCTTGCCAGGGTTCCCCTGATACCTGCTAACCATGCTCAAAGAAAAGGCTACATCAGGTCGAGTACACGTCATAGCATACATGATCGATCCTACAGCCGAAGCATAAGGTATTCGACTCATTTCTGCTATCTCAGCCTCAGTACTAGGGCTTTGTATCTTACTCAATCTGGCGTTACTCTGGATGGGTAACTCTCCTTTCTTGGAGTCCTGCATGCCGAATCTCTTCAGCACCTTATCCAAGTAGGTACTCTGACTAAGTCCAATTACTCTTTTACTCCGGTCTCTCAAGATCCTTATCCCTAGAATATAGGCAGCTTCTCCTAGGTCCTTCATAGAGAAACACTTCCCAAGCCAGGACTTAACTTCCTGCAGAGTTGGGATGTCATTTCCTATGAGTAGTATGTCATCCACATACAATACCAAAAAGCTAACTATACTCCCACTAGCCTTGACATATACACAAGATTCATCTTCACTCCTAGAAAAGCCAAATTCTTTGACTTTCGCATCAAAGCAAAGATTCCATCTGCGAGGTGCTTGCTTTAACCCATAAATGGATTTCTCAAGCTTACACACTCTATTAGGGTACTCTGTGTTAACAAAACCCTCTGGCTGACTCATGTAAACATCCTCAGCCACCTTTCCATTAAGGAAAGCGGTTTTGACATCCATTTGCCATATTTTATAGTCATGAAATGCGGCTATGGCTAACAGAACCCTAATAGACTTAATCTTGGCCACTGGAGAAAAGGTCTCATCATAATCAACTCCCGGAGTTTGTGAGAAACCCTTTGCAACCAGTCGTGCCTTATAAGTGTGTACATTACCATCCATGTCGGTCTTCTTCTTGAAGATCCGTTTGCACCCTACAGTCTTACGACCTGGTACATTCTCAACCAAGTTCCAAACTTGATTGTCATACATGGACTGTATCTCGCTGTCCATTGCCTCTTTCCACTTGGCTGACTCAGGGCCTGCTATGGCTTCCGCGTAACTGTTAGGTTCATCCAGACCTATCTGTGTCTCATCACTGATAAGTGTATCACCTTCCGCAGTAATATGGAATCCATAGTAATGCTCAGAGCATTCCTAACCCTTGTGGAACGCCTCAGAGGTACAGACTTGTCAATTGGCTCAACAGAAGTTTCCTCCTCAAGTTGAGTGCTAGGGTTTGAAGTTCCTTCACCACTTGACTCTTGAATTTCTTCAAGGTCAACTTGCCTCCCACTGTCTCCTTGGCTTATGAACTCTCTCTCTCGAAAGAAAGCCCTCCTAGCTACAAAGACCACATTATCACTAGGTCTGTAGAAGAGGTAACCAAAGGATATATGTGGGTAGCCGATGAAAATACACCTCTCACTTTGAGGTTCGAGCTTATCATGAGTCTCGCGTCTCACGAAAGCCTCGCAACCCCAAATCCTAATGTGGTCTAGTTTGGGTACTTTACCAGTCCACATCTCATGAGGAGTTTTGGCAACTTTCTTTGTGGGAACTAGATTAAGGATATGGGCGGCAGTCTCTAAGGCATACCCCCAAAATGAGATTGGTAGCGAAGCTCGACTCATCATGGAATGAACCATATCCAACAAGGTTCGATTACGCCTCTCAGCTACACCATTCAACTGCGGTGTCCTGGGAGGTGTCAATTGTGAGACAATCCCACATTCCCTAAGATAGTCGAGGAACTCTGAACTAAGATACTCACCACCTCGATCGGATCGAAGCATCTTAATGTTCCTGCCCAATTGATTCTCTACTTCCTGTTTAAACTCTTTAAACCTCTCAAAAGTCTCTGACTTATGCTTGATTAAGTAGACATATCCATATCTACTGTAATCATCAGTAAAAGTCAAATAATAACGATTAGCATCCCTTGTGGCATGTTTGATGGGCCCACACACATCCGTGTGTATAAGATCCAACAAACCTTCACCCCTCTCACAAGAACCTGTGAAGGATGACTTTGTCATTTTTCCAAGTAAGCATGATTCGCAACTATCATCTGACTTTAGGTCAAATGACTCCAATACTCCATCCTTTTGGAGTTGGCCTATGCGTTTCTTGCTTATATGTCTTAGACGACAATGCCATAATGATGCTTTATCCAAGTTATTATCATTAACAGAATCAATACATAATACATTATTTCCTAAGTTATCAACCACAGATACAGTTTCATACACACCATCACAAGGTAATGCTTTAAAATAAAGAACATTATTAAAGAAAGCATTAATCGAACCAACTTCATTATCAAATGAAAAGGTGAAACCTTGTTTATACAATGCATGAAAGGAAATAATATTTCTTGCCATTTCTGGCGAATAACAACATTTATTCAAATCTAAACTAAACCCACTACTTAGCGATAAAGTATAAACTGCAATCTTGGTGACAGGTAAAGCTTTCCTATTCCCCATGATTAAGTTTATTCTTCCATGCTCCACATTCTCACTTCTTCTTAGTCCCTGCAAATCAGAACAAATATGAATACCACAACCGGTATCAAGGACCCAAGAGTTAGAATGGGGTGAGTTATTAGATAAGATAGTGTAAATACGTGCATGGTTGGGTTTAACTTTCCCATCCTTCACATCTTGCTGGTACTTTGGGCAGTTCCGCTTCCAATGTGACTTTTCATGGCAATAGAAGCATTCAGCCTCTTTAGGGTCAGAAGAAGGAGTGACAAAACCTTTCTTGGTTCCACTTGAAGAAGAGCCATCAAGGGTCCTAGCCTTGGTACCCTTCGAAGAGCTCTTCCTCTTCTTCCCTCTACCTTTCCCGATTGCCAAAACCGGGGCGGAGTTTGGAGTAGGAGTGTTAACAACCGACTTACCCTTAAGACCTGTATCTGCGGTCTTGAGGAGTCCCTGAAGTTTGCTGAGTGTGACCTCTTCCTTATTCATGTGATATGTCATGCGGAATTGATCATAACACGATGGTAAGGAGTGCAAAATGATATCTATTGCAAGCTCCTTAGGGAAGTTCACATTAAGCTTCAGCAACCGATCCACATACCTTTGCATTTTCTGTATGTGGCTCGTGACGGATTCCCCGTCCTTCATCATGGTTGTTATGATAGAGCATATGATTTCATACCTCTCTTGTCGTGCACTTTGATGGTATCTTTCCATCAGATCTTGGTGCATTTCAAAAGGGTAGAAGTCCTCATAGGACTTTTGGAGTTCCGCTGTCATGGTGGCCAACATGATACATGCCACTTTTGTAGCATCCCTTTCATGTGCCCGGAAGTCAGCGATCTCCTGGGGAGTTGCAGTGGTCTCATCAATCTCCTTAAGCTCCTTGTCAAGGACATATTCTTTGTCCTCGTAGCAGGTAATCATCCTGATGTTTCTGATCCATTCATTGAAGTTGGATCCATCAAAAGTGACTTTCCCACACAAGTTCATAAGGGTAAAGGAGCCATTAGGATTAGAGCCAGAAGCAGCATTGTTTGAAGACATCTGAAAGAAGAGAACAAGATTAGTTTAGATATTAAGAGAGTCCTTAATAAAACACCCAAATGTAATATTAAGGCTAGGATCCAATCACAATATATTATAACTTAGAAGAGGTATGCCGTAATCCAAGCTATACCATATTTGAAAGGTAGGTGAATGACGATTCACCAATTTCCACCATGAAAAACGAAATATAAATATTAGGTTTTTAATTGGTTCTTAGAAATTCCTATATTCTTTTGAGATTCAATGAACTTTTCAAAGGCATGTTTCAATCTCGAGTGTGCCCTCCATGTTTTGTGACTGGGATACCGAGGATCACAAAACGAGGTGTGAAGTAACCATGCAAATCACTTGGTACACTCAATGTTTATTACTCAATCGATGTGCCGGTTAACCACACGAGCTCCACGACCTATAATAAACTTTAAGTCACCCTTTACCTACCTTGTTAAGTCCAAGTTAGTGTGCCGGTTAACCACACGAGCTCCACTAATGACTTAAACAAAGTGTAAAGTGTAATTTCATGGATTAGCACCTTATTCACATTTTCCTAAAGTAACTAAGATTGGGAATTTAATAAAAGCATTTAGTTACTTTATAATATTCATCATACTTTTAATGAGAATTTATAAGTCCTTGTCCTACCCGTTCGGCTAACGACCCTCCACCGATCAAGGAAGCGGTGGGTGAGAGTGGACACCCATTAAGTTGCCATTTTATAGGCAACAACCTTATACCCCCCTTATAGACCGGCTTCGTGAATGAGGCGTACTAGCGGTAAGACGACTTGACGTTATACATATATATATATATTAGTAACTTATAATATTATAAAATATAAGGGTTGAATTTTAACTTTTAAAATTCTAAGGGTTGGAACTAAAGTTTTAATCAAGACTTTACATGTTCCAAAACTTGAGGGCAAGTTTTGCAAACTTCCAAAACTTTTCATTTCTTATAACTTATGAATTAATTGAGTAATAAAAATGAAGACTCTTCATTTTTATAACTCTTGTGTTCTTTTAATGGCTTTAATAAAAGTGAGACTTTTGGTTTTCCATAACTTGAGGACAAGTTATGGACTCCATTAAAACACATTATGATCATGAATTAAACTACCATGAAGGTTACGAACAATTCCTATGATCATCTAATCTTCATAAGTTCAAGAACATGAATATGAACACTTTCAAGAATCAAAAAATTACACTTAAAAAAACTTGTAATTTTAATAATTGCCATTGTAAATGGATTAGCATAAACATTACACCATCTAAAACAAGCTTTAAAACATCAAAACAGTTTAGGGTAATGTTTCTAGTCCATTTCCAGCAACAAATGTGCAAACATTCATACGAGCAGAAAACAGAAAAACGATTTTTTTTCAAGCTGTTTGCACACAAAAAAAAAACAACAAACGAACCATGCTCTGACACCACTGATGGGTTTTGAGCATTCTAACACTTCCTAAGTGTACATGCAACCCTAATAACCCTGGATCTATGTTTGTCTAATTATCATGCAAAGTTGAATTCCAAGGTTATATTCCTATCTAACATACATGGGGAACAAATTTTAACTTGCATGAAAGATAGAATAACTTACCTTGTTGTTGCTTATGATCCTTGAAACCTTGTGAGCCTAGCACCCCAAGTGTGATGCCTCAAATGCTTCACACAACACCAAATGCTTTTGGAATGACTTTAGAGAGAATACACACTTCTAAAATCGGCCTAGCCCTCTTGTTTCTCATGTGTAGCCAATTTTGGTGGAGAATGGGTTTCTTATATAGTGTTGACACATCTAGGGTTACACCATGTAAACCCTAATGTGTCATGACTCTTCATTTCCATGACCCATGGGTTTGTAACTCCCATGGAGCATCCATGGAGCATCCTATGGGTGGAACCCAACTTGATAATCCATGGAGCCTCTTAGCCCACTATATAAGATATGGAAGATTTACATAATCTACCCATATATTTAATTAGTTATCTTTTGATCACTTAATTAATTCTAAATTAATTCTTGATCAAACTAATTAAATAATATTATTAATATATTAGAACTTATAATATATTAATAAACCATAAGTGTTATTTCTCTCATTTTAGTTTATCCAATTGCATGGTGCCATGCAACCCAAATGGACCATGCCGGGTCGGGTCAAGTACATACCAGAAATAGTTATGGACTTAGACACCTTATCCAACAAGAACATCATCTTCAAGCTTGATGCTTGAAAAAGCACGATGAAGATGAGAAAGAGGGAGAGGAGGGTCTGGGATTTTGGTAAGCGGAATAGAGAGAGGATGATGGGCAAGAAACTCAATCATGATCCTAATGGATTCATCACAGTCGAGGGGGTTTAGTGAAAACAGTTGAGTGGTATCACGAAGAAATGGTTCTTGATCTGCTGATGACGATGAACCTTTCGATCCTTTTGAGGATTTCTTCCTGGCAATGGATTTCTTTGGAGTTTGAGCAGTGGAGGTTTGAAGCTTGGAGGATTCCATTGTTGAAGATGATGAGAGCTTGAAGAACACGAAGAACTGTGAGGGTTTTAGAAAGATTTGGGAATCAAGAGATCGTAAAGTGGTAATGGTAAGTGGTGAAAAGGTATTTATAGGTAAGAAGAGTCGGGTCGGGTTGAAAAAGTAATGATGATGATCCAAGACCCATCGGGTTGCATTTAATGTTGGGATGAGGAGATTAGACAGTTGACATGATAGGGGAAGGCAATTCTTCCAAAAATGGGTAATGTAACCGTCAAGCCGTTTTCCAATTAAGAGGGCGTGCAATCGTGATACGCAAATCGAGGAAGATTGGATAAGGATCTTCTTGAAAAGAGAGATGTTCCAGAGCAAATTTGAAAATATTATCTTTTGGTAGTCCAGATGAGTTGTTCCGGACAGTGCATGATCCGGAAGAAAAGAGAGATGTTCCGGAGCAAATTTGAAAATATCGGAACAAATTATAAATTCCGGAGCACTTTTGAAAAATTCCGGAGAAATTTTTTGAAAATTCCAGAGCAGATTTTTGAAATGCCGGAGATCTTTTGAAATTCCGGAGCACTTTTGAAATTCCGGAGCAAATTTTTGAAATTCCGGAGCAAATTTTGAAATTCCGGAGAACTTTTGAAATTCTGGAGCAAATTTTTGAAATTCCGGAGCAAATTTTGAAATTCCGGAGAACTTTTGAAATTCCGGAGCAAATTTGAAATTCCGGAGCAAATTTTGAAATTTCCGGAGCACATTTGAAAATTCCGGAGCAAATTTTTGAAATTTCGGAGATCTTTTGAAATTCTGGAGCACTTTTGAAAATTCCGGAGGTCCAGATCTTCGGAAATAAGAAAATAACCTGTACAGCTATAGAAACTCAAGGGATAATTAGTACACAAGACAAGTGAAGGATCCTGTGTATTTAGAGGAAAAATAGTTCCGAAGCAAAATAAATGAGTTCGGAGCATATTTTTCTGCTGAATACTTCGATCAGAGAGAACATGTCTCCTGAAAGAAATGAGGATCAAGCATCATCATACCCATTTTGTTCAGAAATCCAAAAAATTTGGTTTCGTCTAATGCCTTAGTAAAGACATCAGCAATTTCATCATCAGATGGAACAAAAATAAGTTCGATGTTACCATTTAGGACATGATCTTTAATGAAATGGTACCGAATGTCAATATGCTTTGTCATGGAGTGCTGAATTGGATTGTGTGAGATGGCAATGGCACTTTGAGAATCACAGTAGATATGAATGCGTTGAAATCGGTAACCATAATCCAAGAGTTGAGATTTCATCCATAGAACTTGAGAAGTACAGCTGGCACATCAATGTATTCAGCTTCGGCTGTAGAGAGAGCAATGCAGTTCTGTTTCTTGGATGACCAGCTGACTAAACGACCACCTAGGAATTGACATCCTCCTGATGTACTTTTCCTATCAAGATGAAGACCACCATAGTTTGAATCCGAGTAAGCTTGCAGAAGGAAACTTTCATTTGCTGGGTACCAGATTCCGAGATTCTTTGTCCCTTTAAGATACCGGAAAATTTGTTTCACAGCCAAAAGATGAGACATCTTCGGATTGACTTGAAATCTGGCACACAAGCACGTTGAGAACATTATGTCCGGACGACTTGCAGTGAGATTGAGCAAGGATCCAATCATTCCTCGGTATTTCTTTTCATCTATTGAAACACCCGACGGGTCGACAAAGATTTTGTGACCGAAGCCCATAGGTACCTTGGCAGAAGCACAGGTATCCATAAAGTATTTCTTAAGAAGCTCAGAAATGTACTTCTCTTGGTGAATGAAAATGCCTTTGTTTGTCTGTTTGACTTGAAGGCCAAGAAAGAAGCTTAACTCTCTATTCATGCTCATTTGAAAACGACTGACCATGAGTTTGGCAAAATCAGCAACCATAGACGAATCGGTAGATCCAAAAATTATGTTGTCCACATAAATTTGTACCAGCATGAGATGTTTTCCATTTGACCTTCGAAATAAAGTGGGATCCAAAATACCTCTTTGAATACCTGAGCGCTTGAGAAAATCAGTGAGTGTTTCGTACCAAGCTCGAGGAGCTTGCTTGAGTCCGCAGACAACCTTCCGGAGTTTGTAACAGTGGTTTGGAAAAGAGAGATTAATAAAACCGGGGGGCTGTTGAAGGTAAACTTCGGTGTCAAGCTCACCATTTAGGAACGCACTCTTAACATCCATTTGAAAAACTTTGAAGCCTTTGTGGGCTGCGTAAGCAAGAAAGATTCTGATAGCTTCAAGTCGTGCAACAGGAGCAAATGTCTCGTTGTAATCAAGACCTTCAATTTGAGTGAAACCTTTAGCTACCAATCTTGCCTTATTTCGGATGATAATTCCTGTATCGTCTAGTTTGTTGCAAAATACCCATCTTGTACCAACAATAGGATGATGTTGAGGAGGAGGTACAAGAGTCCAGACTTCATTGCGGTCAAATTCTGCCAGTTCGTCTTGCATGGCTGTAATCCAATCAGCATGCTCTAAAGCTTCCTTGATAGATTTTGGTTCAACCATGGAAATGAATGCTGAGAAGTGGCATTCATTTTGAATGTTGGTAGCTGAGCGAGTTTGAACACCAACATTTGGGTTGCCAATCACTTGGTTTGGAGGATGATCTTTCGTCCAAACATGCAATCGAGGGAGTTCTTGTGCAGCAGAGGATCCTATATCAACAGTAGAAATGATTTGCTCCCCCTGAATGATTTGAGTATTGGAGTGATGCTCCCTCTGGACTTCTGAGCCAGAACCAGATAGGTTTACATCATCATCTGAGGGAAATTCAAAGAAATTTTCATTTTCATCAATGTTGAGAGGATTGGAGTCATCGAAGTCAGCAGCTGCATCTTGGAAACCATCCACATTTGATTTTAAGAGAGGGATTTGCATTATTCTCCCCCTCAACCTGTGAAGGTTGGAATGGTTCGGAATCAAATGGAGGAAGGCTCGGAGGAGGATCGGAGAGGTTTTGAGAAATTGGGGCTTCCGAAGTAGGAATTGGAATAAGAGATGGACGAGATCGTGATTCGGAATCAAGAGCTGTTTCGGAAGGACCAAAGAGAGTTTCAAAGTCAACCTCAAGAATGGTTTGAGAGTTCGGACATCCAGGCGGAGGAGCATCAGACTCCATGATGTGAGTAGTGATGTGAGTGGGGCCAGAATTCCGAACAAAGTTGTCATCAAAGGTAATATCGAAGCTTTCTTCCAGAACACGAGTTCTTCGGTTGAGAACTCTTTAAGCCTTGGATTTGGAAGAGTATCCTAAAAAGATTGCTTCATCAGCTTTAGGTTGAAACTTTGTAAGCTGATCACGATTGTTTTTTATGAAGCATCTGCATCCGAAGATGTGTAGGAAGGAGATCGTTGGTTTTCGACCATTCATTGCTTCGTATGGAGTCATGTTGAGCCGTCGATTGATGATGCTTCGGTTTTGAGTGAAGCAAGCGGTGGATACGGCTTCAGCCCAAAGATAGAGTGGAAGATTTGCGTAATTCAGCATGGATCGAGCAGCTTCAACGAGTGTTCTATTACGTCTTTCAACCAAACCATTTTGTTGTGGAGTGTATGGAGCTGAGAAGTTGTGATCGATTCCTTTTTCTGTGAGGAACTTCTCAATGGTGGTATTGACAAATTCCGAGCCATTATCACTTCGGATCCTTCTGACGGGAAGTTTGATAAGAACTTCTACTCCTTTGATAAAATTGATGAGCTCAGATGCGGTTTCGGATTCAGTCTTAGGAAGAAGACCCAAGTGAACCTTGTAAAGTCGTCAACAATCACAAGAATGTATTTCTTATGATGAAGACTCTCTACAGTGGATGGTCCACAAAGATAAATATGTAGGAGTTCTAAGGGGTCCGAAATGGATTTTTCGATGATAACAGGATGACCCTTCTTTGATTGCTTACCACACTCACATGCAGCACATAAATGATCATTTTCAAATTTGAGAAGAGGTAAACCTCTTACCATTTTGCCTGAAACGAGATCATTCATGTACCGAAAGTTTAGATGTGCGAGCCTTCGGTACCATAGCCAACTAACATCTGGAACAACTTTGGAAAGAAGGCAGAGTTGTGGTTTGCCAATGATCATATTGATGTCGAGTGGGTACATGTTTTTGTTGCGAAGAGACTTTATCAAACATTCTTTTCGGTCTTCAGTCATCACATAGCTATATTTTTTGCAAAATTCCACACGACGGCTTGAGTCAGTCAGCTGAGCAACGCTTATAAAATTATGTTTCAAGTCAGCTACATAAGCAACATGTGAAATAGAGAAGTTTCCATTGGTGAGAGTTCCATAACCACGAATTTAAGAATTTGAGTTGTTGCCATACGTCACGTAACCAACATTTGGAGAGAGCTTTAAATCTCGCAGAAAATCCTTCTGCCCCGTCATGTGCATGGAGCAAGCACTATCAATATACCATATTGTTTCTTGCTCCGAAGCACAAAATGCCTACGAAAGAAAAATTAATGAGCAATGGAGCTTTTAGGCTCCGAGTTAGGCTTTGGGACGTAGACATGGACTTTGGACTTTGATTGTGACAATGGAACAATTACGTGTTTCTTGGTGAGATTGCTTGAGTTCTTTGGGAACAGACAGAATGCTAAAGTCTTTTCATCTATCCAGTAGTCATATTTATCTACTTGAGGGTATGGAGCTAATTTCTTCAGAGTGAAGGTATCTGAAGGGGTGACACTGTTTGTTATCTTCGAGTTAGATGTTTTGCTAACAAATGATTTGATTCTCCACACAAGATTTTTGTTTGAAGATTTTGAAACAGTATGATTTGAGCTGGTGGATCTATTTGATGACACATTGTTCTTAGAGATTTTTGGTTTAAAAATTGTGCCATCAGATTTTGCAATAAAGACAGATGAAACACTTTGAAGTGCTGATGAGGTGTTTCGGATGGTTTTGACACCAACATTAGCTTGAGGAGATGTGGATCTCAAGACTTACTTTGGTTCCGAACGAACAGGAGGTTCGGAAGGTCTCTTTAGAATTCTAGTCGGAACAAATGAGTTTTGACTATGGTGTTGACACACGGACTTCCTTGGGTTGTTCCGAGATGAGTTTGGTTTAGAGTTGGCAAGGAACCAGGAATTTTGTCTATCCTTAATTTCCTTTTTGCAAGCATTCCTAGCTTCTACCTTGGGATCTACAACATCTTTTCTATTTAGCATTGGTTTTCTCTTAGGGAGGTGAGAGGATCCAGAGGATTGACCTTTGGATGGATTTGAAAACATTGGAGAAATGGGAACCAATTTGGATTTCGAAAGAACTACAGTGTCTGATTCACATGAATCAGAGGACATATTGCTTGAGTTTTCAACATCATCATTGTAACATCCAAAAATTTCAACCAATTTAAACTTTTCAAAAACCACCCATATCCATTAAGTTATTACAAAAAGGTTTTCCAATTCATTTAACATCAGAGTTTCCCCCATAACCATATCTCATAAATCATAAAACATGAGGAGCGGTACGATCACGCCTTCGCCTTGCCACGATCTCCTGAAGTACCTGAAACATAACACTACAACTGTAAGCCCGCAAGCTTAATGAGTCACCCCCAAAATACCAACCACATATACACATACTCATATCATATCACAAATTGAACAGCCACGCACATCGGGTCTACTGTGTGACTGGTCCGCCCGCACCGGGCCTTCAGTCCACCTGGTCCACCCTCCGAGTCTAGCCATGTACATCGAGTCTACAGTGTGATTGGTCCGCCCGCACCGGGCCTTCAATCCACCTGGTCCACTCTCTGAGTCTACAGTATGACTGGTCCGCCCGCACCGGGCCTTCAGTCGGCCTGGTCCACTCTCCGAGCCTCGGCACGTCTGGTCCGCCCTCTCGGGGCCTTCAGCCTATCCGGACCGCTCGCTGGGCCTTCGGAATGTCCGGTCCGCCCTAGGTATGTTGGCCTACAGCACAAAGCAGGACCCGCCTCAACCCAACCCCAGTCCCACAACCATGTGCACATAAACATATAATCATATAACAATTCACAACCAGACAAACAGTCTAACAGATCACATAGCATATCAATATCCTAACCAGGATTCCGACCTAACCGGTCACTAGCATAACATTACCCTATATACAGGGTACCGACCTTAACCAGGTCTCTAACACATACCATCCTAACTACCAGGATGCAAACATGGCAAAGCAATAACATAACAACAACTACCCGAATTTCCATCCGATAAAGGTCCGGCCTTGGTGCCGTAGACCCTGTCGATATAGTGAGGATAACTCACCTTGTGGCTGCCGAAATCCTGCAAATCTCTGACTGCTGACCCGCCGGGAATCCCAACTATCACATGCAAATCATCACATTAGAATCCATCATGACTTTCTAGGCCAAGGGCCCACAACACTCATTAAGTCCATCATCCTCTTATTGGGCCAAGACCCAAAACCAAATCCTCATGCAAAACCCAATATTGGCCCAATTTACTAAATTGGGCCCACCTCACCAAATGGGCCTAGATCCAAGGTCCATAATAATTATTGGGTCTAAAACATTCCATCCATAATGTTCAGACACGGCCCAAGCTCTATTAGCCCAATAACAACCCAATCTCTTAAGGCCCAAAATGAAAACTCAATAGAGGGCGTACGCTGGGCGTACTCCTCTGGTACGCGGGGCGTACGCTCGTCTGTACCCAAAATCCTTCTAAGTTCTTAATGGCTTAAGCTCTTAAGCCCAAACTTCAGATCCATCGACCAAACATGCCTAGGATCCGTAAAGTCTCAAACTTTATTACTTGGGACGTCCATAAAGCTCTTAACTCAAGGTCTTAATCCATTAAGACCCACCTTCATCATACATGAGACAACCAAAGCCATTGGGACCTCATTTTTCTCACTCAAGACCTCTCCTAAGGTCTGAAAGGACAACTAATCTCAACCAACTCGCATCATGCATCACTTTGGGGTTTTTGGGACAAGAAATGGTGTCAAAACTTCACCATATATAGATCTACACAAAATAGATGTCAAGCAAGAAGCTTTATACCTTCAAGTGGTTGCAAAGGGTGATGCTATCTCGGATCTACAAGCTCCAGCCACCAAGTTTCCTTCTTGCCAACCTCTTCTTTCTTCTTCTAAGCTTTCCTTTGCCAAACTAAGCTCTACAAGGTCAAATATCCACAACAATGGAAGAAGAACGGCTACTTAGGGTTTCTGAGAGTAAGAGGGCAGATATGGAGGCTAGGGTTGGAACCATAATGTTCCTTATATAGTGGCTGGCCCTAAAATTAGGGTTTTAAGACTCTGAGCGTACGCTGGGCGTAACTCTAGTACGCTGGGCATACGCGTCCTTGCATCCGCGGTCATTCACCCTATTACGCTGGGCGTACCCACGCGTGTCCCAAAGGCATGCATGGCCTTCCTCGTCAACTTTTCTCCATAAGGGCCATTAATGTCAATATCATCAAAGTGTCATAACTCCTTCATTCTAGATCCGATTCCGATGAACTTTATATCCACGAAAAGGTGGCGAGAAGCCCTATGCTTCTAGCAGCACATCCAGACCCGAAAACCCTTCTCGAATAAAATCCAATACCCATAAAAGACCGAAACGCCCTTACTCTTGATCTCGGGAACCCATAAATAGATCTTTTAAGAACGGGGCGTTACAATTCTCCCCCACTTAAATTAGGCTTCGTCCTCGAAGCCTGCGGTAACACAAACTTCCGGATGATACTCCTACAATGCATCCACTGATCTCAAACCGGCTTAGTTTCCCTCAAACACAGGTATCGAATCTCTAAATCCATCTCTTCCCTTGCAGGGTTCCGATCAACTGCTTCAAGCCGGTCACCGGCTTCTTTTCTCTGATGACAACGCTCATCAACTGAGTGCCACCTGAAGACACTACCTTACTTCTGTCCCCATCTCCAATCGGGAATCCCTTACCTTCTCCTCTTCCAAGAAGACCGAACACATGCATGCACATCACCCAACATTGCCACAACGGACATCTCAACCCGTATGTGCTTCCATATATCTGGTACAATCCCAGTGCTTGCTACCAAGCACTTCCGATCATCCAATTACTCTGCTACCTTCCTTTCAGAGGGCCCACACTCCTTCCGGAGTTTCATACCTTTCTTTTCCAGGAAGTCTACTCCACAACCATAACCGCACTTATAAGTGCCACTGAGCTAAACTCCACTCTACCGTCCCACTAACACATACAGAGTCTTTAGCACGACTGGACCGCCTTCCCGGCCTTCAGCCTATCTGGACCACTCTCAGAACCTTCAGCATGTCTGGACCACCCTCCTGGGCCTTCAGCCTGTCTGGACCGTTCCCTGAACCTCCAACCTACTCCATTATCCTGATCAATACTTGGGGCCAGACCATATCGATTACTATTGCATGGCGACATATTCACCCCTTCTCCACATACTGATCTCCTAACACATCCATAGTCTTCAGCATTACTGGACCGCCTTCCCAGGCCTTCAGCCTATCTGGACCACTCTCAGAACCTTCAGCATGTCTGGACCGCTCTCCTGGGCCTTCAGCCTGTCTGGACCGTTCCCTAAGCCTTCGGCCTGACTGGTACGCCCACCGGCCTTCAGTCTATCCAGACCGCTAAAAGGTTGTCGCACATCGCACTGATCTATTCCTCCCGGGGATTTTTCCCACGTAGTCTGTTCTAGCCCTCTAGGGGTTCCGAACTCTAGTTCCATTCCATCTACTCAGATCCCGGCCTAATCCTAGGCCTTACAACAACCAATCACCTTTTCCGAAAACCTTGGTCTGTACCCCGCCCCATTTGTCTGTCACTTACTCATACCAGTCCACACTCTTGGCTGACTGAAACACTGCTGACTCCCACATAGCTAATCAACCTTTAATGCTTGTCGATCCTCCTGAGAATTTTCCAATTCTCCCCACTTAAAGCACTGACTACCAACCACCGGTGACTCAGCCGGCATAAATCAATCATCTATCCTCGACATACTCCTCTTATCCATGAACTGATTTCCTCTGAAACGATCAACCTCCACAACACCACCTTCCGACATCGTACCTCCCGAACTCTAAGGGAGTCCAACTCTCAACTGAACTCTTCTCATGTCGTCGTTGCTATTTCTAACAGCGAGATCACGTAACTTGTCTTCCGACCATAACCCTCCTGGATGCTAACCAACTACAACTCCTAACTACTAAGATCCTCAATCATACTACAAACATGCGGAACAATGCAGACAAATTTACCATGCCACACGAATAGCAAGATAACAAGATGGAAACACACCCGCAGCTGCATCTGGCTCTGCCCTGACCTCCTCTGCTGTAAGCTGGAATGCGCGTCCCTGAGCCCTCGGGGGCTCCGCTCCACCCGTAATCCTCAAAGTGGCCGGTGCTGGAGCCTGCACCGGTCCTGTAGCAAGCTGTGGGCAGTTGGCCCTCATGTGACCAACCTGGTGACACTGGTAGCAAATCCTCATATCCTGAACCGGGGCTGACTGACGACAATCCCTCGCGTAATGCCCCTACCTCCCACACTTGCGGCACGCACCACCGGACCTACAAACTCCGGTGTGACCCTTCCCACACCTCCCACAAGTGTGGCTAACATGACCTCCCAACCTGGAATCAACGGTCTTGGACCGTTTCGGCGCTGGCTGCGACTGCACCGGGGCCTGCCTCTGCTCTCGCAACTGTAACACAATCTCCAGCTCACGCCGATGAGCGGCCTCCTGCAACTCCAGCAAAGTCTCGCATCTCTGCGTAGACACAAACTGCCTGATATCCCTCTTGAGCATACTCAGATACCGGGACATCTGAGCCTGCTCCGACGCGAACTCCGGGCAAAACATCGCCCTCTCAGTAAACATCTTGGTGATCTCCGTCACCGACTCTGAATCCTGCTTCAGCTCCAGAAACTCCTGAGCCAACCTCTCTCTCTCAACCCGTGGAACATAACGGGTACTGAACATCTCCCGGAACTGATCCCAAGTCACCGCAGCCTGCTGCGCGTCAGAATAAGATCCCGTAGTCAACCTCCACCAATCCTTCGCTCCGAGCCTCAAAAGGTTTAGAGCACACCTCACCCTCTGATCTGCAGGGCATGAACACGTGAAGAAACATCCCTCCACGTTTGACAACCACCTCATAGCAACGATTGGATCCTAAACTCCATCGAAAGTAGGGGGCTTCGTATTATCGAAGTCCCGATACTGAAAGCCTCGACCGGCTCCTCCCCCTGCCGCTGCTACAACCGCTGTAGCTGCCGCGGCAGCTGTCTCCTGATCCCGATCCCGAACCGGATCCTGTCCCGATACGTCTCGTAATCGCCATACTGCCATACACCAACGAGACCCTTAGACACATCTCATAATCACCCGGTGACTATCTCATAACCGATACCCTAGAGAGTTGTGACTTCCTTGATACGCGTATGGGTCCAGTGCTTTCAGTAGTATGGGCCCCTACTACCTTCCACACCTACCCATATTTGTCTCAAGTATCACCACAACACCCTAACAATATACACAACATGGCGAGCGCTCAATCCTCACTCCTAGAGGAATGCTAAATATCTCATAACTGGCCTCCCGGCCTCACACAACCCACCCATCCATGAAACTTCCACCAACCCTGCAGCACTAGTGTATGCTAGCCATACATAACGCTGGACGCGATAGACTTTCGAATATCCAATCCTACCCTAAGCTCCCAATCAAACAAGAACAGAACATAAGTCCAAATCAAACATTCTCAGGCTATAAGATCTTAATTATGTACAACTGTGATGCATACACTAAGCAACTACAGTAATGATGTCAATCTCATATAAAGGAAACCCTAGGCTAGCAGGCATCATGTAATCAGGCAATTCTATTATGCAATTCCAGAAGATCCCTAGCCTAGCACTAACATGTTGTTCTATCATATCACATAATCAAAGAACTTGTATGGTATTTTGGGGTCTACTTACTGGCTCCGGCTGATCGTACCCTCTGCATCCTCCTTTACTTATTTTGAAAACCTTTTGAAAACCATTTTCGAAAATCTCTCCTTGATTTGAGACTGGATTCATACGAATGTTCCTCCAATTCACTGAAACCAAGGCTCTGATACCAACTTGTAACATCCAAAAATTTCAACCAATTTAAACTTTTCAAAAACAACCCATATCCATTAAGTTATTACAAAAAGGTTTTCCAATTCATTTAACATCAGAGTTTCCCCCAGAACCATATCTCATAAATCATAAAACATGAGGAGCGGTACGATCACGCCTTTCGCCTGGCCACAATCTCCTGAAGTACCTGAAACATAACACTACAACTGTAAGCCCGCAAGCTTAGTGTGTTACCCCCAAAATACCAACCACATATACACATACTTATATCATATCACAAATAGAACAACCACGCACATCGGGTCTACTGTGTGACTGGTCCGCCCGCACCGGGCCTTCAGTCCACCTGGTCCACCCTCCGAGTCTAGCCATGTACATCGAGTCTACAGTGTGATTGGTCCGCCCGCACCGGGCCTTCAATCCACCTGGTCCACTCTCTGAGTCTACAGTATGACTGGTCCGCCCGCACCGGGCCTTCAGTCGGCCTGGTCCACTCTCCGAGCCTCGACACGTCTGGTTCGCCCTCTCGGGGCCTTCAGCCTATCCGGACCGCTCGCTGGGCCTTCCGAATGTCCGGTCTGCCCTGTGTATGTTGGCCTACAGCACAAAGCAGGACCCGCCTCAACCCAACCCCAGTCCAACAACCATGTGCACATAAACATATAATCATATAACAATTCACAACCAGACAAACAGTCTAACAGATCACATAGCATATCAATATCCTAACCAGGATTCCGACCTAACCGGTCACTAGCATAACATTACCCTATATACCGGGTACCGACCTTAACCAGGTCTCTAACACATACCATCCTAACTACCAGGATGCAAACATGGCAAAGCAATAACATAACAACAACTACCCGAATTTCCATCCGATAAAGGGCCGGCCTTGGTGCCGTAGACCCTGTCGATATAGTGAGGATAACTCACCTTGTGGCTGCCGAAATCCTGCAAATCTCTGACTGCTGACCCGCCGGGAATCCCAAATATCACATGCAAATCATCACATTAGAATCCATCATGACTTTCTAGGCCAAGGGCCCACAACACTCATTAAGTCCATCATCCTCTTATTGGGCCAAGACCCAAAACCAAATCCTCATGCAAAACCCAATATTAGCCCAATTTACTAAATTGGGCCCACCTTACCAAATGGGCCTAGATCCAAGGTCCATAATAATTATTGGGTCTAAAACATTCCATCCATAATGTTCAGACACGGCCCAAGCTCTATTAGCCCAATAACAGCCCAATCTCTTAAGGCCCAAAATGAAAACTCAACAGAGGGCGTACGCTGGGCGTACTCCTCTGGTACGCGGGGCGTACGCTCGTCTGTACCCAAAATCCTTCTAATTTCTTAATGGCTTAAGCTCTTAAGCCCAAACTTCAGATCCATCGACCAAACATGCCTAGGATCCGTAAAGTCTCAAACTTTATTACTTGGGACGTCCATAAAGCTCTTAACTCAAGATCTTAATCCATTAAGACCCACCTTCATCATACATGAGACAACCAAAGCCATTGGGACCTCATTTTTCTCACTCAAGACCTCTCCTAAGGTCTGAAAGGACAGCTAATCTCAACCAACTCGCATCACGCATCACTTTGGGGTTTTTGGGACAATAAATGGTGTCAAAACTTCACCATTCATAGATCTACACAAAATAGATGTCAAGCAAGAAGCTTTATACCTTCAAGTGGTTGCAAAGGGTGATGCTATCTCGGATCTACAAGCTCCAGCCACCAAGTTTCCTTCTTGCCAACCTCTTCTTTCTTCTTCTAAGCTTTCCTTTGCCAAACTAAGCTCCACAAGGTCAAATATCCACAACAATGGAAGAAGAACGGCTACTTAGGGTTTCTGAGAGTAAGAGGGCAGATATGGAGGCTAGGGTTGGAACCATAATGTTCCTTATATAGTGGCTGGCCCTAAAATTAGGGTTTTAAGACTCTGAGCGTACGCTGGGCGTAACTTTAGTACGTTGGGCGTACGCGTCCTTGCATCCGCGGTCATTCACCCTATTACGCTGGGCGTAACCCAGCCTACGCTGGGCGTACCCACGCGTGTCCCAAAGGCATGCATGGCCTTCCTCGTCAACTTTTCTCCATAAGGGCCATTAATGTCAATATCATCAAAGTGTCATAACTCCTTCATTCTAGATCCGATTCCGATGAACTTTATATCCACGAAAAGGTGGCGAGAAGCCCTACGCTTCTAGCAACACATCCAGACCCGAAAACCCTTTTCGAATAAAATCCAATACCCATAAAAGACCGAAACGCCCTTACTCTTGATCTCGGGAACCCATAAATAGATCTTTTAAAAACGGGGCGTTACAATCATTTAGAGATGTCCATGAAAATTTCGAGGCATTGACTTCAGTTGTTTCCGGAATGATTTCCTCAATCACACAATTATTGACGTGATTGGATATAGGAACATGGTCTACACAATTTTGAAGACTATGATGATATTCCGTGGTCCGATTCAGGTCCAGGTTTATCAGAGGCGGAAGAGGCGTGGAATCAGGACATTTAACAACTATGGGTTGAAACTTAGGAATTTGGGACTCAAAGGATTTTTTAGTCTCCGAAAGGGGTGACAAGGGAGAGACAGGGGTGTCCGAATGTTGAATGTTCGGAACCTCTCCCATGAATGTCAGATTTTGCAAATCCTTCAGGGGACTAACAATCAGTTTCTGAAATTCGCTTCCGAGACCAGGAGCTTTGGACCATGGATGACGAAAATTATGAGTCATCCGAATGTCAGCTTCAAGCATGTCAACAGAGTTATGCAAGGCATCTATTGTGGCATTAAGACGTTTGTTGTCAGAAATCAAAATATTTCGTTCGGAATAAGTGATTTCACATTTATCTTGCAAAATAATACATTCATCTTTTGACATTACAAGTTCATGCTCTAAAGACTCGATTTTCAATTTCTTATCCTCAAAACGTAATCTAAGACGACTTAGTTTACAATCTTTCTTCTCACTGGCTTCTATGGCTGACTCATAGGCTTTATAGATAGTGTTCATATCTGTTTGAATCTGGGTCAAATAAGGTTCACATAAAGTCAAATCAAAATTATTATCAGAGATCATAGATTTTACCTGTTGAACAATGCTTCGACCTGGTGGATCGTTGGTAGCCATGTAGCAGTAGTTGGGTTCAGCATCATCTTCTTCATCTTCGGATCCAGAAGACCAGTAACCTTCGTCACATACAATGGTTTGTCTAGCCATCAAACACACGTGTCTTCCAGTTACTACATCATCATCATCTCCGGATGACCATTATCCTTCGACATCTCTTGAGACAGTAGTAACAAATGCTTTCTCACTTTCAGCCATTTCTTGTGCTTTTCGGACATAATAAGCTGAGTCTTTGATTTTTGGTTTTTGAGGTGCATCAACGAGACAATCTTTGGCAAAGTGGTTTGCATGACCACATTTATAACACAAGATCTTTGGTTTTTCCGAGTTGAGAATTTTTGAGGGTTCTGGGGCTGAGTGTGGTTTAGTGAGATTAGGCTTGTATGCAGGAGGATTTTCGGATGTTTGTTTTGGTTCCGAAGAAGTATATGGTTGAGGATGGTTTTGGTGAGGAGCGTTGAATCTTTTTTGATATGGTTTGTATGAAGGATTGAAAGGTCGTTTGTATTTCATGGAGAGTAAGGCAAATTCTTGTTGGAAACGGAGTTCAGAATCTAAGGTTTCGGAATCACCAGCGGGATAGTTGAGAATGGGAAGGGAGGTCAAGGATGGCTGAGATAATGGAACTAAAGGTTTGTAAGGTTCCGGAGCAAGTGGGTTCGGAATGGTTGACTCAGAAGAACTGACTAGAGCAAGTGGTCCTCCGGAAAGTTCTCTAATGGTTTGAGCAACGTTTGATTCATGTCCTTGAAGCTCATCAAAAAGTTGATAGAGTTTCAATTTTTTTAAGGAACCATTACTTTGAAGGCAGGACTTTACATTTCCCCATCCCTTACCAAGACTGTTAATGAACTTGAGATTGTACTCGAGAGGAGTTCGAACAATCCCGTGAGCAGTCATGTTGTTGACAACGATTCGGTATCGGTTAGAGGCTGAGGCTACAGATTCACCTGGAGTAGTAGTGAAGGTGTCAAAGTCATTAACAACGGAGGTGAGACGTTTATCCTTCATGTTTTCTGAACCTTTAATCAGATCCTGTAGAGTGTCCCAAATTTCTTTGGCTGATTTGCATAACTTGATGTGCTCAAAGAGTGACGGAGGAACACCAAACACCATTTCAGATAAGGCGACTTGATCAGCATGCAGTTTCTCAATATCATCTGCAGTTAGAGGAGCTGGACGAACTTCATCTTCTCTCATGAGTTGAGTAGTTGCATCTCTTACAACTGTTCTTACAGGAACATGAGGACCTTGTGTGACGGATCTCCAAATTTGTTCACCTTTCTCTTTGGCTAGTAAAAATCTTTCCATTCTAACTTTCCAGTGATCATATTCTTCCACAACTAGCAATGGGGCACGTGTAGGGCCACCAACGCTATTTGCGATTTGCATTGAAATCATTTGTTGAGGATTTGAAGCAGCCATTGAAGTCAAGATATCTTAGAGCTTAAGTGGTATATAGAAGAACTTTTATCCTTAACACAGAAATGGTTGAATTTCCAAGGTAAATTCAAACCAACTATAATCTGATCTTATGGATTCAAAGGACAACCACTCGAGCTCTGATACTAATTGTGAGAACAAGATCTTTGCGCAGGGACAAGGTTTAAGACTTCAAACCTTGAGTGAATGCTTGAGATCAATGTCTGTTTAATAATGGATGTTCAAGTCGAGACTGGAAAGACCAGTCAAGTCTTAGATAATCAATTCAACAAATGATCAAGACATTAAATGAGAACAAGTAAATAGTGATCAAGGTAAAGTTAATAAATGAGGAACAAGAAGAATGTTTTAAATGTGATAGGGAATAAAATGCCAAAGTAAGTGAGAATAATCCGTAGATGACTTGTATTTGAATGTTTCTCTTTATAGGAGGGAATGTTACAGAGAATTATCCTTGATGTTTACATAAGACCGGACAAATGGCATAAGCCTGACATTCTGATTGTCCTAAACAACTTTAGACTAAGTCCTATGAAACGTTACATCAAGATACAAGAAAAAAGCAATAAATGCACAACACACAAAATAACTTCATTCCGGACAAGTGATGTTCTGGAGATGAAGCTTGGTTCCGGAACGTTGAGCATTCCGGACTACAGGATCAGTTCCGGAATGCACTCTTCAAAATTCTTCACTCCCTTTAATCAGCTCCGGACAGGTTCCGGATCACATCCATCTTCGGAATCAGCAGCCTTCAGAATATGTACTTAGGATTGCTAGAGGTTCACTTTCAGGTTCCAACAGAAATCAACAGCATTTTGAGGATGGGACGTTAAATCGCCAAACAGTTCATTTTGTCATCATAATGTAATTGATTTGAAACATGTAAACATATACTTTGGTGTAACTTTTTCAATTATATTTATGATGGTTGTATTTACTTTGAGCACTATTATACTCGTTGTTGTGATACTATACATGAAGTCCTCCACCCCCGGACGTTTCCGCCATCCTTGGTTTGGGGGTGTGACAAAAGTCAAAGGGCGTTTTTGGTAAACAATGATTTCCTCAAAGATCCCGGTCAATGAAGTTTCATGTTCTAAATCTTGTGAAGCTACAATTAAATTTCTTCGTGAACAAAATGATTTGCTAAAAAGGGAAAATGAGGACCTTAAATATGAAGGATATACTCTTAGGAAGGCCCAAAAACCCTTAAAAGAACAATTTGACGCCAAAATCAAGGACTTCCGAAAGCTTCAAGAAGAATATAGCAGTAAATGTGAAAATTATAACTATGCTAAAAAGGAAATTGCCAAATTAACTGCCGAACTTGATGCATTAAAAGTTAAATATAATGATGCTGAATTCACATTTAAGAAATTTAATGTGTCAAGTGAGGTAGTTGCTTCCATGATAGAAAAACAACTAAAATTTAAAGATAATCAAAATAAGGGTCTAGGGTATAATAGTGTACCACCTCCTTTCAATGACAACCATAACCCACCCCTTGAGACCAACAAGGAAAAAATTCCTGCTCAATATGGCCAAACCCTGTCCCAGCTTCAGTTAAGACTGAAACATCTGGGCCTACTGAGGTTATTAAGGTGAATGTTTCTGATGCTTCTACTTCATGTGTAGGTAAAGTAGTAGAGGATGAGGACAAGGAGAACATAAATAATTCTAGTTCTGCAAATTCTGATGATTGTCAAACCAATGACTCCTTGAACTCAGAATCTGTTGCTTCTAACCCAGTTACTTCTAAACCTGCTGTTGGTAAATACAGGCCACCAAAACAAGCGAAACAAAGTGCCTGCTGTAATTGTGCTTGTGGGAACAATCAGAAACGAGGCATGGGTATGCCACCAAGGGCAAGCAGAAACAACTTCCAAGTGAAGAAACAAACTTGTTTTCACTGTGGAACACCTGGACACATTGCCAGAAATTGTCCAAATCGCGCATATGTTCCCTACTATACACAAGGCTGGAAGAATGCTCAAAGAGGGAACTTTTCCAAAAGGAACCCTTCAAAGTCACAATCGCGCAGTGGTGAGTGGAACGCACAGAAGGCCAAAAATCCAACTCCCAAGGCCAAGAATCAAAATCCCAAGGACAAGAAGGGAATGCCGACCAAGAAGCAAAATTCAAGAGATGCTATAGTGAAATCAAGACCGGTTAGGTCAAAGTCATCTTGACGATCAACTTCAAGTTCCAAAGCAAGCGATAAGGCACCCAACCGATCGAGCAAGAAATGGGTTAAACCCGACTACAAATGGGTTCCGAAGGTTCACTCTCCCTAATCTTCTAATGATACTAACATTTATTCGCTTTCTTTATGTGATAAGTAGGATATGTCATGGGAGAGAGTTCTGTGTGTAGATGACAAAGGTCAACCCAGTTTCAAAATGGACTGGGTTCCAAAGACCAACTAATCCCGCACTGTGCTGGAGCAGCTATGGAGGAATATCATCAGACTCTGGTTTGTTGATAGTGGCTGTTCCAAGCACATGATAGGAGGCATCTCTCAACTGTACAACACTTAGAACTTTGTTTGGGAGTATGTGTCCTTTGTGGGAAAGGAAAAAAGGAGAGGATCACAAATGGGGTTTGTGGTTAATGATGAGAAGGATATGTTCCGAGATTGAAACACAACTAAGGCTGAATTCATTGCTGCTTGCGTCTTCAATTGCTGACTTTCGGTTTGACTTCTTTCGATACTTCTGAGTTTTTCTTAAAATGATTCGTTTCAAAGACAAATTTCTTTCAATTTTGCGCATTTATTTTATTTCTTCCCTATGCTCAATTTAAGGGGGAGAAATCAAAATACAAAAAAACTAGAAAAATAAAAAATTAAAAAATTTGTGTCTTTCTTTGGTAGGTAATCATTGGGAAATGATATGAGATTTAGTGATAAAGGGCAAGTTAAATTGCTTGACAACATTGATCCTAAAAGCATTTTGTATTTTACTTTTGTTTTTGATTAAATTTGTTCATATTTTCTTATATGCACAAATTTAGGGGGAGAAATTAAAAAAAAACAAACAAAAAATTTATAAAACTTCAAAAATACAAAAAATATTTTTATTTGTGTTTCAGAAAAATAAAAAATCCAAAAATATTGTTTTTGAGCGTATTTTACTTTTATTTTTATTTTCTTAGTATACTGAATTTACTTTTATTTTTATGTTTATCTCAAAATTCTCATTTGTCTTGAAAAGTGAACTCAGAAGAAGATGAGACTCAAGGAGACTGTATCGGAATATTCTGAGCAATGAGAAGAAACCTGAAAGTGGAAAGGAATTGACAGTCATTACACTTCACAGTACTTTCACAAGGAATTGGCGGATGATTCATATGCGAGTGATAGACTCTTCCATATTGAGACATATACCAGTCTTAATAGGAGTCTTCGCATCAAATGTTAATGATCAAAGGTCATTTTCACCATGACTAATGTGAAACACCCAATCATTCTTCACCCATATCTAAAATTTCTCCATCAAATCATTTCCACGTACCGGTACCCCTTGAGGTTCGAGTATAAAACAACTCGGCTGACGGTTGCCAAAAAGACTATGTTTATGATCTTAGATGTCGTTGTCACCATGACTCTAAGTGAAACCCAAAATCCAAATCCATTTAATTCTGAATGGACGATGAACATTTTTAATGTTCTAGATTTCACCCATGAATTGACGGATAATGGCTCATACCTGTGTGACATTGTACAAAATGCCAGTGAGGCAGTTTCTTTCTAAAGAACTGTCGTATCTAAGGAATTGAAAGTCTGAAACTGTACAAATTGTCAGATTGGTCTTGTCAGCTTTCTTTACCTAAGAACTGTCACGACACCAAGGCGATTCATGTGACATCCCCTAAATTCTCGGCCAGAAAAGACCGATTTATTTTATGGTTTTCAAAACAAAATCAGAGAAATCTTTTTAAAAGATGTTGCGGAATTGGTCCCCAAAACAACATATGATAAAAGTTTATCAAAATCCTTCTTTAAGAAGGTATATATTTCCCATATATATATATCAAAACCTCGGGATGTCATGTTCCGATACAGATCAAAAGCATAAACAAGACATTATAAGCCTTACAACAGTTATTTATAACTACTGGCCTATAATCCATAAATCACTCATCATCATCATCCGACTATGCTCGGGGTCCACTACCTGTAATATAAAAAGCTGAGTGGGTCAGGCTTAGAAGCCTGGTGAGCATATAGAGTTTTCAACTGAGTGGGTCAGGCTTAGAAGCCTGGTGAGCATATAGAGTTTTCAACCCACAATAAATAAATTTATTGTACTTAAACATCAATCAATCAACCAAATTACCCCAACCCCATTATCTTATTAATTTCTTAAGGGTTTACCCTAAGATTCAACTATCACTCCTTCCTAAGGATTCATCCTAAGGAATAGGCACAAGGTCACACCATCACCAGGGTTTATACAACAGGTGCTAAGTCCATAGCTCTTATTTATCGACAGTATTATTGACAGTATTCACCCCTGTCATACATGTCAATGGGTTTTTAGAGTACACCTTATGAACATATAGTTCACCCACCTACAGGTTGCAAGCCTGCTAGTGTTCCACAGACCATCTAGAATAGTCCATGGTTGTCATCCATACTCTGTTGAATAACGGGGGTCACCGTTTGGGTAAGGGCTTTTCTCATATTTCACCACTCACCCTCAACTTATGATCTCCTTTCACCACTCACCCTCAACTTATGATCAATATTACTGATCATCTCCTTTATCCAACTCACCTTTCATCACACACCCATTATTTCATCTACCCATGTTTGACCCAACATTTTTGTAGATAAAAATACATATACAGTTTAAATTATTTAAAAGCATGTATAAATCACACCTTCAACATCCAACTCAAATAAACAAACAATAAATATTCACACAGCACGTATTTTATATAAAATACTTCATATCTATGTGTAAGGTGAAAGTAACTACACACTCACCTGATTTAATGAAAATCAGGCAGCAATTCGTTTCCTAAAACGATTGTTTCTAATAAAACCGGGAGTTTTATTGAGAAACCGGGCTCTGCAAAGGTCGGGCTTCGAAACCGAAAAGATAAATTTTCCAGGCTTCTTGGGCACTTCGTGGCGTATTCCGGGGCTTATAATTGATATCGGGGCTGTGGGGGAAGTTAGAATGAAAGAAATATGAAATTTAGGGTGAAAGGTGGCAAATTTCCAAAGTTACCCGGGAAGGCTCACAGCCTTCTATTTATAGGGAGGAGCTTCTGATCGGACGGCTGAGAAGCCTCCAGGTGGTGCTGATCCGAGGGCTCGCAGGGAGGGCTCGCACATGGCTCGCACATGCGAAGGGTTGCTGGCCTCTTGTGATTGGATCGAGGTCTAGGTCCGAAGTAGGGGCATCCGTGACACTCATGCGATGGTTCGAACACGAGGGAAGAGGGTACATGTCGCCTTCTCAGTGGACCACTTCGGATTAGGTCAGGAGCTCGGATGACTCAGCAGCTCGGACACGTGGCTCGCATGACTCACCAATTTCGGACACGTGGCACGTTCTAAGCGAGGGTGACGTGGCAAAAAAATGACTATGCGAATTTTCTTGATTTTTGTGCAAAAACTTCTAAAATCCATAACTTTCGCATACGAGCTCCGTTTTTGACGTTCTTTATATGAAAACGTAGGTAAAATTACGCTCTAAAACTTTCGTTTAGACTTCGTCGGCTAATTTTGACTTTAATTTTTAAATTATTATTTTTAACAGACCGGGACAGGAAATCCGTTAAAAATTCATAACTTCTTCATCCGACGTCCATTTTCGTCAGACTTTTTACCGTTGTGCTACTATTTACGAGACCTTCGATTCTCGTTTAGGTCGTGTCGGCTAAAAATCACTCGATCTAAAATTCGAGTTTTTAGTTGTCTACTGCTAAGCTGAAACTTCGAAAAATCATAACTTCCTCATACGAAGTCAGATTTGGGCGTTCTTTTTATACCTACTCTCGGTTTAACGAACACTATGAGTTTCGTTTAGATCACTAAGGCTAACAAGTAGTTTATCGAAAACTCACTTTTTACGACATTCAGCACCGAGCCGGTTTTGTCGTGAAACTTCGACAGGTCATAACTTCTTCGTTATAACTCGGATTTCGGCGTTCTTTATATATCCGTAATCGTTGTCACGACCACTACAACTTTCTTAATAGATATCAGCTTTATCTAATATTTATTTTCGACGCGCATTTTTATTCTTAATTAATTAACTCCTAGTAATTAAGTATAAAACACATAAAACACATAATATTCACATAATTCCTTTTCATTTCTTCTAAATGAGTTACAAAGGTTAACCTAGACCATTATGTCAATATTAATGCCTAGCCTAGAAACACGGGCGTTACAACTCACCCAACAAGGAAACAAGTATCGCTGAACGTCTCGCCAAGGGCCAAGTTAACTCGTTAACTTGATAATTGTGTTGAGATCTATGATTCTTTCTGATACTCAACAAATCGCAGTGCGTTCCTCCGAGTTCACAGAAATACTGCGAGAAGTCTCTTTCTGAGCCAAGGATTCATCCTTGAAAAACTGTGGTGAGAAGTGTCTTTATGATTCTTTCTGTGATCCACAAGGACTTTTTAGTCACGGTTACTTCTCAAGACGCATCGGTGATCATTCAAGAACATTCATTCGAAGGAACTAGAAGTGAAGATTATTTTTCAACATACAATCTTTTAACCCCGGAAGCAAGGTGGAGCTGACTTGAAGATTATGTGACGAATTGCATTGAAGCCTCCTCAATCATTTTGCTGTTATCTATGTACCTGCTGAAGTGATCCAGAAGTTTTTTTCTCTGTTCTCTTTGAAGATTCTCAAGCTGAAAGTGCAGACTTTCAAGAAGCCTCCACACCTAACGTGCGTTCAAAGTCAAATTTTTGAAGAAAATCCCAACTGTTCAAGATGAAGTCTTTCACATAGAAGATTCATTTGTTCATCTTGAAGTTGTGAAGATATCGCAGATAAACGCTGAAGCCAAGCTCATTTTGAAGATCAAGAAGAAAATAAAGCTATAAACCAAGGGGGAGATTGTTAGGTCAAAAATATGGTTTATACTTTGCTTTTCTTAGCTTTTGTTGTTTTCGGTCTTGGGCCGAAAACCCCTTGGATTTATTTTTAGCATTGACAGAAAACTCATGTGTTTTTGGTCTGGGTTTTCGGTTTGGGCTTTGGGTTTTACCCATATGTATATATAGTGGGTTATTAGGAGTTTTTGGGTGCATGAGAGAAAAGATGGTCCATATCAAAAGGGAAGCCATTGTTGATTAGAGAGAGAAAGTGAGAGAGAGAAAGTGTGTGTGTATGTGTGTGAATCTTATGTAGTGTTCTTCATTCATATCATCAATAAATCTTAGATTCATCATCATCTTCATCATCATCATCTTCTTCTTCTTCTTCTTCTTATTCTTCTTCTTCTTCTCCATTCTATCTTGCATCAACCACTTGATTGGGATTCCACATGTAACATCCGGATTTCCAGGTATAATATTTTAAATATTTATTTTGAGATATGTGGAGTGACTCGACGAGTTGGTGCCTGAACTCGTCGAGTAGAGTCGCGACTGGTGACGTGGATTAATGAGTGGACTCGACGAGTCCGTGAGCCGACTCGCCGAGTCAGTGCTGTTGAGGGAAACCCTAATTTCTCGGGCTTGTGGCCTATTTAAAGGCCCTTATGGCCTCCCTTTACGGCCACCTTCCCCAGAGAGAAACCCTAACCTGCCCTTTCCGTTGTATAGAAAGAGAGAGACCATCTTGAGCATTCTTGAGTTTTTTTGTAGGAAAGATTGGAAGAGTTGGTGGATCTAATCAAGAGAAGGCTATGGATCTTGCATTTTTCTATCATTAGCTGCTATTTAGAGGTATAAAGCTCTCATCTTGACCTCTTGTTTGTTAGATCCCATTTTTGGGAGCTTTTAGGGTTTTCTCTCAAGAATATTGTGTTCTTGAGCTATTTGGGCATGGTTTGAGGTTAGAGCCTCAGATCTAGACTAAAAAGGACCTTGAGGGTCCAAAGATTCAAACTTTATTGAGTTAGAGGCAGGTCCCCATGCATTTGACCTTCCTTGGAGCTTGTGATGGCATTATAGAGCATTTATGCCATGCATGGTCATCAAGACAGAACCTTTACGTGACTTTTGGGTATTAAGAGGCTAGATCTAGAGGTTGGAGTTGCAGATCTGACCTCAGACGTCCAAATGAGACATCCAGATGAGTCAACTCGTCGAGTTTATGAGATGACTCAACGAGTCGGATCGGGTTGTCCCAACGATTCGTGAGCCAGTGATAACCCATCGAGTTAGGGGTTAACTCGACGAGCTGTGTGAGACCCTTAGAAGAATTCAGAGGATACGAGTGGACTCTGCGACTCACATGGGTGCACTCGGCGAGTCAGGTCAACTTTGACTGTTGACTCATATTGACTTCTGTTGACTTCATGAGTGGGTTAATTAGGAACATTGAGACCATGGAGGGGTAAAATGGTCTTTTACCCATCCAAGAGAGTAGAAAGAGAAAAGAGGACTTTAGGTGTAAATGAGGAAATGAGGGATACTGATTGAAATGTTTGTCTAATGCGTTAGGCGGAGGTTAGTTCAGGATTCTTGAGTGCGTGTCTATTTCATACTAGCTGCGAGGTGAGTTTTCTCACTATACCTTACCTAGAGTGGTGACTATGCATGACCAGAGGGTCTTATGTGTTTACATGAGTTATGTAGTATTATGTTTTTGTTTATGTGATATGTATACGCTATATCATGATTCTTACAAAGCTAGGACCGGAAGATCAACACAGTTAGGACCGGAAGGTCTACAGAGTTAGGACCGGAAGGTCTACAGAGTTAGGACCGAAAGGTCATCATGGCTAGGACCGGAAGGTCCATCAGAGTTGAGGGACCGGAAGGTCCCACTGAGACATATTGACCGGAAGGTCTTATAGAGCTATAGCCTCGAGTGGCTAATTATTTGTGTGTGGTATTTTGGGGAACTCACTAAGCATGCGTGCTTACCGTGTTATTGATGGGTTTGAGCCATAAGAACTTTCCTATGTGCACATGCAAACCCTAATTGCTTGGATCTAGGTTTCTCTAATTGAACATGCATTGAATCCAAGACTTGCAATACTAGATCTAATGTAATATATTGAATCTAATCATATGAAATCAGATCTGAAAGAATACCTTGAATTACTTGCTTGATACTTTTTCTTCTTGGAGCTTAGAGTCACAATTGTCACTCCTCTAATGGCTTACAAACACCAAATAGCAAGAAGATGATCTTGAGAGAGAGGGAGAAGGGATAGAAATCGGCCCTAGGGTTCCTTGGCTTGCAAGAGTGTCAATTTCTCCACCCCAAGGGTTCTATTTATACTATGAGCTATTAGGGTTTCTCCTTTAACCCTAATTGAATGACTTAGGCCCTAAGCAATCCAAGATCCTTCTAGATACAAGGCTTGGACGAAATTAAGGTTCCCAAGCCCCTAAATTTCGTTCACCCTAATATCCATAAGGATACATAGCCCAAAATACAACTATCACACATTTGACAGTTTATACCCTTTATTCAATTAACCTCTCTAAGTCACCAAATTAATTCTCAATTAATATATGACTTATATTAATCAAATAATATTATTATTTCCTCAATATATTATTCTCATAATATATTAATAATATTTCTTCTCTCTTAACAAATCATCCTGTCAAGTCGCTATGGTGAAGGCAACCCAAAAGGACCATGCATAACCGGGTCAAGTACTTACCAAATATAGTTACAGCCTTAGACACTAATCCAACAGTCTCCCACTTGGATAAGTCTAGTAAGTATATATGTAAATATAATCCGATTAGCAATCGTAGCTCTCAAAGACGCTGTCAACTCTGATCTTATCAGTATCCTGTCCTTTAGATAAGGGATCGTATAATCCTCTGTTCTAGATATCGTGCGGACAATTACATGGAACATGGTCATACTTATTGTCCTGCAATTTTGTTTCTCGATCTCATATTCATTTGACATAGAACTTAATCGAACACATCAATTTAGTTCTGACCGGGCCCGACACATAAGTCAAATCAAATCATCGAGGGGCCCTGATATCGCTTTTACCCTCTTAGGATAAAAGGAACAGATAAACTTCGACTTATATGCATTTATTATCCACTAATCAAATTACACACAACAATATGTTTTATAACATCAAGTTACTGATGCGTTTGCGCATTATCAATGCATAACCAATTATCAAACAATAAACCATATATCTAGGTTTTAAGACTATATGATATTACCATCTTGTGATCACTCGTGATAAATTCCATGAAGTGATTCCAACAAGTGCGGGTCTATTCCAATGCTCAAATCAAGTTCATAAGCACTCATGAACGTTGTAGCAAACCTTTGCT
Source organism: Lactuca virosa (assembly GCF_052849685.1). Classification (NCBI taxonomy): domain Eukaryota; kingdom Viridiplantae; phylum Streptophyta; class Magnoliopsida; order Asterales; family Asteraceae; genus Lactuca; species Lactuca virosa. The sequence continues at coordinate 183,355,456 of NC_136426.1, forward strand.
ATATCTAATACACTTTAGACAATCTACACACCAATTCATGATAGTCTTCATTCATACCTACTTCCAACATATGAACGACTGTGGACTATTCGAATAATTCGATTATTATCAAATAATTAATTACTCAGGAAGTCAAAACATGCAAAATGAAACAATAGTTAAACAATTAACATAAGACAGTAGCTTTACTTATAAATAATACTCCTTTATTTAATCATCAAATGTCAATTACATTTATCTATTACACGTTTCCAAACTATCTAATCTAAACTAATATCGTCCTTTAGCCCAATGCTCCTAGCGTGCTGCAAATGCTTAACCCTGCTAAGTCCCTTCGTAAGCGGATCTGCTGGGTTATCCTCTGACGATACCCTTTTTACCACGAGGTGTCCTTCTTCTACTCGATGTCTAATAAAATGATATTTTCTGTCGATATGTCGCGATCTACCATGATCCGTCGGTTCCTTGGTCAAGGCAACCGCTCCTTCATTATCACAGAAAATTTCCATAGGCTCCTTTATGGTAGGCACAACTCCAAGATCACCAATGAAGTTGTTCAACCACATAGCCTCCTTTGACGCTTCGCTCGCTGCAATGTACTCTGATTCGCACGTTGAATCAGCTACTGTTTCTTGCTTGGAACTTTTCCAAGTCACTGCTCCTCCATTGAGGGTAAAGACCCAGCCCGACTGCGAACGGTAGTTGTCCCTGTCGGTCTGAAAGCTGGCGTCACTATACCCTCGTACCTTTAAGTCATCACTCCCTCCGAGGACTAAAAACCATTCCTTGGTCCTCCGAAGGTACTTAAGTATATTCTTGACCGCAATCCAATGAGCTCTGCCTGGGTTCCCCTGATATCTACTGACCATGCTCAAAGCAAAGGCCACATCAAGGCGAGTACAAGTCATAGCGTACATGATAGAGCCAACTGCGGAAGCATAGGGTATTCGGCTCATCTCAGCTATCTCGGCTTCTGTACTCGGGGCTTGAGTCTTACTCAATTTGGCATTACTCTGTATCGGTAGTTCTCCCTTTTTCGAGTTTTCCATACTAAAACGTTTTAGTACCTTATCCAAGTAAGTATTCTGACTAAGTCCTATTAGTCTCTTACTTCGTTCTCTCACTATCCTTATTCCTAAAATATAGGAAGCCTCTCCGAGGTCCTTTATAGCGAAACACTTCCCGAGCCAGGACTTAACCTCCTGCAGAGTCGGGACGTTGTTTCCTATGAGCAGTATGTCATCGACATACAAAACGAGAAAGCTAACTATACTCCCACTGGCCTTGACATATACACATGATTCATCTTCACTTCGTACAAATCCAAACTCTTTGACTTTCTCATCGAAGCAAAGATTCCATCTGCGAGACGCTTGCTTAAGCCCATAAATGGACTTCTCAAGCTTACACACTCTATTGGGATGCTTTGGATCGACAAAACCCTCTGGCTGAGCCATGTAAACATCCTCAGCCAACTTCCCATTAAGGAAAGCGGTTTTTACATCCATTTGCCATATTTCATAGTCATGAAATGCAGCAATGGCTAGCATCACCCTAATAGATTTTATCTTCGCAACTGGTGAGAAAGTTTCGTCGTAGTCAACTCCAGGAGTCTGAGTGAAACCTTTCGCAACCAATCGCGCCTTATAAGTGTGCACGTTCCCATCCACGTCGGTCTTCTTCTTGAAGATCCACTTGCACCCGACCGTCTTACGACCTGGTACATTGTCAACCAAATTCCAAACTTGGTTGTCATACATGGACTGAATCTCGCTGTCCATCGCCTCTTTCCATTTTACAGACTCTGGGCCTGCCATGGCTTCCTTATAGCTATTAGGTTCATCTAGATTTATTAGTGTACCATCACTAATATACGTGTCCCCTTCGGTAGTAATATGAAAACCATAAAACTGGGGATGAACACTAACTCTTTCGGAACGTCTAAGAGGTAAGGACTCGTCAATTGGTTCAACCGGAGTTTCCTCCTCGGGTTGAGCGCCAGCGTTAGAGGTTCCTTCATCGCTCGACTCTTGAATCTCTTCAAGATCGACTTGCCTCCCACTGTCTCCTTGGCTTATGAGTTCCCGCTCTCGGAAAACCCCTCTCCTTGAAACGAAGACAACATTGTCACTCGGCCTATAGAAGAGATATCCAAAGGATTTCTGTGGGTAGCCGATGAATATACATCGCTCACTACGAGGTTCGAGCTTGTCGTGAGTTTCTCGTCTTACGAAAACTTCACAGCCCCAAACCTTGATATGTGCCAACGAGGGAGCTTTCCCTGTCCACATCTCGTGAGGTGTTTTGGCAACCTTCTTTGTGGGTACTAAATTAAGGATATGGGCGGCAGTCTCTAAGGCATACCCCCAGAATGAGATAGGTAGTGAAGCACGACTCATCATGGAACGAACCATGTCTAGTAAGGTTCGATTACGCCTCTCAGCTACACCATTCAATTGTGGTGTCCTAGGTGGCGTCAATTGTGAAACTATTCCACATTCCTTGAGGTAGTCGTGGAATTCAAGACTTAGGTACTCTCCACCTCGATCAGATCGAAGCATCTTGATTTTCCTGCCCAATTGATTCTCCACTTCTTGTTTAAACTCTTTGAACTTTTCAAAAGTTTCTGACTTGTGCTTGATTAAGTAGATATACCCATATCTGCTATAATCATCTGTGAAAGTCACATAGAAGCGATTTGCATCCCTTGTGGTGGATCTAAAGGGTCCACATACATCTGTATGTATGAGATCCAATAAACCCTCACCCCTCGCACAAGTGCCAGTGAAGGGTGACTTGGTCATCTTTCCAAGTAAACAAGATTCGCACGTGTCATCTTCCCTAAGGTCGAACGACTCCAACACTCCATCCTTTTGGAGTTTGGCTATGCGCTTCTTGTTGACATGTCCAAGACGACAATGCCACAAGGATGCTTTATCCATACCATTGGAAGAATCCATACACAACACATCATTTCCTAGGTTATTTACAACCATAACAGTTTCATAAATTCCATTACAAGGCATTGCTTCAAAATATAAAACACCATTTAGATAAGCATAAATCGAACCATTCTCATTATTAAACGAATATCTAAATCCTTGTCTAAATAAACCATGAAAAGAAATGATGTTTCTTGCCATATCTGGCGAGTAGCAACAATTATTTAATTCTAAATTCAAACCATTCCTAAGCTCTAAAGAATACACTCCAATCTTGGTGACAGGTGACGTTCTTCTATTTCCCATGATCAGATTTATTCTTCCAAGCTCCACATCCCTATTTCTTCCTAGTCCCTGCAAATCAGAACAAATGTGGTAACCACACCCTGTATCAAGAACCCAAGAAATAGCATGAGATGAATCATTAGATTTAATTGTGTAAATACCTGCGAAAGATGGCTTGATCTTCCCATCCTTGATGGCTTGCAGATATTCCGGGCAACTTCTCTTCCAATGCCCTATTTTGTGGCAATGGTGGCACTCTGCCTCCTTTGGGTTTGGGTTGGGCTTAGCAGGATCAACCTTGGTCCCACTAGAGGAGGAACCATTTTGGGACTTTCCTTTGTGGTGGTTCTTTGAAAAAGCCTTCCTCTTCTTGCCCCTTCCCTGTCCAATAGCCAAAACAGGAGCAACGGGTGGATTGGGAGTTGGTGCAACAGACTTGTCCTTGAGGTTGCTCTCAGCAGTCCTCAGGAGCCCTTGGAGTTTGCTTAGGGTGACCTCTTCCTTGTTCATGTGGTAGGTCATCCTAAATTGGTTGTAGCATGAGGGCAAGGAGTGAAGAACAATGTCGATAGCCAAATCTTCCCCAAAGTTGACATTCAACTTGCGAAGACGATCAACATACCTTTGCATCTTTTGCAAGTGCACAGTAAGAGACTCTCCACTTCCCATTTTAGCAGTAATCATATTCGTTATGATTTCATAGCGCTCTTGCCTCGCGCTTTGGTGATACCTCTCCATCAAGTCTAGATGCATCTCATAAGGATACATGTCCTCATAGGACTTTTGGAATTCAGAGTTCATTGTGGCTATCATGATGCAATGGACCTTCGTTGCATCACGCTCATGGTTCTCAAAGACAGCCATTTCTTCAGGAATAGCAGTTTCTGGATTGATCTTTTCGAGCTTCTCATCGAGAACATACTCTTTGTCCTCGTAACGCGCGATTGTGCGAATGTATCTTATCCATTCGCTAAAGTTCGTTCCATCGAATGTCACTTTTTGACAAAGGCTCATTAGAGGAAATGAGCTAGTAGCTGTGTTGTTTGCGTTAGACATCTACAAATAGAAAGAACAAAGTTTGATTAGATTAAGTCCCTAATTAACACCCAAAAAGAAAATTAGGGCTAGGACCCAACAACATTATTTATACATTAGAAAAGGGATGCCGTAATCCAACATGCAAATAATTTGGAGGTAAGTGAATGACGATTCACTAATTCTTCACCATGAAAAACATAAGCTTTAAGTTTTAAATGTATTGAGAATTCCTAGATTTCATTGAGATTCATTGAACCTTGCAATGACATGTTTAAATCTCGATATGCCCCTCTCGTTTGTGACTGGGATGCCGAGGATCACAAAGTGGGTGTGAATAACCATGCAAATGTACAAGGTGCCCCCACTGTTACAGTTACCTATTCAATGTGCTGGTTAACCACACACGCTCCATTGAACTATAACAAACAATGAGTCACCCTTTGCCACCTTTGCTTAGAACCCAAAAAATGTGCCGGTTAACCACACGCGCTCCATTAATGTCTTAGCGAGGGTACAAAGTGTAATTTCATGGGATTGCATCAATTCACTTTTCCTAAAGTAACTAAGATTGGGAATTTTATAAAACATGTTTAGTTACTTTATATAGATTCATTATACTTATTAATGAGAGGAGGTTTGCCCTATCCTACCCGTTCGGCTAACGACCCTCCACCAGTCAAGCAAGCGGTGGGTGTGAATGTACACCGATTAAGCGCCATTTTATAGGCAGCAACCTTATACCCACCTTATAGACTGGCTTTGTGAATGAGGCCTACTAACGGTAAGACTAGCATTTTAAATTATACATATATATATATATATATATATATATATATATATATATATATATATTAAGCTTGTAATAATATAATAGTATAGGGTTGAATTTTAAACTTGTAAAATTCTAGGGATTTGAAATTTAAATTATTCAAATTAAACATTTAATCACAAAATATAAATTTTAAAACTTGAGGACAAGTTTTTGAACTTTTCAAAACATAAGGATCAAATAGCAAATAATATAAATCAACAAATTAGATTATCTCAATTTGATCTTACTTAACTTTACTTGCATGACAATTTACCAATTCAATTCAAATAATCAATCAAAATCATATAAGGAAATTATTATTCAACTAATTGGCAATTATCTTTTATTTTGGTCAAGAATATACTCATATATATGATTTAAATCGGATTTTAATGACCCAAAACAGCTAAGGCAAGTATCCTCAAGAAAAACAGCAAGAAATCCCGAAACTACCTCACTCTGACTCTTGAACTCGCCGAGTTCCTTTATGGACTCACCGAGTTGGAGCTACTCGCCGAGTCCACAGTGGAACTCGCCGAGTACAGCAGTTAGAATCACAAAAATCGAATTTTGTAAGCAACAAGCAATCAACCAATGCATCAATTCAATAGAAATCAATCAAAGCTCTGATACCACTGATGGGTTTGAGCCATAAGAACTTTCCTATGTGCACATGCAAACCCTAATTGCTTGGATCTAGGTTTCTCTAATTGAACATGCATTGAATCCAAGACTTGCAATACTAGATCTAATGTAATATATTGAATCTAATCATATGAAATCAGATCTGAAAGAATACCTTGAATTACTTGCTTGATACTTCTTCTTCTTGGAGCTTAGAGTCACAATTGTCACTCCTCTAATGGCTTACAAACACCAAATAGCAAGAAGATGATCTTGAGAGAGAGGGAGAAGGGATAGAAATCGGCCCTAGGGTTCCTTGGCTTGCAAGAGTGTCACTTTCTCCACCCCAAGGGTTCTATTTATACTATGAGCTATTAGGGTTTCTCCTTTAACCCTAATTGAATGACTTAGGCCCTAAGCAATCCAAGATCCTTCTAGATTTCGTTCACCCTAATATCCATAAGGACACATAGCCCAAAAATACAACTATCACACATTTGACAGTTTATACCCTTTATTCAATTAACCTCTCTAAGTCACCAAATTAATTCTCAATTAATATATGACTTATATTAATCAAATAATATTATTATTTCCTCAATATATTATTCTCATAATATATTAATAATATTTCTTCTCTCTTAACAAATCATCCTGTCAAGTCGCTATGGTGAAGGCAACCCAAAAGGACCATGCATAACCGGGTCAAGTACTTACCAAATATAGTTACAGCCTTAGACACTAATCCAACAGTCTCCCACTTGGATAAGTCTAGTAAGTATATATGTAAATATAATCCGATTAGCAATCGTAGCTCTCAAAGACGCTGTCAACTCTGATCTTATCAGTATCCTGTCCTTTAGATAAGGGATCGTATAATCCTCTGTTCTAGATATCGTGCGGACAATTACATGGAACATGGTCATACTTATTGTCCTGCAATTTTGTTTCTCGATCTCATATTAATTTGACATAGAACTTAATCGAACACATCAATTTAGTTCTGACCGGGCCCGACACATAAGTCAAATCAAATCATCGAGGGGCCCTGATATCGCTTTTACCCTCTTAGGATAAAAGGAACATATAAACTTCGACTTATATGCATTTATTATCCACTAATCAAATTACACACAACAATATGTTTTATAACATCAAGTTACTGATGCGTTTGCGCATTATCAATGCATAACCAATTATCAAACAATAAACCATATATCTAGGTTTTAAGACTATATGATATTACCATCTTGTGATCACTCGTGATAAATTCCATGAAGTGATTCCAACAAGTGCGGGTCTATTCCAATGCTCAAATCAAGTTCATAAGCACTCATGAACGTTGTAGCAAACCTTTGCTATGTCTAATACACTTTAGACAATCTACACACCAATTCATGACAGTCTTCATTCATACCTACTTCCAACATATGAACGACTGTGGACTATTCGAATAATTCGATTATTATCAAATAATTAATTACTCAGGAAGTCAAAACATGCAAAATGAAACAATAGTTAAACAATTAACATAAGACAGTAGCTTTACTTATAAATAATACTCCTTTATTTAATCATCAAATGTCAATTACATTTATCTATTACACGTTTCCAAACTATCTAATCTAAACTAATATCGTCCTTTAGCCCAATGCTCCTAGCGTGCTGCAAATGCTTAACCCTGTAAAATCGGGTCTAGCCTCCGCCTAATCATATGAAATAAACACTCTAAATCAATACATCTCTCAAGGCTAAACTATTCCTCCTCTTAGTACTCTCAGAATGGTAAAAGACCATTTTACCCCTCCCATGGATCTAAGACCCTAAAGTTGACCAAACCCTAAAATTCAACAAAAGTCAACCCTCCGGGTTACGCTGCGCGTACCAAACATGTACGCTGGGCGTACGCGACGTCCTCACAGAAACGGGGTGCACGACCCCTTACGCTGCGCGTACTGGGATTACGACTCGCGTAACTCCCAGTTTCAGTCCCTCAGCTCTTGAGGTCTTAAACAGTTAAGACTCACGTCCAACTTCTATATCTGACCATTTCTAAGCCTCTTAATCCATAAAGTCGATGACTTTAAGCCTTTGCATGGCTGAACAAGTCACTAACACCCAAAATATTCCATTTCTAGCCCTAGAAAGCTCAAAACTCTAGCATGTCCTCATATCAACGACCAAGATGGAAACTTTATGGATCTAAAACACAAATACCACTGAAAGGGGACATATCTCGGACCATGGAGCACCTTACACTCATAAAGTCTCCACCTTTGGGACTTTTAACCCTAGAAATGGCCCATGCAACAACAAACCAAAAGAAGGGGAAAGTTTTGAACTTTATACCTCTAAAAGCAGCTCCTTCCTCTGTAGATCTCAGATCCAAACTTGCACTTCAAGCTCTAGCCTCCACAAGATCCTCTCCTTCTTCTTCAGTAACACCCCAAGGCACTTTTAGCTCCAAAATCACACACACTCACTAAGGACGATGGAAAGTTCTCTCTTAGGGTTTTACTCACTGCTATGGAGGCTGAGAAATGAGCCTTAGCATCCAATATATAGTGCATAAGCCAGAAATTAGGGTTTGCACCTGGACACATTATGCCCACCGTAACCCTGGGTACGCCTAAGGCGAGTCCGCGTCCAAAATAAGCGCATGAGTACGCGCAGCGTACTCTTGAGTATGCCCAACGTACTCATTTGCTACCAATTTCTCTTAAGGGCTAAACTTGACACTTTGAATAAAAAGAAGGGTTAAATAGTTGTACCTGAATTTCGGGATGTTACAATTCTCCCCCACTAGAACCAGACTTCGCCCTCGAAGTCTCATGCTGCAAACAACTCCGGGTACTGCTCTCGCAGCTCTGACTCTAGCTCCTAAGTCAGCTCGGACCCTCTCCGATGTTGCCACTGGACCTGAACCAGAGGCACCTCTTTGTTCCTCAGAACCTTGATCTTCCGATCCATAATCGCGATTGGCCTCTCAGCATAATTCAGGCTCGCATCCACCTGAATATCCTCCAGTGGTACCACTGCCGACTCGTCGGCTATACACTTCCTCAACTGGGATACGTGAAAGGTATCGTGAATCTGGCTCAGCTCCGCAGGTAGCTCCAACCGATATGCTACTCTGCCCACCCTCGCGGTCACCCTAAATGGACCAATGTACCGGGGCCCCAGCTTGCCCCTCTTCCTGAAACGGATCACTCCTTTCCAAGGACACACCTTCAGGAGTACGAAATCTCCTACCTGGAACTCAAGCTCGGATCGTCGCCTATCCGCGTAACTCTTCTGGCGACTCTGGGCTGTCAACAACCTCTGTTTGACCTGTTGTATCTGTTCTGTCGCCTGAAGCACTATTTCAGTGCTACCCATCACACGATGCCCCACCTCTCCCCAACAAATGGGAGTCCGACACCTCCTCCCGTACAACAACTCGAAGGGAGGCATACCAATACTCGAATGATGGCTGTTGTTATAAGAAAACTCAGCCAAAGGCAGATACGTGTCCCAACTCCCTCCGAAATCCAACACACATGCTCGAAGCATGTCCTCTAGCGTCTGAATTGTCCGCTCACTCTGTCCGTCCGTCTGTGGGTGGTAAGCGGTACTGAAATGCAACCTAGTACCCAACTCCTCATGGAACTTCTTCCAGAACCTGGAAGTGAAGCGCACATCTCGATCTGACACAATCAAGATTGGTACGCCATGTCGCGATACCACCTCCCTCACATACACTTCTGCCAGCCTCTCTGCGGAAGAGCTCTCATTGATAGCAAGAAAATGAGCGCTCTTCGTCAGCCGGTCAACGATCACCCAAATTGCATCGACGCCTCTCGCAGTCCTCGACAATTTGGTGATAAAATCCATGGAAATCTGTTCCCACTTCCACTGGGGAACCTCAAGCGGCTGCAACTTGCCATGCGGACACTGGTGCTCAGCCTTAACCCTGCGACAGGTCAAGCACCTCTCTACAAACCAAGCCACATCCCTCTTCATACAGGGCCACCAATAATCTCTTTTCAGGTCCAAATACATCTTAGTGGCCCCGGGATGGATCGAAAACTTCGATTTTTACGCCTTCTCCATCAAAATAGTACGTGAAACACCCTCAAATGGCACCCAAATCCGACCCTGGAAGGTCATAAGCCCCCGGCTATCGGCAATGAACTCAGACATCTGACCAATCACTTGCTCTCGCTTGCGGTTCTCCGGTCTCATGGCCTCCACCTGGGCCTCCCGGATGGTGTCCAACACCGGGGTCATCACTGTCAACCTCATACAAACATCTCGCAAAGGGGCACCCTCTGCCCTGCGACTCAAGGAATCGGCTACCACGTTATCCTTGCCCGGGTGGTATAGGATCTCACACACATAATCCTTTACCACGTCCAACCATCTCCTCTGACGCATGTTCAGGTTGGGCTGATCCATCAGATACTTCAAGCTCTTGTGGTCCGTGTATATGTTACACCGAACCCCATACAAATAGTAACGCCAAATCTTGAGGGCGAACACCACAGCCCCCAACTCCAGATCGTGCGTAGGATACCTCGTCTCATGAGGCTTCAGCTGCCTCGATACGTATGCTATCACGTGCCCTCTCTGCATAAGTACTGCACCCAATCCTGATATCGATGCGTCACAATACACCATAAAATCCACCATCCCTTCCGGGAGGGCTTAGACCGGGGCTTCGCATAATCTCTGGCGAAGTGTCTCGAACGAGGTCTGCTGCTCTGGACCCCACGAAAAAGCAACACCCTTTCGGGTCAGTCTGGTAAGAGGCACAACGATCTTGGAGAAATCCCTGATAAATCTCCGATAAGATGGATCTATGACATCGAGGGGTGTTTCTACACTTGTTCCTGTCCGAAACATTTGAGGGTACGGTTCACGCTGAACCAGCTTCTCTTGGGGGCGAAGGATTGGTGGAAGTTTGTGACAGCCAACTTCACTCCTACAGAGCTCACTGCAGTGTCTTAGGAGAGGTTTACTACTATGTTTCGAGATGAGTATGTTCCCCTGGTAGATAGGGAACGGTTGGCCCAGGAGTTCTTGTCCCTCAAGCAGAGGACAGAGTCTGTGACAGTGATTACGAGGATGTTCCATGAGAGGGCGTTGTTTTGCCCTGAGCACGTGTCTACCGAGCAGGCACGAATGAGCCGATATTTGAGCATACTGAGGAGGGATATTTGCGAGTTTGTGGTGAACTCGGCATATCGGACATTTGCTGAGCTTCAGGCAAATGCCCGAAAGAGGGAGATTGAGCTGTAGACTCAGGCCAGAGAGGAGGCAGAGTCTCAGGGGAGGGACAGGCGACCGACACAGTCTTAGCCGGCAGCCAAGCGGGCAAAGCCCGCTGATTCGAGCTCTAAAGGCCAGAAGGGCCACACTTGTGGGAAGTGCGGCAAGGGTCATGAGGGGATCTGTCGAGCAGGCGCTTGCTACAAATGTGGCAAGGAGGGGCACATAGACAAGGATTGCCCCAAGGGGTTCACAGTCTGTTTTCACTGCAACCAGACCGGCCATAGGAAGGCCGAGTGTCCACAGCTCGTATAGGGATCAGCACAGGGATCTACGCCTGCTGCTTTACGCGTTACTGGTGGTCGGCCGGTGAAGGCCGAGGCACCGAGAGCCCGTGGGAGAACATTTCAGCTGACAGCGGAGGAGGTCCGCGTAGCACCTGACGTCGTGGCCGGTATGTGTTCTTTTTACTTATTTCAGGTTATTTTGTGCTTATATCGTGACATGAATAGGTACTTTTCTTGTGAATTTTGTACCTGCCTTGGTGTTATTTGACTCGGGTGCGAGTCGATCCTTCGTATCACTAGCGTTTAGTCGTCACATCAGCATCCGACGAGATGCGTTGAGTCGACCTCTGAGAGTATCCATAGCTGATGAGCGTGCGGTGTTTGGGACTGATGTGATCCGCGGATTTGTGCTTGAGATTTTTGGAGTTGAGTTCCCGATAGATCTGGTACCGATCGCGATGGGGGATGTATGTGTCATCGTGGGCATGGACTGGTTGAGTCGATTCGGAGCTGTGATCGATTGCAAGCGTCAGTGAGTGACCATACGAGACCCTAGTGGGGGAGTACTTACAGTATACGACGAGGGTACCCGATCTAGGTCGGCATTTTGCTCGGCCGCCAGAGTGAGACGGAGTCTACAGCAGGATTGTAAGGGTTTTCTAACGTATGTTATGGATACGTGAGTGGCTGCCGAGAGATCGAGTTCTATCGCCGAGGTTCCGATAGTGAGAGAGTTTCCAAATATTTTTCCCGAGGAGTTACCGGGTGTGCCTCCCGAGAGGCAGGTGGAGTTCCGGATCGATTTGGTTCCGGGAGCGGCGCCTATTGTCAAGGCCCCTTATCGCCTTGCGCTGCCTGAGATGCAGGAGTTATCCTCGCAGATTCAGGAGCTGTTGGGGAAGGGATTCATCCGACCAAGTAGTTCGCCGTGGGGAGCGCCGATCCTTTTTGTCAAGAAAAAGGATGGTTCACACCTGATGTGCATTGATTACCGGGAGTTGAACAAGCTGACGATCAAGAACCGTTATCCGCTTCCGAGGATCGACGATCTGTTCGATCAGTTTCAGGGTGCATCTTGGTTTTCCAAGATCGATTTGAGGTCCAGATATCATTAGATGAGAGTCCGCGAGGAGGATGTTCAGAAGACGGCCTTCAGGACTCACTATGGGCACTACAAGTTCGTGGTGATGCCTTTTGGGCTCACCAACGCACCGAAAGCGTTCATGGATCTCATGAACCGTGTGTGCAGACCTATGTTGGATCGTTCGGTGATCATGTTCATCGACGATATCTTGGTGTATTCGAGATCCAGAGAGTAGCATGAGGAGCATTTGCGAGAGATTCTTGGGGTGTTGAGATTAGAGAGGCTTTATGCCAAATTCTCCAAGTGTGATTTCTGGTTGCGGGAGGTCCAGCTCCTGGGACACCTCGTTAACCAGAATGGGATATCGGTCGATCCGGCCAAGATTGAGGCAGTTATGAGATGGGAAGTGCCGAAATCCCCTACCGAGATCAGGAGTTTTCTGGGTTTGGCCGTCTACTATCGGAGATATATCAGGAGTTATCGGAGATGTATCAGGGATTTCTCCAAGATTTTCGTCCCCTTCACCAGATTGACCCGGAAGGGCGTTGCTTTTACTTGGGGTCCTGAGCAGCAGACCTCATTCAGGAATCTTTGCCAAAAGTTGTGCGAAGCTCCGGTGTTAGCCCTTCCCGAGGGGATGGAGGATTTCGTGGTTTACTGTGATGCATCCATATCTGGGTTGGGTGCGGTGTTAATGCAGAGAGGGCACATGATGGCCTATGCATCGAGGCAGCTGAAGCCTCATGAGACGAAGTATCCCACCCACGATGTAGAGTTGGGGGCGGTGGTGTTCGCCCTCAAAATCTGGCGTCACTGCTTGTACGAGGTTCGGTGTACCATATATACGGACCACAAGAGCCTAAAGTATCTCATGGATCAGCCCAACCTGAATATGCGCCAGAGGAGGTGGTTGGATGTGGTGAGAGACTATGCGTGTGAGATCCTGTATCATCCGGGGAAGGCTAACGTGGTAGCCGACGCCTTGAGCCGCAGATCAGAGTGCACCCCGATCCGAGATGTGTGTATGAGGATGACCGTGATGACTTTGGTCTTGGATACCATACGAGAGGCCCAGGTGGAGGCCGTGAGACCGGAGAACCGCAAGAGGGAGCGGGTGATTGGGCAGGTGTTCGAGTTTGTGACGGACAGCCGAGGACTTATGACTTTCCGAGGGCGAATTTGGGTGCCCTATACAGGCGGAGCTCGGCATATACTGATGGAGGAGGCGCATAGATCGAGGTTCTCGATCCATCCCGGGGCCACTAAGATGTATTTGGACCTGAAGAGAGATTACTGGTGGCCCTGTATGAAGAGGGATGTTGCCTGGATAGTTGAGAGGTGCTTGACCTGCCGCCGGGTCAAGGCAGAACACCAGCGTCCACATGGTCCACTGCAGCCTCTGTAGATTCCCCAGTGGAAGTGGGAACAGATCTCGATGGACTTCATCACCAAGTTACCGAGAACTGCGCGTGGAGTTGACTCGATTTGGGTGATTGTGGACCGGCTGACGAAGAGTGCTCACTTTCTTGCTATCAGTGAGAGCTCTTTTGCGGAGCGTTTGGCTGAGATCTATGTGAGGGAAGTGGTAGCACGACATGGAGTACCGATCTCTATCGTGTCGGATCGAGACGTGCGTTTTACTTCCAGGTTCTGGAAGAAATTTCATGAGGAGTTGGGCACGCGCTTGCATTTCAGTACTGCGTATCACCCTCAGACAGACAGACAGAGCGAGCGGACGATCCAGACGCTCGAGGACATGTTACAGGCATGTTTCATGGACTTCGGACGAAGTTGGGACACCTACATACCATTGGTTGAGTTCTCCTACAACAACAACCATCATTCGAGTATTGGTATGCCTCCTTTTAGGCTCCTGTATGGGAGGAGGTGTCGGACTCCAATTTGTTGGGGGGAAGTGGGGCAGAGCGTGATGGGCAGCACAGAGATAGTGTTGAAGACGACCGAGCAGATTCAACAGGTCAGACAGAGGTTACTGACAGCCCAGATTCGCCAGAAGAGTTATGCAGATAGGCGGCGATCCGAGCTAGAGTTTTAGGTCGGAGATTTTGTACTCCTAAAGGTATCCCCATGGAAAGGGGTGATCCGGTTCAGGAAACGGGGCAAGTTAGGGCCCCGATATATCGGTCCTTTTAGAGTGACCTCCAGAGTGGGTAGGGTAGCATACCAGTTGGAGCTACCTGTAGAGCTAAGTCAGATTCATAACACCTTCCACGTGTCCCAGCTGAGGAAGTGTGTGGCCGACGAGACGACAGTAGTACCACTAGAGGACATTCAGGTGAATGCAAGCCTGAATTACATTGAGAGGCCGATCGTGATTTTACACCGAAAGGTGAAGGTTCTAAGGAACAAAGAAGTGCCCCTGGTTCAGGTCTAGTGGCAACATTGGAGGGGATCCGATTTGACTTGGGATCCGGAGTCATAGATGCGGGAGCAACATCCTGAGCTATTTGGGAGTCAGGACTTCGAGGGCGAATCCTGATTCTAGTGGGGGAGAATTGTAACATCCGGATTTCCAGGTATAATATTTTAAGTATTTATTTTGAGATATGTGGAGTGACTCGACGAGTTGGTGCCTCAACTCGTCGAGTAGATACGCGACTGGTGACGTGGATTATTGAGTGGACTCGACGAGTCCGTGAGCCGACTCGCCGAGTCAGTGCTGCTGAGGGAAACCCTAATTTCTCGGGCTTGTGGCCTATTTAAAGGCCCTTATGGCCTCCCTTTGCGACCACCTTCCCCACAGAGAAACCCTAACCTGCCCTTTCCGTTGTATAGAAAGAGAGAGACCATCTTGAGCATTCTTGAGTTTTTTTATAGGAAAGATTGGAAGAGTTGGTGGATCTAATCAAGAGAAGGCTATGGATCTTGCATTTTTCTGTCATTAGCTGCTATTCAGAGGTATAAAGCTCTCATCTTGACCTCTTGTTTGTTAGATCCCATTTTTGGGAGCTTTTAGGGTTTTCTCTCAAGCATATTGTGTTCTTGAGCTATTTGGGCATGGTTTGAGGTTAGAGCCTCAGATCTAGACTAAAAAGGACCTTGAGGGTCCAAAGATTCGAACTTTATTGAGTTAGAGGCAGGTCCCCATGCATTTGACCTTCCTTGGAGCTTGTGATGGCATTATGGAGCATTTATGCCATGCATGGTCATCAAGACAGAACCTTTACGTGACTTTTGGGTATTAAGAGGCTAGATCTAGAGGTTGGAGTTGCAGATCTGACCTCAGACGTCCAAATGAGACATCCAGATGAGTCAACTCGCAGAGTCTATGAGATGACTCGACGAGTCGGATCGGGTTGTCCCAACGATTCGTGAGCCAGTGATAACCCATCGAGTTAGGGGTTAACTCGACGAGCTGTGTGAGACCCTTAGAAGAATTCAGAGGATACGAGTGGACTCTGCGACTCACATGGGTGCACTCCGCGAGTCAGGTCAACTTTGACTGTTGACTCATATTGACTTCTGTTGACTTCATGAGTGGGTTAATTAGGAACATTGAGACCATGGAGGGGTAAAATGGTCTTTTACCCATCCAAGAGAGTAGAAAGAGAAAAGAGGACTTTAGGTGTAAATGAGGAAATGAGGGATACTGATTGAAATGTTTGTCTAATGCGTTAGGCGGAGGTTAGTTTGGGATTCTCGAGTGCGTGTCTATTTCCTACTAGCTGCGAGGTGAGTTTTCTCACTATACCTTACCTAGAGTGGTGACTATGCATGACCAGAGGGTCTTATGTGTTTACATGAGTTATGTAGTATTATGTTTTTGTTTATGTGATATGTATATGCTATATCCTGATTCTTACAAAGCTAGGACCGGAAGATCAACAGAGTTAGGACCGGAAGGTCTACAGAGTTAGGACCGGAAGGTCATCATGGCTAGGACCGGAAGGTCCATCAGAGTTGAGGGAACGGAAGGTCCCACTGAGACACATTGACCAGATGGTCTTACAGAGCTATAGCCTCGAGTGGCTAATTATTTGTGCGTGGTATTTTGGGGAACTCACTAAGCATGCGTGCTTACCGTGTTATGTGTTGTGTGTTTCAGGTACCTCAGAGGATTGCGGGAAGGCACCGGCATGATTCTACACACGCTATGGAGTTGAAGTTATATTTTGTGGATCCTGGATTGTGAATAAATGTTTTTGAAAACTATGTTGAATATTGGTATTTGGAGTTTTTGGGAAACGTGACATGTGTTTTTGTGACAAAAATAAATTTAAAAAATTGGTTTAAAATTTACTTCGTTACA
This sequence comes from Lactuca virosa, assembly GCF_052849685.1. Classification (NCBI taxonomy): domain Eukaryota; kingdom Viridiplantae; phylum Streptophyta; class Magnoliopsida; order Asterales; family Asteraceae; genus Lactuca; species Lactuca virosa. Next base: position 183,372,047 of record NC_136426.1, read on the forward strand.
CCGCACCATCAAATGGATCAGATTGATACTCAAGCTAATTTTTGGGACTTACAATGTGGATAAAAAGAAAACAGAAAATGAAGCAATATTTCTTACCATAAACTTTCATACTTCATTCTCATCGTCATCTTCCTCTTTCTTATTAATTATGCTCTCCATCGACAATCTTTTTGTATGGAACTTCTAATCTACCTCTCAACCACTCACACTACTCTTTAAACCATTCTAATAAAAATCTACCATTGTGAACTATATATATATATATATATATATATATATATATATATATATATATATATATATATCCATTGGTGTCATAAGAACCATTAAGTATCATAAGTTAAAAAACTATTAAGTGGTAGTTGTTAATTAGATGCTAGTGAAAAGTTATATAGGTTTAAATAGATATTATGGAATCATTATTATAAAGAAATATGAAAAGACATGGAAGTTTCAAATGATTTTCGTGATAGAAAAAATGTCTCTTTAATAGAATTAAATATAATTATCTATTTAGTATTATTTTTAACGATTTTTATGATTGATAAATGTAAATTTTTACTTATGCAATTATTTTCTAATTGCATTAATGATGTTCATTTAAAATACAATTGATTTGTAGCTAACATTATGTAATTTATAATTTGATGTCATTATCATTTAAAATTATTGTTTATTGATTTTAAACCACTTATTATTATTATTATTATTAATAAGTTAAAGAAGACTTTTAAGAAACACTTAATATTATTATTCAAATATGAAACATATACTAAATAATAAAGTCATAAGATTAACAATTTGAATTTCAAAAGAGACTTGCATGGATAATATCACTTATCCATGATTTTTATAATTTGATGTTATTATTTATATTGTTCGTTAATTTTAAAACCACTTATTATTATTAATAAGTGAAAGAAAACTTTTAAAAGCACTTATTATTATACTTAAAATGTTAAACATATACTAAAATATAAAGTGCTAAGATAGACAATTTGCATTTTAAAAGAGACTTACATGGATAATATGAATAATATGACATATCCATGATTTTTTAATTAAGTATGACTTTGAAGCAACACAAACATACAAACATATATACAATATTTAGTTAAATATTATCTATATCACATTCCATAACATATGATCGATAACATGAATCTAATCTAATTTACATTAAAATTTCAACCACAACATACAATGATTGTCTTAAAAGAATACTTAAACCAAGAAAAATAAAATAAAAAAAGAATTAGTATATAACAAACTTACAATTAGAAACTTTTACATAGTAACATGACTCGAAAAATGGTCCAAAGCCCTCAAACCAACTCAAAAACCTTTAGACTTGTTTTCTTTGTGAATTTTGTATGTGATTGGTATTTGTGTGTCTACTAAAAAAGATTGGGCTTTTATAGTAGACTATCCATTAATTTCTTATTAAACATATTATATAAGTTATAAAACCTTTGAATGGTTAATCATTATTAAGAGACTTTTGAGTGGTATTCATTAAAATGAGAGGTTTCAAATGAATATGGTTTGAGTAAAATGCATCATGGGAGTTTCAAATGAATGCGGTGAAAGGAAAAATGCTTCCTTTATAAGTATATAAAGATAAAGATAAAGAAGATAAAGATCTAAATATATATTATGGTATCATTATTATAAAGAAATATGAAAAGACATGGAAGTTTCAAATGATTGTGACGATAGAAAAAATGCCTCCTTTATAAGTATAATATGATATAGATATAGATTTCACAAATAGTCATTCTGATGGTCCTTATGACTAACACATTTAGTTTTCTGTTAAATATAATATGAAAAGACCATATTGCCCCTCTTTTATTTAATCGTCTCTCTCTCTCTCTCGCTCTCTCTCTCTCTCTATCTCTCTCTCGCTCTCTCTCTCTCTCTCTCTCTCTCTCTCTCTCTCTCTCTCCTTCTTAACAAACCTCCATTGCAGAGTTCAATCAAGAATTCTCTCATTAAATTAACAAACCTCCACTACCATCATTCTCACATGAATCCCCCATTACTTCACCTCTATATCGGGGACTAAAACCATTTTCAAAAGCTTGCTAAAATCAAAATTCACTCGTTAACTCAGATTCAAAATCTTATCTGCAATCCACTTCAACAAAAAAGTGAAATTGTAACCTAAATCCGATGAATTGAACCCATATCAAAATCTGAAACAATAGCCCAAATCAAATGAGAACAAAAACAAGTTTGTAGATCTGCAACATTTCTGAAAACTCACACACGAACCAATTTGAAAAACTTGGACCTTTGATTTTCGGAGAGAGGGTTACAGATGCATGTATATCCATCTATCCATATATATTGTAACACCCGATTCTCAGGTACTTTTCATTCTTGTCTAAAGTATAAAAATTATTACAAATATGATCCTACGCGGTGCGTAGGAGGTTTTTTATGCATGGAGCAGAGAGGAGAGTGGGGTGGGCATTTTAAACCCTACGTGGGGGTACCCTTGTGTGCGCAACGTGTAGGTACGCTGATTCAAAACCCTAATTTTTTTATGGTTGAGACCCTATTTAAAGACCTTAACTCCCTTGAGTTCCACCCCATAAATAGCCTCCGCTCTCCCAAGCAGTCTTTTCAAAACTCTAATCCTTTGTGATCTTGTTTTGAGCTTTTTGGGTGTTTTTAGTGCATCTTGAAGAAGGAGAGGTCCAAGCTTGTAGATTATTGAAGCTAAAGCTTGTGGATCCAGTATCTACATCTCATTTCTCAACTCCAGGAGATAAAAAGGTCATAATTTGCTGGTTCATGTGCTAGAGCTCTTTAGATTATAGATTTTCATACCCTTTGTTCCATAACCTTGAGTCTTGTGAGTATGAGCTAATCTAAAACTTGAGGTTATCATTTCTTGTTGTTTTGAGGATCTTATGGCATAAAAATGGGATTTTGATGGTTATATTTCACCCATGCAAGGATTTAAGGACATTAGAGGATGTTATGAAACTAGGTTTGGTCTTGAGCTCCATTAAGCCATGAAAAGGCATTAAGTTAGGAACTTTATCACTCTAGACGTTTATTAGGACTAGATTTGAGCAATAGATAGTTGGTTTTTATGGATTAAGAGTAAAAAAATGGAAATGGATTAATAGCATGGTATGCAGAGCGTACTCTAAGTACGCATAGCATACCACTACGCAAGGAATATATTGATTAGGCAAGGCGTAAATCAACTAGGTGTTGACCAATGACTTTTCGAACAGTTTGACCATCGGTCAACTGTGAGGGATTAAGGACTTAGAAGGGCAAAATGGTCTTTTGCCCAAATGAGGATTAACATTGGCTTTTAGACCTGTTAAATAGGATATTACGTTGATTGCTAATTAGGGTTTTGTTCTGGATATGTTTAGTGCGATGAGCTTTTGTAGAAGTAGCTCGAGTGTGAGTTTTATCTGGCTATCGATTGAGGTGAGTCTTCTTGCTATACTTGTGGGTCGCAGGCCTACTGGGTTGTATCATATGCTAGTTGTCTTTGTGAATACTTGCATGAAAGACCCCGGGGGTAGCCCATGATATTTGTATGAAAGACCATGGGGGTAGCCATGACACTTGGATGTTAGACCATCAGGGTAGACCATGCCACTTAGTTGTAAGACCCTGGGGGTAGCCCATGGAAACTGTATGTATGGTATGTGTTATTTTGGAGAACTCACTAAACTTTGTGTTTACGATTTTATGGTTTAACATTTTCAGGTACTTCCAATTTGAAAAGGAAGGGCCCAACGTGATCGAGCAACATCTCCCTCATGATTCCGCATTTTTGACTATGTTACTCTAATGATTATGATAAACTACATTATGGTTGTTTTTGAGACACCTGTGTTGGATTGGGTGTCTAAGCCCATAACTATAATTGGTATAAACTTGAATTGATAGTAGTTGTAACGTCCCGAAAATCCAAGGTAATTTTTTTTTCATTTTTAAAACAATAAATCATACAAACGAGTTGTTCCAAAATCGATCAAAGTGAATATATCATTTAAACATCAAAGTAATATTATTTATTGCCAAATCGGAAAACTCTGGGGGATGTTGTGCCATCACTGCTCTAAAAGCTATCTCGGCCATTTTTTTTCATTTTAAATACAATAAATCATACAAACAAGTTGTTCCAAAATCGATCAAAGTAAATATATCATTTAAACATCAAAGTAATATCATTAATTGCCAAAGTGGAAAACTCTGGGGATGCTGTGCCATCACTGCTCTAAAAGCTATCTCTACTGGTCACCTATACAATTAACAGGAACCCAAATCTCAAACTATAAATCAAATTACCCAAAATGCCCTTAGGTCAAACTTGGTCAACCCTAGTCAAAGTCAAAGTCAACGGTCAAGGTCCAAAAGTCAGTATTCCTTCCCAGCGGAGTATGTCCTGCGTATCAAGAGAGTACACCCAACATACTCTGATGTTGACCAAAAGTGGAGCATTGACCGCGTACATGCAGCGTACCACCAAGTACGCCCAACGTACGCAGCCTAGTCCCAAAACTCCATTAAGAGCTTATTCCATTAAGCCCTTACGTCCAAAACCCAGATCCAAGCCCAAAATGATGTCCTAAGTCATAAAGTTTCAAACTTTATGACTTTACATGGCTATAAAGTGCTTAATGTCCAAAACCCTATGTTTTTAACCCAATAAGACATCATTACTCTTATATGGAAGGGATTGAAGGGCAAAGATCACATTTTTATGGTTCATAATGGTTCCATAATGGATAAAGTTTCCAACTTTATCCATTAGAATAGTCCCAACAAACAAGATCTAGTCTTTAAGTCTTAAAGGCACCCAAAAGTGCATCTTTTTTAACTTAATTCATTAAGTACAAGTCTCCAACCTTCAGATCTGAATCAAAATGATGTTTAGATGGATAAAGTTTCAAACTTTATCCATAACAAGGTCACAAACTTTCAAGATCTAAACTTTAAGCACTTAAAGTGACCAAAAGCTCATAACACTCAAAACTAGCTAGATCTAACAATTTCATCATCAAGATTCAAACTTTACACCTCTAGAAGAAAGATCAAGGTGAACAAAGTCTGGATCTACAAGCTCCAATGCAACCAACACTTCTTCAATGAGTTCCTTCTTCACCAAGGTGCACCAAGAACACTCCAAGGCACTTAAAAACACATTCTTTTTGCTCACAAGGCTCAATCTAGGGTTAGGGTTACAAGGGAGGGTGTTGGGGAGGTGGAGGCTGAGAATGGAATGGGTTTGGGGGAGTTAAGGAGCTTAAATAGGGCTCAAACCATGAAAACAGGGTTTGGGCACTGATCGCGTACGCCTAACATACTCAAATTACGCCCAGCGGACTAGGGATGCCCTAGTACACCCAACGTACACTTTGAGTACGCCCAGCGTACGCGGCTCAACCCCAAAACCGCTTAACTTCAAACAATCATAACTTCTTTGTTCCAACTTCGTTTTCGACGATCTTTATATCCACGAAAAGGTATTGAAGAGATCTACAATACTGTCTAAATATATCGGACTAAAAGCTTCTCAAACAAAAATCCATATTTCAGGCAAGAACCCGCCTTATGACTTTTCCCATTTTACCCTTCGACTCCAAAACACAATTCAAGGGATTAGATATCATAACCATCATTACATCCTTCCAAAAGGTCTAAATATCGCCTTCTTAAGGCCCAAAGCCTTTACACAATCAAATTCCAGCCCGCGGCCATGAATCACAGAATAATCCCGAACAGGGTGTTACAGTAGCGCAATCCTTTTAGGTTGCCCTCAAACCTAGTAATTGAATAAAATAACTTTTAGAGAGAGAGAGAGAGAGAGAGAGACCGATTTATTAATTTGTTATATGGTTAATAAATTTATTAGAAATCAAGATAAATGTTTTGTTAGTATAATATGAGAATAATATATCAATTAGAAATAGTATTATTTAATTAACAATTAATCAGAAATTAATTAGAATTAATTTTGGGATTAATAGAATTAATTAAAAGTGTAGGGGTTAAAGTGTAATTATTCAATAGTTGAGCAAGAGGCATTCTAAAACCTCCCTAGAGATATGGACAATTTTAAGGAGGATTTAGAGTTCTAGAATTATTCCCGGATTATAATTAGGAAGCTAGATAATTATCAATTCAAGATAATGTTATTATATTGGTTCTGGGATTATCTAGGGTTTCCTTGTTAAACTATAAAAGGACCCATTGGGATGAAAATTTCGGCCATGACATCTAGACCATAGTTAGGCCGAAATTCTAACCTGTCTTCTCTCCCCCTCTCTCTCTCTCTCTCTATCTATCTATCTCTCTCTTCAAGTTTCCTTGGTTGCTAAGGTTTGGGTGTGAACTATTAGAGGCACGACACTTGTGGTGCTAGCTTCCAAAATCAAAGAATAAAGGATTCTTGATTGTTTACTACAACAATAGAAAAGGTACGTAATTTCTATTTTTTTTTGTCAAAATCGAAAATACCTAGGGTTCATAGGTTTTTGTTGTTCAATAGAGTATTACTTCACTAGTGTTATGACATAGATCCTTAGGTTCCATGTACCCTTAAGTGTTAAGGATTTATCGGCTTTAGTGCATGTAAAACCCATCAGTGGTATCAGAGTGTATGGTTGTCTAACAATTGAATGTATATTGATTGAACCTGAATAAAATCAATTTTTTTTATGTTAAACTGATCTCACGACGTGAGCACAGATAAATTCGGAATTCTGTTGCTGCCAGACTGTATTCACTACGTGAGAGTCTATGCTCATGACGTGAGCACAATGAATTTTGAATTTCCGGATTTTTCTTGCCTAAAATACCACCTTTCCAAATGTGTAAACTGTCAAACAAATTAAACAACTCAAACTGCAACACTGGTTAATGCATTTGAAAAACTAGAAAATTGTATTAAGCAGTTAATAACCAGGAAAACATTAAAATCTTTTAGTACATGTTCCCCTGTTTCTGAAAATATAAAGAACGTCTAAAACGGAGTTCGTGTGCAAAAGATACGACAATTTTAATAAAACAGACAGTTTTACTGGTATTCTTTAATCGCGTAAAACTGAATCGATCCGTTGAGGCAATTATACACCTCCGATGGAAATTCCAAGAGCGTTTTTGGACTAAGGATATATCATAATATTTAATATCATACTCAAAATATTTTTAGAAAAAATATTTGCGAAAATCGAAAAATCGAGCGCTTCGGGCTATTTAGACGTGAAACTTTAAACACAATTTCCCGAAGTTCCGTAACTCGAAAAATTATTCCGTTTGAGTTTTTAGAATACTTGAATTAAATTCTATCTATCGGCACATTCAAAAAAATTTCTCGACATTCGGATCCCGATGCACCCGATTAGGTGTGTTTTTGGGCACTTAATGAGGATGTAACTTCATGTGGGGCCACATGGCCTTGCTTGAAGGAAAAATCAGCTCATTTCTTTGCCCATCCCTCCTTATCACGTGCTCTCTCTCCCCATTCCCTCTCCTTCTTTCTTACACTCCATCTAAAAGGGTACAAAGCATGACTCATGATTTGATTGAGGCATGTCTTTAAACAAGGGTGTGTGTGTGTGTGTGTTTGCAGTATAAATAAAAGTGCATTAGGAGCCTCTTAACTCTCTCAAATAACCAAATCTTCTCTACATATCTCAATCTCGATCTCTCCATCTCTTATACTCTCTCTATTCTAAACACACAAACACCACCACACACCACCATTCTACCACCCTAACCCCCCCCCCCCCAAATACCTCCCTTAAAACCCCTCCTTAAGCCTCACCGCCACCCTAGCCCTCCCCCTAATCAGATTCTACCAGAGGAAGCAAGAAACGCGAAGGCAGTCAAGGGCTGCCACCCATTGCCACCTCCTCCTGCCACCGTCTTCGAAGCCCTCTCACCGCCGCATACCACCGCTATCCGAGACCCTCTTTGGCTGTAAGTCTAGCCCTCTACCTCCTTTACACATTTCATTTTTGGTTCATAGCTTTTCGTCGATCATAGAAGCCACATATATTTTTTTTCTTTTCATTCCATGTATACGTCGACGAAGAACAGGAGGCAATATGCCTCCGGTTATGAAATCTGTTAAACCAAATTACTAAACATATATACCAAATAAATTGTTTTGACCCCATTCCATTTTTTTTCAAAACTAGTCCAAATTGTTGAAACTTCAATTAAATTTGTCAAAACCTACCCTATCATGGAAAAATTCTTCCAAACAAATCCAAGATTTTAATATCACAATTTAATAAATTTATTTTTAGAAAATACCGATTAATTTTTTATTAAATAGACTCTAGATTAAATAAATTTGTAGAAATTATTAAATAAATTTTAATTTAAATAAATTTTGGATTAAATTAAAGTTTTGGAAGATATTAGATTTAAATTTTAGATAAAATTTATTTAAATAAATTTTGAATTAACAAAAAGTTGGAAATTATTAAATAAGTCCTTTACTTAGTTAAAAATACAAAATACCCTCCACATATTAATTTGTATTAATATTTACTTTGGAAACCAAATTTATCTCGGAGTATCGTGTTCATGGCAATACATCTCGGTTTTCTTGCGTCAATTCTCGAAAACAAATCGATTATCACACTTTAAAGTGAGTGTTACGACCCCTCTTTTGTATTTACTTATTTTGGGGGAGAATACATGTACTAAGTATTATAAATTATACAAAAGTATTATTACACTACCTTTTGACTGCTTACGATACGGGGAATCTGGTTTGAAAGGCCGTTTGAGTTGTTGGATTTTAGAACAGTTTAATTGCTAAAATGATCATTCCCTCCGGTCTTTCATGTATGGCCCTCGTCTGTACATAGTAGTTGAAAAACATTGTTTAGCACTTATATAATAAGTAAACAATATTGTCTTAAACTTCAATATCCTAGTATTTTATGTTGTTAGAATAATACAACTATTGAAATAACATATGCCTTCTTACTATGGAGTTTATATGAAAGACCCCTTTCATACTTAACATTATTACTCCAAACATGTTACATGCATATTCATAAACATATTTTACATATATGGTTTTGTTACAAAAGACTGGATACAAACCGACTAATGAAGGTTTTAAAAAGTTTTATATATTACATAACTTCCCAAGAATTTATACACTAAATAAAAAAGCTATAATATTATCTATTCTACATTTTCTAACAGTACATAACTATACCGGATGCTTATCACCTGCAATAATTAAACACTGAGAGGGATAAGCGGTGACGCTTAGTGAGTTCAATAAAAGTTACAATATAACGGTATGCCATATATATATATATATATATATATATATATATATATATATATATATATATATATATATATATATATGACAGAAGTAAAGAGGGACAAAGAACAACAAAGGCAGATGAGTATCATATGACAAACTTTCCATATCAACGAATAATCTGATTCAAAGATTTACAATAAATGAAATACAACAATTTCAACATGATATACATCAATAAGACTTCAGCCCAAGTGGCATAGAAAATACAATTTCGGATTATCATTTGGCTAGCAATTTACAGGCTTTCAGCCCTACCTAGCCTTCTGCCAATGCCAAAGTGATGCTTAATCATTCACTTCATGGTCAAAGGCTACATACCAATACCCAAGTGATGCTTAGTCATTCACTTCGTGGTCAAATGTATAGCTCATTATCATAATAACACGTGAAATCACATTGCACATATAACACATAGCATATAATTGTCTCTATATTGAACTCACCGTGAAATAACCGATTGATAAAATGGTAATTTGGGCAGCACTTCGTGTCTAAAGATGACTTTCTTTGACGAAACCGGGGATTTTTGTTGAAAATCGGGCCTTGCGCGGGCAGAGTTTCAACTTGAAAAGATTATTTTCTCGGGTCTTCGGTGCGTTGGGACTTGCTTCGGGTGTCGGGGATGTTTCCTAGGCTTCGGGGGGTGTTAGGGTAAATTGAGAGATGAAAGAGGGTGTAAAAGTGTTAAAATTGTAAACAAAATCCGGAAGGTCTCTCTTTCTATTTATAGTAGTCCGAGGGCTCGCATTAAGCTGGGCGTAATTCTCCGGTACGCGGGGCATACTGCCTCGCAAACTTCTCCGCTGGGCGTATGAAGTGGACCAGCTCGGACGTGTCAAGGCTACGACATGTGGCACTCATGCGAAGGAGTAAGGAGGGTGAGAGACTCCGGATCTCTTACATGAGTACGCTGGGCGTACACCTTCAGACCAGCCTCGAAGTTTGTGCCATAAACTTCAAAAATTCGTATCTTTCGCATACAGACTCCATTTTTAACGTTCTTTATATGCACGCGTAGGTGAAATTATGCTCTAAAACTTTCGTTTAGACTCCGTCGGTTAATTTTGACTTCATTTTTAATATTATATTTTTAACGGGTCGGGACAGGAAAAGTCCGTTAAAAATTCATAACTTCTTCATCTGACGTCCGTTTTTGTCTGTCTTTTTACCATTGTACAACTATTGACGAGATCTTCGATTCTCATTTAGGTTGTATCGGCTAAAAATCACTCGATCTTTATTTCGAGTTTCGGGGTGTGTACTGCTATGCAGATTCTTAGAAAAATCATAATTTCCTCATACGAAGTCAGATATGGACGTTCTTTTTATGAAAATTCTTGGTTTAACGAATACTACAACTTTCATTTAGATCACTAAAGCTAAAAAGTAGTTTATCGTAAACTCACTTTTTACGTCATATGGCGTCGTGCCGGTTCTGTCACGAAACTTCAATAAGTCATAACTTCTTCGTTATAACTTAGATTTCGATGAGGTTTTCGCCTAACCGTTTCTAGCGAGATAATTTACAACTTTCAATCAGATTATTTTTACTTATTTCCAACTTAAATTTTACATTTTCGTTAATTTCAATATTTGACTTTTGATTGGAATCTCATAAGACTTCTAATACTTCCCGAATGATTCTAAACATAGTTTTACTTCAATTCTCATAGAACTATCTTGTTAGAACTCAACACTCAAAATCATATATTATTTAATAATATTCATTTTTAAACAAAACACGATAACTGAACGTGTATGTTATAAATATCACCTCCTTTTGTGGATTTCGTCCCTGAAATTACAACGATTTAAACATATGGGGATATTTCACTCTTATCTCATTCTTATTTTCGCAAGTATAATTTGGGCCTCGATGGTGTTTCCACTTGACAAGCACCAACTCCACATCTTTATTACATAATTCAGTCGTTCTTTCGTTTACGATTTCTTCAGGCTCTTCTACATATCTTAATTTATTATCCAGTTTCACCTCGGATAACGGAACTGTTTCATCATATATGCTCAAACATTTACGCAGATAACTCACATGAAACACATCATGAATACCTGCCAAATCTTCAGGCAATTCCAAGCGGTATGCTTGTTTACCAATTCTCTGGATGATTTTGAAAGGAACAAAAAATCTAGGACTTAGTTTTCCTTTCTTCCCAAATCGCATAATGCCTTTCCATGGGGATACCTTCAACATTACGAAATCACCCACCTGGAATTCTATGGGTCGTCTCCTCTTTTCTGCATAGGACTTCTGTCGATCCTGGGCCGCTTTCATTCTTTCTCGTATAATTTGAATCTTGTCAGTGGTGTCTTGAATCATTTCAGGGCCTCCAAGGATTTTTTGTCCTACATCACGCCAACATAATGGAGTACGACATTTACATCCATATAGTGCTTCATATGGTGACATTTTGATTGAAGTGTGGTAACTATTATTATATGAAAATTCGACAAGAGGTAAGTACTTATCCTAGTTACCACCGAACTCCAAGACACATGCACGAAGCATATATTCTACTTTTTGGATTGTTCTTTCCATCTGACCATCTTTCTGGGGATGATAAGCTGTGCTGAGAGTGATTTGAGATCCTAATTCACGTTGCATACTCGCCCAAAAATAAGAAGTAAAGCGAGTATCACGATCGGAAATAATCTTTAGTGGCACGCCATGTCTCGCAAAAAATTCATCTAAGTATACTTGTGCATATTTCTCCATTGGAACTGTTTCACGCATGGCAAGAAAATGTGCACTCTTAGTCAGTCGGTCGACAATTACCCAAATGCTATCATTCTCTCTCGCAGTCTTTGGCAATTTGGTAATAAAATCCATGGACAGCTCCTCCCATTTCCACATGGGAACATTAATACCTTTTGGGCTCCCGTATGGCTTTTGGTGTTCTGCTTTGACTTGTAAGCATACTAAGCATTCCTGCACGTATCTTCCAATGTCTCTCTTTAATCCAGGCCACCAATAATCGGCTTGTACATCATAGTACATTTTACTTGTACCAGGATGTATTGACAGTTTAGACTTATGAGCTTCATCTAAAATCTTCTGTCTTAATCCACCAATCTTTGGAATCCATAGCCGATTCTTAAATACTTTCAGTCCACATGGATCATCAAGTAAAATATCAGCATAATGTACCATCCCTTCCTTCTTCACATTTTCTGGCTTTAAGGCCTCTACTTGCCATTTTTCTAGTTCATCAGGAATAGTGAACTTTACTATAGTGTGAGTAATAACATAACACACACTATTATGATAAACCTTCCTGCTAAGTGCATCGGCAACTACATTGGCCTTTCCAGGATGATATAAGATTTCACCGTCGTAGTCTTTGATCAGCTCCATGGCTCGCTGTTGTCTGTAAGAACTTTATATTCAAACTGAAAGATGGAAGAAAAATGATGTTTCATTTATTTTTGTACTTGTACTATATATTTAGTTTATCTGTTATCCATGAACTTAGTCGCACAGCTCGCCAGGTTCCGTCGCCTCGGCCGGGGGCATGACAGATTGGTATCAGAGCTAAATTGGCTATAGAGAACTCGTATCCTCAAAAGAGGAATACAACTATAGCAACTAGCTTCTAATAAAAGTATTGTTAATAAGAATAACACTACTTATCGACTACTTACAGTATGGGAAATTTGGTTTGAAAGGCCACTTGGTTTGCTGGATTCAGAACAACTTAATTGCCAAAATAATCCTGCCCTCCAGTGCTTCATGTATGGCCCCCCATCTGTGCTCGGTAGTCTGGAAGTACTAAACAAAAATTAATAATAGTACAAACCCTACCTACCCTAATCTATAAGAGTTTATATATACTCTGACCCGTGATGAGAACACTTACTAAAGTTCTAAACATCCCTTCAACTAAAACTACCAACTCAACCCTTTAGGTCAGACGACTCAACTAAGGTTAGTACCATACATAATCCATACCACAAATAAACTTGGAACGCATACCTATGTTATTTATGGTCGGGCCGGTGCATAACCAACCTTGAGCAAGGAGTTGGACAGGCTACAATTGTTGAGAGTTTTAGAAGTTGAAGAATGTTCTCAAGATTTGTTGCAGTTACCTAGTACCCTAGAGCCTTTATGCCAACCTTAAAACACTTATGTAATTTTAAATACTTATACATTTAAAAATTTAATAACACACTTGAAACCCTTTTATGTAGATGGCAGATTTACCTGACGACCATCCAACATGGATGCATATTGCAGATCCTGATGATTTGCAGGAGGTTCCATTGCATCGAGCTGGGGATCCATAATTTCCCCATGATGCTCAAGCTGATTACCTAGAGGAGTATGATCTCGAGGAGGATGACCCCGAGGAGGATAAGTATGACAATGAGGGAATATTTCAGGATGCCCAAGAGATTGACGATTATGGTCCTATCGATGAAGGGGAGGATCTTGTGGAGGTGGAACCTGCCCTTCCTACCCCACCAATCTCTCCACCTTTACCCCGCTATCAGTCGTACCTCCTTCACGACAATGGTCATTGGCTGATGAGGACCCCGGGACCGAGTACTTCTCCCATTTACCACTTGAACCTAGCTGCACATGTTTCCCGACTAACTAGTGGTCAAATAGGGAAACAAATTAGGCCCAATGAGCTACTTGGCTCACATAACTCCTCTACAAGAGAAATATTACCGATTTGCCACCACGATTCGAGATTGGCGAATCTTCACGAGCACCACTCAGGGATGACCCTGAGATCGACCCGATACCACGTCTCATATAGCAGACTGATCAGATACTAGATAGATTTGGGTCTCTGGAGAGTTTTGTAAGAGACTCTGCTTTACTTCCCTCATGCACAAAGTCGAGACCCTCGAGGAAGGGAAGAAGGAGGATACCGATGCTATCCAAACATTATATCATCGCTATGTTGTTGACTGCACTAATGTGAATGCCATGAGTGCTCTCTTTAGAGCACAAGAGTATAGGATCCAAATCCTTAAGAGCGAGGCTGCTGCAGCTCGACATCAGGCGGCCGTCGCCGCATAGGAGCGACGCTACATTTTGGATCAGTTTGAGGAGTTTGTCATCTATATGATGACAAAATTTGGGAGATAAATTCTTTATCTAGAGTGGCTTGTGCCCTAGGGTAGGGTTAGAACTTTCGAGGAATAGATTTTATTTTGCAAGTGTTTATCACCGCCTGATTTGTATTGATCTTTTGTGAAGCTTTTCCATTTCTAACCTTACATGGTTAATACTTTTGTAACCAAGACAAGCAGTTCTAATGAAAATATTTCAGTATTTTGTTAAATGTTTGCACTTTATATGTATTTCTTGCAAAACTCTATATCAGGTAAAACTTTCATTTATGACTTGGAAATCTGTATGATTTCGGGGAAAAACAAACTGGATGAATACAAAGTACATGCATGCTTGTTATAATTACATAGTGAAAAATAACTTAACATCTCCATGTAAAACGTATTAGGACAATGCCTCCACGAAAAAGTCCACAAGTCTGTCCCCCGCGGCAACATAAGAAGTATTCTAGAAGTAACTCAAACATCAGTAGAAACTCCTAACCCCGAAGGAGCTCCAAACGCAGCAAATGTAAACCCAACATTCCAAATGGACACTACCATGATGTAAAACATGCTTGCACAAGGAATTGCTACAGCCTTGGTAGCATACGAGGCTGCTCGAAACGGAAATATTGGGAATAGTGCAAGTGGCACTCCAATAACTAACCAGTACAACCCAATACACTGCTCTTACAAGGAATTCATGGACTGAAAGCCTCGATCCTTCTGTGGCACTGAAGGAGCTGTCGGCCTATTGTAATGCCTGAAGATTTGGTCTAGTCAATTTAGAGTCAATAAGCGTTAAAAATGACTTTTTTACAGAAGATTATTTAGAGTAAAAAATCTTAACCAAAGTTACCGTATATGTCATAGGGATTCCATACATATAAAAAACCCGTCAAAGTTTTGCGACAAAATCGGCACAACTCCGCATAATGTAAGAAGTGAATTTTTGACGAAATACTTTTTGGCCTTAACAATCTAAATGAAAGTCGTAGTATATGTTAAACCGAGAGCGTTCATATAGAGAACGTCCAAATCTGACTTCATTTGAGGAAGTTATGATTTTTCTAAGATTTTGCATAACAATATACAACCCGAAAATCGAATTTTAGATCGATCGATTATTTTCCGACACAACCTAAATGAGAATTGAAGATCTCATTAATAAGAGCTCAACGATATAAAGACAGTAAAAAACGGACGTCGGATGACAAAGTTATGAATTTTTAACGGACTTTAGCTGTCTAAGCCTGTTAAAATATAACTTTAAAAATAAATTCAAAATTAACCGACATAGTCCAAAATAAAGTTGTAGATCCCGTCGATACCTACGCGTGGATATAAAGAACGTCAAAAACGGAGTTCGTATGCGAAAGTTACGGATTTTAGAAGATAATTAGTTTTTTGAGTAACCAACGTGTGACACGTGGCGCAATCTGAGCCGCACCTTGTTCCCCACGGCTTGAGTGTTCCCGATCTGCGTTGCTAGAATAAAGCTCTTTTAATCTATCCCATATCTCCTTTTCCGTCTCACAAGCACTTACCTGACGAAAAGTGTCTGGTGGAAGAGCAAACCTTATTATTCATAACGCCTTGATGTTGCTTAGCAACTTGTTTTTCTCATCCTGAGCAATATCTGTATGACCCACAAGGATTGCATTGTACTCGGCCAAAGTCTTGATAACCTTCCAAATTTCCGTATGAGAATACGTTTCTTGTGTCATAGCGTGCCATATGGTAGCTCCGTGCTCTTCAAGACCTAGAACGTAGTCTTCGAAGTGCAGTGCCCAAACTTCATAGTCTTGAGGAAAGAGAATATGGATCTTGGTAGTAGACCCGATACAGCTGGAAAGATTGAAAGAAAGAGTATGGGTATCTTCTTGTTGCATGATGTTGATTCACAAAAACCTGTTTAGAATCAGATGTGTAAAACAATAATCGAGTTTAGGGTAAAACCAAGGACTTAGATATGACGTCAATAATCGATGAAAACAATGAAGACGTTTAGAACAGATCCAACAGAAACTAAAAACCCTAACAGAACTCGATAGAAGATTTGTGTGTGAGTTAGACAATCTACTGCTCTGATACCAATTGTAGAAACAATAAATTATAGATCGATGGATTCAGAAACAATAATGTAAATCAAAGACAAGAATGATGATCAAATATGTGTCGAATGCTTAATATTATGAAAGCTTTAGAAGAGTTCAACCTGAACTTCTCTATAAAAGCTAAGTAGGGAAATACAACTGATAACCCTAAAACGATACATGCATGCACATTAAATAGTCTAACCCTAATATCATTAAGAAGCGGGTGGACAGGCTCAACCCGTTGCAAAATAGACTATCCAATTACAAAACAATTGACACAACATATTATGACCCAACAACAAAGTTATGAACTTTAAGAGACTTTAACTGTCTAAGACTATTAAAATATAACTTTAAAAATAAATTCCTAATTAGCCGATGGAGCTCGTATGCGGAAGTTATTAATTTTACAAGATTATTAGTTTTTGGACTAACAAGAGGGCGAAATGTGTCGTGATCTGGTACCCACCTTTCTCCTCACAGTTTGCCACCAGATTCTGACATGTGGCACATTACGCACAACGTAATGTTATGAACGCCCATCATTCGGGGCACTTGACAACCTATAAATAGAAGTCGAATTTCACTCTTTTTTTCACACCTTTCCATCACTTCTCTTCCAAAACCCTCCCATGGTCCCAAGACTATTCTATAGCACTTCATAAGTGCTTGTAGCGAAACTACGGAGCGCCAGAAAGCCATGGGAAATAGAGCTTTCGGTTTGGAAGTTCTGCTCGCATAAAGTCTAGTTTTTCACTAAACCACCTGTAAGTTGAGTTATACTTACCGTTCTTTAAGTATAACTTATGTTTAAGTTCATTATAATTATTATGAATCTATAAACAAGATTTATCTATGATTCCAAGTTGTTATACTGATCGATCTACTTACGCGGATGGTGTCTAGGCTGGATTTAGTGAGGTGTTTAAAGTGGGATTTCCAAACAATATACTTTGTATACCAAACGGACCCTAACTCCAATATGATCCTACATGCTTGTCCCTTATCAGCTATAGACTAGTATGCTTTGAATTAATGATGACTCTAGACTAATAATTAGTCACAATAAATATTATACTAAGACTTAGTGATAATAATACTAGGTTACGTCAAAGGAAAAGGCAGTTGCTAGAAGCAAAGCATTGTCCGAACTTTGAGTCGTCACTTTAACAAGTGAGTGCATAGTTACTTTTATATCACACATACATATGAAGTATTTAAGAAAAATTACATGTTATTGTGTTTATTATCCGTGTTCCTTATATCTATGTTGGATGAACGATTTATACATGTTTTACTTGATTTAAACTGTATATGTGTTTGATATCTATAAATATGTTGGATAAAGATGGGTAGATGAAAGATGATATAAATGATGAAAGACGAAATATGAGATACATTATGAGAGGCCTTTACTTTAAAGATGATCTAGTCATCTAGCGGAGTATAGATGACGACTACAGACTATTCTAGACAGTCGAGTGGAATGCAGGCAACCTATATATTTTTGAACTAAGTGTTCACCATGTGTACTCCATCCCCTGCATGGTTGCCTTACTAACATATATTGCTGATGAATCCCCTAAGCATTATTGTCTTTCCCGAAGATAATCCTTAGGATAGGTCTTTTAAATTAGATGGTTTAGGGACAGGAAGTGAGGATAACGGGAATAGGTAATCGGGTTGAATGATTTGATGAAAATATAGAATTTAGTTATCGTTGGTTGAAAACCCTATATGCTTACCAGGCTCCCAAGCCTGATCCACTCAGTTTCTTGTATTACAGGTAGTGACACAAGGGCACAGGTGTGATGAACATATGACATATTTATAGATTATATGCCAATACAATAATAGATCTTTGTAAGAACTATGTTATTTCCGTTTATGCTTATGTACTGTATTGACGATGACATCCAAATTTTTTTAATATAATTAAAATACATTTCTTTAGAAATGCTTTGATAATATCTTTATCATATTTTTGGGAACAAATCTGCAATATTATTCTTTAAAATGATCATCTGATTTTAAATAAACATAAACAAATCGGTCTTTTCTAGCCGTGAAATTAAGGATGTCACATTTGGTATCAGAGGATTAGTTTAAGAGAACTAGGAATTTGTATGATTGGTAGACTTAAACTTAGAATGCTAAGCGATGATTGTGAGATGAGTGTCTGCTATATTTTTGAAATATACCTGAATAGACACGAGCACTACCTTATTTTAGGAACGATGTTTGAATTGCTTTTGTGTGTTAAATGATTATGCTATAAGATACCTTATATGCTTTATGATGCTATTATTTGATCGGATCTATGGTCTATTGTCGACCGGATTTGGAAATTTTATGTGTTCAGATTTGTAAACGTTTAATTACAGTATTAGAACAGACATATAACTTTTCAAAGTGATAAGGAGATTTATACGTCTATTGTAAATAAAGCTTTCTTTACCTTAATTCTCGTCACTATAAACCGAACGTCTAATTTGGCGTATAGATCGTGATGGTGAGAAATCAAAGCGGATTAGGAAATGGTAGTGTCACACCCCCGAACCAGACGGCGGAAACGTCCGGGGGCTTGCGCGTGACTTCATCTTGAAAGATCATTACAGTGAATATAATTGAAACATAACATCATCATCTTCACACATGTAATATAACAACATTCATTGTTTACATCGAGTATTGTATTCGAATATTACATGCCAAAATAGTAACAGTATGATGAAACAAAATATCACATAATATCCATTAGTTTGTTTCGTTCATCCTGCTTCAACTGTTTCCTGAGAATACAAGTTATTTTGAAAACGGTCAACATAATATGTTGGTGAGTTCATAAGCATGTTTGTGAAAATGATTTGTATAATTTTGAAAACCACCAGAAAATCCGATATTTTCTGCAAACTGTTTAGTATGTTTGTGTCAGATCTTGTATTAATGCATGTATGATATTGTTTATTTGACTAAAAGGGTAAGGAGAATGTAGAGAGAATGTAAAGAGTATGTAAAGAGAATATTCCCAGACAACCCGATGTTGTCTGTAAAAGAGAAAGTTGCCATACCAACCCCCGAGGTTGAGTACTAGTAAGAGTATGTTTCCGAGTAATCCAAGAGAAAAGAGAATGGTCTTCCGTAAACTTCATAATGTTAATTCCTCTAAGCGAGCCGTCATAACCATACTAATTAATGACAATTTCACCTGTCTTTGCGTCTTTGGGACGCCGCCGGAAAATAGAATAAGGTTTTCGTCACCCTAGACTGAGTTAGTCTAACTGTAGCGAACAGCTCAGGTGTGGGGTGTCATCCCCGTATAGATCTATACACAAATCCCCGCTCTCCCTCCAAGAGACTCTGGTTATAACTACAGACTACGATCGTACACTTAATAGGTGCCAACCGATAAAAACTCACTAGATCCTAAATCGAATTTACGCGAAGAAAATGTATAAACTCATTCCAGGCCCAATGATCCATGTAAGTGAACCACTAAGGCATCGCTAAACATGTAAATCATTTCTAGACCCAATTGGAATGAGATTATATAACATGGGCCTGAAATATATGTGAAAGGACAACAAAGGCCCATTTCACATGTAAGGTATTTACAGGCCCAAATAGCACACAAATAGTATCCAAGGTCCGTTCGCACATGTTAATGGGTCAATGAGGCCCAATAAACATATAAATAGTATACATGACCTATCACACATAAAAATGGGCCACTAAGGCCCAATAACCTAGAAAATGATCAAATTAATCCGTTTGTTAGTTTATCGTTGGTTTTGGTTCAAGTATTCACTAAAATAGCATAAAAACCCACTTTTTGTAAGAATGACGTTCTTGGCCCAATAAGCCAAAAAAATTACAATTAAGGCCCAATTTTTGTAAGAATAACATTTTAGTCTCCATTTTGTTCAAAACTTGTGTTGATGACTAGTTTGTGGTAAAAATAACATTTTAAACCCATTTTTGTCAAAAATATCATTTTTGGCTTGATTTTTGTGAAAATACACATTTTTCTGGTTTTGGGCTTTTCTGACCTAGTTGTTGGAAAATTCGTAGAATATTCATCGTAAGTCGAAATTTGGATCCGTAAATTTTGGAAGGTTGGAAATTTTGTCTAATTTGTTCACAATTTTTCTCATAATTTTTGATGGCTTATAACAAGTGTGAAATTGCTCACTTTTACAGGCTGGTCCGAAATTATTTCAAATCTGATAGGCAGTTTTGTAAAATTCGCCAAATATTGTAGAAAAATCGTATGAAAACGTGCGAGTAGTCATTTTAAAGGTATAAACCTGAAATGTTTGCATGTAAAACAGTTTTGAAAAATATTATCATTAAGGGCTTCAAAACAGTCCGAGTTTGGACCAAAACGTTTCTGTCAAGGGCTGTTTTATGCGTTTAATTTATAGATCTTAGAACACAACACTCATTTTTGCTATTTAAAGTGTATAAATCCCAGATCTACTAGTTTATATGTAATATATGTGATAAAACATACTTTTCTCAAAGTTCTTATGAAGGTCCAAGTGGTAAACTTCAAGTTCTTAACATATTTTTAGATTAATGAAGTAATCAACACATAATCACCAAATAATTCATGGAAAACACACATAATCATGCATATACACATAGATCTACACATAAGACTTGTATTCTCCCCCAAAAACCAAGTAAAAATCGAAAATAGGGGGTGTGAACTCACATTGGGGTGATGGATCGGTTTTGATGAAGAAGTGGAAGAAGATTTTTGATCCTAGCAAGCTTTCTTGAGTAGATCTTGAACTTAGATGGTTCTAAGAACATGATCCACAAAAGTATGGGTGTAAGAGGAGATTTTTGAAGACATCAAGAAGTTAATTCATGGATCTAAGAAAGAACTTACCAAAGTTGATGATCTTGAAGAAGAATCTCTTGAAGCACTCTCTAATTCTCAAAAATTTAGAGGAAAGTGTAGGAGTGTTCTTGTGAGTGTTTGAGATATTATTTGAGAGAGTTTGTAAGTGAAGTGTGTGTGTGTGTGTGTGTATCTTGGCCGAGAGTGAGAGAAATAGGGGAGGAAGAGAAGGCCTTGCATGGAGGGTAAAGATTTCATGGATGTTTGTGATGGCCTAGAAGTATGCTAGACAATTATGAGTTGTCATCACCTCCTAATTCCTTCCTTAATTCCTTTTTCCTTTTTTTTAGCATGGGCCGAAAATTGGGCTTGAAGTCTAACTTGGACGACCAAAAGTATGGGGGTAGTGGTGGAGCTAAGTGGTGTGAGAAGTGTAAGAAGAAGCGTTATGGGAGATGCGACGGAAAAGTGACTTATTATAAGTGTAGGAGAATCAGTCACTATTCCAAGGATTGTACATTTAATGATAAGGTATGTTACGAATGTGGAGACAAGGGGGCATATGTCAAAATATTGCTCGAAGAAAAATAAAGCAACAAGAACGAATGCACCACCGAAGCCAAAGGCAAGAGCATTCCAAAAGATCCTTGATGAAGCAGGTGACAACACAAGGGATTAGGAGTAAGGATCTATATATCTGAATATCGAGATATAAAGTAGCCATATAGATAGCATCATGTGGTGTAGCGTAATATAAGAGGCATATTGTTGGGTGAACTTGAATATCTATGTAATCGTGTCAAGAAATAATATAAACCTTAGTTATGTTATCCAATGTGTTAAATGACTATGTGAACTTCTTGTATGGTGACTTGGAAAACTAAGAGGTAGTTCTTGAGACAAGTATGAATAGGTGTGAAAGTTAGTAGAGGCCTATACTACCGGAAGCACAAGACTTGCACTTAGATCAGGGAAAGTCACAAGGTTACAAAGGCGCTATTAATTGATTCTATTTTGTTCATGTCTTTCGTTACCATTGTTTCGGTAATGACTAAGAAGATGATTGTTATTCTAACCGTAGTGGTCATATGAAATCAAGTCCGACTAAGATAAGTATGTTACGTGGTTCAAAGAACCAAGTTCGATGTAGCATCCGACTTAAGCTAGAATATTAAAGTAAAAGATAATCAAAGTGATCAATAGAAGTATCGCGATCGTGCGATTAGAACATAAAGGAAGGTATCTCTATTCTGGAATCTGACTCAGAAAGACCTGAGTCTAAGCATTGCATCATATGATGGAGGTCATTAGAACATGACCCATCAGTCTGTTATGATAATTAAGATAAAGAACTTATCTTAAGTTAAGTGTGTTTTAGAAAAAGCAGGAGTCTCCAATAAGGATCGATTTAGTAACTCAAAGGTTACGACTGCAAGTCCAACATAAGATAAATAATGGGTGCAAGATTGAGCACCGCCGGTAGTCACGAAGTCCTAGACTTAGATAGTCATTTAAAAGGACATAAGAAGTACAATGACCACCTAGGATGGAAAGGTAACTTATGAAGTCATTATACACGCCCTGTTTTGTTGATGATTTCGGGACGTAATCATCCAAAAGGAGAGATAATTGTAATTCTCGCAGATTCGGGCTAGTCAATTTAGAGATAATAAGCGTTAAAAATGACTTTTTGATAGAAGATTATTTAGGATAAATAATCTTAACCAAAGTTATAGTATATGTCACAAGGATTCCGTACATATAAAGAATGCAAAGATCCTACTTATAACGAAGAAGTTATAACCCACTGAAGTTTCGCAATTTAAACCGGCACGACTCTACGTAACGTTAAAAATAAATTTTTGATAAAATACTTTTTAGCCTTAGTGATCTATACGAGAGTCATAGTATTCGTTAAACCAAGAGTGTGCATACAGAGAACTTCCAAATCTGAATTCATTTGAGGAAGTTATGATTTTTTTAAGATTCAACGCAGCAGTGTACAACTCAGAAATCAAATTTTAAACCAATAAATTATTAGCGACACCATCTAAATGAGAATTGAAGATCTCGTTATTAGGAATTCAACGATATAAAGGCAGTCGAAAACGGATGTCGGATGACAAAGTTATGAATTTTTAACGGACATTAACTGTCTAAGACTATTAAAATATAACTTTAAAAATAAATTTAAATTTAAATGATGGAGTCTAAATGAAAGTTGTAGATCTCGTCGATAGCTACATATGGATAAAAAGAACGTCAAAAACAAAGCTCGTATGCGAAAGTTATGGATTTTACAAGATAATTAATTTTCTAACTAACAAGAGGGTGGCATGTGTCGCGATCTGGCACCCACCTTTTTCCCCACGGCTTGCCACCAGATGCTTACGTTGCAGATTATGCCCAACGTAATGTTATGAACGCCTAGCATTCGGGGTACTTGACAACCTATAAATAGAGGTTGCATTTCACTATTTTCTTCACTATTTTCCATCACTTCTCTTCCAAAACCTTCCCAAGGTCCCAAGACCATTCTCTAGCACTTCATAAGTGTTAGTAGCGAAGCTACGGAGTGCCAGAAAGCACTGAGAAATAGAGTTTTCGGTTTAGAAGTTCTACCCGTGCAAAGTCTGGTTTTTCACTAAACCACCTGTAAGTCGTTATCAATGATTCCAAGTCATTATATAGATTGATCTACTTTTGGGGATGATGTCTAGGCTGGATTTAGTGAGGTGTTTAAAGTGGGTTTCCAAACAGTATACTTTGTATACCAAACGGACCCTTCCTCCGACATGATCCTACCTGGAGAATGTCTTGGATAGATGAACCAAGGGGACATTCTCGGCCATGGTGAGAGCCGGAGCCAAAGGAGAGTGACGAAGACACTCGATCATCGGTTGGACAGAGATAGTGTATTTGGATGAGTCGATATCCAGGATTAGGTTTTGATTGGCCTTGATGTTCAACAGGGTTGATTGAGCCATTTGCTCGGCCACAGATGGAGTTTCAGAAGAAGCAACCATTGTTGCAGACGGAGAGGATGAATAGTGTGTTTGAAAAAAGAGGTTTTTCTTGCAGGAGAATTCGAGAGCTTTGAAAGTGGTAAAATATAATCAAGAGTCGAAATTCCTTTTATGCGGTGGGATTAGTGAGAGAAATCTGGCGTTTAACGTTTCAAAATCCCGAAAAAGTAGCTGGAAAGGACGTGACAACTGTTGTGTGTCAGGCGGCGTAACTGACAGCGTAATGTCAGGATCAGTTTGAAAAATTCACGCGCCCAAAACAAATTCTTATCCCTTAAAATCCGCCTTTTCAGTTCTGCACATTCGTAATAGTTTGCCAATACCTGTTCTCCGAATCTGAAGTAACCATTCGAGATAATAGAAACTAGATTGTTGGAAAATCAAAATATATATGTGGGAATATGTGATGTCAAAATTGACATAAATGCAGATGGATCACGAGCAACGATCTCATCCTTCAGAGTCAAGAAAGACTCGGAAGTGTCTGTGTGGTGTCCCATTGAATTACGATCATTTGTTTGTTGAGAAACAGTTAGATGCGTCTTCTTATTTAGGCTTAAGGGTGGCTTTTTCTTCAACCAAACTCTGAAACTTAACTTAATTCCGAACGTTTGGAAGAAGTACTTGTCTGGCCAGTGTAACCATAAAAACAAGTATGCTTGGGATTATTTTAGTGACTGGAAAGCATGAAAATCTCAAGAAAATAAAAACTGGATCTTTTGGGAAGAAATGTCTTAGGTCTAGAACATCTCATTAAGATCTCACAAACATGAAAACATTGAGATTTCAAGGTACAAACCATGAATGTTGATATTCGTCAATTCCATAGTGAATAATCTAGAACATATTATTTGTTCACCGTCAATAGAGAAATAGGTTTCAGATTTTGGGTTTCATTCAATTTGTGGTGATAACGAATTCGAGATCATAAACACAGATGTTGTGTAACCATAAACCTCAGAGGTAATTGCTAAGAGTCTCAAGGGTTACATTTATGACAGTGAAAATAATGGAGAAGTGTTTGAGGTGGTTCCGAAGAAAAAGATGTACCTCTGCTATTACGAATGACCAAGCAGTTAACTCTTAACTCATTTGAGAAGAGTAAGGTAGCTTAATGACTTATGTGAATGGATAGCCTATTTGGGAAGAAACAATTGGTATTATCGATTCGTTAAGGCTTCAAACATAGAGTCTCAGAGGCTTTGGACAGCATGCTACAACATGCTTCTAGGGACACTTAACTAGTACAAAGGATTCGGAGTTAACAAACCATTCCTCATTGTCTTGATTTGAAAGTAAAACATATCCATGCAGCTAAAATACATGTTGGAAATATCACACACAATAAACAAAAATTATTTTTGAGAATTTTGGGTTCTTCTGAAGGGAGAATTTCATATATGCCCTTCTTAAACATCAAAATATCATATTTACCCAACTTAATTTCTAAATATCATATTTACCCATCATAAAATTTCTAAATATCATATTTACCATTCATAAACTTTCAAAATATCATATATGTCCTTTTTAAACATCAAAATATCATATATGTCCTTCTTAAATATCAAAATATGGTATATGCACTTTTTAAACATCAAAATGTCAATGGTAATATCTAAAATATTCTCCATCTACAACATGATAATAATCAACTACAACAAAAACTAAACAATCAAAATATACATTCCATAGAGAGGGTTAAAGATGAATCTTTTTGTTTGTCAAGAGGGCAACATTCCAAGAATTTAGAAGTTCACATTCCATTATCATGGACGTAAGGATAATATGGTTAACTTTTTTAAATATTATAATTCGTCTAAGGTATAAAAATGATTATAAAATATTAAAAAAATTATAAAAAAAGAATTTGGGCAAATATGATATTTTGAAGGTTTATGAAGGGTAAATATTATACTGAGAAATTAAGTTGGGCAAATATGATATTTTCAGGTTTAGGTGGGACATATATGAAATTCTCCCTTTTCTGAAAAGGAAGTAAAAACAGAAAAAGAAAATATTTTTGAGATTTTTGGGTTTAAAAAAAAAGAAAAACAGAAACATAAGAAACTCAAAACAAAAAATGTACAATACTTACCAAATCAATCGAGAGAAAATTAATATACAAAGGATACATAGGCATCTGAACCTTCAGATGAACAGTGGACTCTGAGTCACTCCGAGCATTCGCAGCCATTCCTAACAGAAAGTAAGATTGCGAATCACTCCGAGGGCTTGGAGCGGTTCGGAGAAAGAACACTGCTTTACTTTATACTACTGTTTTCGGAACGGAGTCTGCTTCTATCATTCCTAAGCTTTGTAGAATTCGATTGAATGTTTGTTCAGGTAAGGCTTTCGTAAGGATATCAGCCAAATGATCAACGGATCTTACAAAATGAATTTCGACATTTCCATCTTCCACATGATCCTTTATGAAGTGATACCTCAGTGCAATATGCTTAGTATTTGAGTGTTGCACTGGGTTGTTTCAAGTGCAAATAGCACTTTCGGAATCACTGTATAAGGGGACTCTCTTCATATTAACCCAGTAATCCCGAAGCTGATTTTGAATCCATATAACCTGCGAAGTACATGAGGCGGCTGCTATATACTCAGCTTCAGCGGTAGATACGGAGACACATGTTTTTTTCTTCGATTGTCAACTTACGACTTTGCCATCAAGAAACTGACATCCTCCAGTTGTACTTTTACGATCAAGACCGCATCCGCCAAGATCAGCATTTGAGAATACTTGCACAAAGAACCCAGAGTTCGAAGGGTACCAAATTCCTAGCGAGGTTGTTCATTTAATGTATCTGAAGATATTCTTCACTGCAATCATATGGGGTTCGCGAGGATTCGTCTGAAACTTGGCACAATAGCAAACAGAAAACATAATGTCTGGACGACTAGCTGTTAGATACATCAATGAACCTATCATTTGTCGATAGAGAGTCATATCAGCAGCTGGTTTGTCCAAAGACAGTGTTAGCTTCGTTCTGAATGCCATTGGAACCTTGACCTTCGAATCTCCTACCATTACGAACTTCGCAAGTAAGATCTTCGTATAAGCCTCCTGATTGATGAATATACTCTGTCTAATATTCAAACCAAGGAAAAAGTTAATCGGACCCATTAAGCTCATTTCAAACTTAGTTTCCATCAACTTTCAGAACTCAGTAGTTAAACTGGGATTAGTAGATCCGAAAATGATATCATCAATGTAAATTTGGACAATCATCAGATAGTCACCGTCTTTCTTTAGAAAGAAGGTTGGGTCGACCGATCCTTGTTTAAATTTAGCCTATTTTAAAAACCGAGTGAGAGTTTCATACCATGATCGTGGAGCTTGCTTTAGACCATACATAACCTTATCCAAAATGTAGTAGTGGTTTGAATATTTTTCATTAACGAACTCTAGTAGCTGTTCCACATAAATAGTTTCCTCTAACTCACCATTTAGGAATGCACACTTCAAATCCATTTGATAGACTTCAAAGTTCTTATGAGCTGCATATGCCAAGAAGATGCGAACAGACTCCAGTCTTGCTATGGGTGCAAAAGTTTCTTCGTAGTCAATACCTTCTTCCTGGGAATAACCCTTAATAACTAACCGAGCCTTGTTCCGAATCACATTCCCTTCTTTGTCGAGCTTATTGTGAAATACCCATTTCAGACCTATAACCAATGCATCCTTCGGAGTTGGAATCAGACTCCAAACTTTATTACGCTCAAACTCATTTAGCTCATCCTGCATGGCTTGCACCCAATCTGAATGATCGAGAGCAATCTTCACAGTTTTAGGGTTAATCTTGGATATGAACGAATAAAACATGCAAAATTCCATTTTGGAAAATAATGCAGTCTGATTCGCTTTTTGCTGAGCTCTGGTGAGAACACCAGAGGAGGTTGAACCAATCACTTGCGATTTGGGATGATCCTTGGTCCATTTAACTAGTGGAGGGTAGTTCGGATTATAGGATGGATCCAGTTTTGGATTTACATCTTTGAATTCCGACTGAGCATCTAAATCATTATTTTCAGTCTCATTCTCCCCCACGAATGATGGATGTGGCTCGTCGTTCAAAATTGGATTCTCCCCCTGGAATAGAGAATCATTGTCAACTTGAGGAATTGAATGCTCTTCTTAAACAGGTGTACTAGATGTGGAGTTTGAAGTGGAACCCTCCCCTTGAACTGGAGCATTCGTAGCTTGTGGTGAAGATGGATTCTTAGAGGCCTTCAGACTAGGTGGATCGTTTTCAAGATCCTTCGCAACATCATCAATAATCTTCTTGAGTTCATCTTCTTTGTAATCTGATGCTTTTGATTCTGAAGAGATCGCCTTTTCTGGATCGTCAAACAGGTTCATGAATTCCTCGTAGATATTTGAGAGAGGAATCGTCATTGGATTTGTTATAGGAAAGATCTCCTCAGAATGACGATCTGATGTCTAAAACTTCTTGAGATAGTTATCGTTGAACGCAACATAGTAGGTTTATTCAATCCATTTGGATTTCTTGTTGAGAACCCTATATGCCTTAGAAGCCAGATAATAGCCTAGAAAGATTCCCACGTCAGCCTTTACATCGAATTTGTTCCGTTGTTCCTTAAAATTGAAGATAAAACACCTGGAACCAAAAACATGAAAGAAATTGACATTAGGTTTTCTTTTATTGAGAATCTCATAGGGAGTAATTGAAAACAGTTTATTAATGAGATATCGATTCTGGGTGAAGCAAGCAGTTTCTATAGCCTCAACCCAAAAGTAAAGCGACAAATTCGCAAAAGACATCAAGGTTCTCGTAGCTTCTCTTAAAGACCGGTTTCGTCTTTCAACGACCCCGTTTTGTTGAGGAGTATAAAGAGCAGAAAAGTTATGAGCAACTCCTTTTTCAGTCAGGAATTCTTCAAACACTTGGTTTTTGAGCTCCGAGCCATTATCACTGCGAACGTTCTGAACCAGCTTTCGTAGTTGAAGCTTGATTTGCTTGATAAATTCCTTAAGCTTGGATGTCACACCCCCAAACCAAGGATGGCGGAAACATCCGGGGGTGGAGGACTTCATGTATAGTATCACAACAACGAGTATAATAGTGCTCAAAGTAAATACAACCATCATAAATATAATTGAAAAGGTTACACCATAGTATATGTTTACATGTTTCAAAATCAATTACATTATGATGACAAAATGAACTGTTTGACGATTTAACGTCCCATCCTCAAAGTGCTGATGTTTTCCTGTTTCACTGATTTCCTGAGAATACAAGTACTTTTGAAAAAGTGTCAACAATTAAGTTGGTGAGTTCATAAGAGTTTTGTTTGCGGAAGAAACCGTTTTCCTTGTAAAAGCGATAGAGTATGATTTCCCGAAAATCCAATATTTTCTTAGTTAAGTGTGAAATGAATGCTCTTATGTTATGCCATAATGAACCCTAGAACGACCCGTAGATTCCTCCTATAATCTCAAAGCGTATATAAGTTATATAAAATTCAAGTTAAATAAACCGTTGATGGTAATGGGTCTGCCCTAGGTCCACAACCAAACAAGGAACAGGAGATGAGGCGGGCCCACCAATTCTAAGTCGATTGTGACTAGATTCTTATATAACTCTATCGCATACACTTAGCAATTAGAGTTGAAGTCTAACAATTCTAGCTTTATGTAGTTTTAATAGAAATATGTTCCAAAGAAAATCCTATATTTTCCTTATTAAAGTTATGTAGTCCTAAATCCCAGGACCGAGACTGAACAAGTATTTTTCCATACTTAAAGTAATTCATGCAAGTTTAAATCGGCATAAACTTGTTGATTTAGAAGTGAACCCCTTTTCAAAGTAGAATTTTCCATGTAAACGTGAAAGATTGTTAACTACCCATGTGAGTCGCTATAACCATACTATGACGAGAAATAACCTGCACAACGTTTTTCAGACGTTAAGATACTATGACTCTTGTCACCCGTAGACCTGCAGGTCCCACTGTAGCTAGTAGCAAGGTGTAGGGTGTCAAACGCAATATAGATCTATACACAATTATCACGCTCTCCCTACAAGAGACTCTGGTTATAACTTACAGGAATTGGGATCCCGTACTCGAACGTACGGGGAGAGAATTGCCTCACAACCTAAGTTAACTAGTTTACACATAGTTTGATATTAAAACCTCTTCTGTGGAGGAAATGAAATCACCTTTTATGAAAATACATTAGTGATATGAAATCCTTAAACTATTACTATGATAGTTTATTACGTAAGATATGAAAAACCCATTTGTTTTGAGAGTAAAACCTTTTTCATGTCGTAAAAATCCATAAACTATGCTTATTGAAGTTTATTATATGTATTTGAAATGAATGAGTAAACCTTATCATGAATGACTAAATTTCAGTTTAAGATGATAAACTAACAAGAAAATACATTCAATATTTAGAACTTATGGTTATACACTTTGCTCAACATAATACAAAGTGTTATGAAAGTTATAAGATGTTAACTAGTTTTTAACCTTTCATCACTGTTTTAGAAAAATCATAGAAAAATCATACCAAGTCAAAAACTGAATCCGTAAATTCTGAGAGTTCACAAAATGTGTCTAGTTTGTTCATAATTTTTATTGTGATTTTTGGAAGTCTTTAACTTGTGTTAAAATGTTCATATTCACAGACTGGTACGAATTCATTTTTGAAATGATAGGCAGTTTTGTAAAAATAACCATAAATGGTAGAAAAATCGTATGGTGATGTGTAAGTAGTCATTTTAAAGGTATGAACCTGAACTATTTGAACCTAATACAGTTTTGAAAACTAAAATGTTTAAGTTGACGAAAACAGTCCGTGAATGGAGTTGAACTTTTCTGATGAAGACTGTTAAATGAGTTTAGTTGTGTTCTTGGTGTTTTAACTTGTATTCCCCCCCTTAAAACTTAAGAAAAACATGAAAAGATAGGGGTATGAACTCACCTTGAGTGGTTCCCTGAGATGGACTTTGGAGGAATGAGGTTTCCAAGTCAAGAACACTTGGAGAAAGCTTGAGGAGTTGAAGATCTAAGAACAATTATGGTGACATTGGTTATGAGAGATTCATAAGATGAGTGAAGGAGTGAAGAATGTTCAATGTAGGATGAGAATACTTACTGAATGAGGGTGAGAAGTTCAAAGGCAGCCTTGGAGTCTCGACTTCTTAGAGAGGGAAATGAGAGAGAAGTGTTTGTTTCTTGGTGCGAGTGTGAGTAAATTGGAAGGAGAGATGGGAGTTTCCAACTTTTGATCCAGCTACCGGCTGGAGGAGAGATGTGAGAGGGCAAATAGTTGACTAGGTAGGGGTGAATAGTGACTGGGGGTTGTCCTAAGTGGGTATGGGGGATAGCTTGTGTCACACTCTAAGGGAAATCAACACTCTAACACAATATCTCACTCAATAAATATTGTCCTTGGTTTACGATCCTATCCCAAAATATGGTTTAAAATATGATAATATAGGGTCTTATATATTAAAATATAAGTTTGGAGTGTTTAAAATTATAAAAATAAAAGTCTAAGGAAATTTCCGGAGCAAAAATCACTTAAAAACACTAAAAATTCCGAAATTGGTAAAAATTTGGAGTAAAATGGTGAAATCCGGAGCCACCACAAAAATTCCGGAGCTCCTTTAAACATTCCGGAGCTACTGCCAAGTTTCCGGAGGAGAGGCTTAGGCTGGGAGGTTTCGAAATGGGGCTTCAATTTCCGGAGCAGTTCCTCGGTTCCGAAGTTAGGAGGCGGAGTCAGCGGTCCGATACAAGGTGCAAAGCCAACTGCATCTTCCGGAGCGGCCATAGGCGAGGTTGTCCGGAGCCAGGAGTTCCGAGATTGTGAGATGGTCCGGATGAGAGGCTTCCGAGATGAAATTCCTCTTGGCTCCTTAGAAGACATTCCGGACTAAGAGTTTCTGGACCAGGAGGGTTCCGGACCAAGAGGGTTCCGGCCAAGAGGGTTCCGGCCAAGAGGTTCAGGACCAAGAGGAGTCCGGACCAAGAGGGTTCCGGACCAAGAGGTTCCGGGCCAAAAGGGTCCTTTTGGGGTTTCCACTTCCGGTTTTGAGCTGCTTTCGACTAAGGAAGGTACTTAGGGAGATTTCTCATACAGAGAGAGATTTGGGAGAGATTTCACATACTTGGAGAGATTTGGGAGAGATTTCACATACTTGGAGAGATTTCTCATACAGAGAGAGATTTGGGAGAGATTTCACATACTTGGAGAGATTTCTCATACAGAGAGAGATTTGGGAGAGATTTCGCATACTTGGAGAGATTTCTCATACAAAGAGAGATTTGGGAGAGATTTCGCATACTTGGAGAGATTTGGGAGAGATTTCACATACTTGGAGAGATTTCTCATACAGAGAGAGATTTGGGAGAGATTTTGTCGAGGGCCTTTATTAATGTTTTTCTTCGTAGAACAAAGGTCGTAGGCTTAGTTACAACCCATTTTGAGTGTTTAGCTCTGTAATTCAAGGTTCGTAAACCTCGTTAAGTCTTGTTATGATTGTTATATGCCCCCGAGGGTCATGGAATAATGTTTTATCGAGTAGTTTCATCACTTGCCCTGATTAGGGTTTAGAATTTCCGAACACGTGAAAACTCTAAGTGATACTTTGTATTAAGATTGCGAGTTGTTCGATAAGAAACATAATGGAAACCCTAATATACAAGGGTTAGATGAGTTGACCGGTTTGTCTTGTTGACTTTAGTTGACTTTGACTTTGCCAAAATTGACGGTTGTCACATCATCCCCCCATTAGAAAGAATTTCGTCCCGAAATTAGTGTTTCGACTGGGACATCAAGAATTTGGAAGAAAGATGGGGGAACTTTTCGTAGTATAAGAAATCGATATGGTGGGGAACAACCCGCCTGATGTTTAAATGACGACCTTGGAATTTCTTATTGTAACTTGAGCTGATTCGATTTAAAGGAGTTATTGTTTTGGAATGAGAGTGTATTCTACGTGTGCCTTTATGCTCTCCACTTTATACTTGGTATTACCACTATGAATATTTTACAATGTAATTTGTGAGTACTAGTATTACGAATGCTTCAACAAATTGAGATGAAATTCGTATTATAAGTCCTACCAGTTCTTTTATAATCGCTTGATGTAAACTAGTTGTATATCATTAAGATTACAAGGGCATTCGGATGGGTGACCCCGCCTTAAGCCCACAACGAAACAAGGAACAGGAAATGAGGCGGAATCACACATTCTAAGTTCGTAGAATCTTAATGATATATGACCATAATGTTTACACTAGCCATCATAGATTCACTTGTTAAAATCCTGTGTTTTTGTATAGGGGATAAGACTTATTTGGGTTTTGTCGTGTTCTCGAGATTTATGGTTGGTATACTTTAATCGATGCTAGATTTAGTAGTAAAAAGAAATTTAAAAATTAAACGTCGATGTTAGAAACACGTGCTGATAATTACGGGCGGTTCCGGGGTGGTCTCTCCGGCAGTGATCGCGAGCACCCTTCCACCAGCACCGGCATTTCGTGCACTTGGGCAGTCCCTTTTAAAGTGTCCCGTTTCGCCACACTTGTAACAGGGCTAACTCCAGTGCCGGGGACCTAGTTGATGGGTCGTGCCGGTGCCTTACAGAGACGGACAGTGTGCCCCTTTCTGTTGCAATTTTTGCAATGCATATCTCGACAAGCCCCAATGTGATGGAAGTTACACTCGTTGCATTTCGGAAGGGTTCCAGCGTATCGATTTATGGATGCTGGCGTGGCGTGGGCTGTGGCAGCATGAACAACAACGATCTGTTGCTTCTTAGTGAAGTCCTGGGCTGGTTGGTCCTTCTTGCTGTCCCAGAGTTTCCTTTTGTTGTTTCCTCCTCTTGCTTGATCAGGGGTGGTTGTCGTAGTGTCATGGCTAGCACGATGGTCTATGAGTTGTTGTGCCAATTCCTTGGCACTCTCAAAGGTAGTTGGTCTTGAGGCCAACAAGCTGTCCTGAATTTGGGGGGGACAATCCCCAAAGGTATCGCTCCAACTTTTTGCTTTCCGGGGTGACCATAGCGGGACAAAGGAGTGCTAGATCACAGAATCGGACGATATAGGTTGCAAGGTCAGAGTCTGTCATTTTGAGGTTCCACAGTTCTTGCTCTAGCATTTGCACCTCGCCCCTTGGGCAATACTCTTTCAGTATCCTTGCCTTCAAGTCCTCCCAACTCATCGAGTTAGCCACTGTAAGCGTCAGTGACTTAACGTGGCCGTTCCACCAAGTAAGGGCCCGGCCGGAGAAGGTGCAAGCTGCGAATTTGACCTTGCTCGTTTCGGGGCACGCACAGATCTCGAAGACAGATTCGGTCTTCTCGAACCACTGCATCAAATCGATGACTCCCCCGCTACCATTGAACGAATCGGGTTTACCATTGGTGAAGTCCTTAAAGGAGCATTCTCTAGAACTCCCTTGGCTATCTCCTTGAGTGGAGTTATTAGTACCGCTCCCTGCCCATCCTGCACCATCAGTGCTGATTTGGGACATAGTAGATGCCACCGCGGCCGTGACCGCAACTTGGAACATAACAGGATCATATTGGGGAGGCGGCGGTGGTGGATTTGTTTGCGTTCCGCTAGTGCGTCTAACAGACCTTCGAGGCGACATCTTTCTGTTATAGAATTTCAAAGATGAAATGAGTATAAGTCTTTTAGTAATGGTTATTAGACGGGCGTCATAAAAACTAGGTTATTAGTTTTGAAGTATAGTATTTCCCGATTTTTCGAATGTGGAAAAACAATTCATACCAGAGGTCTATATAAATAAACTTATGAATTTAGTAGAAATGACTCGATTATAATCTTTCTGATTTGTTCCATGCCCGATCCACCCCTAAGATCACCCAATGTATACCAGTTGTGTGTAATTAAGGTCCGATAGGCCGTTGAACTTAATGAGTCTGCCCTAAGCCCACAACCAAACAAGGAACAGGACCTAAGGCGGACTTACGATTTCTAAGTCGATCGACTCTTAATTACACATAACCTTGAGGTATATATCAAGTAATCTTAGAGTTACCAGCAAGTTGTTTGTAATAACAGGTTATGAAATATGTGGTAAACTCCCACTGAAATAAAATGCATGCCAATTTTTATTGATATGCTTTGGTTATATCCTTACCGTTTATATACATACGTATAAATTTCGCACTTTACTGAACTATTCTTGGTGTTTCTGCTAACATCCCTGAGACGGAGTTATGGTAGTGGGTAGAAGTGGGTTTTGTACGGGCGTTAAGATTTACCCATCATGTTGCTCGTGCGAGAATAGGGGTAGGAGAGATAATTAATAGACGTTTAATCCTATAATTACTTATAGGGGGTGATCCTTATCAGTCATGTCTATAATCACCTAGTGCATACCGGTTATACATAATCTGAGATGGAATAGACCTTCAAATAAATGACTCTACTCTAAGTCCACAACCAAACAAGGAATAGGAAGTAGAGAAATAGTCATAGATTCTGAGTCTATAATATCTTTAATTATGTATAACCTTAGCGTATGCACTCAATCATTATACACCTACTAATAGGGGTCTTTAGTTTTCACATAAGTTGGTTATAGTATCACCAAATACTCCTATAGTATTTTAATGTTTGTCTTATGTTTTCGATGTTTGTTTGTAGATAGAGTTGGTAAGTTTTTAGACTTGTTGCAACGCCACAACCATTCCCGGGCATATGCTAATCACTTCTGGGTCAGACATAGTTGATCAGGCTATGTCATTCCCATACCTGATCATACATCCCCAAGCCTACTTGTGCCGTTCAACAATCACAACTTTTGTTTTGTTCTAGTATGATGCTGACCTTAGTATGTATGCATGCGCGTATACTCTTACACGAAACTATTTATTTCTAAAAGTATAGTCTTTCGAAAATGTTTAATCAGAGACTTTAGTCCCAATGTATTTATAGTTTGTATATCTTATGTGGTTCGACATACTTAGTTCACTATAAACAAATGCTCTAATACCAATCTGTCATACCCCCAAACCAAGGATGGCGGAAACGTCCGGGGGTGGAGGACTTCATGTATAGTATCACAACAACGAGTATAATAGTACTCAAAGTAAATACAACCATCATAAATATAATTGAAAAGGTTACACCATAGTATATGTTTACATGTTTCAAAATCAATTACATTATGATGACAAAATGAACTGTTTGACGATTTAACGTCCCATCCTCAAAGTGCTGATGTTTTCCTGTTTCACTGATTTCCTGAGAATACAAGTACTTTTGAAAAAGTGTCAACAATTAAGTTGGTGAGTTCATAAGAGTTTTGTTTGCGGAAGAAACCGTTTTCCTTGTAAAAGCGATAGAGTATGATTTCCAGAAAATCTAATATTTTCTTAGTTAAGTGTGAAATGAATGCTCTTATGTTATGCGATAATGAACCCTAGAACGACCCGTAGATTCCTCCTATAATCGCCAAGCGTATATAAGTTATATAAAATTCAAGTTAAATAAACCGTTGAATGTAATGGGTCTGTCCTAGGTCCACAACCAAACAAGGAACAGGAGATGAGGCGGGCCCACCAATTCTAAGTCGATTGTGACTAGATTCTTATATAACTCTATCGCATACACTTAGCAATTAGAGTTGAAGTCTAACAATTCTAGCTTTATGTAGTTTTAATAGAAATATGTTCCAAAGAAAATCCTATATTTTCCTTATAAAAGTTATGTAGTCCTAAATCCCAGGACCGAGACTGAACAAGTATTTTTCCATACTTAAAGTAATTCATGCAAGTTTAAATCGGCATAAACTTGTTGATTTAGAAGTGAACCCCTTTTCAAAGTAGAATTTTCCATGTAAACTTGAAAGATTGTTAACTACCCATGTGAGTCGCTATAACCATAGTATGACGAGAAATAACCCGCACAATGTTTTTCAGACGTTAAGATACTATGACTCTTGTCACCCGTAGACCTGTAGGTCCCACTGTAGCTAGTAGCAAGGTGTAGGGTGTCAAAACCAATATAGATCTATACACAATTATCACGCTCTCCCTACAAGAGACTCTGGTTATAACTTACAGGAATTGGGATCCCGTACTCAAACGTACGGGGAGAGAATTGCCTCACAACCTAAGTTAACTAGTTTACACATAGTTTGATATTAAAACCTCTTCCGTGGAGGAAATGAAATCACCTTTTATGAAAATACATTAGTGATATGAAATCCTTAAACTATTACTATGATAGTTTATTACGTAAGATATGAAAAACCCATTTGTTTTGAGAGTAAAACCTTTTTCATGTCGTAAAAATCCATAAACTATGCTTATTGAAGTTTATTATATGTATTTGAAATGAATGAGTAAACCTTATCATGAATGACTAAATTTCAGTTTAAGATGATAAACTAACAAGAAAATACATTCAATATTTAGAACTTATTGTTATACACTTTGCTCAATATAATACAAAGTGTTATGAAAGTTATAAGCTGTTAACTAGTTTTTAACCTTTCATCACTGTTTTAGAAAGATCATAGAAAAATCATACGAAGTCGAAAACTGAATCCGTAAATTCTGAGAGTTCACAAAATGTGTCTAGTTTGTTCATAATTTTTATTGTGATATTTGGAAGTCTTTAACTTGTGTTAAAATGTTCATATTCACAGACTGGTCCGAATTCATTTTTGAAATGATAGGCAGTTTTGTAAAAATAACCATAAATGGTAGAAAAATCGTATGGTGATGTGCAAGTAGTCATTTTAAAGGTATGAACCTGAACTATTTGCACCTAATACAGTTTTGAAAAATAAAATGTTTAAGTAGACCAAAACAGTCCGTGAATGGAGTTGAACGTTTCTGATGAAGGCTGTTAAATGAGTTTAGTTGTGTTCTTGGTGTTTTAACTTGTATTCCCCCCCTTAAAACTTAAGAAAAACATGAAAAGATAGGGGTATGAACTCACCTTGAGTGGTTCCCTGAGATGGACGTTGGAGGAATGAGGTTTCCAAGTCAAGAACACTTGGAGAAAGCTTGAGGAGTTGAAGATCTAAGAACAATTATGGTGACATTGGTTATGAGAGATTCATAAGATGAGTGAAGGAGTGAAGAATGTTCAATGTAGGATGAGAATACTTACTGAATGAGGGTGAGAAGTTCAAAGGCAGCCTTGGAGTCTCGAGTTCTTATAGAGGGAAATGAGAGAGAAATGTTTGTTTCTTGGTGCGAGTGTGAGTAAAGTGGAAGGAGAGATGGGAGTTTCCAACTTTTGATCCAGCTACCAGCTGGAGGAGAGATGTGAGAGGGCAAATAGTTGACTAGGTAGGGGTGAATAGTGACTGGGGGTTGTCCTAAGTGGGTATGGGGGATAGCTTGTGTAACACTCTAAGGGAAATCAACACTCTAACACAATATCTCACTCAATAGATATTGTCCTTGGTTTACGATCCTATCCCAAAATATGGTTTAAAATATGATAATATAGGGTCTTATATATTAAAATATAAGTTTGGAGTGTTTAAAATTATAAAAATAAAAGTCTAAGGAAATTTCCGGAGCAAAAATCACTTAAAAACACTAAAAATTCCGAAATTGGTAAAAATCCGGAGTAAAATGGTGAAATCCGGAGCCACCACAAAAATTCCGGAGCTCCTTTAAACATTCCGGAGCTACTGCCAAGTTTCCGGAGGAGAGGCTTAGGCTGCGAGGTTCCGAAATGGGGCTTCAATTTCCGGAGCAGTTCCTCGGTTCCGAAGTTAGGAGGCGGAGTCAGCGGTCCGATACAAGGTGCGAAGCCAACTGCATCTTCCGGAGCGGCCATAGGCGAGGTTGTCCGGAGCCAGGAGTTCCGAGATTGTGAGATGGTCCGGATGAGAGGCTTCCGAGATGAAATTCCTCTTGGCTCCTTAGAAGACATTCCGGACTAAGAGTTTCTGGACCAGGAGGGTTCCGGACCAAGAGGGTTCCGGCCAAGAGGGTTCCGGCCAAGAGGTTCAGGACCAAGAGGAGTCCGGACCAAGAGGGTTCCGGACCAAGAGGTTCCGGGCCAAAAGGGTCCTTTTGGGGTTTCCACTTCCGGTTTTGAGCTGCTTTCGACTAAGGAAGGTACTTAGGGAGATTTCTCATACAGAGAGAGATTTGGGAGAGATTTCACATACTTGGAGAGATTTGGGAGAGATTTCACATACTTGGAGAGATTTCTCATACAGAGAGAGATTTGGGAGAGATTTCACATACTTGGAGAGATTTGGGAGAGATTTCACATACTTGGAGAGATTTCTCATACAGAGAGAGATTTGGGAGAGATTTCGCATACTTGGAGAGATTTCTCATACAGAGAGATATTTGGGAGAGATTTCGCATACATGGAGAGATTTGGGAGAGATTTCACATACTTGGAGAGATTTCTCATACAGAGAGAGATTTGGGAGAGATTTTGTCGAGGGCCTTTATTAATGTTTTTCTTCGTAGAACAAAGGTCGTAGGCTTAGTTACAACCCATTTTGAGTGTTTGGCTCTGTAATTCAAGGTTCGTAAACCTCGTTAAGTCCTGTTATGATTGTTATATGCCCCCGAGGGTCATGGAATAATGTTTTATCGAGTAGTTTCATCACTTGCCCTGATTAGGGTTTAGAATTTTCGAACACGTGAAAACTCTAAGTGATACTTTGTATTAAGATTGCGAGTTGTTCGATAAGAAACATAATGGAAACCCTAATATACAAGGGTTAGATGAGTTGACCGGTTTGTCTTGTTGACTTTAGTTGACTTTGACTTTGCCAAAATTGACGGTTGTCACATCATCCCCACGTTAGAAAGAATTTCGTCCCGAAATTAGTGTTTCGACTGGGACTTCAAGAATTTGGAAGAAAGATGGGGGAACTTTTCGTAGTATAAGAAATCGATATGGTGGGGAACAACCCGCCTGATGTTTAAATGACGACCTTGGAATTTCTTATTGTAACTTGAGCTGAGTCGATTTAAAGGAGTTATTGTTTTGGAATGAGAGTGTATTCTACGTGTGCCTTTATGCTCTCCACTTTATACTTGGTATTACCACTATGAATATTTTACAATGTAATTTGCGAGTACTAGTATTACGAATACTTCAACAAATTGTGATGAAATTCGCATTATAAGTCCTACCAGTTCTTTTATAATCGCTTGATGTAAACTAGTTGTATATCATTAAGATTACAAGGGCATTCGGATGGGTGACCCCGCCTTAAGCCCACAACCAAACAAGGAACAGGAAATGAGGCGGAATCACACATTCTAAGTTCGTAGAATCTTAATGATATATGACCATAATATTTACACTAGCCATCATAGATTCACTTGTAAAAATCCTGCGTTTTTGTATAGGGGATAAGACTTATTTGGGTTTTGTCGTGTTCTCGAGATTTATGGTTGGTATACTTTAATCGATGCTAGATTTAGTAGTAAAAAGAAATTTAAAAATTAAACGTCGATGTTAGAAACACGTACTGATAATTACGGGCGGTTCCGGGGTGGTCTCTCCGGCAGTGATCGCGAGCACCCTTCCACCATCACCGGCATTTCGTGCTCTTGGGCAGTCCCTTTTAAAGTGTCCCGTTTCGCCACACTTGTAACAGGCTAGGCTAACTCCATTTTCGGGGACCTGGTTGATGGGTCGTGCCGGTGCCTTACAGAGACGGACAGTGTGCCCCTTTCTGTTGCAATTTTTGCAATGCATCTCTCGAAAAGCCCCAGTGTGATGGAAGTTACACTCGTTGCATTTCGGAAGGGTTCCAGCGTATCGATTTATGGATGCTGGCGTGGCGTGGGCTGTGGCAGCATGAACAACAACGATCTGTTGCTTCTTAGTGAAGTCCTGGGCTGGTTGGTCCTTCTTGCTGTCCCAGAGTTTCCTTTTGTTGTTTCCTCCTCTTGCTTGATCAGGGGTGGTTATCGTAGTGTCATGGCTGGCACGATGGTCTAGGAGTTGTTGTGCCATTTCCTTGGCACTCTCAAAGGTAGTTGGTATTGAGGCCAACAAGCTGTCCTGAATTTGGGGGGACAATCCCCAGAGGTATCGCTCCAACTTTTTGCTTTCCGGAGTGACCATAGCGGGACAAACGAGTGCTAGATCATAGAATCGGACGATATAGGTTGCAAGGTCAGAGTCTGTCATTTTGAGGTTCCACAGTTCTTGCTCTAGCTTTTGCACCTCGCCCCTTGGGCAATACTCTTTCAGTATCCTTGCCTTCAAGTCCTCCCAACTCATCGAGTTAGCCACTGTAAGCGTCAGTGACTTAACGTGGCCGTTCCACCAAGTAAGGGCCGGCCGGAGAACGTGCGAGCTGCGAATTTGATCTTGCTCGTTTCGGGGCACGCACAGATCTCGAAGACAGATTCGGTCTTCTCGAACCACTGCATCAAATCGATGACTCCCCCGCTACCATTGAACGAATCGGGTTTACCATTGGTGAAGTCCTTAAAGGAGCATTCTCTAGAACTGCCTTGGCTATCTCCTTGAGTGGAGTTATTAGTACCGCTCCCTGCCCATCCTGCACCATCAGTGCTGATTTGGGACATAGCAGCTGCCACCGCGGCCGTGACCGCAACTTGGAACATAACAGGATCATATTGGGGAGGCGGCGGTGGTGGATTTGTTTGCGTTCCGCTAGTGCGTCTAACAGACCTTCGAGGCGGCATCTTTCTGTTATAGAATTTCAAAGATGAAATGAGTATAAGTCTTTTAGTAATGGTTATTAGACGGGCGTCATAAAAACTAGGTTATTAGTTTTGAAGTATAGTATTTCCCGATTTTTCGAATGTGGAAAAACAATTCATACCAGAGGTCTATATAAATAAACTTATGAATTTAGTATAAATGACTCGATTATAATCTTTCTGATTTGTTCCATGCCCGATCCACCCCTAAGATCACCCAATGTATACCAGTTGTGTGTAATTAAGGTCCGATAGGCCGTTGAACTTAATGAGTCTGCCCTAAGCCCACAACCAAACAAGGAACAGGACCTAAGGCGGACTTACCATTTCTAAGTCGATCGACTCTTAATTACACATAACCTTGAGGTATATATCAGGTAATCTTAGAGTTACCAGCAAGTTGTTTGTAATAACAGGTTATGAAATATGTGGTAAACTCCCACTGAAATAAAATGCATGCCAATTTTTATTGATATGCTTTGGTTATATCCTTACCGTTTATATACATACGTATAAATTTTGCACTTTAATGAACTATTCTCGGTGTTTCTGCTAACGTCCCTGAGACGGAGTTATGGTAGTGGGTAGAAGTGGGTTTTGTACGGGCGTTAAGATTTACCCATCATGTTGCTCGTGCGAGAATAGGGGTAGGAGAGATAATTAATAGACGTTTAATCCTATAATTACTTATAGGGGTGATCCTTATCAGTCATGTCTATAATCACCTAGTGCATACCGGTTATACATAATCTGAGATGGAATAGACCTTCGAATAAATGACTCTACTCTAAGTCCACAACCAAACAAGGAACAGGAAGTAGAGCAATATTCATAGATTATGAGTCTATAATATCTTTAATTATGTATAA
Source organism: Lactuca virosa (assembly GCF_052849685.1). Lineage (NCBI taxonomy): Eukaryota > Viridiplantae > Streptophyta > Magnoliopsida > Asterales > Asteraceae > Lactuca > Lactuca virosa. The sequence goes on from NC_136426.1 coordinate 183,415,020, forward strand.
CCTTAGCGTATGCACTCAATCATTATAGACCTACTAATAGGGGTCTTTAATTTTCACATAAGTTGGTTATAATATCACCAAATACTCCTATAGTATTTTAATGTTTGTCTTATGTTTTCGATGTTTGTTTGTAGATAGAGTTGGTAAGTTTTTAGACTTGTTGCAACGCCACAACCATTCCCGGGCATATGCTAATCACTTCTGGGTCAGACATAGTTGATCAGGCTATGTCATTCCCAGACCTGACCATACATCCCCAAGCCTACTTGTGCCGTTCAACAATCACAACTTTTGTTTTGTTCTAGTATGATGCTGACCTTAGTATGTATCCATGCGCGTATACTCTTACACGAAACTATTTATTTCTAAAAGTATAGTCTTTCGAAAATGTTTAATCAGAGACTTTAGTCCCAATGTATTTATAGTTTGTATATCTTATGTGGTTCGACATACTTAGTTCACTATAAACAATGCTCTGATACCAATCTGTCACACCCCCAAACCAAGGATGGCGGAAACGTCCGGGGGTGGAGGACTTCATGTATAGTATCACAACAACGAGTATAATAGTACTCAAAGTAAATACAACCATCATAAATATAATTGAAAATGTTACACCATAGTATATGTTTACATGTTTCAAAATCAATTACATTATGATGACAAAATGAACTGTTTGACAATTTAACGTCCCATCCTCAAAGTGCTGATGTTTTCCTGTTTCACTGATTTCCTGAGAATACAAGTACTTTTGAAAAAGTGTCAACAATTAAGTTGGTGAGTTCATAAGAGTTTTGTTTGCGGAAGAAACCGTTTTCCTTGTAAAAGCGATAGAGTATGATTTCCAAAAAATCCAATATTTTCTTAGTTAAGTGTGAAATGAATGCTCTTATGTTATGCGATAATGAACCCTAGAACGACCCGTAGATTCCTCCTATAATCGCCAAGCGTATATAAGTTATATAAAATTCAAGTTAAATAAACCGTTGAATGTAATGGGTCTGCCCTAGGTCCACAACCAAACAAGGAACAGGAGATGAGGCGGGCCCACCAATTCTAAGTCGATTGTGACTAGATTCTTATACAACTCTATCGTATACACTTAGCAATTAGAGTTGAAGTCTAACAATTCTAGCTTTATGTAGTTTTAATAGAAATATGTTCCAAAGAAAATCCTATATTTTCCTTATAAAAGTTATGTAGTCCTAAATCCAAGGACCGAGACTGAACAAGTATTTTTCCATACTTAAATTAATTCATGCAAGTTTAAATCGGCATAAACTTGTTGATTTAGAAGTGAACCCCTTTTCAAAGTAGAATTTTCCATGTAAACTTGAAAGATTGTTAACTACCCATGTGAGTCGCTATAACCATACTATGACGAGAAATAACCTGCACAACGTTTTTCAGACGTTAAGATACTATGACTCTTGTCACCCGTAGACCTGCAGGTCCCACTGTAGCTAGTAGCAAGGTGTAGGGTGTCAAACCCAATATAGATCTATACACAATTATCACGCTCTCCCTACAAGAGACTCTGGTTATAACTTACAGGAATTGGGATCCCGTACTCGAACGTACGGGGAGAGAATTGCCTCACAACCTAAGTTAACTAGTTTACACATAGTTTGATATTAAAACCTCTTCCGTGGAGGAAATGAAATCACCTTTTATGAAAATACATTAGTGATATGAAATCCTTAAACTATTACTATGATAGTTTATTACGTAAGATATGAAAAACCCATTTGTTTTGAGAGTAAAACCTTTTTCATGTCGTAAAAATCCATAAACTATGCTTATTGAAGTTTATTATATGTATTTGAAATGAATGAGTAAACCTTATCATGAATGACTAAATTTCAGTTTAAGATGATAAAATAACAAGAAAATACATTCAATATTTAGAACTTATGGTTATACACTTTGCTCAACATAATACAAAGTGTTATGAAAGTTATAAGATGTTAACTAGTTTTTAACCTTTCATCACTGTTTTAGAAAAATCATAGAAAAATCATACGAAGTCGAAAACTGAATCCGTAAATTCTGAGAGTTCACAAAATGTGTCTAGTTTGTTCATAATTTTTATTGTGATTTTTGGAAGTCTTTAACTTGTGTTAAAATGTTCATATTCACAGACTGGTCCGAATTCATTTTTGAAATGATAGGCAGTTTTGTAAAAATAACCATAAATGGTAGAAAAATCGTATGGTGATGTGCAAGTAGTCATTTTAAAGGTATGAACCTGAACTATTTTCACCTAATACAGTTTTGAAAACTAAAATGTTTAAGTTGACCAAAACAGTCCGTGAATGGAGTTGAACTTTTCTGATGAAGACTGTTAAATGAGTTTAGTTGTGTTCTTGGTGTTTTAACTTGTATTCCCCCCCTTAAAACTTAAGAAAAACATGAAAAGATAGGGGTATGAACTCACCTTGAGTGGTTCCCTGAGATGGACGTTGGAGGAATGAGGTTTCCAACTTGGAGAAAGCTTGAGGAGTTGAAGATCTAAGAACAGTTTTGGTGACATTGGTTATGAGAGATTCATAAGATGAGTGAAGGAGTGAAGAATGTTCAATGTAGGATGAGAATACTTACTGAATGAGGGTGAGAAGTTCAAAGGCAGCCTTGGAGTCTCGAGTTCTTAGAGAGGGAAATGAGAGAGAAGTGTTTGTTTCTTGGTGCGAGTGTGAGTAAAGTGGAAGGAGAGATGGGAGTTTCCAACTTTTGATCCAACTACCAGCTGGAGGAGAGATGTGAGAGGGCAAATAGTTGACTAGGTAGGGGTGAATAGTGACTGGGGGTTGTCCTAAGTGGGTATGGGGGATAGCTTGTGTCACACTCTAAGGGAAATCAACACTCTAACACAATATCTCACTCAATAGATATTGTCCTTGGTTTACGATCCTATCCCAAAATATGGTTTAAAATATGATAATATAGGGTCTTATATATTAAAATATAAGTTTGGAGTGTTTAAAATTATAAAAATAAAAGTCTAAGGAAATTTCCGGAGCAAAAATCACTTAAAAACACTAAAAAGTCCAAAATTGGTAAAAATCCGGAGTAAAATGGTGAAATCCGGAGCCACCACAAAAATTCTGGAGCTCCTTTAAACATTCCGGAGCTACTGCCAAGTTTCCGAAGGAGAGGCTTAGGCTGCGAGGTTCCGAAATGGGGCTTCAATTTCCGGAGCAGTTCCTCGGTTCCGAAGTTAGGAGGCGGAGTCAGCGGTCCGGTCCAAGGTGCGAAGCCAACTGCATCTTCCGGAGCGGCCATAGGCGAGGTTGTCCGGAGCCAGGAGTTCCGAGATTGCGAGATGGTCCGGATGAGAGGCTTCCGAGATGAAATTCCTCTTGGCTCCTTAGAAGTCATTCCGAACTAAGAGGTTCTGGACCAGGAGGGTTCCGGACCAAGAGGGTTCCGCCCAAGAGGGTTCCGACCAAGAGGTTCAGGACCAAGAGGAGTCCGGACCAAGAGGGTTCTGTTGGATATAATGTCTAAGTCCATAACTTTATTTGGTATGTACTTGACCCGACCCGGCATGGTCCATTTGGGTTGCATGACATTGCAATACTTGGATAGACTAGATGAGAGAATAAGGCACTTATGATTATTAATATATTATAAGTTCTAATATATTAATAATAGTATTATTTAATTAGTATTGATCAAGTATTAATCTAGTATTAATTTGGTGATCAAAGTGAGACTAATTAAATATATAGGGTTGATTATGACAATCATCAATTCTTTTATGGTGGATTAATGATCCATGGTTTATGGGTTTGGTTATAACCATATGGAGCTCCATGGATAGTCCATGGGAGTTACAAACCCATGGGTCATGAGAAATCAAGAGTCATGACAATTAAGGGCATTCATGTGTAAACCCTAATTGTGACAACACTATAAAAGGAACCCTATGGCTAGCAAAATCGTGACCTAGGGTTACTAGAGAAGGCATAACCGATTTTGGGGTGCTAGGCTCACAAAGTCTTTAAGGAATCCAAGCAACAACAAGGTATGTATTTCTACTAGTTTTTATGTTTTTGTAATCCCCATGTCATGCTAGTTAGGAAATAACCTTGAAAAAGAAATTTGCATGTATATAGAGAAAACATAGATTCAAGGTTATTAGGGTTGCATGTACACTTAGGAAGTGTTAGAATGCTCAAAACCCATCAGTGGTATCAGAGCCTAGGATTGTTTTCTGTATACTTGATGCAAAACTGCTTAAAAAATCGAAAATTCTGCACTCTGATCACTGGACTCGCCGAGTCCATGGGGAGGACTCGCCGAGTCCATGAACAAATTCATTCTACTCGCCGAGTAGAATAATGCACTCGGCGAGTAGGAGCGTGCTGGGCAGTTTTTCGAGTTTTGTTGCTGGAAATGGATTAAGATCATTATCCCAATCTGTTTTGGACTTGTAAAATCTGTTTTTCAAAATGATAATGATTATGTTAACCCATTTTACATGGCTTTTTATCAATTTTCAAGTATTGTATATGTTTATATGATTTCTTGAAATTGCTTGACATGAATTTGTGTTCTTATGAGTTTTTAGAAGATCATAGGAATTATATGTAACCTCCATATATGTTTAATTCATGATCTTAATGGCAATGATGGTGTCCATAACTTGTCCTCAAGTTATGGATAACCAAAAGTCACTTCTTTAAATTGTGATTAAAGAACTAAAGAAGTTTCATAAAATGAAGTGTCTTCATTTTTATGAACCATTAAAACTCATAAGTTACAAATTGAAGAGACTTGGAATAGTTTCAATTCTTGCCCTCAAGTTTTGGAATTTGAAAAGTCTTACACTCTAATACTTTAATTCCAAATTAAACCTTAGATTTTTAAAAAGTTTAAAAATCAACACTTATACTATTATTATAATTTTATTATATAGATATGTATAAGAATATGTCATTCTTACCGTTAGTAGGCCTCATTCACGAAGCCGGTCTATAAGGGGGGTATAAGGTTGTTGCCTATAAAATGGTGACTTAATGGGTGTCCACTCTCACCCACCGCTTCCTTGATCGGTGGAGGGTCGTTAGCCGAACGGGTACGATACGACTTTAAATACTCGTTAAAAGTATAATGAATTATAAAGTAACTATACATTATAAATTCCCAGTCTTAGTTACTTTAAGAAAATGTGAAATTGGTGCTAGCCCATAAAATTACACTTTGTACCTTACCAAGTCGTTAGTGGAGCGTGTGTGGTTAACCGGCACACTAACATGGACTAGTAAGAGTGGCAAAGGGTAACTTGACTTTATTATAGATCGGTGGAGCGTGTGTGGTTAACCGGCACATCGATTAGGTAATATTGTTGAGGGTACCAAGTCAATTTGTATGGTTATTCACATCTTGTTTGTGATCCTCGGCATCCCAGTCACAAACTTGAGAGGGCACAATCGAGATTCAAACATGCCATTGAAAAGTTCAATGTATCTCAAAAGATCTAGGAGTTTCAAAACCAATAAAACCTAATAATAAAATATTTCGTTCTTATGGTGGAAATTGGTAAATCGTCATTTACCTACCTTCAAATATTTTATAGTATGGATTACGGCATCCCTCTTCCAACTATAAATAGTTTGTTGGATCCTAGCCTTAATATTTCATTTGGGTGAATTATTAAGGATTCCTAATCTAATGAAACTTGTCTTTCTTTCCTTTCAGATGTCTTCCAACAATGCTTCTGGCTCAAACCCAACAGGCTCCTTTTCCCTTATGAACTTGTGTGGTAAGGTCATCTTTGATGGATCCAATTTCAATGAGTGGATCAGAAACATCAGAATGATTACCCGTTATGAGGACAAAGAATATGTCCTCGATAGGGAGCTTAAGGTTGTGAGTGAAGCCACTGCTACTCCTGAAGAGTTTGCGGAGTTTGTTGCACATGAAAAGGATGCTACAAAAGTAGCATGCATCATGATGGCCACCATGACTCCTGAACTTCAAAAATCCTATGAAGATTTCTACCCCTATGAGATGCACCTGGATCTGATGGAAAGGTACCATCAGAGCGCGCGTCAGGAGAGGTATGAAATCATCTCCTCCATGATAACCGCAAGGATGAAGGATGGTGAACCCATCACCGGTCACTTGCAGAAGATGCAAAGGTTCGTTGACCGGTTGCTGAAGCTAAATGTTGACTTTCCTGAGGAAATGGCGATTGACATCATTCTCCATTCCTTACCTCCAAGTTATGATCAGTTTCGTATGACTTATCATATGAACAAGGAGGAAGTCACACTTAGCAAACTTCAAGGACTCTTAAGGACAGCTGAAAATGGCCTTAAGGGTAAAGCGGTTGTTACTTCTACTCCTTCAACAGCCCCTGTTCTGGCTATTAGGCAGGGAAAGGGTAAGAAGAGGAAAAGCCCTTCGAAGGGTACCAAGGGTAAGACTCTTGATGGTTCCTCTTCAAGTGGGACAAATAAAGGTCCCATTACTCCTTCTTCAAACCCAAAGGAAGCACAGTGCTTCTATTGCCAGGATAAGGGACACTTCAAGCGAAGCTGCCCTAAATATCTACAAGATGTAAAGGATGGGAAGGTTAAACCCACCCATGCAGGTATTTACACAATATTGTCTAATAACTCATCTAATGCTAATTCTTGGGTGCTTGATACAGGTTGTGGTATTCACATTTGTACTGATTTGCAGGCACTAAGAAGAAGTGAGCAAGTAGAGCACGGGAAGATAAACTTAGTCATGGGCAACAGGAAAGCATCACCTGTTACCAAGATAGGAGTTTATTCTTTAGTGCTTAATAATGGGTTAATGTTAGATTTGAATAAGTGTTGTTACTCGCCCGAAATGGCGAGAAATATTATTTCTTTTCATGGCTTGTACAAACAAGGTTTTTTATTTTCATTTGATAATAAAAATGGTGCTATTAATGTTTATTACAATGATGTATTTTACTTTAAAGCATTACCTTGTGATGGTGTATATGAAGCTGTGAATGTTGTAGACAATCTAGGAAATAATGTGTTGTATATTGATTCTTCAGATAGCTTGGATAAAGCATCCTTGTGGCATTGTCGTCTTGGACATGTTAACAAGAAGCGCATAGGCCAACTCCAAAAGGCTGGAGTCTTGGAATCATTTGACCTCAAGTCAGATGATAGTTGCGAGTCTTGTTTACTTGGAAAAATGACAAAGTCACCCTTCACAGGTACTTGTGATAGGGGTGAAGGTTTGTTGGACCTTGTACACACGGATGTGTGTGGGCCCTTCAGAGTTGCTACAAGGGATGCTAATCGCTATTATGTGACTTTTAATGATGATTACAGTAGATATGGATATATTTACTTAATCAAGCATAAGTCAGAAACCTTTGAAAAGTTCAAAGAGTTTAAGCAGGAAGTGGAGAATCAATTGGGCAGGAACATCAAGATGCTCCGATCCGATCGGGGAGGAGAGTATCTTAGCATTGAGTTCCTTGACTATCTTAAGGAATGTGGGATTGTCTCACAATTGACACCTCCCAGAACACCACAGTTGAATGGTGTAGCTGAGAGGCGCAATCGAACCTTGCTGGATATGGTTCGTTCCATGATGAGTCGAGCTTCGTTACCAATCTCTTTCTGGGGGTATGCCTTAGAGACTGCCGCCCATATCCTTAATCTAGTCCCTACTAAAAAGGTTGCCAAAACACCTCACGAGATGTGGACTGGGAAAGTTCCCAATTTGGACCACATCAAGATTTGGGGTTGTGAAGCTTTCGTGAGGCGTGAGACTCATGATAAGCTTGAACCTCGAAGTGAGAGGTGTATTTTCATCGGCTACCCACATAGATCCTTTGGTTACCTCTTCTACAGACCCAGTGATAATGTGGTTTTTGTAGCAAGAAGAGGAGTCTTTCGTGCGAGAGAATTCATAAGCCAAGGGGACAGTGGGAGGCAAATTGACCTTGAAGAGCTTCAAGAGTCAAGTGGTGAAGGAACCTCAAATGCTATCGACCAACCTGAGGAGGAAACTCCTGTTGATCCGATAGATGAGTCTATACCTCCAAGACGTTCCACTAGGGTGAGGAACACACCTGATTTTTATTATGGTTATCACATCACCACTGAAGGTGATACATTTATTAGTGATAGTACACTAATAGATTTGGATGAACCTAATAATTACAGGGAAGCCATGGCAGGCCCTGAGTCTGCTAAATGGAAGGAGGCTATGGACAGCGAGATTCAGTCCATGTATGACAATCAAGTTTGGAACTTGGTTGACAATGTACCAGGTCGTAAGACAGTTGGGTGCAAATGGATCTTCAAGAAGAAGACCGACATGAATGGGAAGGTACATACTTACAAAGCGCGACTGGTTGCGAAGGGCTTTACTCAAACTCCGGGAGTTGACTATGATGAGACCTTCTCACCAGTAGCTAAGATTAAGTCTATTAGAGTATTGTTAGCCATAGCTGCATTTCATGATTATGAAATATGGCAAATGGATGTCAAAACCGCTTTCCTTAATAGAAAGTTGGCTGAGGATGTTTACATGGCTCAACCATAGGGGTTTGTCGATACAAGATACCCTAATAGAGTGTGTAAGCTTGATAAATCCATTTATGGATTGAAACAAGCATCTCGCAGATGGAATCTTTGCTTTGATGAGAAAGTCAAAGAGTTTGGCTTTTCTAGGAGTGAGGATGAGTCTTGTGTGTATGTGAGGGCTAGTGGGAGCATAGTTAGATTCTTGGTGTTGTATGTGGATGACATACTTCTCATAGGAAACGACGTCCCAACCTTGCAGGAGGTTAAGTCCTGGCTTGGGAAGTGTTTCGCTATGAAGGACCTTGGGGAAGCTGCCTATATCCTAGGGATAAGGATATTGAGAGATAGGAGTAAGAGACTAATTGGACTTAGTCAAAGTACTTACTTGGATAAGGTGCTGAAAAGGTTCAGTATGCAAGATTCCAAGAAAGGAGAATTACCAATCCAGAGTAATGCCAAGCTGAGTAAAACTCAGAGTCCGAGTACAGAGGCTGAGATAGCTGAAATGAGTCATATACCATATGCTTCCGTTGTGGGCTCGATCATGTATGCTATGACTTGTACTCGCCCTGATGTGGCCTTTGCTTTGAGCATGGTCAGTAGATATCAAGGGAACCCTGGCAAGGCACACTGGACAGCGGTAAAGAACATTCTCAAGTATCTGCGGAGGACTAAGGATTGGGTCCTTACCCTCGGAGGCAGTGATGACTTGAGAGTGGAAGGATATAGCGATGCTAGCTTCCAGACTGATAGGGATAATTTCCGCTCTCAGTCAGGCTGGGTCTTTATCCTAAATGGAGGGGCAATTACTTGGAAAAGTTCCAAGCAGGAGACAGTAGCTGATTCTACTTGTGAATCAGAGTACATAGCAGCAAGTGAAGCAGCTAAGGAGGCGATATGGCTAAAGAACTTCATCGGAGACCTTGGAGTTGTACCAGCTATAAAAGAGCCAATGGAAATTTTCTGTGACAGCGAAAGTGCGGTTGCTTTGGCTAAGGAACCAAGATATCACGGGAGATCTAGGCACATTGACAGAAAATACCATTTCATCAGACATCGAATAGAAGAAGGACTCCTCGTGGCTAAGAGGGTATCATCAGATGAGAACCCGGCAGATCCCCTCACGAAGGGACTGAGCAGGGTTAAACATTTACAGCATGCGAGGCGCATTGGGCTGAAGGATGATATTAGTTTCAATAATTAGATTCCTGAAACTTGTAAAATGTAATTGACATTTGATGATAAATAAAAGTTGTTATTTATTTATGAGTAAGGTGTTACTATCTTGTGTTGATTGTTTACTATGTTTCAATTTTGCATGTTTTTACTTCCAGAATAATTATGTTATTATTCAAACCATCCCCAGTCAGTCAAACTTTGGAAGTAAGTATTGATTTAAGACTGTCATGAATTTGGCTTGTATGATTTGTCTAAAAGTGCTTTGGACAATGCAATGGTTTCTACAACATTCATGAGTACTCATAAGGGCTGAGTATTGGATCCAACCCACGCTCACTTGCATCACTTCATGGAATTTATCTCGAGTGATCGTGAGACGGTAATATCATACAAATCTTCAAACCTAGAGATATGAGTTGTTGACTATGAGTTGGTTATTCATTGATTGCACGAAAACGCATTGGTAACTCGATGTCATAAAACGTGCCTTTGTGGATAATTCAACAAGTAGTTGGTACAAGCATATCAGTCGAAGTTTATCTGTTCCTTCTAGAAATAGAAGCGATATCTAGGCCCCTCGATGATTTGGTTTTGACTTATGTACCGGGCCCGGTCAGAACCTAATTGATGTGTTCAATTTAGTTCTATGTCGAAACAAATCAGAGATCGAGAAACAAATGCTGGACAATAAGTAAGACCATGTTCCATGTGTTTGTCCGGCTGATATCATGAGAACAGAGGATTATATGATCACTTATCTTAAATGGCGCATCATCATCATCTCAGTTCCGAGAGACTTTGAAAGAGCTACGATTGCTAGTCGGATTTTGAAGTCATATTTGCAAATATAGTTATTAGACTTATCCAAGTGGGAGACTGTTGGATATAGTGTCTAAGTCCATAACTTTATTTGATATGTACTTGACCCGACCCGGCATGGTCCATTTGGGTTGCATGGCATTGCAATACTTGGATAGACTAGATGAGAGAATAAGGCACTTATGATTATTAATATATTATAAGTTCTAATATATTAATAATAGTATTATTTAATTAGTATTGATCAAGTATTAATCTAGTATTAATTTGGTGATCAAAGTGAGACTAATTAAATATATAGGGTTGATTATGACAATCATCAATTCTTTTATGGTGGATTAATGATCCATGGTTTATGGGTTTGGTTATAACCATATGGAGCTCCATGGATAGTCCATGGGAGTTACAAACCCATGGGTCATGAGAAATCAAGAGTCATGACAATTAAGGGCATTCATGTGTAAACCCTAATTGTGACAACACTATAAAAGGAACCCTATGGCTAGCAAAATCGTGACCTAGGGTTACTAGAGAGGGCATAACCGATTTTGGGGTGCTAGGCTCACAAAGTCTTGAAGGAATCCAAGCAACAACAAGGTATGTATTTCTACTAGTTTTTATGTTTTTGTAATCCCCATGCCATGCTAGTTAGGAAATAACCTTGAAAAAGAAATTTGCATGTATATAGAGAAAACATAGATTCAAGGTTATTAGGGTTGCATGTACACTTAGGAAGTGTTAGAATGCTCAAAACCCATCAGGTTCCGGACCAAGAGGTTCCGGGCCAAAAGGGTCCTTTTGGGGTTTCCTCTTCTGGTTTTGAGCTGCTTTCGACTAAGGAAGGTACTTAGGGAGATTTCTCATACAGAGAGAGATTTGGGAGAGATTTCACATACTTGGAGAGATTTGGGAGAGATTTCACATACTTGGAGAGATTTCTCATACAGAGAGAGATTTGGGAGAGATTTCACATACTTGGAGAGATTTCTCATACAGAGTGGGATTTGGGAGAAATTTCACATACTTGGAGAGATTTGGGAGAGATTTCACATACTTGGAGAGATTTCTCATACAGAGAGAGATTTGGGAGAGATTTCGCATACTTGGAGAGATTTCTCATACAGAGAGAGATTTGGGAGAGATTTCGCATACTTGGAGAGATTTGGGAGAGATTTCACATACTTGGAGAGATTTCTCATACAGAGAGAGATTTGGAAGAGATTTTGTCGAGGGCCTTTATTAATGTTTTTCTTCGTAGAACAAAGGTCGTAGGCTTAGTTACAACCCATTTTGAGTGTTTGGCTCTGTAATTCAAGGTTCGTAAACCTCGTTAAGTCTTGTTATGATTGTTATATGCCCTCGAGGGTCATGGAATAATGTTTTATCGAGTAGTTTCATCACTTGCCCTGATTAGGGTTTAGAATTTCCGAACACGTGAAAACTCTAAGTGATACTTTGTATTAAGATTGCGAGTTGTTCGATAAGAAACATAATGGAAACCCTAATATACAAGGGTTAGATGAGTTGACCGGTTTGTCTTGTTGACTTTAGTTGACTTTGACTTGGCCAAAATTGACGGTTGTCACATTGGAAGTGGCTTCTGATTTATGTTTAAGAAAATAAACCCAGGTAAATCTGGAAAAATCATCGAAAATAACAAGAATATATTTGTTACCACCAATGCTCTCGATGGCTAATGGGCCACAATGATCTATATGCAGAAGTTCAAGTGGCTCAATCACTTTCGTGTTTATGATTGTCGAATGAATCTTCCTACTCTGCTTCCCAAGCTCGCAAGGTGCATGAAGATGTTCCTTATCAAACTTCAAAAGTGGAAGTCCACGCACATGATCGCCAAGTACGAGTTTGTTGATGTCCTTGAAATTGAGATGCAAAAGCCTTCGGTGCCAAAGCCAACTATCATCCGAAGATGCTTTTGTAAGAAGGCAAATGACTGTCTTTCCTTGATAGGATTTAGATTCAATGGATACATTTTGCCTTTTCTCTTGGACTTCAGAAGCACTGTCTTGGACTTCTTTTCAATGATCTTAGATCCCTTAAAATCGAATGACACTTTCAGGCCAGTACCTACAACCAATTGAGATACACTAATTAGGTTGTTTTGCAGGCCTTCCACGTAAGCCACCTTCTGAATGGAGAATTGCCCATTCGTAATCGTGCCATATCCTTTGATTTTCCCAATTGAGTTATTTCCAAACTTGACTCATCCTCCATCCTTCAACGATCTGTATTCCGTCAATTCTTCTCTCCTACCCGTCATGTGACGTGAACAACCACTATTAATATACCATTCAGAGTCGAACTGTTCGTCCCGAATCACCTACAAAAATCAGAGAGATTTAGGAATCCAAAGTTGTTTAGGTCCATGCGAGGCTTGCTTAGAAACATGAAAAGTTATAGCTTCATCAACCAAGTAAGATCTCTTTACCAAATTAGACTTCTCTCCTTTTGTGATTTTGAAAACAACGATCCTATTATCATTGGGATTTCTTTTAAAAGGAATTTTGGTTTGTTTAGATGTAATTTGTTGCTTGGCAAAAATTTTCTCAGATTTTGTTTCCTCCTTTTTCAAGTGAGTTTCGGACTTCTTGAAGGGAATCTTAGGTTCCGAAACGATTTTACTATTACCCTTAACATCTTTCGATGTATTGGCAGATTCTGATATATTTGTCTTCGGAGAAAAATTAGGTCTTGACTTTTCCAAAGGTTTCATTTGTTTTGAACACGATGGTTTTGTAAAAACTTTTGGTTTTGAAACCTGTGGAGAAGAAGACCATGATTTTGAAAACTTTTTAGGATTCAGATTTGAAGAGACTTTCACATTCGTATGTGCAGATCTTTCTTGATTGACAAAGTTAGCATTTTTAGACTTCCAGAAATGTTTTCTCTCTTTTAAGTATTTCCGATATCTAGCATTTCGTCGACGTTTCTGAGCAACAAATTCATCAGGTGACTTATGACAACTAGCCCTAGGTTTCGCTTTTCTAACAGGAATATAAGTCTGTTCAGATGACTTATCAGTTGGAACATTTTTGGTTCCACTCAGACTGCCTTTCTCGTAACTTGAGTTGACCTTGTTCAGTGGTTCTGCCACATATCTCCCCTTCGCTTTCCAAGATTTCAATTCAGATAGACCTTTGGTTTCATCTGCATTATCAATGGGAGCATACCAAAAGTACTCGTTGCACCCGTCTGCATTATCTTCTTCGACAAGGGACGATAATTCCAAGGTTTGATTTTTATTCAGTCTGGATGCTGTGAAAACCTGATTCGGAACAATTTTGAGCTTTCGAAAAAACAGTTGCCTTCTCTTTTAAAACCTGTGAAGCTTTGTTTTCAGAAATACGAACATACTCAACTGAATTTTCAGAAATCAGATTTTTCTTTGGTTCAGGTTCACTTTTCAAAAATTCAGAACAATCAATCTCATTCTCCACAGAAGTTTCACTAATGTCACTTTCATCATTAAATTCATATACATTTTCAACATCAAGATTATTTTTTAAACTCAATTTTGTGCAGAGTGAGTCAAATTTCTATACAATGTCAAATTTGATTTGCTCTTTATCTTTCTCACTCAAAATTTGTTTCAACATATCTTTATGTTCTTTGGAATGTATGTAAGCTTCAATTTTGTCCAGTCCAATTCTGTAAGAATTCGAGACATCGTCAAAGGAAACAATGGATTCACATTTGTAACAGTCTGCATCGATTTCGTCCTCCTTCAATTCGAGAAAGGGCAAAATCATTTTGTAGATATTCTTGCCTATTTCACAGTCAAGATGCAGTTGAGTGATATTAAAATAAAGACGTTTAGCAATCAAACACAAAATGTTTCTTTGTTTTAAAAGACCAAAATTGTCTCGTTGCAAATAAATCATATCATCCCTAGACCTAGACAACTCCAACTCCAACTTCTGAATCCACATTCATCTCTCTTCACTTTTGTTCGTGACCCTGCTGATTTGATCAATTAAGTTAGAATTACTTAAACGGGTTCTTTTTAGACTATCACTGAAACTAGACACAATAAATTTCAAATCATCTAATTCAGTTTCATACCGAGAGACAGGAATAATAAGAGATTCGAGAATAGAATGTACCTTGCTGATTACTTTCCCACACTCACTAATCTGCTCTGAAACAGGTCTCGCTACGAAACAGTTGTCGGTGACATGGTCGCTATCAGTAGCGTAACCCCTTTGCTCCAAAACATCATTACGAACCATCAAGCATTTTACCTCGTACTCAGGGACCTCCGCCTTCACAACGAAACATTCACCATGCATGGGACTGCAAACCTCTTCATCATCCGAATCAGTCGACCAAACTTCAAATCTTCCAAACTCGTCATTATCTTCCAGCACAATCAAAGCAGGCTTAGCATTGTCAGCACTCTTCTTCTTTCTAAGCTCTTTTATCTTCTGAAGATGGTAAGCTTCATCATCTTCCTCCTCTTTCTTCTCATTCAGTCTTCTCAGCATGCACTCCTTAGCCAAATGATTTTTTTTTCCATGACAATAGTTGCAGTCATAGCCGGAGTCTCCCATCAGCTTGTTTTCTTTCTTCACCTCATCCTTTTGCGGGTTGTTGAGGCTTTCATCCTTCTCCTTGTCTGAACTGTAATTCCTTTTCCAGTTCCTATTTTTGAGCCATCTAAATTTCTTCTTCGCAAACTTTCTAGGATTTGACACCATTATAGCATATTCTTCTTTCGTAAGTTCACAATCTGAGAGATCAGACTCCAAATCTTCTTTTACTACCTTTTTGCCCTTCGCAACCGGGGCCAAAGATCCTATTCCAGACATAACCTTAGCATCTTTCGTCACTTCATCTTCGTGGGATCTCAAAATACCCAACAGCTATGCCAAAGTATAATTCTTAAACTGTTCATGAGCTTTTACAGTTGATACTACTACTTTCCATTCCGATCTCAAACTGTTCATGAACGTCACTTTTTGCTCAATCTTTTCACGTCTAATATTGTGTTTTAACATCCTGTTTAAAAGATGATTAAAACGATTAAAATTTTAATCATGTTTCTCATCTGGGTTTTGAGCAAAGGCACCAAACTCCGAAAGAAGTAGTGTTTGAACAGAATGCTCCAGATCTGCATCACTCGAATAGAGTTCCTTGTTGGGTATAAGTGTTGCGTCATTGTGCTTAATAAAATAGTCCATTATATATTCGGGTTGGGCATGTCCACCCGTTAATTAATTCTTAGGGTTTTACTATATAAGGTGCATGCATGCACCATATTTCTTAACTTTGGTAATAGTCTTGTAATCCTACACGCCTCTATAGTAGCAACTCTTCATTGAGTTCTTCTGAGGCGCGACTTTTAATCATTAAGCACATCTTGATCCATATTCGTGTTCTTGTTTTCTATTACCTATTTGAATCTTTCGATCTTTAGAGTTTTTATCTCAACAATTGGTATCAGAGCAGGAGACCGTGTAATCTATACGCATCTCTTCTGGTGAAAGAAGTTTTTAGGGTTTCCGATTTTATTGTATCTGGTTTAGCCGTCATCACCATTGTCGACGCTATTCTTTGATCTTCATATTACCCTAAAACTATTTGTTAGTTTACACATCTGATTTATACAGGTTTTGTTTGATATACAAACATGCATTCAGAAGATTCTCACGTTAACTCGATAAATCTCTCAAGCGGCATTGGATCCACAACCAGGATTCCTATCTTATTCCCTAGTGAATATGAAGTGTCAGCGTTGCATTTTGAAGACTACGTCCTTGGCCTAGAAGACAATGGCTATCTAATATGAGAATCAATAATAGTTGGGACGTTTGTTCATACAGGAACCAGAAGAGAAATTAAGACTCAAGCCGACTACAACAGGCTTCTTCTCGACGTTAAAGACGTTCCACAAGACGAGAAGGACAAGCTTATTAGCAACGTAAAGGCAATGAGGATTATTAGATTTGCTTTGCCACCAAACACATTCCGTTTGGTGAGTTATTGTGACATTGCAAAAGGCATCTGGGATAGGCTCAAAGAATTATACTCTACTGACGCAGATCTGGAGCATTCTACTCAAACTCTGCTGCTTTCGGAGTTTGGAGCCTTTGTGCAAAATCCTGAAGAGAGTTTAGACCAGAATTTCAATCGCTATAATCATCTTCTCAGCAGGATGATGACACATAAGAGTGGACGTGAACTTATCGAGCAAAAAGTCACGTTCATGAATGGTCTGAGATCTGAATGGAATACTGTAGTTTCTACTGTTAAAGCGCATAAGCAGTTCAAGAACTACACGTTGGCTAAGCTCGTTGGAATCTTGAGGTCACATGAAGATGAAGTGACGAAAGAGGGAAAAGTAGTTTCTGGGATGGGTTCCTTGGCCCTTGTTGCGAAGGGTAAGAAAGCTATGGATGATGATGATTCAGAGTCTGATCTCTCCGACTGCGAACTGTCCAAGGAAGAGTTCACAATGATGGTGTCCAATCCGAAGAAGTTCACAAAGAAGAACTTCAGTCGTAACAAAAACAGGAATTGGCAGGGCAGTTACAATTCAGAGAAAATGAAGGAGGAGAGTGTGAACAACTCTCAGAAAGAAGAGGCGAAGAAGGAGAAAAAGCACATTGATGACTCTGGCTATGATTGCAAATTACTGTTATGGCAAAAACCATATTGCCAAATAATGCATGCTGCGAAGGTTAAATGAGAAGAAGGAAGGAGAGGACGACGAGGCATACCATCTCCAAAAGCTGGAGGAGATCAGGAAGAAAAGGAGTGCTGATAACACCTTTCCTGCTTTGATTGTGCAGGAAAATGAAGCTGAGAATGAGTTTAGAGTAGTGCATGTCTGGTCAACCGCTCCTAAAGATGAAGAGGTTCGCAGGCCTACTCATGGAAAGAGCTTCGTAGCGAGTGATGAAGTTTCGCAAGCAAGCGGAAGGTGTTTTATGGTGACAAATGACGTGTCACAGATGTGAGGATATGCCACTGATACTGGACATGGGAATGACAGCTGTTTTGCTGCGAGACCGATTCTTGAGCAAATCAGCCAACGCGAACAGACGATCAACAAGGTAAAATCTATTCTTGAATCTCTCAATATACCTATGTCCAGATATGAAACTGAACTAAATGAGTTAAAATTCACATTCTCTAGTA
The DNA here is from genome assembly GCF_052849685.1 of Lactuca virosa. Taxonomy (NCBI): domain Eukaryota; kingdom Viridiplantae; phylum Streptophyta; class Magnoliopsida; order Asterales; family Asteraceae; genus Lactuca; species Lactuca virosa. The sequence goes on from NC_136426.1 coordinate 183,432,710, forward strand.
TCAGTGATAGTTTGAAACGAACTCGCTTTACAAATTCTAACTTGACCGATCAACACAACAGTTTTTCGTCGAAAAGTGAAGAGAGACGCATTTGGATTGAAAAGTTGGAGTCTGATATTTCTAAGTCTAGGGATGAACTAATTTACTTGCAAAGAGACAATATGCTTTTGAAACAACGTAATATTTTTTGTTTAATTGCAAAAGGCTTTATTTTAATATTACTCAATTGCATCTTGATTGTGAGATTGGTAAGAAAATTCATAAGATGATATTGCCATTCCTTGAATTAAAAGAGGATGAAATTGACACTGACTGTTACAAGTGTGAATCCGTCGTCTCATCTGACGAGACTTCGCATGCTTACAGGATAGGTCTGGACAAAATTGAATCATATATTAAGTCCAAAGACCATAAGAATATGCTAAAGCAGCTTTTGGACGAGAATGACAAAAAGCAAATTAAATATGATACTGTGCAGTAGTTTGACTCATTGAGTACCAAGTTGAGTTCAGATAGCAAACTTAATGCTGAAAATACATCTGAATTCGACGAGGACAGTGATATGAGCGAAATCTTTGTAGAGGATGAGGTTGACTGTTCGGAGTTTGTTAAAAACGAACCTGAACCTGCGAAAGTCCTAATTTCTGAAAATTCAGTTGAATTCACACGCTTTTACGAAAATAAATCAAAAGTTTTAAAAGAAAAAGTTGTTGTTTTTCAAAAGGTCAACACTGTACCCAGTCAAGTTTTTGCAACCAAGGGACTTGATAAAAATCAACTCGCTGAACTAACGTCCTTAGTTGAAGATGACAACGCGGATGGATGTGATGAGTACTTTTGGTCGGCTCTAATCGACAATGCTGACGAAATAGTACATGTCTCAGAAAGGACCTCATGGAGAGTAAAAGGAAGATACGTAGCAGAACCGTTGAACTAGGTTAATTCAACCTACGAGAAAAGAAGTTCCAGTGGAACTAAGAATGTTCCCAACGACACATCTTCTGTGCAAAACGAAACTCCAGTCAGAAAGCCGAAAGCGAAGACTAACATTCACTAATCCTCAGAGTAGTTCGCAGCTCAGAAACGTCAAAGGAATGTGAGATACAACAAAAATATCAAGGAAATAAAGCAATTATGGCAATCCAAGAATCCTAACTTCATTCATAATGAAAAACATTCCAATCGAAATGCAAAAGTCTCTTCACATACGAACCCTAGGAGCTTTTCGCAAAGTCAGTCTCGCAGTCCATAGGATTCTAAACATAAAGTTTTTCAAAAACCTATTTTTTCAAATCCAAAGAATCATGTGGAGAAACCAAAAACTCACAACTCTCAAACCAAGAATGCTTCGTGTTCTACCAAGACATCGAAATATGTTAAGGGAAAAGGAAAGCTAGTTTCAGATCATAAAGTTCCAATCAAGAAGCCCGAAACTAACTCAAAGAAAGTTGAGAAAGAGTTCGTGAAAAATCAAATCAAATATAAACAAAAATAATCATCATCAAAAGATATGAACTTGAAAGATAATAGGATCAATGTTTTTAAAATAACAAAGAAAGATAGCACCACAATACTAAAACACACTTATATGGTTGATCTTGTGATTACTTTTCCTATTTCTGTAAAAGGCTCACTAGGACCCAACCAACTTTGGGTTCCTAAATCTGCTTAATTTTTGCAGGTAATTCGTGACGAGCAGTTTGACACTGAATGGTATATCGACAGTGGCTGTTCACGTCACATGATAGATAGAAAGGAGGAACTGCGAGAGTTTAGAGAACTCAAAGATGGTGTAAAAGTGAAGTTCGGGAATTACTCACTAGGAGAGATTAAAGGTTATGGGATGATAATGAACGGAGAGTTTTCAATTCGTAAGGTGGCTTACGTAGAGGGCATGAAACACAATCTTATAAGTGTTTCGCAGTTGGTTGTTGGCACGATATTAAAGGTATCATTTGACGACGAAGGGTCTGAGATCATAGAAAAGAAGGCCAAAGCAGTCCTTCTAAAGTCGAAACGCAAAGGCGAGATGTATCCGTTAAACTTAAATCCGATACGAGGGAAGCCTGCCATTTTCCTACTAACGAAAGCTCCTACAGATGATAGCTGGCTATGGCATCGAAGACTTTCGCACCTTAACTTCAAAGATATCAACAAGCTTGCTCTTGGTGATCATGTGCGAGGGTTTCCTCTCTTGAAATATGACAAGGATCATCTATGTGCAGCCTGCAAAATGGGGAAGCAAAGCAGGAAAAGTCATCCAACCATCGTGAATACGAAAGTCATTGAACCACTCAATTTGCATATCGATCTCTGTGGTCTTTCTGCAATTGAAAGCATCAGTGGTAATAAGTATATTCTCGTTATGGTCGATGATTTTTCTCATTTCACTTGGGTGTATTTTCTTAAGCAGAAATCTGAATCCACTCCAAAGCTCAAGGATTTCATCAAGAAGATCGAGCTACAACTGCGAAATCTAGTTCGCAATGTTCGCATGGCAACAGTTTGGAATTCGAAAACCAAGCGTTTAAATAATTCCTTACTGATAACGAAGTAACACACAACTTTTCTGCTCCTTATACTCCACAACAAAATGGGCTCGTTGAAAGGCGAAACCCTCCTTGTGCGATAGCAACTACATGCTTCACCTAAATAGGGAAATTGAAGAGACAGTGTATGTGGAACAACCACCTGGGTTTATAAACGAAAAATATCCCAACCACTGCTATATTCTGGACAAAGCAATCTATGGTCTGAAGCAAGCTCCAAGAGCCTGGTACGAAACTCTTACTCGTTTTTTTAAAAATAGGCTAATTTTAAACAAGGTTCGGTCGACCCAACCTTCTTTCACAATAAAGATGGTGATCACTTGATGATCGTCCAAATCTACGTTGATGATATCATTTTCGGATCAACAAATCGAAGCTTAACTGCTGAATTCCGAAAGTTGATGGGAACGAAGTTTGAGATGAGCTCCATGGGTCCAATTAACTTTTTCCTTGGCTTGAATATAAGACAGAGTCAGGAAGGTATCTTCATAAATCAGGAAGCTTATACGAAGACTTTTCTCGCTAAGTTTGGAATGGTGGGAGACTCAAAGGTGAAGGTTCCAATGGCGTTCGGAACGAAACTAACTCCATCTCTGAAAAAACCATCTCTACATATGACACTATTAGGCCTAGCACAAGTAGTTAGTGTGCCTTTTGTAATACTTTTATTCTATAGGTTCTATGTGTAATTTCCTTTTCTATTTATTGTATTTCTCTCTGCCTCTCGTAATCATCAGAGATTCACTCCTCTCATGGTATCAACCGCCCGAACGATCCTTTCTCCTACCCTTTTTCTTTTATCTCTTCTCCCAAATGACCGGATCATCTTCCTCCGACTCCTTCCTCTCCATGAACATTGTTCTTCATCTTATCTCTAATCGTCTCTCTTCCTCAAATTATTTGTTATGGAAGAATCAACTTCTCCCCCCTTTTCTCTTATCAAAATCTTTTGCCTCTCGTTGATGGCTCCTCCACGGCTCCGCCGTCTGAAATAATCACGAATGGGAAATCTACTCCAAACCCAGAGTTTGCGCCTTGGCAATCCGCTAATCAAAGGGATATTATTCTTCTTCACGCCTCTCTATCTGAAGAAGCCTTCCATGAAGTTGTTGGTCTCTTTACCGCTCGGGAAATTTGGGTTGCCCTAGAAGCCGCCTACAGCAACTCATCGGTTGAACGAATCCAAAATCTTTGTGATAAACTCCGACAGGTATCTAAAGGCTCCTCCTCTGTCTCTGAATTTGGGAGGAAGTTCCGCTCTCTCTGTGATCAATTATTGGCTATTAGCCATCCTGTCACAAATTCTGATAAAATACACTGGTTCTTGTGTGGTCTTGGTGCCCCTTTTGAGATGTTTTCCACTGCCATCAGGGCCTCTCACACTCCTCTGCTGTTTCGTGATCTTCTTGCCCAAGCGGAAGGGCATGAACTGTTTCTGAAATCCATTCATGGCTCTGTTACACCACCTGTGGCGTTTTCTGTCCAATCCACCGACTCTTCATCCATTCGGGGTCGTGGTGGTCGCCATTTTCGTGGTGGTAGGGGTCGTGGTCGCCGTACCCCGCACTGCCAACTCTGTCGCACGAATGGTCACTTTGCAAATGCATGCCCTCAACTTACCCGGTTTGCTTCACCTAGTCCCGACTCCCCTGTTCTTGGTTCAGATGCTGACCTTGCACGTGCCTTTCATGCCCAATGCCCTGTGACCTCGTCTAGTCCTGACTGGTGTGTAGACTCTGGAGCGACTGATCATATGCCCTCCTCAGCCGCCTCTGTCTCAAATCCGGCTCCTTTCCCAGGCTCTAACAAAGTTTTTTTTGGCAACGGTACAACCCTTTGTATTACTCATACTGGGCACACCTCTTTACCTGGGGACATTCATTTACGGGATGTCTTAGTTGTTCCGAACCTTACCAAAAACCTTTTATCTGTTAGTAAATTGACATATGATAATGGCATGGATGTCTTATTTTCTCATCCACATTTCTATATTCAGGATCGAAAGACGAAACAGGTTCTAGCTCAGGGTCGGTGTAACCAAGGACTTTATGTGCTGTCTTCTGCTCCTCACGCTCTCTTTGCATCTACCAAATATGCATTAAAAGCCTCCTTTGACTTATGGCATGCTCGTTTAGGGCATGCCTCTTATGATACTATTTATTTTTTAAATAAAGAGGGCCAGTTGTCGGTTACCTCCATTTTACCTAAACCTTCCATGTGCTCTTCTTGTCAGATGGCGAAGGCACGTCGGCTACCTTTTGTAAAAAATGATAAATGTGCTATGAAAGTTTTGGATATTATACACTGTGACCTATGGGGCCCATTCCCAGTTTGTTCTGTTGACTCTTATCGTTATTATGTTTCATTTGTGGATGACTTTACTCGCTTTACGTGGTTCTACCACCTAAAGACCAAGTATGGTTTTTGTGATATATTGGATATGTTTCTCCGGTTTGTACAAACTCAATTCAACACCAAAGTAAAAGTGTTGCAAAGTGACGGTGGCACGGAGTTCTTGAATCACAAGGTCCGGTCTTTACTTGACCATAATGGCACGTTTCATCGCATCTCTTTCCCCTACACTCCCGCTCAAAATGGTAGGGTTGAACGTAAGCATCGACATATTGTCGATACCGGTCTTGCAATGATGTTTAATGGCAAAATTTCTTCCGAGTATTGGGTCCATGCATTCAGTTCTGCATTTTACATTATCAATCCACCCCCGTCATTCGTATTACGTAACAAAACCCCGTATGAGTTACTTTAAAGTTCACCGCCCTCATATGCTCATTTTCGCCTGTTTGGGTGTCGGGTTTACCCGTACTTACGTGACTATCCGGATCACAAATTGTCTCCACGCAGCCTTCCTTGTCTGTTTATTGGATATTGTTCTCAATATAAGGGTTTTCAATATCTCGAGCCGACTACCCAACGAATTTTTATCACAAGGCATGCTAGGTTTGATGAAACCTCCTTTCCTTTTCTCGCCAACACTATGGCTTCTTCAGCACATATGCCCCCTCTCACCCACTTTCACGATGCATCACTCTGTGTTCCTATATCACGACCCATCACCACAGCACCAACACCTCCTGTCTCTTCACCGCCATGTAATCTCTGTGTTGATCCACCCACATCTTCCGATGCCGACTCCAACACGGATCCCTCTGGTGTTCTCTTCTCTGACGATGGTTCTACTCCCCCTGACACTGATGATACTTCATCCGGTGCAAGTGCAACCAACGCTGCTCATGCTGGCGGTTCGCCGGCTGCCTAACCACCACCAACTCCACTTGTTCCACCTTCTCACCCAATGATCACACGGGTAAAAGCCGACATTTTTAAACCGAAAAATCGGGCAGACCTGGCCAGCTCTCTGTCTCATGGGCTTCTTGCAGCTCTTCACACTTCTAATGATCCAAAAGGGTACAAAACTGCTGCTCGTGCTCCTCACTGGGTGCAGGCCATGAAAGATGAACTTGAAGCTCTACGCCGCCACAACACTTTTACCCTGGTTCCTCGTCCCCAAAATCTCAATGTCGTCGGCAGTAAATGGATCTTTCGCACCAAATATCATGCTGATGGGTCGTTGGATCGTCACAAAGCCCGAATTGTTGCACAAGGTTTCAGCCAGCTTCCGGGTTTGGACTACTCTCATACTTTTAGTCCTGTGGTTAAGGCGTCCACTGTTCGCACAATCTTATCTCTCGCTGTTGCGCACAAATGGGATCTTCACCAACTCGATGTCAACAATGCTTTTCTAAACGGCTCCTTAGATGAACCTGTGTACATGGAGCAACCACCGGGCTTTCACGATGCTCAATTTCCTAATCATGTATGTCGTTTGAACAAAGCCCTCTATGGCATCAAGGACCCCCGCGTGCATGGTTTCATCGACTTAGCTTGTTCTTGGTAGCAAATGGGTTTGTGTGTAGTCGGGCTGATCCTTCTCTTTTTGTGTTCAAAAGAGATGCTTGCATTATGTATTTTCTCGTCTATGTTGATGACTTGATCCTCATAGGTAATCAAGAATCTGTAATCCGTTCGTTTGTCCAGAAATTGCATCTTGAGTTCGCCATCAAAGATCTCGGTCGTTTGAACTATTTCCTTGGCCTTGAAGTTACTTACACTGCCGATGGCCTATTTCTTGGTCAATCCAAATATGCTCATGACATCCTCAAGCGAGCCGACATGCTTGATTCTAAACCGGTCACCAATCCTCTTTCAGCGAATGCGGTCTTTGTCTCTACCGGCGACCCTTATGGTGACCCTACTCAGTATCACTCTCTTATTGGTGCACTTCAGTATCTGACGATTACGCGGCCTGATATCTCATATGCCGTCAACCGAGTCAGCCAGTTTTTTCAAGCACCGACCATCTCGCATTTTCAAAGTGTCAAATGGATCCTTCGCTATGTCAAGGGCACCATGTCCTTTGGCCTTATCTTCTCTCATCGGAAGGCTCCCTCTACTCTCCTCGGGTTCTCGGACACCGATCGGGCTCGCTGTCTTGAGACGCGTCATTCCACTTATGGCTACTCCATCCTCTTAAGAGGTAATCTTATCTCGTGGAGTGCTAAGAAACAACCTACCATCTCCCGCTCTAGTTGTGAATCTGAGTATCGGGCGACGGAGAACACTGCTGCTGAACTCGTTTGGCTCACTCACCTGCTGTGTGAGCTACATGCCCTTCCGGCTACTCACCCCACTTTACTACGCGACAACAAAAGTGCCTTGTTTATCACACAGAATCCTGTCTCTCATAAGCGTACCAAACACATTGAACTTGACTACCACTTTATTCGAGAGCTTGTCTCTTCCGGGAAGCTTCACACTAAGTTTGTTTCTACCAAGCTTCAGGTAGCTGACATCTTTACCAAGAGCCTTCCTCGTCACCAATTTGAGTTCTTCTGAGGCTCGCTCACCATTGGTCCTCCACCTTTCAGCTTGAAGGGGGATATTAGGCGTAACACAAGTAGTTAGTGTGCCTTTTGTAATACTTTTATTCTATAGGGTTCTGTGTGTAATTTCCTTTTCTATTTATTGTATTTCTCTCTGCCTCTCGTAATCATCAGAGAGTCACTCCTCTCAGACACTTTATCGTCAGATGATAGGTTCACTAATGTATCTACCTTCTAGTCGACCAGATATCATGTTTTCTGTTTGTTATTGTCAAACCCCCGAACCAGACGGCGGAAACGTCCGGGGGCTTGGGTGACTTCATTCTTGTAGTATCATCATAGTGTATATAATTTAAACATAACATCATCATCATCACACATGTAATATTACAACTGTCATTGGTTTACATAAAATATTGCATTTCAATATTACATGCCAAAATATTCAAAGCATGAAGAAAACAAAAAATAACAAAATATCCATGTATTCTTGCTGACTGACCTGCTCAACGATTTCCTGAGAATACAAGTTAATTTAAAAGGTAAACATATATAATGTTGGTGAGTTCATAAGCATGTTTGAGAAAATGTTTTTTATTACTTCGTAAACACCAGAAAATCCGATATTTTCTGAAAAATAGTTTGAAATGTTTGTGCCCGATCTTGTGTTAATGCATGTGTGTTAATGTTCGTGAGAGTATAAAGAGAATGACCCAGACAAACCGATGTTGTCTGCTTATGAGAATGCTGGAATCTCAACACCCGAGGTTCAGTACCAGCGCGTGTAGGTTACCGTGTTTTTCCAACAAAAGATGGTTTCCCGTAAATTTTATAATGTTAATTCCTCTAAGTGATCCGTTATAACCATACTTGATAATGACAATTTCGTGTGTTATGACATCTATCAGACGCCGACTTATTTAAGGTACGATTTGTCACCTAAGACTGGCCTAATCTAACTGTAGCGAACAGATCAGGTGTGGGGCGTCACCCCCGTATAGATCTATACACAAACTCACGCTCTCTCTCCGGGAGACTCTGGTTATAACTACAGGCTACGTTTGTACACTCATTTGGTGCCAAACGAAACGTCTCACTAGATCCTTAATCGAATTTACGCGAATAAACATATAAGGTATATTCCAGGCCCAATAGACATGTAAGTGGACAACTAAGGCCCACTAAACATGTATATTATTTCTAGGCTCAACAGGAATGCGAATGTATATCTCGACCCCATGTACATGCAAAAGGACAACTAAGGCCCATTAACATGTATATTATTTCCAGGCCCAATAAGGATGTGAATGCCAAAATTGATCAGTGGCTTGTTACGTTGGTTCTTTAAGCTTCGTGGTTTACCAAAGTGACATAAAAAGCCCACCTTTTTGTAAAACGTCATTTTTGGTCCTAAAAACCGAAAATTTACAACAATGGCACATTTTTGGTAAAAATGACATCTTAGGTCCTTTTAAGACCAAAGTTTGCATTTAAGGATAGTTTTAAGTAAATATAACAGTTTTAAGTCACTTTGTCAAAAATATAATGTTTGGCTTAGTTTTATAAAAATGTGCATTTTCGGCCCATTTATAAATAAATTCATCTTTTTGGCCCAAGTTTTAATAAATTCACATTTTCAGTTCTTCTTATAAAAAATTTACATTTTTGACACAACTTTGTTGAAAATGACACTTAAGCCCACAAAAGTTCAAAAATTTACAATCTTGGCCCAAAACTCGTAAAAGCCCAAATGAAGCCAATTTATGAACATTTACACTTCTAGCCCTTTTAAGATTACAAATACCATAAAGATCCATGTTTATCAGAATAAATCCTTTTTGGTACCTTCAAACCGTGAGTTACATAAAAATACCTCATTTTTGGTTATTTTGTCATTTTTGGCCCTCTTATGTAATTTTCTTAGTTTTAAGCAACTTTGAAGTATTTTAAAACCTTTCTTTACAAAATAAGTTTGCAATAGATGTTATGTTCTATAATTATCATGAAATTTTAACATGTCTTCAAATTCATGGAGTTTATAACACACAATCACACATATATCATGAAAAACACACAAAATCATGCATACACACATAGATCTACACAAAACAACTTGTATTCTCCCCCAAAACATAGTAAAAACCAAAAATATAGGGTATGAACTCACTTTGCTTTGGAGATTTCGGTTTTTGAGGAAGAATGATGAGGATCTCGGCCCTAGAAGCTTCCTTGAGGGGAGTTTTTGAACCTAAGATGGATCTAGAGCATGGATTATGAAATGACTTGTTAAAGAGTGAAGATTTTTCATATGATGAACTAAATCACTAGAATGCAAGGTATCTTACCAAGATGATGATGAACCTTGATGATGTGTTGTTGAACACACACACAATCCCACACGATTTTTCCTTGGGGCAATGAGGGCTTAGAGAGGACTTTGTGTTGAAGAAATGAGAGAGATGGGGGGTGCGTTGGGGGTTCTCGGCCGAAAGTAGAAGAAGAAGAAGGAAGAGGGTGATTTGACATGAGGTTATTACATGGAGGATTAAGGCTTAACTTGGATAATTAACCTAGATATCTACTAGATAATTATGAGGTTTCACAAGCTTAATACCCATGTTTTCTCCCCCTTTTCTTTATATAAAAACCGAGAATTTGGGTGAGAAGAGGGAATAAGAGGTGTGCTGGGCTAGAATTTGAATACTCTTGAAATTACAAGGCCCAAATGTGGGAATTTTAAACCCATTGGGCCCTCTTGAGGGTTTACGGCCCAAAGTGTTGGATTAATGTCTAAGTCCATAACTATAATTGGTAAGACTTGACCCGACCTGGCATGGTCCATTTGGGTTGCATGGCATCATGCATTTGGATAGACTATAATGAGAGAAATAACACTTAAGGTTGGTTAATATATTATAAGTTCTAATATAAGGTTATTTAATTAGTATTGATCAAGAATTAATTTGGAATTAATTAAGTGATCAAAAGGAGACTAATTAAATATATGGGTTGATTGTGTAAATCATTCATTCTTATATATGTGGGCTTGTGATCCAAGATTCCTTATGTTGGACTAAGTCCATGGGGTGACCCATGGATACTCCATGGAGATTAAAATCCATGCAACATAAGGAAGGGGTAAAGTTATGAGTTACATGGTGTAACCCTAATAGCCACCATATAAAAGAATCCCATGGCTCAAGAAATCGTGCACTAATGTGTGAGTGTGAGGGCTAGACGATTTCAAGGAGTATTCAAGTTTCTCTCAAGTTATTCCAAGTGTATTTGGTGTTGTGTGAACCATTTGAGGTGTCACACTTGGGGCACTAGACACTCAAGCTTCATGAAGACATTCTACATCAAAGAGGTATGTATTCTATCTTGTTATATTTATTATTTTGTATGCTAGATTAGGATAATACCTTGGATGTTCATAATTGTATGTATAATAGAGAAAACATAGATCCAAGGTATTTAGGGTTGCATGTACACTTAGGAGTGTTAGAATGCTCATAACCCAACAGTGGTATCAGAGCCAGGTTTGTTTTCTTGTTATACTTGCAAAAGTAGCTGAAAAATCGAGTTGGATGCATATATTCGATTGTTTTGGCTGGAATTGGACTAGGAACATTACCCTAAGATGTTTTTGGACTTATAAACTTGTTTTTGATGTGGTAATGTTCATGCTAATCCAATTTCTAAGATAATTGTCATAATTTCAAGATTTGTATTAGTTTGTATGTTCATGCTAATTTCTTGAAGATTGATGATTTGAATTATCTTGTTCTTATAAGGTTCTTAGATTAATAGAAAAGTTGTGTGAAATAGTTGTTTTCAATCCATTTTAATCTAAGAGTTGCTTCCAAAGTGTGTTTTTGTAACTTGTCCTCAAGTTATATGAAAAGTCACATTTAAGAATCATAAAACTCATAAAAGTTGGCAAAGGTTACAAAATGAAGAGTCTAGTTCTAATTAAATGGTTTTATGACTCCATAACTTGTCCTCAAGTTATGGAGGTTCAAGAGTCTCTTCATTAAATTAAAAAAAAAAGTGTAACCTTAATTAGTTCCATAAGTTACAATAAAAAAAAGTTATTTTTTTTATTAATTTGTTTAACGTCTTCCATAACTTGTCCCCAAGTTATGGAACTTGAAGAGTTTTTTTTTTTAATTAAACTACTTTAAACTCATAAGTTATGGAATTAATTAGTTTTGAATAGTTTCAAAACTTGCCCTCAAGTTTTGGAATTTGAAAAGTTTTCACTTATGAATACTTTAATTCCAAGTTAGACCTTAGAATTTTAAAAGTTAAAATTCAACCCTTATACTTTATAATATTATAAGTTAATAATATTTATATATATGTATAAGAGTAAAGTCAGTCTTACCGTTAGTAGGCCTTATTCACGAAGCCGGTCTATAAGGGGGGTATAAGGTTACTGCCTATACAATGGCAGTTTAATGGGTGTCCACTCTCACCCACCGCTTCCTTGACTGGTGGAGGGTCGTTAGCCGAAGGGGTAGGACAAGGACTATAATTCTCCTTTCATTAAAAGTATTAATGATAAATACTAAGTAACTAAACTCTTATTAATACCCAATCTTAGTTACTTAGGAAAATGTGAATTTGGTGCTAACCCATGAAATTACACTTTGCACTTTGCTTAAGTCGTTAGTGGAGCGTGTGTGGTTAACCGACACACTAACCTGGACTTAACAAGGTAGGCAAAGGGTAACTTAATATTTATCATAGTATCGGTGGAGCGTGTGTGGTTAACCGGCACACTGATTAAGGGGTAAATATTAAGGGTACCAAGTATACTTGCATGGTTATTCACACCTTGTTTTGTGATCCTCGGCATCCCAGTCACAAAACCTGAAGGGCACACTCGAGATTGAAACATGCCTTTGAACAGTTCAATGAATCTCAAAGATCTAGGACTTTCAAATCCAATTAAAACCTAATAAATTATTTCGTTTTTCATGGTGGAAATTGGTGAATCGTCATTCACCTACCTTCAAATATTTTATAGCTTGGATTACGGCATCCCTCTTCTAAGTTATAAAATAGTTTGTTGGGTCCTAGCCTTAATATTTCATATTGGGTGTCATATTAAGGACTTTAAATCAATTATCTTGAATATCTCCCAAAAAGATGTCTGGTCTAGACATTTATGATCTTCCCAAATCTCTTGAAACAAGCTTTCCTAAATGAAGATGATGTCCCATGGATATCATACTTCTTTCACCTCCTCCAATTATTCTCCCTAACCCACAAGTTCCTAAAAAGTTTAAGGTCACTCAAGCCCTATTGGCAAGGCAAGGTCTAGGTGTGATCACATCTTGGAGATGTAGTCACATATTGACAAGCCGGGAGAGTTGGGTGTCAAAGTCTTGAGAAAGTTGGTGGCTCAACTACTTTCTAAGTCACATAGTGAGTTCTTTTGGGAATCCTATGAAACAGACTAAGACAAGACCCTTAATGATCTTATCTATTTGCTAAGATCAACTTCCTAAAACGCTATGGACATTGACAATGATGACATTGGATATCCAGTAAAGCTCTCTCTTCCCAATGGAAAGGGATCGGCCATAGTCAACTCGGTTGACCCAATGGTAAAGAGAGAGGCGAAGTCTGAGATAGTCCCATTATCAAGGGTCCATAGGTAACTATTGCCAAAGGAAGGGGCATTGGTTACGAAGCTGCCAAATTTACCTAAGGATGTTAAAGTCAATAAGTTTGGCTCTACTTCAGGTAAAGTCCATTGTCTAACTCTATTAAGTACATGTTGATTCTGATCGCGAAGATGGATTTCAATCGCATGGTTCGGTGATCAGAATTTTGGGCTATTACTTAAGAGTTATGATATTTATATTGCTTAGGAATAGATAACAACAAGGTTTTCATATGGATTGTAAGGATAAGATTTTCCGCAAAGTTTTAAAATAAAAGAAAAAGGTTTTGATTTTATTTATTTTAAGTATCCTTACAATGGCATTTGTGAAAAGTTGTTGCTTATAAGATTCCATTGAGAACAATATTGGAAAAATGGATTTGATTCTTTCGGTTGTGGTAGTGTCTAATATTACCAAATAAGGAAAGATTCTCATCACCCAAGGTTCAATTGGACCGAAACTTGGAATCATGCAAGTTGTATAGTATGATGAATGAGAACTTTCAGCTTGGAAAATTAAGACTAATTCCTTATGTGAATAAGGAAAGGACTAAGGGATCGAGTACACATTCTTGTGCACTGGTCAAGTCCACCACAAAAGATCAAGAAGACTATTCGTCATGATTTACTTAAGTTCAGTAAATATGGTTATACTTATAAGTTTAAGTATAAGTCTGTAGCATTGGAGAAGTTTCAATGTGAGACAGAACGAATAAGAAGAATCAAAGTATGGCAGAAAGATAAAAGTTTCTCAAATCTGAAAAGATGGGAGAGTACTTTAGTATCATGTTTATGATCATCTTAATGATTAAGATACCATATCACAATTGGTCCTATAAAGTCATCTTAGTGCATTCTTATGACTAAGAAGAGGAGTCATGAATTGTTGAAATGGTTAAATCAAAAAGATGAGTCATACTTCGTTCCAAAACAATTCTTAGAGTCATACTCCAAGATTGTAACTTGAGTGACATATCTTAAAGAGGGTTTGTTAACACTAGTCAAATGTAAGAGTAAAAGGTTATCTACTCTTATACATTTGAAATTGGTAAGTTGTGATGTTTTGGATAAAACAGAGACCAACTTAGGCCAATTGTGTAAAGTGTTAGTCTTGATAAAGAATCCGCACTATCTCTTGAATATTTGACAAGGGAGTCTTATATGTCAAGAGGACAGTGGGAGTCTTAAAGCTCTTGAAAGTTTCAAGACTTAATCAAGAATAAAACCTAAAGTCCTTCACTAGCACACGACTTGAGGTTTATAACCTATCGTGTTGAAATTTTTGTGCCTATTCAAGTTTGCTTTGCATAGGAGTTCTGAGAGTTCTCAATTGGTTGCACAACTACTTGGAAGCAATGGCAGGCACCTGAGCTGCCAAATGGCAAGAATTTAAGATTGCACAAGTTTAATCAATATGAGTTTGGATTTGTCACTAACCTTGTCTTTTGATTATGGTTTTGACAAATTCACATGGATAAGAACACATACACTATTAAATCTAAGTTTCATAAGGTTTCTCTCCGATTCATGAAAATGATGGTGAGGAAACACTTTCACTAAGTAGATTTTAGCTAGATAGCAATTGTGATATTTGCATTCTCAAAGTCGTTAGTGGAGCGTGTGTGGTTTACCGGCACACTAACATGGACTTGTGAGAAGTGGCAAAGGTCTAAACAATTGAGACTATGATTACGGCATCCCTTTTCATAGTTCTAAAATTGTTTAGACACACATGTGAGCTATCTAAGAGAGGTGTATGATTTTGATAAAGCTTTATCAAAACAATCTAGTATCAGAAATCTGAACTTTGGTAAGAAAGTCAGCTGATTTTTGAGTACATGTCAAAGCTAGTGGAAGCATAAGTGTTATGATAATAATCATCATGTTAGTTGGAGCATGATAATTATGACAAAGGTTGCAAGTTAGCAATGTTAATTATAGAAAACAAAAGTTTTAATTCGTGAGGTTGCAGGGGTTGAAAAAGTTGTTTTGCTATAATTAAGGGAGAGGAAATTATACTTCATTTCAATTCTAAAAGCTTAGATTGAGATTTTAATCGTATTTAATCAAGGATATATATATATATATATATATATATATATATATATATATATATATATATATATATATATATATATATATATATATATATATGAATTTCATGTTGGAATGGCTCAACATAAGGAAATTCTATATATGGGTCCATTATTTGCGTTCTAAAATTCGATTATGATTACGACATCCCTTTTCATAATCTGAATTTTGAGAACTTGGCAAATTGAAATGGAAATATTATAGCAAAAGACTGGTTTAGTCTTTATGTGATACATCATGAATCGTGCCCCATATGCTTCGGAGATAGGATCGATTACATGTGCTATATTCATCATTTCTAAAATTTTCCAAATGCCTGGGGCATTATGAAGGGAAAAGGTCTAGAATTGGATATGACTAAAATGATTAAGCAATTGTCGAGGACAATCTAAGGTTTACCAAAGATTGGTTGCTCAAGGACAGTTGGAAGTATAATGTTAATTCTGGAAGGACCATATTGACATAATTTGTAAGGAGGCAACTCTTGTTCAGAAGTGATAGTCAAAATGGAATATGGAAATGTTTCAAAGTAAGAAATTATTCAATCTATGTAAGATTAGGAAACTTAATGAAAGAAGGATGTTTCCAAGGAGCTGATCTCCTTTGGAATGCTCTGTAATGATTGTTGTCAAGTCTTTCTGACTTTGTGCATAATCATTAAGAGGATCAATGCATATAAGTTTAGAATCTAACAGATTTCAGTAAATGGCATGAATTTGGAATTCTTGCATTTGCAGTAAGGATTTGGGACTGTGAAAAGTGGATCATTGGAGTGATGTTCAATTGATCTATTTTACAAAGTAAAGATCATAGACAAACATAGTATGCATACTTGGTGTATGGCATGACTAGTGTTTAGAAAACATAGTGTACATGCTTGGAGCATGGGACAACTATTGTTTTAAATTCAAGTATAAAGTTGATAAAACCGAAACAATGAATAATGAGTAATCAGTATGGTGATAAATAAAAGTGTTTATTTATATTCATAGGGTTTGATACCATATTTGATTCATTTATTCTTGTGTTTCACTTTGCATGTTTTGACTTCCAGAATAACTAAGTCGCTCTTCCTGAATGATTAAGTTATTCAAACCATCCACAGTCGGTCATATGTTGGAAGTAGATATGAATCAAGACTGTCATGGGTTGGTTTGTAGAGGTCCAAGTTGGTGGACAAAGTGGTGCTACAACACTCAAGAGTGCTCAGAAGTTCTGAGTATTGGATTCAACCCGCGCTCATTTGAATCACTTCATGGATTTTATCACGAGTGATCATGAGACGATAATATCTTATATTCTTCAAACCTAGAGATGTGAGTTGTTACTATGAGTTGGTTATACATTGATTGCACGAAAACGCATTGGTAACTCGATGTTATAAAACGTGCCTTTGTGTATGATTCAACAAGTAGTAGAACAAGCCATATGAGTCGAAGTTTATCCATTCCTTTTACCTTCGGGATAAAAGTTATATCTGTGGGCCCCTCGATGATTTAAAGATGATACAAGTGAGTGCTTGGCCAAGCCAGGACTGATTTGATTTGTTCAATCAGTCAGCCATCATGAATCGGAAATCGGGAAACAACAAATGGACAGAGAGAATGATTGATAATCTATGTCTTAGTCCATATGATATCTAGAATGGAGGAATATATGATCCCTTATCTAATGGACAAGTCATTGACAAAGGTCAGAGTTCATCGACAAGGTCAGAGTTCGACAGAAGCTTTTGAGAGCTACGATTGCTGATCGGTTCCTGAAGTCATACGCAATAATAGTTTTAGACTTATCCAAGTGGGAGACTGTTGGATTAATGTCTAAGTCCATAACTATAATTGGTAAGACTTGACCCGACCCGGCATGGTCCATTTCGGTTGCATGGCATCATGTATTTGGATAGACTATAATGAGAGAAATAACACTTAAGGTTGGTTAATATATTATAAGTTCTAATATATTAATAAGGTTATTTAATTAGTATTGATCAAGAATTAATTTGGAATTAATTAAGTGATCAAAAGGAGACTAATTAAATATATTGGTTGATTGTGTAAATCATTCATTCTTATATATGTGGGCTTGTGATCCAAGATTCCTTATGTTGGACTAAGTCCATGGGGTGACCCATGGATACTCCATGGAGGTTAAAATCCATGGAGCATAAGGAATGGGTAAAATTATGAGTTACATCGTGTAACCCTAATAGCCACCATATAAAAGAATCCCATGGCTTAAGAAATTGTGCACTAATGTGTGAGTGTGAGGGCTAGGCGATTTCAAGGAGTGTTCAAGTTTCTCTCAAGTTATTCCAAGTGTATTTGGTGTTGTGTGAACCATTTGAGGTGTCACACTTGGGGCACTAGGCACTCAAGCTTCATGAAGACATTCTACATCAAAGAGGTATCTATTCTATCTTGTTGTATTTATTATTTTGTATGCTAGATTAGGATAATACCTTGGATGTTCATAATTGTATGTATAATAGAGAAAACATAGATCCAAGGTATTTAGGGTTGCATGTACACTTAGGAGTGTTAGAATTCTCATAACCCAACCCAAAGGTGGTGAAGGAATGGGGTTTACGGCCCAATATGATGAAAGAATGGGGTTTACAGCCCAATAGGGCTTATGAACCCATTTACGGCCCATTAAGGCATGTGATGACAAGTTGAGACATTTTAGGCCCAAAAGGTCCATGAGAAGTCTTACGGCCCAAAATGCTTATATTTAATGAATATAGGTCATATTAAGGTCCAAATAGGGTTCCTTGACCCCAAATAGTCAAATTGAGAGTTTACTGGCCCATTAGGCCGAATAAGAGGATCCTGGTCCATTCTGAGTTTGAACCGGGTTATTAGGGTTTCAAACCCATAGTTGAGTATATGAGATGTGTTGAATTAGGTTTTGAACTTCACTCAGGAATTTTGGTTCAAATGGTTGATTTTGAATGAGCATATTACTTGACATCAACTTAGATTACAAGTTATACAAGAGTAGATCTTTACATGGAGATAGAATTTCCTAGCCAAAAAGGCTAGTTGTGACATCATCCACCTGTTAGAGGGAATTTCGTCCCAAATTCTTTTGGAAAGGTAGAACTATGAACGAGCGAATAGATGAGGGTACTTCTGCTTCATCTGGTCTTCGCGTTCTCATGTGAATTACGGTCCGCGCTTAGCGTTCCATCAAACCTTCACAATCGGAATGCGACTCTGTTTCGTACGCTTCACTTCTCTATCCATTATCTCAACCGGTTCTTCGACGAGCAGGAGATTCTCGTTTATTTCGATCTCTTCCAGAGGAATGATAAGGGTTTAATCTGATAATCACTTTTTCAAATTTAATACGTGGAATACGGGTGTACGTTGCTGAGCTCCGCAGGTAGCTGCAGCTTATATGCCATCGGACCAATTCAGGCAAGAATCTCGAATGGCCTGATGTATCGCGGATTTAGTTTTACCCGTTTCCCAAAATGGACCATCCCTTTCCAGGGAGAGACCTTTAATAACACCCGATCTCCGACTTGGAATTCCAAAGGCTTTCGTCGTTTGTCAGCATAACTCTTTTGTCGGTCACGCGATGCTTGAAGTCGAGCCTTGATTTGGATTATCTTTTCTGTTGTTTCTCGAATGATCTCTGGTCGTGTAAGAGTGCTGCTTGGCAATTGTCCTTTTTCCAGCTGGGTGTCACCCACCTCAGCCCAGCAGAGAGGCAATCTGCATTTGCGACCATATAAAGCCTCAAAAGGAGCAACCTTTATGCTCATGTGATAGTTGTTGTTATACGAGAACTCAATTAAAGGCAAGTGGGTATCCCAAGATTTTCCAAAATCGATCACACAGGCCTGGAGCATGTCTTCAAGTGTTTGAATGGTTCATTCACTCTGGCCATCGGTTTGAGGGTGGTAGGCAGTGCTCATGTCTAGTTGTGTTCCCATTGCCTTCTGGAGCGACTGCCAAAACCGTGAAGTAAATCTACTATCCCGATCCGAGATAATAGATACTGGCACCCCATGAAGTCTCACGATCTCCTTTATATAAAATCGTGTTAATCCTTCCATATTGTACGATTCTTTTATTGGCAGGAAATGGGCGGATTTGTTTAACCTATCGACAATCACCCAGATAGCATCCAATCCATCTGTTGTCTTAGGTAATTTGGTTATGTAGTCCATGGTAATCCTTTCCCATTTCCACTCGGGTATCTTTGGCTTTTGTAATAATCCCGAGGGCTTCTGATACTCCACTTTCACTTTGGCGGAAGTGAGACACTTGCCCAGGTAAGTGGCGATCTCTGCCTTCATATTTGGCCACCAATAAGGTTGTTTAATGTCCAGATACATTTTATCCAAACCTGGATGGACGGAATATAGCGTTTTATGAGCCTCGTTCATGACTAACTATCTGATTCCCCCAAATTTAGGGACCCAGATTCTATTCATGAAGTAGTAAGCTCCGTCCTCTTTGGCTTCAAGGTTTTTATCCATCCCACGCAGTGTTTCATTTGCGACATTTTCTGGCTTCAATGCCTCTGATTTGGCTCCCTTGATATGTGAGGTTAGGTGGGAGTGGATGGTTATTGATAATGTCTTCACCCGACGACCTGAGTATTCTTTTCTGGTCAGGGCATCGACTACCACGTTAGCCTTTCCTGGGTGGTACTTGATCTCGCATTCGTAATCATGTAGCAGCTCAACCCACCTTCGCCGCCTCATGTTCAACTCCTTTTGGTTTAGAATGTGCTGGAGGCTTTTGTGATCCATGAAGATGGTGCACTTTGTACCGTAGAGGTAGTGCCTCCATATCTTTAGGGCGAAGACCATAAATCCCAGCTCGAGATCATGGGTGGTGTAATTTACTTCATGTGTCTTCAATTGTCTGGATGTGTAAGCTATCACCTTTCCACGCTGCATGAGGACACAACCTAACCCTTGGCTTGAAGCATAGTAATAGACTACGAAGTCTTCGGTTCCCTCTGGTAAGGATAGCACTGGTGCACTACAGAGGGCTCTCTTCAAGGTTTGGAAGGCAGCTTCTTGCTTATCTGTCCAGTTGAAAGATACCCCTTTTTGAGTCAAGGTGGTGAGGGGCTTGGCTATCTTGGAGAAGTTCTGAATAAACCTTTGGTAGTGGCCTGCGAGACCAAAGAATTGTCGGATTTCCGTTGGTGTTTTCGGAATCGCCCAGCCTTCTATGGCATTGATCTTGGAAGGATGAATCCCCTCCTTACTGACTACATGACCCAAGAAGTTTACATTACGAATCCAGAACTCACATTTTGAGAGTTTCGCGCATAGCCTTTCATCTCTTAGAGTTTCCAAGACTTGGCGGAGATATTGACCGTGCTCCTCCTTGCTTCAGGAGTATACAAGAATATCATCGATGAAGACGATCACAAAATTATCGAGGAATGGGCGGCAGACTCGATTCATGAGGTCCATAAATGATGCGGGGGCAGTTGTCAGACCGAAGGGCATCACAAAAAATTCGTAATGACCGTATCGAGTTCGGAAAGCAGTTTTTGGAATGTCCTCTTCTCGGACTCGGAGCTGATGATAACCGGATATTAGATCTATTTTGGAGAAATAACTAGCTCCTTGAAGCTGGTCAAACAGATCATCAATCCGAGGGAGTGGATATTGATTTTTGACAGTGAGTTTGTTCAACTCCTGATAGTCGATGCACATTCTGAAGGATCCGTCTTTCTTCTTGACAAATAAGACCGGAGCTCCCCAGGGTGAGAAGCTTGGCCTGATGAATCCTTTGCTCAGAAGTTCACTTAATTGACTGGATAACTCCTGCATTTCGGCGGGAGCTACCCTGTAGGGTGATTTGGAAAGTGATATGGATCCCGGTATTAGGTCAATTCGAAATTCAACCTGCCTTTCTGGGGGTATTCCCAGAAGATCTTCAGGAAATACATCCGGGAATTCGCATGCCACTGGGATGTCTTTAATGTTTACTTCTTCTTTGGCTTTATCCACAACATGTGCGAGGAAGGCACAGTTCTTCTTGTGCAGACACTTTTATGCCTTGATGCACAAGATAAGACGAAGATTGGCGCCAGGCTTATCACCATAGATTATTAGGATTTCGTGATTGGTAAGGTGAAGGTGAACGGCCTTCTCGTGACACATAATATCAGCACGGTAGGGGCTTAACCAATCCATGCCGACTATCACATCAAAACTCCTAATATTTACTGGCATCAAATCTATTTGAAATGAATGGTTGTTTAGTGTTACTGTGCACCCTACGTAAACATCTTTGGTTGTTTCAGTTCTCCCATTAGCCATCTCCACCGTGAAGGCTTTGTTTAGCTTATGGGGTTGTTGTTTTAGTAAGTGTTTGAATTTGTTACTAACGAAGCTTCGCTCGGCTCTGCTTTCGAATAAAATGCATGCGTAAGTGTTGTTAAGTGGGAACGTACCAGTAACAACCGTCGGGTCTTGAACTGCCTCACCTTGACCCAACGTCAAGACCCTTCCTAATCCTCTTGCCCCTTGGTTGTTGGCTTTGGGGCAATTGCGTCTGAAACGACCGGTTCCTCCACATCCATAACAAGTGTGACTAGCCCCAACATTATTGTTGTTGTTGTTGTTGTTGTTGTTGTTGTTGTTGTTGTTGTTGTTGTTGTTATTGTTGTTGTTGTTGTTGTTGTTGTGGTTTGGTTGTTGGTTCGGTTGGGGTTGAGATCTGTAGTATCGACCCTTACGGTTGCAACTTGTACACTGCATATCTCTGCATTCTCCATAGTGGTGGTAGCTTCATCACCTCTGAAGTGGGAGGCTCGTTAGGGACTTCATTAATGTCCCTGACGTCCTACATATCCTCATCAGGTTCTCCGAACTCATAGTCGGTCTCCAAATATTCCTCAGGTCCTAATTCTGGATCCACCTCCTGACCCACAACAGGTTCTCCTTCAATCAACCCATTGGCCACTAGGGCCAGATAATAAATGATACCTTGATGGAATTCTTCCATGACGACTGCACGAGAAACTGAGGGGTGAGAAGTGCGTAAGGGAAGTGTATATAGATAGCACTCTAAATACTCCTATAGTATTTTTAATTGTTTACGTTTGAGTTCCTTAAAAGCTTTTGGATACAAGGATGGTAAGTTTCTAGATTCATTGCCCACCATGATCACTCCCAAACACATGTTGCTCGTATTTTGAATAAATATAGTTGATCAGGCTCTATTTATCCCCAATACAACTACATAACTGTCCGGGTTTAACCACGAAGTTCAATTTCCTCCAGAGACTTTTAGTGTTATTGTATTAATGCTTACCTAGTCATGTATGTTAATTATTTTATTCAAAGTGTTTTAGTCCCATTATATTTATAGTTGCATATCTTGTATGATTAGATATGCCAGTTCACTATAAAAAATGCTCTGATACCAATCTGTCACACCCCCGAACCAGACGGTGGAAACGTCCGGGGGCTTGGGTGACTTTATTCTTGTAGTATCATCACAGTGTATATAATTGAAAAATAACATCATCATCATCACACATGTAATATTACAACTGTCATTGGTTTACATAAAATCTTGTATTTCAATATTACATGCCAAAATATTCAAAGCATGAAGAAAACAAAACATAACAAAATATCCATGTATTCTTGCTGACCGACCTGCTCAACGATTTCCTGAGAATACAAGTTAATTTAAAAGGTCAAAATATATAATGTTGGTGAGTTCATAAGCATGTTTAAGAAAATGTTTTTTATTACTTCGTAAACACCAGAAAATCTGATATTTTCTAAAAAACTGTTTGAAATGTTTGTGCCCGATCTTGTATTAATGCATGTGTGTTAATGTTCGTGAGAGTATAAAGAGAATGAGCCCAGACAACCCGATGTTGGAATCTCAACACCCGAGGTTGAGTACCAGCGCGTGTAGGTTACCGTGGTTTTCCAACAAAAGATGGTTTCCCATAAATTTTATAATGTTAATTCCTCTAAGTGATCCGTTATAACCATACTTGATAATGACAATTTCGCGTGTTATGACATCTATCAGACGCCGACTTGTTTAAGGTACGATTTGTCACCCTAGACTGGCCTAATCTAACTGTAGCGAACAGATCAGGTGTGGGGCGTCACCCCTGTATAGATCTATACACAAACTCACACTCTCTCTCCGGGAGACTCTGGTTATAACTACAAGCTACGTTTGTACACTCATTTGGTGCCAAACGAAACGTCTCACTAGATCCTTAATCGAATTTACGCGAATAAACATATAAGGTATATTCCAGGCCCAATAGACATGTAAGTGGACAACTAAGGCCCACTAAACATGTATATTATTTCTAGGCTCAACAGGAATGCGAATGTATATCCCGACCCCATGTACATGCAAAAGGACAACTAAGGCCCATTAACAGGTATATTATTTCCAGGCCCAATAAGGATGTGAATGCCGAAATTGATCAGTGGCTTGTTACGTTGGTTCTTTAAGCTTCGTGGTTTACCAAAGTGACATAAAAAGCCCACCTTTTTGTAAAACGTCATTTTTGGTCCTAAAAACCGAAAATTTACAACAATGGCACATTTTTGGTAAAAATGACATCTTAGGTCCTTTTAAGACCAAAGTTTGCATTTAAGGATAGTTTTAAGTAAATATAACAGTTTTAAGTCACTTTGTCAAAAATATAATGTTTGGCTTAGTTTTATAAAAATGTGCATTTTCGGCCCATTTATAAATAAATTCATCTTTTTGGCCTAAGTTTTAATAAATTCACATTTTCAGTTCTTCTTATAAAAAATTTACATTTTTGGCACAACTTTGTTGAAAATGACACTTAAGCCCACAAAAGTTCAAAAATTTACAATCTTGGCCCAAAACTCGTAAAAGCCCAAATGAAGCCAATTTATGAACATTTACACTTCTAGCCCTTTTAAGATCACAAATACCATAAAGATCCATGTTTATCAGAATAAATCCTTTTTGGTCCCTTCAAACCGTGAGTTACATAAAAATACCTCATTTTTGGTTATTTTGTCATTTTTGGCCCTCTTATGTAATTTTCTTAGTTTTAAGCAACTTTGAAGTATTTTAAAACCTTTCTTTACAAAATAAGTTTGCAATAGATGTTATGTTCTATAATTATCATGAAATTTTAACATGTCTTCAAATTCATGGAGTTTATAACACATAATCACACATATATCATGAAAAACACACAAAATCATGCATACACACATAGATCTACACAAAACAACTTGTATTCTCCCCCAAAACATAGTAAAAACCAAAAATAGGGGGTATGAACTCACTTTGCTTTGGAGATTTCGGTTTTTGAGGAAGAATGATGAGGATCTCGGCCCTAGAAGCTTCCTTGAGGGGAGTTTTTGAACCTAAGATGGATCTAGAGCATGGATTATGAAATGACGTGTTAAAGAGTGAAGATTTTTCATATGATGAAGTAAATCACTAGAATGCAAGGTATCTTACCAAGATGATGATGAACCTTGATGATGTGTTGTTGAACACACACACAATCCCACACGATTTTTCCTTGGGGCAATGAGGGCTTAGAGAGGACTTTGTGTTGAAGAAATGAGAGAGATGGGGGGTGCGTTGGGGGTTCTCGGCCTAAAGTAGAAGAAGAAGAAGAAGAAGGAAGAGGGTGATTTGACATGAGGTTATTACATGGAGGATTAAGGCTTAACTTGGATAATTAGCCTAGATATCCACTAGATAATTATGAGGTGTCACAAGCTTAATCCCCATGTTTTCTCCCCCTTTTATTTATATAAAAACCGAGAATTTAGGTGAGAAGAGGGAATAAGAGGCGTGTTGGGCTAGAATTTGAATACTCTTGAAATTACAAAGCCCAAATGTGGGAATTTTCGGCCCGTTGGGCCCTCTTGAGGGTTTACGGCCCAAAGGTGGTGAAGGAATGGGGTTTACAGCCCAATAGGGCTTGTGAACCCATTTACGGCCCATTAAGGCCTATGATGACAAGGTGAGACATTTTAGGCCCAATAAGGTCCATGAGAAGTCTTATGGCCGAAAATGCTTATATTTAATGAATATATGTCATATTAAGGTCCAAATAGGGTTCCTTGACCCCAAATAGTCAAATTGAGAGTTTATTGGCCCATTAGGCCCAATAAGAGGATACTGGTCCATTCTGAGTTTGAATTGGGTTATTAGGGTTTCAAACCCATAGTTGAGTATATGAGATGTGTTGAATTAGGTTTTGAACTTCACTCAAGAATTTTGGTTCAAATGGTTGATTTTGAATGAGCATAGTACTTGACATCAGCTTAGATTACAAGTTATACAAGAGTTGATCTTAACATGGAGATAGAATTTCCTAGCTAAAAATGCTAGTTGTGACAGTTATTGTGCTAGGTTTCAAGTGAATCCTCGAGAACCTCACATGATAGCTGTCAAGAACATATTCACGTATCTTAAACGAACATCTTCACTTGGAATATGGTACCCCTCAAAGTCTGGTTTCTTTGTGCAAGCATTTTCGGATGCTGATCCTGGAGGATGCGGGTTAGATAGAAAGAGTACAACTGGAGGATGTCAATTTCTTGATGGAAAACTCGTCAGTTGGCAGTCCAAAAGAAAACATGTGTTTCTGAACAATAGCTGAAGCCAAGTACAATGTTGTTGCCTCTTTCACTTCTCAGGTCATATGGATTCAAAGTCAACTTCGTGACTATGGCCTGAATATGAAACGAATCCCATTATATTGTGACTCCGAAAATGCCATTCACATTTGCCACAACCCAGTGCAACACTAAAATATGAAACATATAGCACCGATGTATCACTTCATCAAAGATCATGTGGAAGATGGTAATGTCGAGATACATTTTGTTAGATCCGCTGATCAATTAGCTGAGATATTCACGAAAGCCTTACCTGAACCTGCATTCAATCGTATTATTCAAGGCTTAGGAATGATGGAAGTTGAATCAGTTCCAAAACCACTTTTGCTTTCATAGTGCCACTTTTGCTTTTAGTGACACTTTCACTTTCGCAGTCTCTAGGGTGTCCTGCGAATCGGTGCGAACGCTCGCAATAATTCGTAGTCATCTTTTTATCTTGTGAATCCATGCGAATGCTAGCAGTGTCTCTTGGTCAACTATTCATTTGTGGTTTGGAGCTTTTTGTATCCTTATGTATATTATGTAGTTTATATTTTAATTCTTTTTTAGAAATATCAAAAATCCAAAAATATTTTATTTGCTTCTGTTTTAATTCTTTTTCAGAAAAATGAAAATTCAAAAATATTTTATTTATGTTTTTATTTCTTTTCCAGAAAACTCAAATTAACAAAAATATTTTCGTTACTTTCGTTTTGTGTTTCATTTCATAATTTATAAAATACCAAAAATATTAGCTAATTGAGCATATTTGAAGGAAAATATCTTAGTAATCTCAATTACGAATGATGGGGTAGGTATACTTTCTTTATCTATGCACTAGTTAAGTGTCCCTAAAAGCATGCTGCTGCATGTTGTATGAAGCCTCAAAGACTCTATGTTGAAGCCTTAATGAATCGATAATACCAATCGTTTATTCCTAATCAGGCCGCGAATTCACATAAGTCATGAGCTACCTTACTCTTCTCATTATGAGTTAAGAGTTAATTGCTTGGTCACCTTCGCATAGCAGAGGTACACTATTTCTTTGGAACCACCTCCAACACTTCTCCATCACTTTCTCATTCATGAGCGTAACCCTTGAGACTCTTAGTTATTACCGCTAAGGTTTACGGTTACACAACATCTGAGTTTGTGATCTTAAAATTCATTATCACCACGAATTAAGTGAAACCCAAAATCCAATACATAATTATGATTTGACAGTGAACAATTACATGTTCTAGATTTTTCACCAAGGAATTAACGAAAGTCCACATTCATAGTCTATACCATGAAATCTTTTTTTTTCTTTTGCGAAGATCTTAATGAAATGTTCTAGTCCTAAGACGTTTCTTCCCAATAGATCCCATTTTTTTAGATTTCTATATGTATCCCAGTCACTAAAATAATTGCAAAGCATACTTGTTATTTTGAGTACACTGGTCAGATAAGTACTTCATCCGAACATTCGTACTTATATCAAGTTCGGAGTTTGGTTGGAGATGAAGCTACCCTATAAGCTTTAGATAAGATGCCTTTCACTGTTTCTCAATAAACAACTGATCGTAGTTCAACGGGAAACCACACACACACTTCTTAGTCTCTCTTGACTTCGAAGGAAGAGATCTATGCCCAGGATCCAACAGTTTCGTGTCTTATCAGACATCACTAGAATCTCATAGGATATTGTTGATTTATTTCTTTATCTTTGGCACACTCTTGCACGAAGATCCTTGTGATTTTCCAAAGTCTGGTTCGTGGTTCTTATGACTATTTTCAGTTTCGCAGAACATTCGATGGTAATACATGAAAAAGGATGTATAAGGATTCATTATGAACGACGGTATTTGGATCAATTGCAATGTGTGAAAATGAAGCAACAATTATAAAAGATAAGATTTCAAAAAGGCGCGTGAAAATTGAAACGACACCTACTTTTACGCCGCTTGACATCTTTTCAGGAGTAACAGTTGTCAAATCGCGCTTTTTCAGGCGACGTTTCAGAGATTAAAATGCAACCGTCACACCATTTTCTCTCTCCTGGTTAATGGTATAAAGGTTTTCCGACGTTTCATTATTCCTCACCACTGTCAAAAGATTTCGAAAAATCCCTCGACGATTTTCTCTCTACTGTTCATAACCTTCTCCAAACAACATCAATGGCAAGATCCTCAGAAACCCCCTCAACTCAAGAGCACTCAGCAGAGTCGATGCTTCTTAACATTAATCCCAATCAGAACTTGGTTCTTGACCTCGATCCGTTCAAGTATGATAGCTTTCTTCTACCTATCGTCGAGTGTCTGAAATACTCTCCACTGGTCCATGCTTTGACTAGATCTGATATTGTTCCAATGTCTCTCTTGTCGCAATCCTACTCGTCTGCTTCATATCTCAAGGAGGAACAAAGAATCACCTTTGAAGTTCATGACAGGAAAACCTCCATTACCAAGTCAAGATTCTGCTCACTGTTAGGGTTGCTCAACACGATGATCTGGTGGATCCTGAATCAATCTCCAACTCAGCCATTCTAAAGATGTTCTATCAAATGGGTTACAAGGAAACCCTAACTGTTGTCTCCAAGTTCAGGAAACCTAATCTGCCTCCTCAATGGAATGGTCTCTTTACCCTGTTGTTCAAGGCTTTTTCTGAAAGGGTAACTGGCTCAGATACTGTTCATGACCATCATATATGGAATCTACAATGGCATCAACATCGATTTCGGAGCTGTTCTTTGGGCTCAATTGGTCCAAAGTACACATTCTACTACTCGACACAGTGAAATTTCCTGTGCTCGCTTCTGGACAATCATTGTTCAGAGGGCCATTGATAAACTCAAGATTCCAGTGATGCAAGACTCCTTGATGGCCACTATTGCGATTTTTCACAGGACAAACATCATTGTTGCTGACAACTCCAAATTTTCTTTCGTTAGCTCGATACCGGACACTATGTTTCACAGTGTGCCAGCCCGCTAGCAAAATTATTGAAGAATACAGAAAACTTCCATCTTCAGGCGTTCGTCCCTTCACTCCTGAGATGCGAACCACAGTTGACGAAGCTGGTTAAGACAAAGAAGGGTGGTCATAAATAAGGTGCAAAAGCTGGTCCCTCCGAACCAGCCCAGACCTCAAAAAAGCTAAGAGTCAATAACCCAACTCGCAAACTCCGAACCAGCCCAGACCTCAAAAAAGCTAAGAGTCAATGACGAGGGGGGTTCACAGTCAAACACTGTATCGGAGATTCGCATGAATGAGTATGTTCGCAACGAACAGGATGACACTGCTCAAAGTTCGCAACCACCAGTTTCAAGGCCAACCACCACAAAACCCGAGGTACATTTTTCAGACGATTTCTTTCAAACACCTCCTTCGTCTCCTACTGTTACCTCTACCTCCAGTACCATTGCACCATGTTCTCCTCCTGTTGGTTCTCAAGCACAAACCACCTTACCTCAATCCACTCTTCTATTCACGGATTCAACTGCCACCACCACAACAACGAACACCACATGTGAACCTCCTGTCACTGTCAACGCATCTAATGCGGGGGCAAGGGCTTCAGGCTTTACTATTTGTCATACTACACCTTCAATCTCTCCTCTCAGAAAGGGTGATCCAGATACCTTTTTTAAAGGTGATGGATTCGGTTTTGAGTCTTTCTAATACAGCCCATTCTGAGTGCAAGAGGAAAGTGATGATGATGCACCTGTTACTCAAAGGCAGTTTAAAGCCATTAATGAGAAACTGGACACCTTGCTTAGTTCTTCCAAAGCATCATCAAGCGATGCTTATGCACAAGCAACTGTTAAAGCCGTGTTTGATACGTTCGCAAAGGAACACGTTGTGACTCTTGCAAAGGCGACCAAGGATGTAGAAGACTCTATTGCTTCATGTAAACAAGCGACCGAAAAAGTCGAAAAACTAATTTCTGATACTCAGAATTTTATGTCGACCTTCCAGACATCGGCTGAACAAAATACCTCCAAAGCAAATGAGGCGATTACGAGTCTTAACACTAGTCTGCGAAACGAAAAAGATTCTCTTGCAAAGGTTCACATTGGACTCTAAATAGATTACACTGAGTTTCAAACATCTATCTCATCTAGGATTGATAAGCTTCAAGAAGATTTGGCTGTTGAAAACAAAATAAAGGACGAGCTCGCTGCTAAAACAACGAGGGTCAAGTTCAGTCTGCTAAACTTGCTCAAGCGAACAAAGAGATTGAAGAGCTCAAGTCCAAACGAGCCATTGTCAAAAGCTGCATTGGTGATGTTAATGCCCTACTTTCCAATCTTCTCGAAGCTCATGATCCTCTACTACCTATCACCATTCGCAAGCATTTAGCTGACAAGCTTTGCCCTGCTATCGCTATGCTCAGTCATATCGAAGGTGTTTCAGAGTCCCCTGTCCTTCCGAAACAAGGGGGAGAATCATCAAAAGAACTACCTCCAAAGGCTGGTCATGAGGAAAAGCCGAAAGTCTCCAACGAACCGAAGGTTAATATAGCTTCGGGTTCAAAAGGCAAAGAAAATATGGTTGAAAGTGAAGATGAAGAAGAAAGTAAAGCCGAAAAGCTAAAGAGAAAGGCTCGTGATCAGATTCTTGATGAAAATGCTCGCATTGCGAGAGAAGCTGAAGAAAAAGAGTGAGCAGAACGCGAAGCTTAGGTCACTTTGGAAAGTCGAAAGACTTTATTTCCATTGTGGACCTTGGAGTGAATGATATCTGAGGTTGTTGAAAATCCCAGAATTCATTGACTGGAGCCTATAACATATTTTGATCTGGAGAATTTGCTGGATTCTCAGTTCGACATGCCTATCACTCGGAGAGAATTTTTGTTTCGTAGTTTTGAAGCAACTGTGAATGCTCCTCCATCAGACATGAAAGTTGATAAATCTTTGATGGACTTCTATCTCCAACATGCCAAGCCTCAGTACCTCACCTGGAGTGCATAAAAGATTACTGCAGTAAAGGTTGTAGGGCCAGTCGAGATAGGAAGCTTCGTAAGTGTCAAATTTAAAACTGTGAGAGGGTCGGAGAGCACTGTTCATGAATTTTCCCTTGCTGATCTTCCGTGTCTAAATCCCTATGACTGGATTGTATTGTTGCATTTCCTTCTGAGAGAAGAAAAGAAGGACGAGCGAATTGTGGGGCACATAAAGCGAATTCTTGTTTCGTACATTCATGAAGTTGCGAAACTTGATATTGAGATTGCCTCTGTACTAAATAGGAAACCCACAGTTCTTCCCATTGGAGAAGCGAAAGATATAAACAAGATGAAAATGGGGATCGAAAAGGACAACTGGACTGTGACGCTCCATCGTGGTTTAGAGGCTCGTGGTGACTTTTAGAAATGCCTTTTCGCATTGCCTGACAAGCACTTATTTTCCACAACTTGCTTGGAATTTATATTGGAGATAACCGGTCAGTGCAAGCTGAACGATGAAGCTGCGAAGAAGGACTACTCCGATATGAATCGTTGGTATATAGCGTTTCGCAAAATACTTCTCGCAGTCATCCCCAAGCTCTCCAAGACAACGAAGAAGGCACAACAGTGAAGAGCCTCCCGCCTCAATTGACGCAAAGGGGGAGATTGTTGGGTATAAGTGTTGCGTCTAGGGATGAGCATATGGACCGGTGAACCGGCCGGAACCGGTACCGGAACCGGCACCGGAACCCGATGGAACCGGTCGGGCCGGGACCAGGACGTTATATTTGTGGATTTTTGGAACCGGGAACCGGAACCGATATAACCGGAACCGGTAGAACCGGCAAAAACCGGTAGAACCGGCAAAAACCGGAACTGTATGATGCTATTTTTCGAGGACCGGTTCCAACATTTGAAGACACGACAAGAACCGGTAGGAACCGGGAACCGGTAGAACCGTCGGGCCGGTTCGGTTCTTGATTTTGGCCGAAGCCGGTTCTCGGGTCCGGTCCGGTTCGGGCTGGTTCCAGCCGGTTCGGTCCTTTTGCTCATCCCTAGTTGCGTCATTGTGCTTAATAGAATAGTCCATTATGTCTTCAGGTTGGGCATGTACACCCATTAATTAATTCTTAGGGTTTTACTATATAAGGTGCATGCATGCACCGTATTTCTTAACTTTGGTAATAGTCATGTAACCCTACACGCCTCTACAGTAGCAATTCTTCATCGAGTTCTTCTGAGGCGTGACTTTTAATCATTAAGCGCATCTTGATTCATATTCGTGTTCTTGTTTTATGTTACCTTTTTTAATCTTTCGATCTTTAGAGTTTTTATCTCAACATTCCTTCATCCTATCCCAAATCTCCTTCGCTGTTTCACAAGAACTCACCAGACGAAACTTGTCTGGAGGAAGTACGAATCTGATTATTCTCATTGCCTTGACATTACTTATTAGCTTGTCTTTTTCTTCTTGAGGAACATCTTTAACTTCGACAAGAAGATTATTGTATTCAGCTTGAGTCTTAATGACCTTCCTTGAAGCAGTTTGAATGAACGTTTGTTGGGTAATGGCTTCCCATATCAAGGAACCATGATCTCCAAGGCCTAGAACATAGTCTTCGAAGTGTAAAGCCTAGACTTCATAGTCCTGTGGGAAGAGGATAGGGATTCTAGTGGTAGATCCGATGCTGCTAGATTTATTGAAAGACAGAGTGTATGGATCTTCGTGTTGCATGTTGTTGATTCACTAAAACCTGTAAAGAATCAGATGTGTAAAACTAAAATCGAGTTAGGGTAAAATAAGGATTAAGATCCAACGTCTACAATCGATGAAAACAATGAAGATGGAAAGAATAGATTCAATAAAAGCGGAAAACGCTAATATCACTCGACAGAAGAATTGCGTATGGTTTACACAATCTCCTGCTCTAATACCAATTGTTGTGACAATAGAATAAAGATCGACAGATTCAATAACAGGAATAGGAATGAAACACAAAGAACAATGATCAAAGTTGTGCTTAATGATTAAAATCAATGCCTTAGAAGAGCTTGATGAAGAACGTCTCTATAAAGGCACAGTAGGGCAATAATACTATCGATTCCTAATTACAGTGCATGCATGCACTATAAATAGTCTAACCCTAGAATCGTTAAAAACCAGGTGGACAGGCCCAACCCGTTACAAGATGGACTATTCTATTAAGCATTACCATTGACACAATCACTAAATAATCCAACATGAATCTAGACTAATAATTAGTCATAATAAATATTAGACTAATACTTAGTGATAAAAATACTAGGTTACATCAAAGGAAAAGACAGATGCTGGAAGTGAAGCGCTGTCTGAATTTCGAGTCGTCACTATGACAAGTGAGTGCATAGTTACTTTCATATTACACATAGATATGAAGTATTTAAGATAAATTACATGTAATATGTTCCTGTTATCTATGTTCCTGATGTCTATGTTGTATGAATGATGATATCTATGATGGATGAACACTTTATACATGTTTACTTGATTTAAACCATATTATATATATATATATATATATATATATATATATATATATATGTTGGGCAAATATGGGTAGATGAAAGATGATATAGATGATGAAAGATGAGATAAATGATGAGAGGCCTTGACTTTAAAGATGATACAGTCGTCTAGCGGAGTATAGATGACGAATACAGACTATTCTAGACAATCTAGTGGAACGCTGGCAGGCACGTAACCTGTATGTGTTTTTGAACTAAGTGTTCACCAGGTGTACTCCATCCTCCTCATGGTTTCGTTACCGACATATATTGCTAAGGAATCCCCTAAGCATTATTGTCTATCCCGATGATAATCCTTAGGATAGGTCCCTTAAATTAGATGTTTTAGGGACCGAAAGTAAGGATAATGGGAATGGTTAATCGGGTTGAATGATTTGTTGAAAATAAAGAATTTAATTATTATGGGATGAAAATCGTATGTGCTCACCAGGTTTCCAAGACTGACCCACTCAGTTTCTTGTATTACAGATAGTGGCACAAGGGCACATGTGTGATGAACAGATGAGAGATTTATGGATTATAGGCTAGTAGATTAATTGATGTTTGTAAGGCTTGTACTATTTCTGTTTATGCTTATGTACCGTAGTGATGATGACATCCTAACACTTTTAATATAATTAAAATACATTTCTTCGAAAATGCTTTAATAATATATTTATCATATTTTTGGAACAAATTCCGCAATATTATTCTTCAAAATTATACTCTGATTTTAAATAAATCATAAAAAAATCGGTCTTTTCTGACCGTGAAATTAGGGATGTCACATAAATCATATTTGTATAATCTTTCCGTTTTGTATTCTATTCAGTATATATATATATATATATATATATATATATATATATATATATATATATATATATATATATATATATATAGTTGTTAGTGCAACTTCAACTTAACTTGATGGAACCTTCAAGAGAATACTTATGGAAACCAACAAGCTACTGAGCAACTTGTACATCTCATCTCATAACAAAGGTCAGTGGTAACTCCTCTACCATTTGCATCGCCTTCCAGTTTTGATATAATTTAGTATTATGTTAATTTCTTATACCTACATGTTTACAGTATTAAGATACATGAGAAATTAAGGTGTCATATAAGTCGGCGATGATCGTCATATTTTTTTCTCAAACTTGCAATTTGGGTATGCCTTACGAAAATGGTAATATTTGAAATTACATAACATTTTTTCCTTTATCTTTGTTAGCTATCAATTATCCTAGTGCAAATACTAAGGACAGTGCAGATGGTGATTTTCAATGTACTTGGAGGTAGGTATATGTGATGGGTTTTGAGCATTACAACATTCCTATGTGCACATGCAACCATAATTGCTTTGGATCTAGGTTTTTCTCAAGTTATACATGCAAATTTATTTCTCCAAAGCAAGAACCCTAATCTAGCGTACAATTTTCGAATTTAACAAACATATTAGGATTAGAAGAATACCTTTCTTGTTAGCTAGTAATAACAAGTGATCCTTCTTCAATTTCTTGACCTTTGAAAGCCTAGTGCTCCAAGTGTTGCACCTCTAAATAAGTCACAAACACTAATAGCAAGAGATGAACAATACAGAGAGAGAGAGAGAGAGAGAGAAGGCTTCTTGAATTCGGCTAGGGTACTCTATGAATGCATAGGGGCCGAATTGGCACAAAGTTAATTGCTGCTCGAGGTTCATACAACAAGCACTAAATCCATAGCTGCCAAGGTTTATACAACTGGTAAACACGTAGTTTAAAACATCTGGTAAACACTCAGTTCAAAATACTTAATGAACACCTAGTTCAAAAACACCTAGTGAACACTTAGTTCAAATATACATGGTAAACACATAGTTCAAAACATCTAGTGAACACTTAGTTCAAATATACCTGGTAAACACATAGTTCAAAACATCTAGTGAATACTTAGTTCAAATATACCTGGTAAACACATAGTTCAAAACATCTAGTGAACACTTAGTTCAAATATACCTGGTAAACACTCCGTTTGAAAATACTTAATGAACACCTAGTTCAAACAATGTGATAATAATGTATATCTAAATCCTGCAAGACCACTATTATTATTAACACATATATATCATATTTCTAAAACAATCTATCCCATCCCGTCGATCCCCACATACTGACCCTATACAATGATCTTACGAGATCTAGCCTAAGGAATCGATATGAACAACAAACTGACGAAGCTGCTTCGAAAATTCCCTGGAAGCAAACGAGGATCAATAAATACATCAAATGAGGGGAATGGAATAAGTTTTGCCACAAACCTCCATTCGTAAAAGAAAGAACCACAAGACAATTAAGTCAGGGGTAGTTATCTAGATAACAATGCCTAGCCGTGGTCCGAATATTGTGAGGTATTTTACCCCCAGACTCACCCTATCCAGCATCGAACTTTGCCTAACAGTGGTCTGAATATCGTGATGTATTTTACCCCCAGACTCACCCTATCTGGAAATATAACACCAGACATACCTAGTAGTGGTCTATTACGGACACACTTTATTAGGCAGTCTACGAAGTTCCCTCAATTACTCCGTGAAAGAAAACGCTGACACATGAAACTCATCCGATTACTTCATAAAAGAAACAAAGAATCCAAAGCTCTCCAAAATAAAAAGTATTGGGAAATACTAATAAAGTACTCCTGTACGTTCCCGTAACCTGACACACGATAGTGTAAAAAAAAGACTTTGTACATGATTGTACTTCTGGCACATTATAGTACTCTGGTATGCATAGGACTCGTACCCGAGAACATAAGAATACCCCGACACAAGCAGCGCCTAAGACACAAGGTTTTGAAAAGGACTCCGTACATAAAATGTACTTCTGTACGTAGGACGTACTCCATCGATCATCGATCTCATCACACACGTACTCTTAATAAGAGGCTACCCAATGTCCAAACTTAATTGAACTAAAAATCCCTTTTTAAGTCTTAACCCATCACTAGGCAAACCTACAATGCTTATAATCAATTTTCGATACTATCTCCGTTTAGGCAACGCTAACTAGTGTATACTTAACACAGAGTTTTAAGTAATAATATCATATATACACATCTTAACACATATTGAACCATAACTGATTCGCACGTTGTATATCATCAAATATATATATCTAACATGTATTTCGGGTAATAACAAATATTTCACATATATATATATATATATATATATATATATATATATATATATATATATATATTTAATACTTTAATCAATACTTGTATTAGAATCATGTCCATGAAAGGGACTATGCACATGATACCTTATCGGATGAACACATAGTTCAAAAATACATAATCCGTACTCCCGGATCTAACAATTTACCTCCTTACCTAATCCATATTCCCGGATCGGGTATGTCTGATCTATCTTAATAAACAAACAATATATATATATATATATATATATATATATATATATATATATATATATATATATATATATATATATATATATATATATATATATATATATATATATATACATAGCACATATTTTATAAAATACTTCATATCTATGTGTAAGATGAAAGTGACTATACACTCAATTGATTAGACGATGCTCGGACAGCACTACGGCTCTTCAAGTACTATTCTTTTGATGTAACCGAGATGTTTTCTCCAAAAACCGGGCTTCTCGCGGGCAGAGTGTCGGCTCGAAAACTCTTTTTCTCGGGATCTTCGGGGCTTCGGGACTCGCTTCGGGTATCGGGGATGATATCGGGACTTTGGGGGGCTAAAAGTAGGCTTAATGATGAGAAAAGTAGGAGAGAGGTTGAGAAATTAGCAACCAAAACCGGCTACCTTCGATTTCTATTTATAGGGTTGAATTTCGCTATTCACGTCGTGAACCAGGCTTGTTCACGTCGTTTACTTGGTCGTCATCAGGTGCATAGTTGCGACATCAGTCTGCCGGGCTCTAAAGGTGTCAATCACTGAGTTCACGTCGTGAACTCTATGTTCACGTCGTGAGTTCTGACACAGGTTGAAGTTCGTGCCCGAACTTCAGAAATTCATATCTTTCGCATACGAGCTCCGTTTTCGACGTTCTTTATATCCACGGGTAGGTGAGATTATGCTCTACAACTTTCATTTAGACTCCGTCGGCTAATTTTGAAATTATTTTTATTATATTATTTTTAGTAGGTCGGGACAGGAAAACTCCATTATAAATTCATAACTCCTTCGTCTGACGTCCGTTTTCGTCTGTCTTTTCACCTTTGCACTACTATCAACGAGATCTTCGATTCTCGTTTAGATTGTTTCGGCTAGAAATCACTCGATCTCATACTCGAACTTTGGGCTGCATACTGCTAAGTCGAAACTTAGAAAAATCATAACTTCCTCATACGAAGTCAGATTTAGACGTTCTCTTCATGCACACTCTCGGTTTAACGTATTGTACAAATTTTGTTTAGATCGCTAAGGCTAAAAATTGCTCTATCATAAATTCATTATTTACGTCCTACAGCGTCGTGCCGAATCTGTCGCGAAACTTCGACAGGTCATAACTTCTTCGTTATAACTCGGATTTCAACGTTCTTTATATGTACGGAAACCTTGTGACATATACTACAACTTGGTTAAGATTATTTATTCTAAACACTCTTCTATCAAAAAGTCATTTTTGACGCTTATCGTCTCTATATTGACTAGCCCGGATCTACGGGCGTTACAATTATCTCCCCTTAGGATGATTACGTCCCAGAATCATCAACGAAATAGGTATGGTATAATGATTCCATATGTTATCTCTTCATCCTAGGTAATAACCGTAACTTCTATGTTTCCTCGAACGAGTATCTAATAATAGGACTTCTTGATTGCAGGCGGTGCTCAAATCTTGCACCTGCTTTCTATCTTATGTTAAATTCCAAATTATGACCTTCAAGTCACAATCTTGATTCTTATTGGAGACTCCTTCTTCTTCTTTAACAAACTTAAGGCAAGTTCTTTTATCACTACCATGTATCGATGTGTCATATTTTAATGACCTATCATCATGTGATGCAACGTTTAGACTCAAGTCTCTTAGAGTCAAATTCCAAAACAAACTATACCTTCCTTTATGTTCTAATGTGATATAATTAGATTTTAACATGTAGCATCTCTAGCTACCAATTTCTCTAACAACGAGCGCGATTCTATTGATCGCATTGGTTTCAATCTTCTGACTTAAGTCAGATGTTACATCGAACTTGGATCTCCGAACCACGTAACAAACTCATCGTAGTCAGACTCAAATTGATATGACCACTAGGGTCGGAATAACAATCACCTACGTAGTTATTACCGAAACAATGGTAATGACATACTTGAATAAAACAGAATCAATTACTAGCTTCTTGGTAACCTTGTGACTTTCCCTGATCCAAGTGTGTGTCCTGTGCTTCCAGTAGTATAGATCTCTACTACTATTCACACCTACTCATACTCGTCCCAAGTATTGTCTTGCAGTCCCCAAGTCCTAAAATCACAAAACAATTTAACACATACGAATGTGCCCAAATAATCATAAATTTTTTCCTAGACTCTACTAGGACTTCTTCCATGCGTATCTTCAATCATCAATTCTACTTCAACTCGGTTGGTGATGGAAATTCCAGACGATTGGACAACTTCAAGAATTACACCAATCGTTCCATCATCCTGCCAATCGAAGGTGTACTTCAGACGTACCGTACTCCTCTAAACGTCCGGTTATTTTATCAGTCATATTCTAAAGGCAAGATACCACTCTTACGATATCTTCCGATAAGTGTCATTCACTATCATAAGCCTTTCATTTCCTCCATTTACTCAATTCTCTGCGAGTCTTCACCATGAATTTTTGTACACACAAGCAGACGTTCGGTGTACCTAGGCGAGAATTTTTAGATAGGAAAGCTTTATTTACGATAGACGTATAAATCTCCTTATCACTCCGAAACGTTTACATGCTAGTTCTAATATCGTAGTCATACGCTTAGAATCCTGAACACATAAGGTTTCCAGATCCGGTCGGCAACAAACCATAGATCCTAAAAAATAATAACATATATGGTAAACATATATCCTTTTGCACATAAAAGCATTTTAGACATCTTTCCTAAAATAAACTAGTGCTCGTGTATAAAATATGTTAGACACTCATCTCACAATCATCACTTAGCATTCTAAGTTTAAGTCTAGAAATCCTACAAATTCCTAGTTCGCTTAAACTAATGCTCTGATACCAACTGTGACATCCCCAATTTCACGGCCAGAAAAGACCGATTTAATTTATGCTTTTAAAATAAAATCAGAGTAATCATTTGATTAAAAGAGTTGCGGAATTTGTTCCCAAAACAAAATATGATAAAAGTTTATCAAAGCATTTCTTAAAGAAATGAATTTTCATTATATTACAAAACCTCGGGGTGTCATGTTTCGATACAGACCAAAAGCATAAACAGTACCATAAAGGCCTTACAACATTTATTTATATCTACTGGCCTATATCCAAAATCCCTCGTCATCGTCCAACTATGCTCTTGTTCCACGACCTGTAATACAGAAAAACTGAGTGGGTCAGGCTTGGGATCCTGGTGAGAATATAGGGTTTTCAACCCACAATAAGTAAATTTATTATGTTTAAACATCAAACAACTAACCAAAATTTCCCATACCCATTATCTTCTTTATTCTTAAAGATCTTAATAATCATATGTCCTCTATTCATTCATTCCTTAGGATTCTCCTAAGGAATTGGCACAAAGTTCATTACTGCCCGAGGTTCATACAACAAGCACTAAATCCATAGCTGCCAAGGTTTATACAACTGGTAAACACGTAGTTTAAAACATCAGGTAAACACTCAGTTCAAAATACTTAATGAACACCTAGTTCAAAAACACCTAGTGAACACTTAGTTCAAATATACCTGGTAAACACATAGTTCAAAACATCTAGTGAACACTTAGTTCAAATATACTTGGTTTCAAAACATCTAGTGAACACTTAGTTCAAATATACCTGGTAAACACATAGTTCAAAACATCTAGTAAACACTTAGTTCAAATATACATGGTAAACACTCCGTTTGAAAATACTTAATGAACACCTAGTTCAAACAATGTGATAATAATGTATATCTAAATCCTGCAAGACCACTATTATTATTAACACATATATATCATATTTCTAAAACAATCTATCCCATCCCGTCGATCCCCACATATTGACCCTATACAATGATCTTACGAGATCTAGCCTAAGGAATCGATATGAAGAACAAACTGACGAAGCTGCTTCGGAAATTCCCTGGAAGCAAACGAGGATCAATAAAGACATCAAATGAGGAGAATCGAATAAGTTTCGCCACGAACCTCCATTCGTAAAAGAAAGAACCACAAGACAATTAAGTTAGGGGTAGTTATCTAGATAACAATGCTTAGCCGTGGTCCGAATATCGTGAGGTATTTTACCCCCAGACTCACCCTATCCAGCATCGAACTTTTCCTAGCAGTGGTCTGAATATCGTGATGAATTTTACCCCCATACTCACCCTATCCGGAAATATAACACCAGACATACCTAGTAGTGGTCTATTACAGACACAATTTATTAGGCAGTCTACGAAGTTCCCTCAATTACTCCGTGAAAGAAAACGCTGACACATGAAGCTCGTCCGATTACTTCATAAAAGAAATGAAGAATCCGAAGCTCTCCAAAATAAAAAGTATAGGGAAATACTAATAAAGTACTCTCGTACGTTCCCGTAACCTGACACACGATATTGTAAAAAAAAGACTTTGTACATGATAGTACTTCTGGCACATTATAGTACTCTGGTATGCGTAGGACTCGTACCCGAGAACATAATAATACCCCGACACAAGCAGCACATAAGACACAGGGTTTTGAAAATGACTTCGTACATAAAATGTACTTCTGTACGTAGGACGTACTCCACCGATCATCGATCTCACCACACACGTACTCTTAATAAGAGGCTACCCAATGTCCAAACTTAATTGAACTAAACATCCCTTTTTAAGTCTTAACCCATCACTAGGCAAACCTACAATGCTTATAATCAATTTTCGATACTATCTCCGTTTAGGCAACGCTAACTAGTGTATACTTAACACAGAGTTTTAAGTAATAATATCATATATACACATCTTAACACATATTAAACCATAACGGATTCGCATGTTGTATATCATCAAATATACACTGCTAGAAAAAAGGCCTTTAATGACACACAATTTATGATGCACATGAATTTACGAGACGCAACAGTGTGTGACCTCAAAATAATGTCATCTCTCCAAAATTTTGAAGGATTTAGGATGTGCATTTTTGCGTGCCCTAAAATTTGTGTCAGAAAAAAGTAAGAATAAAAACACGGAGAGCACCCATCGTAAAAGGTGTGTCGTATAAGTATGTCGCTTTATAATTCTTGAACGCGCCTCTTGACAATTTATTTTATCAAAAAATCGAAGGGGTCATTCTAGGGTTCTTTTCAAGATGGGAGTGCTCTCTGCAACGTTCGCTACCTTGGCTCACCTCATCTACCAACGATCTCGACTCATTTCTTTTCACCGGCGAGCTTAGGCTAACCTTACCTCGATGGAGACCTCCACAGATGCTCAAGTTTACAAGCCCTAGGTCTGGTTTAACGACCATCAGATCTTCTTTGTGAATAGTATCGCACAACAAGCCTCCCTCTCAATAACGTTGTCTTCCTTGTGTTTATCAGAAGTCGCAGGGCTTGATTCCGAGAGTTCAACG
Organism: Lactuca virosa; assembly: GCF_052849685.1. NCBI lineage: Eukaryota > Viridiplantae > Streptophyta > Magnoliopsida > Asterales > Asteraceae > Lactuca > Lactuca virosa. Next base: position 183,474,827 of record NC_136426.1, read on the forward strand.
ACCATTAGATCTTATTTCACTCCCCTGTCTCTACGCATACGGTAACTTCCTCTCCGAATCCTCTCTTTGATGTCGATATCTCTATCTAGCCGAGAGAACAAAGGAGAAACATAACTGATTTTTTTGTTGCGCCTTCTGTAATTTCACCCCTCTCTTTGCGCCTTCTATAAATTCCTCTCTGAATCCTTTCTTTGATGTCGATATCTCTATTTAGCCGAGAGAGCAAAGGAGAAACATAACTGATTTTTTTGTTGCTCCTCACTGCAGGCAATCAGGTTAATTGTCAAAGCCGACACAGACCCTCTCAAAACACCCTCTCAAAAGACTGTTTACTCATCCCTCCATCCTGTTTGACGCCAAAGAAGCAGCTGATATTGACCTTGATACTCTCTTTAACCTTGCCCTTTAAGGTATTAATATGAATAAATGGGTATTCAGTACACACCAACTGTTTGATTTTTTGCCTCTTAGAACAAATATAATGAAATTGTTCAGCTTGGTGTTTCAGTTATTGAAGGTTGCAGTCAGGTGCTTCAACCGGTGGTTTGTCGTTTTCTCAACTATTGCTAGTGTGAAGATCATGTGGCCAAGAACAGAAGAGGAATGAAAACGTCAAAAAAAACTGTGGTTTTGTGGCTTTTATGAATCGTGCAGATGGACAAGCTGCAAAAGATGAAATGCAAGGTTAAATAAATTAAACCCTTTTAACTCTTAGTTTGTTTATATTTATATGTATATTAAGAAAATTAATGATGTTATTTATTGTTGCAGGGATGATTGTTTATGATTATGAATTGAATATTGGGTGGGGAAAATCGGTTTCCCTCCCTTCTCAATCACTCCCTGCTCCTCCTCCAGGACAAATGGCCATCAGGAGTAAAGAGGTATGCAACGTTTTCATATTTTATAGATTTAGTATTAGTGTAAAATGTAAATACATGTTTTAATAGTTGAAAACAGTATCTGATTAGAATATTCTTTTTTGTTTTTGGTTTTGTTTTGCAGGGTCCCACTGTAATCTTGTCTTGTCCATCTGGTCCTCCTGTTACTTCTGTCCCAAGTCAGAATTCTGAGTTGGTAGGTTGACTTTTATATGTTTGTGTCATTCTTTTCATCCTGTGTTTATGTATTGACATTTTTAACCTTGGTGCTTAGGTTCTTACTCCCAATGTACCAGATGATAAAGGTCTTACTGGAAGTAGCTCAGATTTGAGATACGATTATGGAAAGTTCTATGCATTGGATGGAGCTACCCATGTGACATGTGGAGTATGGGCTGCATACTTGTTGAATAATTTACGGTTTGTTTTCTTTACCAGAGCATATGGTTCAGAGAGCCAAGTAAGATTAGACCTATTTCGGTAAAATAAAAAAAAGTGGGAAAATACCGCCAATAGACAAAAAATGGGGTGAATTTCAAATTTTGATCATAAAAATTGACTTTTCCAGTTATAGTCATGCATTCCGCAGAGGGTCCTCCGCGGATCGAAGATTCCTCTGCGGACAGGGCTAATTTTGTCATTTCACCCTCTTCTCTTTCACAAAATCGAACATTCCTCTTTGGTCCCCCACTGGTCCCCCAGAATCCTCTTTGACAAACACATTCCTCCACATTGAGGATTCCGGCGACACCGACATCAACGACGTCAAACGACGTCATTTTCCGGCGACATACGACTTTAATTCTTACTTACGACTTCAATTCCGGCGACATACAACTTCAATTCTGGCAGTTATGGAGGGAAATTTCCCCGATATTTTGGCCGACGGATTTGGCTCCCGGGTATTTCTCACCATCCTCTCTTTGGATTAAGGTAGTTTATGTATGATATTTCTCGAAATCGATTTGATTAAATGGAAAATATAGGTAAAATAGACAGATTTAGATGAAATCGTTGTTGACAGGTTTCCGATTGGGCATGATCCATTCCGCCGAGGTGTATGTCACTCCGCGGAGGGTTACGTCAGTCCGCAGAGGACCCTCCGCGGAGTGATGTAATTCCTCCACGGAAAGGATAAATTGGACCTCCGTGGAGACTACAGGTCAATCCGCAGAGGGTTCTCCGCGGAATGACGTGTAGTCTCCGCGGAATGACCTGAAACTGATTTTTTCTAATTTTTTTGCTGTTTTTTCTGACTTTTTATATGAAATTAAATGTTATGTTTTGCAGCACGAAGATCTCAATCAAAAAGCGGATTTAACTTTAAAAGGTGTGGTGGGTACTATCATTAAAGACTATTTTCCGCGCCTAACAAGATCACAACGACACTTATTCAAAGCTTCGCCGTTCGGAGTATTCCTAGGAATGCATATCCCACATGGTGATCTGTTACTTGTGCATTTGATGATGTTGCACGAAGTAAGGTGTCAACAAGTATTTGAAATAGGGAGGTTTCTTTTTGATATATAAGGGAGGCATTTGGATTTTGGTGAAACTGAATATATTCTCATTTGTGGTTTAAAAGTTGGTCCTTATGTGGATTTACTCCATGACGAAAAAGGCTGGTCAGATTCAAATCTTCGTGCTCGGTTGTTCCCAGACATTTCTGATGCACGTTTGCGGTTGAAAGATTTGGAAGACTTCATTATGTCTCCGAATTATTTGGCAGTTCAAGAGGAAGATGTTGTGATGCTTATCCAGCTTGTTTTTATGTTGAAGGGACTCCACGGATGGGACATTAAAACGTGCATTCCTGCTGCAGTATACAAGCTTGCTGATAATAGAGATGATTGGAACAGGTATTACATTTACATATTGTGTATAAATACAATACAATAATAATAAATTGAAAATTTCAGGTTTGCATGGGGTACATATTTTTGGACCTATACTTCGTGGATGATGCGTGGAATGTTTAAGAAAATAGAAGAATTTAGACTATTGAAGCAGGCCAATCCCGAAGCCAAGAAAGTACACAAGTATACCGTTCCCGGTTTTATGCTTCCGTTTAAGGTTAGTTTCTAATACATTTAAATAGTTATCATAGTTTTGTTTTTATACGATAAAAACATTGAACTTCGGTTTGTAATATAAAATACCATTCTATTATGATTTTTATACTATAATATCATGATACTTACATTTTTTTCTATAGATATGGATTTTGGAGACGTTCCACGAGGCAACCAATTTTTAAATACGCACGCCGACAGAATTGTAGCGGATGAGGTTGTGAAGAAGTAAAACACCGTTATCTTGGGATAACTGTCGTCGAATAATCAATGCGTCTGTGGTATGCTTTTATATTAAGGATTATTTATACTTACAAATTCCAATGTATTTTCATTATAAACTAACAATTTGATTTTAATTTTTGCAGCCTAACAACGAACCTATTCGAGTCATGGCAGACGCGACGGAACTGATGTTGTCGTTTTATGTTCGCTACGTCAATTGGACTCTTAACCATGAAGAGTCTCCCCCACGGCAACATAGTCCGATCCGAAATAGTCCACCTGTTGTTGCCTCGCCTCCCCCACGGCAAGATACTCCGGTCCGAAATAGTCCACCTGTTGTTGCCTCACCTCCTCGAAGAAAGATGTACAAGTCGGAAAGATGTTCGACTGAATCTGCCACAGATGCTTCTTCCTCGCAACATCCTGAAATAGAAAGAACTTATACGTCAAGCGACACATCAACGAAGGTGGTAAAGAAGAAGAAGACTAGCACAAAGGCATTAGTGAAGCGTCTACTAGGCGTTGTGGCTGACTTATCTTCTAAAGTAGATCGTGTATTACACAAAAAAGATGAGCCAAACAAACGTTTTGTAGAGGAGGAGGAGGAGGACGAGGAGATGATAAATGAAGATGAGGAAGAAGCATATTACCATGGTACACAGTTCGAATATGGTGGTCTTGAGGGGGAAGTTGGGTGTACACCTACACATGGTGAGCCGTCATCGGACGTGGGGGAACATCACTCAAAAACAGTGACTCCTATTGGTAGGCCGCAACGAAAGACGGCTGTTGCATGGTATCAGTGGACTCCGTTCACAGTGGTACAAAACTCATATTTTAAATTTGGTATATTTATAAAATATTACATTATTGAAAATGGTTTGACATGTTAATTTTTTAGATGCAATCGACACCAAAAGTGAAACAATCAGCAAAACAAGGAAGAAAAAATAGTGGAGAGTCCTGAAAAAGCAAATGAGGACATTGTCAATGCAGAGACTAGTGATTTTTCAAACCATCTCTTTTTGGACAATATTTATGCTGCAAGCACGATGAGTTTTTGGAAAGAATGGAGTATGATCTCTTCCAAACTCATCACTAAACATAGGCTGCATATGCTCCCATTGGATATAGATTTGTGGTCGAGGTTACTTGCTGTTACTCACCAAGGGTGGTTAATTTCTTCGGTAACATTCCTTTAATTAAAATTTTAACTACTTTTTTAGACGAGAATTTATATAAATAATTCTTAAATTCTTAATTTTAAATGTACAACATATTGTGATATGGAGTTCCTTGCTGATGGAAAGGCGGCCGACGAACGCAAGGTGGACGATATTTCCTCAAGAAATCAATTTGGAACCCGAAAAATCATTTTTATTTAGGAATATAGCAAATGGGCTTGGAGGTCGTCCTAAATGGAAGGATGTGGATATGGTTAGTTAAGTTTAATAATTATTAATTTATATATGTAATATTACTGAAATTACTACTATTTAATTAATTTTTTTTTGCAGGTTCTATTTGTAATAAATGTTGTTGGTGCCCATTGGTTTATGGCAGTGCTAAATTTAGATACCTGGAAAGTAGATACTTATGATTCAGCACGACCTATGGATTACTTCTCAAAGTACTTAACTGGTGGAGAATTCAAAAGTTTTGGAGATATTATTATCTCAGAGTTAGATGCCATTGAGTACTGGAACGATTTCCCCGTTGGACACAAATACAAAGCAAAGGTGGAGTTTATTGATGTTGTAGACGCGCCACAACAAGAATATAGTCTTGATAGAGGGGATTGTGGAGTATTTGTATGCATGTTTATGGAAATGATTGTTTCGGGGGTACCAGTGAAGATTTCTACAACACGTAGAGATGCGGGATTTCTCTACAGACATAAGATGACAAATATTATTTGGAATACTATATAGGCCCTACTATATAAGTTGATATTAGGAACTTTGTATATATATTAATATTAAATATTTGGGATACTATATAGGCCCTACTATATAAGTTGTTTTGTTTAATATAAATATGTGTGTTATCCTATATTTTTTGAAACATAATTCACCAACATATATTACGATACATTTAAACAAAATAAACATTAGAAATAACATAATAACATTACACTTAACATTACAAATAAAAGATGAACAACTAACAAACATTACATAAAACATTACGAATAAAAGAGCTGTCTACATGAAAAAGGGTTTATTTTTAACCAGATTCCAAACGTCTGTATACTCGAAATCAGTTTCATCAAACTGGCACAGATAATATTCGTTCACGTATTCAAGAAGTTCGTCATCGTCAGCATCAGAGCATCGCATTTTCTCATAATTGTAGCATCGATTGAACCATGTGACTTTTGTCTTTAAATCCATCCATTTACTAACAATATCGGGTTTTACTCGATCTTGTCCTTGTCCCACCTTATAGTTGAACAAAGCTACTAAGCGGGACGCTTCATCACCAACAAGGCAATTAAGGGGAGCCATTACCGGTAGACCCTCATAAATGATAATTCAACATCGTGTTAGGACCAACACCTCTGTTGTCGTCCATGGAGATGTACCATTTGTTGGAGCAGCCACATTAGACGGATTAGCTGCATTTGAAGAAGTTGGTACATTCGATGCCATTTTGTGAAATGATCCCTTACCTCTAATTCGGACGTATAGACACATGCTTTACTATATATAAAAAGATAGGTAACGCGCCATGGCAAACAGCTATGCGAACTGACAAGTCAGTAACGCGGACTGACGAATAGCTATGCGGACTGAAAAGTCAGTAACGCGGACTGACGAATAGTTATGCGGACTGACAAGTCAGTAACGCGGACTGACAAACAGCTATGCGGACTGACAAGTCAGTAACGCGGACTGACGAATAGCTATGCGGACTGACAAGTCAGTAACGCGGACTGAAAAGTCAGTAACACGGACTGACGAACAGCTCTTTGCGGAGTTGAAGGGTCTATATATTGTCATGGATGATCGTTGGATATTTGCGGACTGTCATGTCTATATAAAACGACAAAAAATTGTGTATCACTTCATCTAATCTATTTTAGTTCATCTACTTTGTATGCTTTACAATGGGTTCAAAACCATGGACCACTAACGAGTATTTGCTTCTAACTCGTGCATATATTAATGTCTACGAGAACACCAGTTTGGAGGATAGAATGTTTTGGGTCCTATTAACCAATACCTTCAACACTGACGCTGAAACCACCATAGAAAACCATCGCAGCACGCTTGATATAGCTACAAAATGGTATGAATTGAAAACAGAAGTTGTGTTATTCAACGATCTTTATAATAAGATTGAAGACGATCGTGTGAATGATACTGAGGAATACATCTTGGAGGCGGCTAAAGAAGAATACAAATCCATTAGCAACGGAGAGAGTTTCGAGTATGAAGCTCCTTGAAATCTTTTGAAAAATGTCCCGTTTTTCTAACTAGTACTGCGTTTTGTATTGTTGTTGTATTGCTTTATTTATATGTAATATGGTATTTATCCTTTATTTTTTGAAACATAATTCACCAACAAATGTTACGAAACCATACATTCAAATAACATAAAAACATTTCTGCGGAGCAACTAACAGTTCTGCGGATGACAAACAGTTCTGCGAACTGACAAACAACTCTGCTTCCCACTCGTCCAGCGCGTCTCTTATGTCCCATGCGTCTCTAGTGCCAAACAACTCTGACAAACAGGTTACGCGGACTGACAAATAAGTTACGCGTACTGACAAGTCATTTACGCGGACTGACAAGTAAGTTCTGCGGAATAATGTATACTGATTCCTTTTAAATTGGACAAGCATTTTCATTTTTACAAGGTGTCGAAAGTTGTGAAAATGAGTTCAGTCAATCAGGTATTAAGAAAAAGTTTCTCCAACCTACCGACTTTTTCCATAATCTGCAAAGAACCAATCCTTACACCTTCACGTACATTACGAAAGATCAGTACAATCGTTTCCAAATTTGTTTTGTGGCATTTGGATGCGTGGTATGTAATCCCTTATAGTAAATAAATATTTAGTTATTTCAAGTTGTTATATGGCTAATATTCTTATCTTAACTTACAAATTCGTACGTTTATCACGTCTATGATACCAATCATATTCGTTGGTCAAGTACCTCTAATTGGGGCGTATGTAACATCCATGTACATTGCAGTTGCTTTAGATGGAAATCATGAACCCCTTCTCATAGCGTTTGCTTTGGGAACCAAAAACCGTGACAATTCATGGTTATGGTTCATGAGGAGGCTTAAAGAATGTTTAGGTGACAATACGGAAGTTGGTTTCATAAGCCATATGTCTGATTCCATGGACTTTGCAGTTCAAAGAGTCTACCCTGATTCATATCATGGCTATTGTTGTAAAAAAAATATAGCCGAGAAAATACGCGCTTCCACCGGAAGCAATACAGTCGTAGAGCAGTTGTTCTGGAAGACTTGTAAAGCGTATAATTTGTCTGATTTTTATGCATGTTTGAACCACTTAAAAAATGTGGTTAATGGGAATGATCTTCATTGGCTTGACAATATTCCCATTGCAAAATGGGTACGGGCTTGTTTTCCAAGAGTACGTTTCAATGTTAAATTCATTGACATTCCAGTTGTTGTCAATTGGTTAAGAACAAACATGCATGAGTTTCCAATAACAACAATCATTGAAATGTTCCATGACTCGATGCAAGCAGTGTATCTTCAACGTGCTGCATTTGGAGGTAATTATAAGTTATGACATCACTCAAATGGTCAATTGATATGTTATTATACGTTATGACATCATAATTTTTGTTTTTTGATTCAGTTCATTTCATAGGGGATTTTCATGGTCTTCTAACCCCTTATGCACTTAAGGTGATTCATAAAAGATTTATCCACTCGGATGGTTGTAGGATTACGCATATTGTTGGCGACAGATATGAAGTGAGTAAGTATTCAACAACCAAATTTGTCCAATTAGACCGTGGTATTTGTAGTTACGGTAAATGGCAAAAATGGGGTATACCTTGTGAGCATGCTATAGCTTCACTACAAAGGCTTGAAATTGCAGAAATCCAGCAAATGGTAAATTTAAAGTTAAGTACCGCGGTGTATTGAAATGCTTATCAAACTGAGACGGTCAATCATATTCCAACCCTTAGGCATTGGGAAATACCAGTTGAAAGTGTTGTGGTCTTACCTCCACGACAATTCAATTGAACTGTATTGTATGGATCACAACCGTAGTTGTAATGGTCTGTTGGCGTTGTTTAGTTTTTAATAAAAAATCTTTACCTTTAAATAAATAATTGTATTCCCATAATTGTAATGTATGGATGACAACGACTAGACAAACAGCTCTGCGGACTGACTAAGAGTTTTGCCGAATGACAAACATTATTGCGGACTGATAAAAAGCTCTGCGGACTGACAACACCTCTCAGTGGAGTGGAAGGGACTGTATATAGTCATGGATGGTCGTTGGATTTTCGATATAGAGTTATAATTTTTTTTTAAAATTTAAAATGAGTTCATCTTCAAGTTTGTATATTTGCTCGTGCAACGAAGTTGATTGTTTCTATTGTGATCCGATCGGCCCTTTTCTTGCCCCATCACCAAATTTAAGAGAGTCGCATATGTCTGAGAATACTTTGCAACAACTACAATGGGCTGAAGAACAACAAAAAAAAAAGATAAAGACTCATCTCGAGCTCTCACTGAACGTCGTGACCTCATTGCGGCGGAGTGCAAAGAGGTTGAGGAAAGGATGACGATTACTAAAAAAACTCAAAGATAATGAGGAATGGATAAAAAAACTAAGAAGAATACCAAACTGTCTGAAAAATGGCTTGCTGACAAGGATGAAGAAATGATAGAACTTGGGAGGCAAAAGGGCCGTATGGAAGATAATATAAGAATTAGGGACGACTACATAACAATGGAGAAAGAAAAGTATCCTTCGCAATTCCCTTAAGTTAATTACTGTTGTTGTACGTTTACTATATGTTTCTGGTTTGTTGAATGTATTATCTTCGAGTTATTATTCTACTAGTAATGATGCACTAATATAATCATAATATTACCCATCATCTTTAAAATAAACACACCATTTCAAAGTACACAAATTAATGTCCTCTAAAACAAAACATAATTAATTATAAATACAACATCAATCATTCAAATCAAACGTTGAACAATAGTCTTCTCTCTGCGTCCCACTCGTCCAATGCGTCTCTTGTGTCCCGTGCATCTCTAGCGTCTCTTGAGTCCCTTGTGTCCCTTTCCCTTTCCCTTTTGTGTTACTACCTGATACCACACTATTTTTTCTAGACTTTTTTTGATTCATTGGGACCAATGCCGGATAAGTCGCTGCATTATGTTTTGTACTATCACATCTACTACACCTTCTTACTATAGGTTCCTCACCTTGTGACGGGATATGATTTCTATTTCCCGGTCTACCAGCTTGACGTGTATCCATTATCGGGGGTTTAACAACCATCATCTCAGCAGGAATCTCCCAATCACACAGTTGTGGAAGTGGGTAAACAGGCTCCTCATACGTACTTCGGTAAGTTTCCATTTTGTAAGCATCTATAGCCAGATGTCCGAAGTTAGTTTTTTTCAAGTGCTTTAAGACCATTATGACATGACCACAAGGAAACCTAGTTCCTTCCCAATATTTCCATGTGCAAGTCTCTTGCCTCAGATCAACAATGCCACCATGTTTGAAATCATGCACTTCATAGATTGCATCTGAAACACCAAAAACGGACCATCCTACCGTACGCTCTTCATTTTTACTAACTACTTTTTCAGCCCACTCGGTTAGCACTGTTGAACGTTTCCCTGTAAAGAAGATATATATATATATATATATATATATATATATATATATATATATATATATATAATTAACTTATTATTCGAGATAATTAAAGTCCAAATTAGATTCATACCTCCATCGATGCGACGCTTGTTACACCATTCCTGTGAAAGACGACGAAAGAACTCAAGAAGAGGTATTATAGGCATCTTCCTTGCATCTACAGATAAAGCGTTCATGGACTCTGCACTGTTCGAAGTCATGTAATTGTACCGTTCGACGGGGAATATGCTCTAGTCCATTTAGCACGTGGAATTTCACTTAGATACGCCGCTACTTACGGTCTAGTAGAACTAAATCTAGACCACAATTCTTCAAAAACATTTCTTTTGTAAGCTTTCACAAGCCTCCAAAACAACACTTTTGTTTTATCATTTTTCCCAAACCTGTGTACTATGTTTCCTAGTAGATGAAAAGCACACACACCATGATGAGCAAGAGGGAAAACATTTTCAATACTAACCCGAATTGCATCGGCCCTATCAGTTACAAAAGTCAATTCTTGACAATCACCAACACATTCATACAACTTTTCAAGAAACCATGTCCAAGAAACCATGTCCAAGTAAGACCATTCTTCACCGGATCCCAACAACAATTCCATAGCATATTGTTTTGCACGCCAAGCTTGTTTGTAATTTACATTGATTTCCAGCAAAGCATTCAAATCCCTTGATATTTCATTAGGCCTCCAAACCTTGGAATGAGTTTTTCCCATAATCTCATGCAATATAGTACCCATGACTTTTTTATTAGCATGCTTATGATTAGGGTGTATCTGTAATGACGAACATGTGTGCACGTTGTTGAAAGTCCCGATTTCAAATTCATTAGTGGGATGAATGTGTTTTGCATATAAACGCCAACTACAGTTCTCAATTTCACAATATACCTCATAACGATTTTTGTTAGAATTTTTGGTCTTAAACTGAAACTTTTCTCTGGTTGGTTTAAGACTCAAAGCAAATATTAGTTGTTGTTTGTTATCATACGTTTGACGAACAAACATATCATCATTTGGACCTAAACCGTGAAATGGTCGAGGTTCAACAATAGGTTCAGGACAATCAGGTATGGGAGGCATACTGTAAAATATGTTTGAACCTTTTTTCCCTTGTGTGAACTCATCTTCTGACCAACCTTCATTTGACTCTTCACCGTCTAACAAAGTTTTGTCAGTCAGTCTTCCAAACTCGTATAAATTTTCTTCTTCCACTGTATTCACTGCCACAGTTTCTTCTTCTGGACACTCTTCAACATTATCAGATACAATGTTTTCAATGTTTTCAAAATTGTATGGTACAATCTTGTCAACCGCTTCTGTCTGTTCGACCCATCCCTCAAACACCTCCAAATACAAATGAACAATCTCCTTCGTTTCAGAAATTACATTTCTGAGTTGATGAACATCTGCTTCGTCTACAATATTCATAACATAACGATGAACCGAATGTTGAAATGACAATGATATATTACTAAAGAACGCATTAGCCTTACTTTTGACCAAATCGAACAATATTCGACGATCAAAATTTGGCGGAAGCATTATACCTAAGTTGTTAAACTTAGGTCTAACGTAGGTGTTAACCCCATTACTTATCTGCCAAAAACCCCCCGTACATAAAATAACAAAACTCATAATTCTTTTCAAAAAAAATTTATAACACTAAAACTGATCGATCTAATATGAAAATGTAGCTAAAAAAATTGGAAAAAAAATACTTTATATCCAAAAAAACCGTCGCAAATAACCATTCTGCGGAGACTTTAATCTCTCTGCGGAGCTCCTCGTCAGCTCCTCTGCGGAGGGATTTAAGACCTGCCAAACAACTCACTCCGCGGAGGGGGTTAATGTCTCCGCAGAGGACCCCCGCAGAAGGATTTTTTAAACAATAAAAAATGAAACTTTTTCTGATTCCGCGGACATGACGTCATTTCGCGGAGGTCCGCAGAGGGTCCTCCGCGGAATCCATGACTATAACTGGAAAAGTCATTTTTTATGATCAAATTTTGAAATTCACCCCCATTTTTTTGTCTGTTGGCGGTATTTTCCCAAAAAAAGTTAAATATAATTATTGAAATATGATTTTGTTCTTTCTACACAATCTTAATTTAAAAATAGCTACAGCTAATTAATTAACTCATGCACTTACAAGCAAATAAAGACGACAGCTCACTGGGAAGTCGACGTCGATGTTGATCTTTTCACACAAGTTCTGGTGCTAACAGACTCGTCGGTGGACTTTTCAAGGGGAAAACACTTGTCTATTCAGATCTTAAACATGTTGTTTTAAGAATCTCGCCAAAATATACATCTGAAGAAGTAGATAGTGCGATTTTGGTTTCTTCCCACATAGACACTGTCTTCTCAGCGTAAGTTTCTTCCATTTATGATTTACCTCTTATTCTTTTAATCAACTTCAAAATGAAAATGGAGTCTTATGTTTATAAAGGGAAGGAGCTAGTGACTGTAGTTCTTGTGTAGCTGTTATGTTAGAGCTTGCTCGAGGAATCTCCCAATGGGCTCACGGTTTCAAGAACTCTGTTATTTTCTTGTTTAACACTGGGGAAGAAGAAGGCTTAAATGGAGCCCATAGCTTTATTACTCAGGTGTTTCTCTCTTACCGTTATTTTTAATCATGCGTTTAAGTTATAACTTAACTTATAAAATCTTTACAGCATCCATGGAGTAGTAGCATACATATGGCTATAGACTTGGAAGCCATGGGCGATGGTGGAGCATCTGCTATTTTTCAGGTCTTGTTTAATGAGATTCTTTTTTAAAAAAATTTAATTTCCTTAATTAATTTATCAATTGTCACTTAATTTTGACAGGCGGGTCCGAACCCATGGGCGATTGAGAACTATGCATTGGTAGCAAAATACCCCTCTGGTCAAATTCTTGCTCAGGTGATATTCCTTTTTTAAACTATATAAAATGTTAGTTTTCTTTTTATTTATTTTATCTCAAATTCATGATTTTTATGTTCGATTTTTATTTAGTGGTGCAGAATCTTTTTACATCAGGTGTCATAAAATCTACTACTGATTTTCAAGTTTACAAAGAGGTTGCTGGTCTTTCAGGTCTTGACTTTGCTTATGCAGACAATACAGCTATATATCACACAAAGGTATTCTTGAATTTCAAATCATTATTATTATAAATAACTTCTCAAATATTATATCAAATTAAAAGTAATAAACTTTTGTAGAATGACAAGTTGAAAACTTTAAAATCGGGTTCCCTTCAACACCTTGGAGAAAACATGCTTGCTTTTCTTCTTCACTCTGCCTCATCTTCTCAACTCACTAAAATGGCATCCAATGACAAAAATCAACATGATCCCGCCATATATTTTGACATTTTGGTACATTTAATTTAACTTTAATCAATATTCAGTAGTAATTGATTAAATCTTTATATATTAAATTTGATGTGATGATTCAGGGAACATACATGGTTGTATTTAAACAAAGTTTAGCCAACATGTTATACAACTCAGTGATAATGCAATCCATGATGATATGGGGTACATCAGTTATGATGGGTGGCTCAACATCTGGAATCTCATTATCCTTATCATTTTTTAGCATCCTGCTTATGTGGATATTCTCTTTAAGTTTCTCAATTGGTGTTGCCTTCATTCTACCCTTCATATCATCATCTCTAGTTCCCTTCAATTCAAATCCATGGCTAGTTGGAGGTTTATTCATTTCCCCTGCTTTCCTCGGGGATTTGACTGGTCAACATATTGGTTATCTTATATTACAAAAATACATATCCAAAAAAATGGAGTATCTTTCTCTTTCTCTTTCTCTTTCTCATGTGGTGAAACCAAATTGGGCCAAATTAGAAGCTGAAAGGTGGTTATATAAAAGTGGTTTATTGCAATGGCTTATTATTCTTGCTGTTGGGCATTATTTTAAAGTTGGATCTTCCTAGTTTTCCCTTCTATGGCTTGTGTCCCCAGATTTTGCTTGTAAGTGCATGAGTTAATTAATTAGCTGTAGCTATTTTTAAGTTAAGGTTGTTGTAGCCAGGGTGCAGAAAAATATTTCAGAAGATCAAAATTAAAGTGGCCAGATGGTGCGGTTTCTAGGGAGAGTATTAGAGCAGTGCGGTCTCTTTGATGTCGATATCTTCAAGTCGTCTTCACCATCAGACCACATTAGTTCTCCCCCTGTTAAACGTGTGGCTCGAAATGCTTCTTCTCCATGGCGCCAAGATGATAAAGATGGTCATTATGTGTTTGCACTTGGAGATAATCTAACTTCCCGATGTAACTACCCTTCACCACCATCAAAGAAACTTCATTTTCTTGATTGCATAGTTGCTACTAATAGAATACAAATCATTAGGAAACAGTGGTTTTTTACTCTTTATTTATAGACACTCATAAAACTTATGTTTGTTGACTTGTATTTTTGGATATATATATATATATATATATGTTTGATACTGACTAATTCTTTTCTTCCTTTGTTTGATTGCGTGACTTGCAGATAAGATTTGGTTGGATTAGCTTTTTCCAGCATCCTACTTGAACAACATCTCTACTTGAACAACATCTTGATCTCATCATTGTAGACTTCACTGTACCTAATGTTGTAAATGGTAAATGTGTAATTTTATGATATACATAGATATCAAATCATTTACATGTTATCATATTGGTTTATTGAATTCACCATGTTATGTTATGCAGAGGAGCATCTTAATGTATCATCTCACATCTCCTGATGGAACGTAAGCTTTTTATTTTTGATTCATATTATAATCAACTAATTGATTTTGAATATTTCTCTATGAAAAATCTTAATTTATTGTTATTATTATTTGTAGAGTTTCATTCGAGTTTCAGCACAATGTTTGTGGGAGATCAATTTATGCAGAGGGTGCTATTGATGCTGCACTTTTTCTCGCTAACAAGGTGCTAATTTTTTTTTTTTAATAATCTTCATACCTTTAACTAATGTTAAATGCTAAAAAAAAAGAATTACAAAAAGTTTGTAACAAAATAATGGTAATTGATCCGGTAACTAATATTCATGCTTTGTAAGTTTGACTCGGTCAAACCTGAGATTGGATCGTTGGGTCTTGGAGGAAGAGAGGTGACAATTAAAGATCCGGTAACTAGTATTCATGCTTTGTAATTTATAATCTATCTGAATTTTTTTAAAAGTATTTGATAAAATGTAATAATATTTTGTCTCCTAATAATTTCTCCAGCCTTTGCTAATCCAATGTCGCTTGTTTAATGAGGGTTCTGCTGTAAAAGGCACTCTGCTTGTCAATAAGAGGGTAAAATTTGTGATATTTCTTGCAACACTTATGCCATGATGACTCCTTGTCCAAGGTTGGTATTTATTCTAATTACAACACTTTGCTTTTTGAGATGCTTAATAATGAAAATTGAAATATACCATTTGATTAATTTAGGTGAAAGTATGTTGCATGTGATGTCTTGTTACTTGTTAGTTTACATTGAATCATTTGTTTGAACTTGAGGAACTATTTTGCTGGTAATTCATTGCAGAATTACATTTAGGGGGGATTCTCATTAATTTAATCATACATGAAAGAAGGTCATACATACATAGATGGTTTTAGAAAGGTCATACATACATAGAATAGAATAGAAAGTGTTGCTTTTTTTGTTTTAGAAAGAAGGTCATACATACATACATAGAACTGTTTTGTTTTATCTTATTCTTAATGTATAAATGGTTTTAGAAAGAAGGTCATACATACATACATAGAATAGAAAGTGTTGCTTTTTTTTTGGGGGAAAGTAGCACTATTTCACTCTTTCATATTAACTTTTATAATCTACATGTGTATTAAATTTTAATATTTTATACAGGTATGGGTTGTATTGAAGCTTGGATTCTTGGAAAAAGGTATGTTACTACATGTGTATTAAATTTTAATATTTTATAACATAGATTGATGATGCTTGAAGCCTTTGTGAATACTAATGTGTTGATGATGAAAACAAGTATTATGTGGAAACAGAAGCATAACAATAAGAAGTAGAAACAAGAAGGTGTTCCTTAATAGCAATGTAGTATTAGGTTATATAGTTAGGGAAAACCTCTTAATCACAATGTACAATCGGATCCCCTTAATACCAATGTATTACCATTTTTTGACATGATGTTATGGATGAAATTGATTGTTTTGGTATATATTTGTTTTCATATTTTTGTATTATGCGTAAATAAGTATCGTAAAGACGCGTCGTAAATGTATATCGTAAATGGTTGCTGAAGTTTATGACACGCAAATGTGTGTCACAGTCATTTATGACAGGGGCTTTAATGATACGCAATGCGTGTCCTAAACGTGCGTCGTAACCTTTATGACAGGGGCTTCCTTGATCTGACGTCCGTTTTCGTAGGTTGGGACAGGAAAACTCCGTTATAAATTCATAACTCCTTCATCTGACGTCCGTTTCCGTCTGTCTTTTCACCATTGCACTACTATCAACAAGATCTTCGATTCTCGTTTAGATTGTTTCGGCTAGAAATCACTCGATCTCATACTCGAACTTTGGGCTGCATACTACTAAGTCGAAACTTAGAAAAATCATAACTTCCTCATACGAAGTCAGATTTAGACGTTCTCTTCATGCACACTCTCGGTTTAACGTATTATACAACTTTCTCTTAGATCACTAAGGCTAAAAATTGCTCTATCATAAATTCACTATTTACGTCCTACAGCGTCGTGCCGAATCTGTCGCGAAACTTCGACAGGTCATAACTTCTTCGTTATAACTCGGATTTCAACGTTCTTTATATGTACGGAAACCTTGTGACATATACTACAATTGGTTAAGATTATTTATTCTAAACATTCTTCTATCAAAAATTCATTTTTGACGCTTATCGTCTCTAAATTGACTAGCCCGGATCTACGGGCGTTACACATAACCAGTCCCCTTACTTTTAATTAGTTCCTTTAATCCCAAAATTAATTCCAAATTAATTTCTGATTAATACTAATTATATAATATGATTTCTCAATTAATATATTATTCTTATAATATATTAATAAATCATAAATTTACCTCTTTCTCCAAAATTCATCCTATCAAGTTGCTATGGTGAAGGCACCCAAAAGGACCATGCTACTACCAGATCAATTATATATCAATTATAGTTATAGGCTTAGACACCTAATCCAATAATATGAGATAAGTTATACATTTAAATAATAGTCGAACACTTAACTCTTTTTGGTAACTTTTAATTTTAAATTGGTAGGTTAACTTGGATTTTGAATGACAGAATTGACAACTATGGCTTCACGTCTTTCTAAAATGGAATCGAAAAAGAAATTGGAATCACATTGGGGGAGAGATTCAATGGTCATGATCCTAGTGTAACACTTATTATGATGTAAGTAGTTATTTTGAAGATTTTTTTTTCATATTCGTAATTTTTTTTACAGTGGCCATGATGAAAGTGTTTGAAATTTACATATTGAGCCTTCTCAACCGATTTTTTTTTAATTTTTGCTACACTGCTATTTTTATTGGAATGATTTTGGAAGGAAAGGTATATTGGGAGACTTTTAATATGAAGGAATCATGATTAATTGCATGTTTGGTCGACATCAAATGGAATGGAATTCGATAAATAAAAATTAAATTTTTTTAAATTTTTTTTTATCTATATTTAAATAATTTTTGTTGGTCGAAGGTTAGATATATCCCATTATTTTATTACATTTTTATTGTAAAAGGCCAATAGGTTGTATGTTTTCCATCCGAACGACTTCCGAACTTTTTACATTTTACTTTAAGCCAAATAGTTGGTTTTTCCATATTTGAGGCGATTGGTTTACATGAGAAAACCGACCATCTACCTTGAATTAAAAAGTTAATAACTAGCTTTTGGCTTTTCCTTCCTTCTGTTTATCCTTATTATAGCATTGTACTTCACAAATGATACCCAATTATGATTAGATTTTTGAAAGTACAGTGATATAATTGGATAGATATTTTAGAGTACAATGTTTTAATAAGAAAAAATGAAGGTTCAATGTTGTAATAAAAGGAAATGTAAGAAATACGCTTGAATAAACAAATAATAGGAAGCTTGTTGTTGTTTCTTGCATTTAACTCTAATAGAAATAAAAAATGAAATCATATTTCCTTTCATCCTGGCAATGTAGAGGTCGAATATTGTTGTGAGGTGTCAAAGGCTGTCTAGGTCAGGAATAGTTTCGAAAGTTTGTTTGTAATACTATTATAAGGGCACTTTTGTATCGAAGCTTTTATTGTTCACTCCCTTATATTTTTTGTATGCTTTCCTGATCCCTATAAATATGGGATGAGTACTAGAGATAGGAAGTAACTTCGTCATTCACATTGTACTTTCTAAAACTTCTCTGTATTCGTTGAGAGCATAAATGAGCCAAACATATATTATTTAGATCTCGTGTTCATCATTCTTACTTTACTCTGATATTGTAATTCATACTCGATTCAATCACAACTACAAGCAACCCAACGTGCCATGAAATAGAATCTCAAATTCTATTTCCTTCGGAACATTTCCCTTTAAACTAATTCATTTCATTTCATGGAATCTTGAATTTCAATCCCTTCATTTTGCATGATTCCTATTTTTCTTATTATTATGTACTGAAATCTAATTTTTTTCAGAGTACAATGTCAGAAAAAAGATTTTTTGCATGATTCCTGTCTTTAGACTGAAAATCACATTTTTTTTACTTCTTTCCACTGTGCAAAAAGTCATTTTTCGGCTTCTGGACGATTCAAGTAGCCTACCGAGTTCCACGCTTCTTTTTTTAATATTATCTATGTGTTTTGCATCTTTTGCTTATCTACAAACGTATGTAATTTTTATTCTTAAATACCATCCGTTTTCACATATAAGTGCATATTGTTTATACAACAATCAAAAAACAAAACCCCTGACCCATGCATAGTATGGTGACACATCCCTAGTTATGAAGTAACATAGTCATCACTACAATAAGAGCCAAAAATATGTGGGATATTTTCACTTTACTATGTTGTGATTTTGCTCACTTGCGTACTATTATATATATATATATATATATATATATATATATATATATATATATATATATATATATATATATATATATACACACACACTAGAAAAGTTTGAGGCCCGTGCTAAGCACGACCCATGGAAGGCTATTTAGGTAATTTTTTTAGTGTAATCTAATGTCACACAATGAAGCTATGGTGATATAGGTAAAAAGCCTTGTTATGTTTAAGACAAATATGAAATAGGCGTAAACAAATTCATTAACATAACATACACTTCAAGTAGTACACTGTAAAGGTATAGAGAAACATATCATTAACATATTTAGTAACTTAATATACATACATTAAGCTACATTGGCAGGTGTTTATTGCTTGACCATCAGGTAATACAAAGAAGGAATGAAATTGATAACATGTGAACATCCCTTAGAAATAAGTTGGACCCTGCAAATGAATTACAAATTAGAATTAAAATTAATCTGAAAACAAAATCTAGCTGCCATTGATGTAGATTGTATGCCAAATTTGATTTCAAGTACAAATGGCCTTTGTGCCTGGAAGTTGAATATTCACCAAAAGAAGTGACAACTTACTTTAATATATTCTAAATTTAAACACATGATGAGGGTATTGCGTAATATTTGACTAAGTAATAATTAATTTTTTTTCAAAGGTTGTATTTGTACACAAATTTATGCTCACATGAACTTTATGAAATGAAGATGATTGCCAATGTGATACCTATTTCATTTTCTTATATGGTCTTGCAGGAGAAGCTGTTGAAGTTTTTGTCTCCTTGGATCTCTCGATTTCATGTTGGTTATGCTTTTGTGTTTGCTTAGGTGAAGGCAGTTTAGTTGATGATTGATGTTCATTTGGATTTGATATTCTGATGTGTTGTTGGTTATGGGTATGCGGTTCTTGAATTTTATGTGCCTTAACAATGATAAATCTTATGGTAGGCTTTTATTGATGATAAGTTTTATATGATCTTAAAAATTCCACAACTGATAATGATTAAATTGATGTTGTAATTTTGTCATGAACATCTTTTTGTAGTTCAATTAATTGATGAGTTGTTTGAAAATGTATCTATTATTACAATTGGTAAATTAAGAAATAGTTATGCTTACATTTTCTTCGGCATCTCTAACTGCATTTGGGTTAAACGAAATGAAGTTTTCTATATCCAGAGTACAAATAGTTGCACTAATGGATCTGGTCACATCATTGATATCAATTGTTGCTCTCGACCTATTCATGTAAATACAAGTAGTATAAATGTTTTTATTGATCATAATTTATTGTAGTAATACACTTACATGATTCAACTTTTTGATTCATTTTACAAACAGGACATGTGATGATCCAACTTACATCTGCTTCAATTGGTTTCAAACAATTAGCACATCATGTATGTGTGATACTTCTCCAATTATGATTTCACCTGAATGGGTTGAGTTTTCTCTTGTGGTATCATTTAATCTTCTTTTTCTGTTGATGAATTCGAGATTTGAATTGCAAGTGTTCTTTGTTTTAATTTGTTTCCATTTTATAATCGCTTCTTATGAATTGTATCTTATACAAAAAAGTATTATGAATCATATATAACTTATCTATTATATCATTATACCTCCCTTGTTTTTTCTTCCGATTTATAATAGCTAATCTCATGTATTGGTTATTATTTATAATGGAACATGGAACAACCAGCAACATGTAATGTTTTTGTGTAATGATTAGATGCTTGTAGACATATTCTCATGATATTCAAACTGGTTGCAATTGCTGGCTTGTCAATTTATTTGCAAGTTTCTTTATTTAACTTTACAGGTGTTGTTCTTCCCTTAAGGGTTTACACCAATTCAATTAAACTTTTTATTTATATATCCTATTGATTAAGCAGGAAAGAACTTGACAAATGACATAGTATGGTTGTTGCCTACCATTCACATGTGAGGTGAAGGTCAGCATTTCATGTAAGCACTACAACATCTGGTTCAATAAAAAGTAACTAATTGAGCTTCAATTATGTAAATTACCCACAAGGAAAGAAATGGGAAAGTAACAGTATGCATTTAGTGGGATTCTAACCTTTGTTGAAGAATGTGTGAACGTGAATCAATCCTTAGTCAATGAAGATGATTTGCAATTAAAATTCTGTAAGTCTATAAGAAAAAAGATCAGATCCCGCTTCTTGACAATATATGCGAGTAAAAAAAAAATAAGATATCCAATTACATTTACAATCTGATCGTTGAAGATCCAAAACAGCAGAATTATGTGTTTTCCAAAAATCCCTTAATCAGTAACATGCAAATGGTTAGAAATTGAAATTCAGCGGAAACCCACGATCTGTGTTTTATCATTTAGGCTTGGAATTGCTTTTTTACTTTAATATGAAACTAAACCATTGCATCAGGTCCTATTACAACGTTGTAATTGCTAACTGGTCGTTGACATTGGAAGACTTTGATATCAAATTGTAGTCATGAACGAATGAAATTATGATTATTTTTAACACCCGATTTAGGAAAAATAAAAGGAAATTGATGTATCACCAGTGCAAATTGTGGGGATAATCTTTTTGAGGAAATCACAATGAAGCCCCCTAAATTGACTGGTTCTCTATGTAAAAAAACGTTGGTTCCTATTAAAGTTATGCATTCGAGGATTATAGTTGGCAATCCGGAAGAAGGAAGATGAAGAGCAAAAAGAAGCATAGTATGATCTGAGATGGAATGACAAATTACAGTAGATACAAGAAAGTGGTTACCTTTTTTCTTTGTACACAGGTTCGATTGACGCAATCATCAATGGTCGGGCTTAGAGAGAGTAAGGGGAAGAGAAGGGAAGGATACTCCCGTGTACGATGATTGTACGTGCTTAATTCGCGAAAATAAGATACATGACAGATTTGGGCCTAAAATGATTCATTTTAATCCTAACGGGCCTTATCGAGCCATAACTAATCCAATTAACCCTAGTAAGCCATAAACTCTCTTTTTCTTTCAAAATGGGCCGTGAACCATCTAATGAGCTCATTGGGCCGAAAAGTAATTATTTGGGCCTCATAATTTCGAGTAAAGTCAAGTAAAGGCCCCAAACTATCCCACCCCTTCTCCTAGCCCAAAAATTCTCGACCCATAAGTAAAAAAAAAGGAAATGAAATGGGGGTTAACTTTGGTGGTGCCACCTCTATATTATTCACCATGTAACAAGGCAATTGTTTCTCATACTTCTATGTAAACTTGTATAATCCAACATACTTCAAGATTAGTCTCTCTTCCTCTCTTTATTATTCTCGGCCAACACCAACATCTCACCACCTTCATTTCTTTTCAAAATGGTCTCAAGAATACCTCTCTTTCATCCATAATTTCGAGACTTTGTGTGGATCTTCAAGAGGTTCTCATCTAGATCATCACTCTTTGGTAAGTTGTTATCATATTTAAGTCTTTGATTTTCATCCTTAAGCTAAGAACACTCTCTTATGAAGCTTCATTTCGTGACCTAACACCTTAGAAACTTCATAAGCTCGAAACCCACTCAAGGAGCTTGTTAGAGCCAAAATCACATCAACTTCTTCCACTTCTTCTTCAAAACCGAAACATCAAAGCAAAGGTGAGCTTCATACCCCCCTTGTTTTCGGTTTTTACATGATTTGTGGGGGAGAATACAAGTAAAATGTGTATATCTATGTGTTATATGCATGTCTTGTGTGATTTCTTAATTTATTTTGTACAAATGTGTTAGATCTTAACAAATCTCGACATCATACGTAAAATGGAGTTAAAATCTATGAACTAAGATCCCCGTACACATCATATTATCAAGTTAAAAGTGTTTATATGTTGAAGATATAAAAGTTTAAGGCAAAAACCTTGTTAAGGATCAAAATTTTCAAGAAAACAAAAGATAAGGGCAAAAAGTGACATTTATGTTTTTATAAGGACCAAATAGGTCCTACTTGTATAAAAATGGATTTTTATGATAAACATGCTTTCCAAATGGGCAAAAATGTAAATTTTAGCTTAATGGGCCAAACATTTGGGCCTCACGGTTTTGGGCCCAAATTTGCAAAAAAATGAAAGTTTTGGGATTAAAAATGTTATTTGACCAAATATTGAGTCATAAATGTAAATAAACCAAATTTATGGGTGAAAATAACATTTATTTCTAAATGGGACCAAAAATGTAACTTTTATCAAAATTGGGCCGGAAGTGTAAAAGTTTACAAACAAGGGGCTGAAAATGCACTTTTCTGCAAAACTGGGCCATAAATATCAAAATATAAATTTTTGGACTAAAACCGTGAATTTCTAAACATTTGGGACGAAATTACAATTTTTTATAAATTATGGACTAAAGTGTTATTTTTACAAAACTTTGGGATTTAATTGAAAATTTGAGGTTTATTGGCCAAAAATGACGTTTTTACAAAAAGGAAGACTTTTTATGATTAAGTTGGTAAATCTCGAGCTAAAATAAACAACAGAACAATAACGAATGAACGAAATACGTCGATAACAATTTTATTGGGCCTAATATTCACATTACATGGCCAATGGGCCTTAACGGCCCATTCAAGTGTATATTGAGCCCAATATTTTCCATGACATGTTTATTGGGCCTTGCGGCCCATTTACATGTTAATTTGGGCATGAGTTATGGGTCACATGTTTGTTGGGCCTTGGTGGTCCAATTACATGCCTATTGGGTCCAAATTACCCTTTTACATGTTATTGGGCCTTTGTGGTCCATTTACATGCTAATTGGGCTTGGACTGAAATTCACATGCTTAGTAGATCGTAGCTATACCTTTACATAATTATTGAATTTCGTATACTTGTATATGTACCTTTGGATTTGATAACATACAACATACACGTAAACATTAAACATAGTACAAAAGGTTGAGAATCTAGTGAGACGTGTCGGTTGGCACCTTTGAGTGTACAATCGTAGCCTGTAGTTATAACCAGAGTTTCTTGGTGGGAAAGCGGGAGTTTGTGTATAGATCTATACGGAGTGACCCCCCACGCCTTAGCTGTTCGCTACAGCTAGACTAGGCCAGTCTAGGGCGACAAAACCTTGAGCAAATACCGGCATTTGGAAAAATGCCACGACAGGCAACCTAGTCATTATCATGTACGGTTATAGCGGCTCATATAGAGATCCAATACCAAATTAAACACTTCGGAGATTAACCCTTCGATTGTGTCAATACAAAACCACTTATTTAACGATACAAGAACCTCGGCATTATTATAAATCAGAAAATATCGGATTTTCTGGGGAAATATTAATATTCAATTATCACTTACTTACAATACAAAGAAATCTAAACTACATTCATATATGTTACTACTATGAAATTCACACATGCATCTATACTTGATTTTCACATCATTTTCGGACATTTTACAAAAATATCAGATTTTCTGGGTTTTTACGAAAGATAGAAAGACTTTTACTCAAACATACTTATGAATTCACCAACATTATATATGTTGACCGTTTTCAAAATAACTTGTATTCTCAGGTAATTGTTAAGCAGAAAGATTTTCAAGTATGTATGGATTTATTTTGTGTAACATCACTCAGCGTACTATTAATACTTTGAACTTATGTAATTTATAACAATGTACTTGATGTGAACAATGTTGGTTGTTGTATGTAATGTTGGTGATGAATGTGTTATGTTTCATGTATATTCATTGTGATGATAATTCAATTGTTAGTCATACGAGCCCCCGGACGTTTCCGCCGTCTGGTTCGGGGGTGTGACATGAAACGACGTCTTCAAGAGAGGTGACGAGACCCATGGATCCAATGGATCTACATCTACATCAAATCCGGCCAAATGCACTCCTTCAAGATCTGTCCCGTCGTTTAGAAGGTAGGATACGTGGCGTCAAAAAAAACCCTGTAGTTATAATTTAGGAGGCACGAGATAAATAGGGTTTATATATATATATATATATATATATATATATATATATATATATATATATATATATATATATATATATATATATATACACGACTTCATACTATCATTCATATATATCCCATACATAAAGCAGCCATATGAATTTTTTTTGTGCATAATTCATGTGACACAAAAATGAAAAATAAGAAATAAATATATTGATTCGACGTAAGAAACTTTACAAAAAGAAATTGAAATTTCGCAAATATATCATCGAATGTTTCACACATACACATAAATATTGAAAATACAATGTCCAAATGTTATTGAAAATAGAAAAAATAGTCCATAATAATATAATATATGGTAAAATAATGTGTTTATAGTTTAGGATCTTAGTTGTTTAGAATAAATTCGTACTGTTTTGAATAAAAGCTGACGCAAGGTGGCCGATGACGGGAACAACCACATTTTTCAGTACAGCTAGTGTCTTCTCATACTTATCACAATCTGCAACCTTGTTTCTATCAAGAATTTTTCTTGAATCCATTATCCCATTTACTATTTTTTCTATTTCTTCTTTATGGATCATATCCTTCTCTCTACTTCTCATAGTCTCTATTTTTCTATTCAAATTGTCAATGTATTCCTCCAAAGCATTATACGCAAAAATCTTCTTCGTGTACTCCTCGTCTTCACATCTGTACTTTTGAGCATCTTCTAGCATTTTGTTGATTTCTTCCTTTGAAAGCCTCTTCTTTTCGTTGCTAATTA
The DNA here is from genome assembly GCF_052849685.1 of Lactuca virosa. Taxonomy (NCBI): domain Eukaryota; kingdom Viridiplantae; phylum Streptophyta; class Magnoliopsida; order Asterales; family Asteraceae; genus Lactuca; species Lactuca virosa. The sequence goes on from NC_136426.1 coordinate 183,500,674, forward strand.
TAATCTTCCTTTTTAGTCCAGTCGTTGTTTCTTCGCCTGAGCACTTTAGAATGCCATCATCATCAATTTCAAAGACCACTTTTACCTTTGACATACCCTTTGGGGCAAGTGGGACTGCAACTTTGAAATTTCCTAACCAGTTATTATAAACAGCCCTAATTCTTTCACCTTGATATACATCGAAAGCTATAGCACTTTGGTTATTTTGGGATGTAACATAATCTTTTTTCATGCTGGTTGGTATTGAGGTATTTCTTTTAATAATGACAGATAAAGAGCCATCAACCACAGCTACACCAAGTGATAGAGGGACAACATCATCCAACTCTAAGTTGTTCACTTTTTGACTTCTTTCACCACTTAACTTTGCAGCAAGAATAGTTGCACCATATGCAACGGCCTCATCTGGATGGATCCTCCTACAAAGCTCTTTTCCATTAAAGAATTCTTTCAACAATTCTTGAACCTTAGGTATCCTTGTTGACCCACCAACAAGGACTACCTCATCGATATCATTTACATTCATTCTTGCATCACCCAAACAATTCTCCACCATCTCTATGCACTTACTAAAGAAGTCTCCATTCAAATATTCAAACTTTGCACGAGTAATTCTCATAAAAAAATCAATACCCTCATGCAAACTATCAAGTTCAACAACAGTTTCAGCAGTTGAAGAGAGAAGTCGTTTTGCTTTTTCACAAGCTACTCTTAATCTCCCTAGTGCCTTTATATTCCCACTCATGTTTGTCCTATGCTTTTTGTTGAATTTCTCCACGAAATACTCCACCATCATGTTATCAAAATCCTGACCACCTAAGTGAGTGTCACCAGTAACAGCTTTCACTTTTATCTTACCTCTGACATCAATGGTGACAAGAGATACATCAAAAGTACCACCACCCAAATCAAAGATTAACACATTTGTATCACAAGTTATATCACTTCTCTTATCTAATCCATAAGCAATTGCAGCTGAGGTAGGTTCATTGATTAATCGTAGAACATTAAGTCCAGCAACATAACCAGCATCCTTTGTTGCTTGGCGCTGGGAATCATCAAAATAAGCTGGAACAGTGATGACTGCATCATGTACAGTTTTACCAAGAAACGCCTCTGCAATACTTTTCAGTTTCATAAGAACCATAGATGAAATTTCCTCAGCTGAAAACTCCTTTTTTTCACCATTGTATGAAACTACAATCTTTGGAATGTCGTTACTTCCTTTTATAACTTTGAAAGGCCAAAATTGCATGTCCTCTTGAAGCTTAGCATCATTGAATCTCCTCCCGATAAATCTTTTTGCATCTAGAAATTCACCATATTTGTTGTAATCAAAGATGAATAACAAGTTTTTATTTTATAAATTCAAAGAGTTAAATAATGGAGTACGTAAAGGAATAAAATACGAACCATAAATGGTGTTGGTGGGGTTCATAGCAATTTGGTTCTTAGCACCTTCACCTATCAGACGTCCATCAGCGGTGAAAGCAACACAAGATGGCATAGTCCTATTTCCTTGATCATTGGCTATGATCTCAACTTGGTCATTTTGCCAAACACCCACACAAGAGTATGTTGTTCCAAGGTCAATTCCAATAGTTGCAATAGCTTTACTTTCCATGATGCACTCAAGTCAAAGCTGTATTATAAGAAACAAAATGACTATTCATTTTGACAATTATTTTAGTTTACTGTTTATATAATTTGCATCTCAGCAAAATAAGTACCTCTTAAAAAGAATACTAAACAATTGCACAAGTTATATAGATGGTTCTGTTACAAATTTCATACTTTGTTTAATTTCCCGAAGTTAGTTAAGTTGCTAGCTCTCCTCAATAGTTGTAATTTACTTGTATTAATACACTTTTAAATTAAACAAAGGTTTTTAAATATGAGAAATAATATGACGTTTTCTAATTGAAATCAAAACAAATATGCTAAATAAAGAACCTTTCAACAAGAATACTAAACAATAAATTCCACAGATAATATGGATGGTTCTCTTACAAATTTAATAATTTGTTTAATTTCCCGAAGTTACCTCTCCTCAATAGTGATAATTTACTTCTCTTATTAATAAGTTCTTAAATAATAATAAAAAAGCTTTAGTATAAAAACTAAAGTGTCTTTCTCAAATTGCAATCAACAATGGTTTGTTAAAATAAGTACCTCCCAACAAGAATTAAAAACCAGAAATTATGAGGAATTTATTTAAGTTGTTGCCTATCTTCAATAGTAGTAATTTTATTGGCGTATTAACACGTTTGTAAGTTACACAAACGTTTTTGAGAATGAGAACTAATGTGCCATTTTATGATTGCAATCACAGAAGATGTGTCAAAATAAGTACCTCTATACAACACAACAAAAGCACAAATTGATCAGATTGTGTGGATTTCTCTTATAAATAGTTTACCTTGTTTAATTTTCCAAAGTTATTGAAGTTACTAACTCTCCTTGATAATGACAGTTTACTTTTCGTATTAATACATTTTAAAATTAAACCAAATTTATTCAGTAAGAGAGGTAACGTGACCTTTTGTAATTGTAATCACAACAGATGTTAAAATAAGTATCACTCAATAAGAACTAATCCGTAAATTGGGACGATTATATGGATGGTTCTTTTACAAATTTCAAAAATGTTTTTAATTTCCCAAATTTGCTCTATTTATACATTTTTTAAATTATACAAAAGTTTTTGAGTGTGAGAACCAATGTGACATTTCCTAATTGCAATCACCAAAAAAAAAAAAAAAAAAAAACTATGTTAGCACTCAAGGACAATTTACATAATGGAAACCACACTTAATTTACACAATGGAAACTATACTTATGGTCTCTTACAAATTTCATGATCTTGTGTATTTTTCTAAATATATACCTATTCTACTACTTTTTTCCATAGCCATTCATATTGATATACAAAAATGAACTTTTTGTTTTCAAAAAACTCACCTTGTATTGTCCGTTTTTTTAAATTTATGCTTATTTTTAAATGAAAAAATTGAAATAAGTATATCAAAATTCATAATTTTTTATACTTGTTAAATAAACACTCATATCGATATAAAAAAATAGTTTTTTTTTTAGTCAAATTCAAACTGTGAATCAGATTCATACTGTGAATAGATTTACACCGTGAATCTAAAATCCATATAATTTTGTTTTTAGCATTCACAATTTGAATCTGACATACTATTTCAAAATTTTGATCATTCACACATTAATTTAGTGAAATTCAAATTTGAATCGAACTATATATATTTGTAATTTTAAAATATTTTACAGGTTTTAATTACTCATAAATTATTTTTGTAAAATTCACAACTGAATTTTCTTCACAGTGTGAATCTAAACTGTATATATTTATGTTATTTTTTCGATAAAAAATAAACCTAAATATTTAAAAAAACTAACAAAAACGGAGCGAGTTTTTTTTTGAAAAAGTTAATATTTTGCATATCAATATAGATGTCTACAAAAAATGGATATTAATTTTTTTTTCGATAAAAGGTTAGTAATAAAAATAAAAATAAAATGAAGAAATAAAATATGTTTTTTGTTATAATTTGATGCATGTACGTCCACCCTAAGTGATGAAAATCTATAGTTAGAATTGATTTCTTTGTTCCATGGTTTAAAACGGTTCTTTGTAGAACTTTATATATATATATATATATATATATATATATATATATATATATATATATATATATATATAAGGATAACAGACTACCTTAAAAAAGTTAGAGAAAAAAATTAAATGAATTTCTTTATATATATATTACGTTTATGTATATATATAAATATTATAAAATAGCTCATCCAAATAAATATAGCTCAAAATATATCATATATTTACGCCATATTCATTTGAAACGACCACAAACCTTAAATTTTCAACCAATTAATAACAACTAATCAAGTGTTTTTAAATTATATCTTATGATCACTTTACTAGATATATTTTCATGTTTCTAAAGTTAATGTAATTTAGTAAATATTTTTTTTACTTTCCTATACATTTATAAATATATTAGTAGTATATATGTTTTTTCAACATAAAACATTCATATATTTGATGTGGATAGTGATTCAAATATGAAAAGTTGGAAGATATTTTTTTATGTTTTTATGTTAGTAAAATTAAAGTACATTCAAGATAATATATCTAATCTGTTAATTTAAATAAGATATTACATTAAAAACCTAAACTAATATTCAAGTAAACTTTTAAAAAACAATTAAAGTTTTTTTAAATAGTTAAAATTGTTTAAACGTGTTAAATCCAAACCTCAATCGTATTGTAAAATTAACTAAAATAATATCCAAAATCTATATTTATAATAATAGAGAATCTTTCAATATGATTTGATAAATTAATTAACAATAATAGATAAAAAGTATTATCAAATTATATATATATATATATATATATATATATATATATATATATATATATCATCGAAATTAAAAGTTGGTCACATAAGTATACTCTTAAATAAATCGATCCTAAAAGTTATTTAAAAGAACCCTAACGTAAAAAGTATTATGTAAATGGTAATGTTAAAAGCATAACTATTTTAAATGGCATATATATTTTTCAATATGTCAACATTATTTTTTAACCTATGTGGGAATTCTCCTAGTGTGTATTTGTCTATGTGTTTGTGTGCGTGTGTATATATATATATATATATATATATATATATATATATATATATATATATATATATATCCATTTTTGAGTCGTGGGCCGTAATTCGATTGTATAAGGCTTTGGGACTTGGGGATGCAAAGTTTAGTCATTGTGGAAGGAGGTAATGATAGTTCAGAGATTTTATCCTTGAATTGTGTTTTGGCCGAAGGGTAGAAAGGAAAAAGTCATAGGTTGGGCTGTTGCATTAAATATGGAGTTTTGTTCGAGAAGTTTTTAGTACAAGATATTTAGATAATACTATGGGGCTCTTCAACACCTTTATGTGGATATAAAGATCATTGAAATTAGACTTAGAACGAAGAAGTTATGAACGTTTGAATATAGGGAGGTTTGGGTTTACTCTAGTATGTTGGGCATACGGGGTGTACGTTGGGCGTAGTAGACATGGACAATCGCGGAGGCCCAACCTAGTACGTTGGGTGTACTAGGCGTATGCTAGGTGTACACGATCAGATGTCAAACCCTAATTTGAGGGTTTTGAGCCCTATTTAAGCTCATTAACTCCCCCAAACCCTTTCTATTCTCAGCCTCCACCTCTTTAATGTCCCCCCTTGAAACCCTAACACTAGTTTGAGCCTTGTGAGCAAAAGAATGTGTTTTTAAGTGTTTTGGAGTGTTCTTGGTGCATTTTGGAGAAAAAGGAGTTCATTGGAGAAGTGTTGGTTGCATTGAAGCATATAGATCCAAACCTTGTTCATTTTGGTATTTCTTCTGGAGGTATAAAGTTTGAATCTTGTTGATGTATTTGTTAGATCTAGATAGTTTTGGGTGTTATGAGCTTTTGGTCTATTTAAGTGCATAAAGTTTAGATCTTGAAAGTTTGTGACCTTGTTATGGATAAATTTGGAAACTTTATCCATCTAAATATCATATTGATTCAGATCTGAAGGTTGGAGACTTGGATTTAATGGATTAAGTTGAAAAGGATATACTTTTGGTCCCTTTTGAGTCTTAAAGACTAGATCTTGTTTGTTGGGACCATTCTAATGGATAAAGTTGGAAACTTTATCCATTATGAAACTATTAGGAACCATTAAAATGTGATCTTGGTCCTTCTATCCCTTCCATGCAAGAGTTATGATGTCTTAATTTATTAATAAGTTAGGGTTTTGGCTTTTGGACCTTTTCTAGGCATGGAAAGTCATAAAGGTGGAAACTTTGTGACTTAAGTCGATGTCTATCTCACATTTGAGTATATACGATTATGTATTCCTTGGATTGTTGGTATTTAGTATGTTACCGTATTGTAGTGATCTGTTAGATCTGTATCCTGGTATATAGGATGTTGTTGTACTATAGTGATCAATTAGATCCGTATCCCGATAAATAGGATGTTTTTATGTTGTAGTAATCTGTTAGATCTATATCCTGATATATAGGATGTTGTTGTGCTGTAGTGATCTGTTAGATCTTTATCCTGGTATATTTAATGTTACTATGATGTAGTGATCTGTTAGATCTATATCCTGATATATATGATGTTACTATCCGGTAGAGATCTGTAGATCTGTATGTCTACCTGTACTTGCTTTTCATCATCTAGTGGAGTGCCCGAGAGGTTGTATGTAGTCATGTAGGATGACTTGAGAACTCTTGATCTAGGCTTTCTTGCCTGTTCCTTGTTTAGTTGTAACTCTAGATTCGGATCATCTGTTCGGGTGGCTATCTTACCTCTGGTTACTTATAGTTACGCATATCATGGAGGCCATCTAGTAGCGGTACATTGTTTTGATAGAAGACTAGTAGGAGGTAGTGATTTGTATGATTGTTGTTTGCCTCTATTTTGTGCCTACTTGATCCTTGATTGTTTATAGGTTGACATATCGTGGTAGTGGGTTGAGGCGGTCCTGTTTGGTGTTGTAGGTCAAGATACCTGGTTTGGGTCGGTAGTATGTCGTAGGCATGGAGGCTCGGGAAGAGCGGTTGGGTTGAGGCGATAGGCCAACAAACCCTGGGTATTACAACCCGATGGCTGACTGGACCCGTTGCATGTTGGTATTCAAGTCTGTGGACTGATTGGGCATGTGCATTCCAATCCGATGATTGTGGGCCGTTATGCATGCTTGTATGTTTATCGTAAGATGTATTTTGGGGGAAACTCACTAAGCTTTGTGTATACCTAGTTTTTTATTGTTTTAGGTATCATCGTTGGTCATGGAATGCGAAGGCGTGACTCTACACATTCATCAGCAGCAATGAAGATTCTGCGCTTTAATATTACTCAGATTTCCAATAATTGTAATTTGGATAAACGGTTTTCTTGATAATGGATTTATAATTGCAAAGCTTTGCTTTAATAAAATGAAACTTTTTGGTTGTTAAAATGGAACGTTACGTATGTATGTTTGTGTGTGTGTGTCTATATATATATATATATATATATATATATATATATATATATATATATATATATATATATATATATATATATATAATGGGTTAAATAGAGAATCTATGAACCCTAAAATCCTAAAAAATCAAAAGAAATACGTAAAAATAAATACTTTGAGATATCAATTTTATTTATTTATCTATTTATTTATTTTATATTTTTTTTACGTAAGAATCAGTAAAATTGTATATAGATGTATACATTCGTTGGAAAAAATTAAAAAAATAATATATATATATATATATATATATATATATATATATATATATTATCAAATTTGTTTTGATCGGGTTTATGTAAATATATGTGATTTTGATGTTTATAATATATAAAAAAAAGAGACATGAAAGAATTTTTTTTCTATATATTTTCATTGAATTTTTAGGTTTTCTATGATTCAAACGTTTTCCAATGCACCCTCCCATATATATATATATATATATATATATATATATATATATATATATATATATATATATATATATATATATATATATATATGGGGTTAAAACGGCCTAGAGTTAGGTTCATGTCATATAATAATAAAGATTTTAAATGAAAGAACAAATTAAAATCAAATCATTTTGGATTGAAATTTTGAGCCAACTCCTTTAGGAGATTTTTTCGCATTATAAGTAAAAGGTTCATGATGAAATATCTCATAAGCGTTTTATAATTGGTTAAATAGAAAATAAATAAACCCTAAAAGCCCTAAAAAATAAAAGAAATACGTAAAAATAAATACTTTTGAAATATCTTTTTTTTCTTTGTACTTTAGAAAAAATAAAATTGCATATAAATGTATAAATTCGTTGGAAATAAATTATAATACTAATTATTTTTTTGTTTAATTTGAAAAAAAAAATCATCAGATTTAAGTAAATATATATGATTTTGAGGTTTATAAAATAAAAAAAAATAACTAAATATAGACGTATGAAATAAATTTTTTCTATAAATTGTATATCTAGGGTTTCTATGATTCATGTGTTTTCCCCATATATAGAGTCAAGATCAAATAAGAAGAAAAATTTTGGTAGGAAGGTAAGAAATTTTTTTATGTATATTTTTTAACGAACAAATAAAATGCATCATTAGATGATTCAAAAGTAAAATTATTCACAAAAAAAATTCCCAAAAAAACATCTTCATGATTTATTTTTAAGTAAATTAAAAAATTACTTTTATGACAATTTAAATGAATAACAACAAAATCATTGTATAAATGAATTATAGAGATGTTTTTTTGAGAATTTATTTGGTGAATCATGTTATTTTTTATTCATTTAGTGATTTATTTGTTTTGTTCGTAAAAAAATATGTAGAAAAAAACTTCTTACTTCCTATAATTTTCTTTTTATTACTGGATATATATATATATATATATATATATATATATATATATATATATATATATATATATATATATATATATATATATATATATATTAAAACCTTTACAGCATATTGAGTTGAAGACTAACCGTTTATTTTGTGGTTGATCTCTTGTTTATGTGTATCTCCTATTTTCCTGCATACACATTAATCAGAAAAACGCACAAGTGCCAGGTTCATGTCACATAATATTAAGATATTAAAAGTTAGAACAACTTAAAATCGCATCATTTTGGATTGGAATTTTGAGCCAACTCCTTTTGGAAATTCTTTCCTAATATTATAAGTAAAAGGTTCATGAGGAAATATGTTAAGCTTTACCTTTTCCGAATGAATGTATGAATCCACTTCTTCCCATCCCTTCATCTATATTCTATATATACATAGCAATTTCAAAATTATATGTCTTCTCCTTCTCTATTATTTTGAGTTTTTAAAGACTTAGAAGTCGTCGAGAATATTAAAAGGCTTGCTTGGTGTATTATAACCACTTGATATATATATATATATATATATATATATATATATATATATATATATATATATATATATATATATATATATATATATATATATATATATATATATATACACACGTTGAGATTAAAAATAAAATAGAGATCTTGAGATTCAACCCCAGCCACATATTTCACATCTGCCGCTCTAACCCTCCGGCGTACCGACTTGATATGCATGTTATAATCATAAATGATCATATAGCGCCGCCCGTTCTTTTCTCCTCCGCAACCATCCCCACCACCACAATCGCCAACACCAACACCACTACCATCACCTCTGACACCAGCCGACCCTACGACTGTCATCTCCGTCATTTATACCACCGCCACCTCTATCACCACCACATCTTCTACCACCAACTGTCATAATCGTATATTATTACTCAATATGTGAATAGACATATATGTATAATCACTTATGATTAGGAATATACGTATAAGAATGTATAATCATATATGATTATACCTCTCTGTCATATAATCATTTATGATTAAGCATACCCCGTCGCTGCCGGTACACTGGAGCGTTAAAGCGGCAAAATATAAGGAAAAATCCGAAAATTCTTTGAGAGCATGTTAATTTTGTGAAACCGTGAGAAACAATCTAAAAATAGTTTTAAAATGCAAAATAAAAGGAAAAATCCGAAAATTCTTTTTTTTAATTATTATTTTCGTCATTTTATTTACCTAAAAAAATAAATAAAAAAGTTAAAAAAAATTACTGTTTTTTTTCAAATATGTGAAATATTCTAGTACAATATTACACTATAAATATTCTAATGTGATTTTTATAATGTTAGAATATTCTAGTATTCTAGTAGATTTGTCATATATATATATATATATATATATATATATATATATATATATATATATATATATATAATATTCTAATATTCTAGTAAAATATTCTAATATTCTACTAGAATATTTCACACATATTTCAAAAAAACGGTAATTTTTTTATTTTTTTGGATAAAAAAATTGTAACGTCTGGTTACTGGTACGCATTTAAATAATAATTGTTTCATTTTCATTAAGCAACTCGACGAGTTGGTAGCTTCAAACTCGTCGAGTAGAGACTAGAAGGGACGCGGGTTTTTAGCAACCTACTCGACGAGTTGAGAGCCCCAACTCGACAAATAGGGCTGCCAGAGTGAAACCCTAATTCGGGGTTTTACACCCTATTTATGCTTCTTAATCCCCACTTGTTGGCCTCCCTTACAGTCTCCAAGTCCTAAACCCTAAAACACGAAACCCTAGTGCATTTTGAGAGCTTTTGAACCATTTTTAAGTGTATCATATGTGTTTGAAGTTTGAGGAAAGAAGGAGAAGCTTGAGGACTCAAGGAGAAGCTAGTAGATCCAAAAACTCCACTCTATTTGCAAGATTTTCGGGTAAGCAAGCCTCAACCTTGCTTATCGCTTTCTTAGATCTCTTCATCTTCATTTCTATGGAATTTTGGGTCCAAAAACCTTGACCCTTTGGGAAATGGATGACCCAAGTGGATATCCTTCCAGATCTAGGACCTTAAAGAGTTGTTATGGCATAAATGTGCAAACTTTATGCCATTGGAGCTCCCATGCAAACTCTAAGATATCATTTTGGCCTTTTAAGCTCCAAAAGGCCATGCATGGAGCAAAATGTAGAAGCTTTACGTGTTCAAATGATGTCTAAGGCCCAGATCTATGTTGGTATACATTATTTTGGAGAAGGAATGGCTTATGGACCAAGATCTAGGTCCAAAAGGGGTTAGGGTTTGAACTAAACCCATGAAGTTGAGGTATTAACGGGTAAAGTTGGAAACTTTACCCTTAATTTAACAATCGGATATTTCGAGTCAACAAAAGTCAAAACAAGTCAATAAAAGTCAAACACATCAAATTAAAAGTCAATTTATTTATTCATAAAACATAAAGTATAAAATTGAGCTTTAATTTAGAGTTTTCCGTTTTAGGAATCAAATCTTATCCTAGACGGAAATCTATTCATGGCCGAAATCACTTCTAACTGAAATCATGCGAAGTTCCAACTTCAGACCCAAATCCCTTGTTAGACCGAAAACCTGCGAGACCGAAATCCTTAGTTCTCGGTTGGAACCTGTAGACCGAAAACACATTTGGACAGAATACTACATTTCTCGGTGGGATGCATTGGACCGAAATCATGAGATTTCGGTATAGATAGGCCGAAATCTTTCTTTTTAATCGGTGGCACACTATTCTAGGTGATAAAATACATATCTCAATGCAAATGTTAGATCACTTTTACCCCATATTTATATGCTTAAACCGAAATCATACCTCATTTCTCACTTTACACTTCGAAAACTTCTAAAATTTTCTTTCAAGAACCGCATTCATATATTCAAATCTTCATATTCACCCAAGAACATTCATAAAATCTTCATATCTTCAAAGTTATGTCCAGAGTATCTTCAAACTTTCCCCAGGAAAGTTTGTTCTTCAAGAAATTCTTAAGAAATCTTTGTAAGTTTCTTATATAATCTAGTGTTTTATACAACACTTTAATTATTATTTCAACTAATTTACACACAATATCGTGCGTTAATACTATTAGGATACGACTATTTTCATGTGTTCTAACCCGATGATCATCGCTATCACTACGTTATCTAACCAAGAACACACACTCGAGGTGAGTTCATACCCCCACATTTTCGTGATTTTCAATGTTTTTTTTTTGGGGGGGGGGGGGGATACAAGTTAAACACAAGAAAACTTGTGTTGAAAATGAAAAAATGATATGCTTTATTACATGTTATACATAAAAAATGCTAAAATATGAAGTAGCTTTTTTTCCAAATTGTGAAACTTATACATACAATGTTTTTGCTAAAAATACAAAGCCACGAAAAACGAACACGACTACGCTAGTTTGTTCTTACAATATATATATATATATATATATATATATATATATATATATATATATATATATATATATATATATATATACTAGGTGTAAAACCCGTGTATTACACGGATTGATTAAAAAAATAAAATATTAAAATGTAAACAATAAGTATTTTCTAAAATAAAATTTTGAAATAAGGAATGAAGAAACACATTAATTGCAATTTACTATTATATTTATACTTTACATATATAAGTATAAGTATTATGTGACTTTAATTTTAAAAATTAAAAAAAAATCATAAATTGACATGTGAATATTATTTATTTAAAAAGTATCACAAAATAACAAGTGTCAAAACTCATTAAAGATTGACATGTGGCAAAATTATCTTCATTTATTATAGTATATATATATATATATATATATATATATATATATATATATATATAATAATAATAATAATAATAATACACACAAAAGATTATTTATTACAACGAAACAATATTTATAAACTATAACTGATATAGTTTATGGAACATTCATACTATTTTACTATTTGGGACAAAGAAATAATTATATAAAAGTATAATTATTTGTATGTTATATAAACACTACGAAAGGGTAATACATACAATTATAAGAAAAATAGTTTTCATTACACTACAAGTAAACCAGTTGATACAAACTTGTGAGGCACTATCTTCACGTACTTTACAGAGTACTCACTAAAGTCTTGTATTATAATCAGAGACTCTTGTAGGGAGAGCGTGATAGTTGTGTATAGATCTATACGGGACTGACAATCCCGCACCTAAACTGTTAGCTATAGTTAGACCGACAGGTCTGGAGTGAAAAATGTCATAACATTCCGACGCCTAAAGAACGTCGTAACAGGCCACCAGTCGATAGCATGGTTATAATAACTCACATGGGGTATTAACTAATACATTTGGTTTACTGGAATAACTTACACTACTTCAAGTAGTTTTTATAAATGATAAAACTACAGTATACTATTTTCAAGTACAATATTTATATATACCGGTCTTAGGGTAGCTAAGACTACAATTCATATATGATTGCTATGTGTATACGTGAGAGTTATATATAATTAAGATTCTATAGACTTAGAATTTGTGAGTCCGCTTTAAGTCCTGTTCCTTGTTTAGTTGTGGGCTTAGGTTAGAATCATTTATTCGACGGTCTATTTAATCTTGATTATATACAACTTGTATACACTAAGGGATTATAGAGGAAAATATGGGATTCTTTCCAGAAATACACTCTATTATGCTACAAGAAGTACACTATTTTCAACTAGTTTTATTTAAATAATAAAAAACTACATTATACTACTTATCAGTACAATACAACTGACAATTCAGAGAAAATACATTTGAATGGTTTTAATTAACTTAAAACTGTAAAATTCTACTATTAAGTACAAGAATATGCATACATTTCCAGTCTTAGGGTATCTAAGACTACAGTTCATTTTACAAGAAAATATTGGATTTTTTGGAAATCAAACTCTAACACTTTACAAAGGAAAATGGCAGATTTCTCATACAAATCGCTAATGAACTCACCAACTTAATTGGTGACACTTTTTCAAACCACTTGTATTCTCAGGGAATCAGTAGATAGGTATTCCCATTGGTTTTTGAGAAGACGGAGCATAGTAGCGTCACGTCTTATACTTCTGTCATCTATTTGGAGTCAAACAAACAAAGATTTGAATACAATGTAAATACTATATCATCAAAATGATGGTTGTGATGCTTTGATATCTATTATTCAATTGTTATGTTACTGTACATGATGTCACCCGCCCCGGGACGTTTCCGCCGTTCCGGTTTGGGGGTGTGACAGATTGGTATCGGAGCATTGTTTATAGTGAACTAAGTATATCAAACCATGTAAGATATATAAATATAAATACAATGAGACTAAAACACTCTGACCAAGAAGTATACTTCTAAAATATGATAATATTTTTATAAAAGTATACATACATACATACACACTAGAACAGTGTCATAACAGAACAACAAAAAAGTATTAAGATAAGTTGAACACTATGAGTAGACCTTGGGGTATGTTATCAGGTTTGGGATGAATATAGCCTAATCAACTATATTTATCCAAGAGATGACTAGCATATGCCAGGGAATAGTTGTAGTGAACAACAAGTCTAAAACTTACCAAACTTTCCATACAAGGAAACTCTAGAACCAAACATAAAGAATAAAATACTATAGGAGTATTTTAGGACACTATGGAACCATAACAACAATGTGTAAGGACCCATACTGGTAGACCTATGATTACTAAGTGTATGCGTTAGGGTTATATATAATTAATATTCTATAGACTTAGGATTTGTGAGTCCGCTTTAAGTCCTGTTCCTTGTTTGGTTGTGGGCTTAGGGTAAAACCACTTATCCGATGGTCTATTCAATCTTGATTATATACAACTTGTATACACTAAGTGATTATAGAAAGACCTAGTATGGATCAAGCCACATGATTTCATTTGAGACATCACTATTAGAATTCATAAGTTTATTTTACATAGACTTCTTTTATGAATTGTTTACAGAATACTTTAAAAGTCGGATTATGATTGCGCGTAAGAACTAATATAGTTTAGTTCAATGATACCCGACTTATAACCACTATTGAAGACTTATCGTCTTTTCACTTTAAAACCTTCTGGCAGAAAGATGCCACCACATAGATCTAACAGGCGTGTCAATAACATACCAACAACTCCAACTCCACCACTGCCGCCACCTCCACAATTTCAGACTGCAGTAACAGCTGTTGTGGCAGGCGCCATGGCAAAAATCAACACTAGTGGTGCAAGTGGGGTGGGAAACGGTACAAATTCTAACCACGGAGAAAGCCACTGACACCCAAGGGAATGCTCCTATAAAGACTTCACTAATGGCAAACCCAAATCCTTCAATGGAAGCGGAGGTGTCATTTCTCTGACACGATGGTTCGAAAAGACAGAATCAGTGTTTGAGATATGCGCATTCCCAGAGGGAAGCAAAGTCAAATTTTCGGCCTACACTTTCTCTGACAGGGCCCTTTCCTGGTGGAATGGCCATGTCAAGTCACTAACTCTCCCAGTAGCTAAATCGATGAGCTGGGAAGACTTGAAAATCATGATGCTGGCGGAGTACTACCCGAGGGGCGAAATACAAAAACTAGAGCAGGAGCTCTGGAACCTCAAAATGACAGGCTCCGATATTGCAGAGTATACTGCCAGATTCAGCGATCTAGCTGGTCTATGTCCCGGGATGGTCACCTCGGAGGGTAAAAAGGTATAGCGTTACATGTGGGGACTATCACCCCAGATTCAAGGAAACATGATAGCTTCAAACCCAATCATGTTTGATAGTGCCAAGCGTTTAGCACAACGAATTATGGATCATATAGTCAGCCATGGCACTATGACGGCTACCCCCGAGCAAGAAAAAGGAGGAAATAACAAAAGAAAGTTCTGGAACAAGAAGAAAGTCCAGCCAACACAAGACTCCGCTAAGAAACAACAAATTATTGTTGTTCACGCTGCCACTACCCTTGCCACTCCAACACTAGTGATAAAATATGTTGGAAACCTACCTAAATGCAACAAGTGTAACTTTCATCACCACGGACCCTACCGAGAGTTGCACTACAAAAATTGAAACAAGAAGGGGTATACTACCTATTTCTGTAAGGCACCGGCACAACCAATCACCCAGGTCCCCAACGTCAGAGTAAGCGGAGCCTGCTACGGTTGTGAGGAGACGGGACACTTCAAGAGAGATTGCCCAAAGGCGGGAAATACCAATACTGGTGGTGTGGGAAGAATTTTGGCCATAGGGCACGAAGAAGCGATAGAGGATCCTATCATGGTTACCAGTACGTTCCTCCTCAATAACTCATATGCATGCATACTTGTCGATAGCAGTGCGGAGACACTACAAGAAAAACACGATTTTGCTAGGGAAGGATTCCGTTGCGAAAAGCTGAAATTCCGTTGCAAAGGACGAATAGCGATGGAATTTCCGACGACCGAGTTTCGTCCCAAAAAACTCTGTAGCGAGCGTTTGCTAGGGAAACAATCATTCTGTCGCAATTGTGACAACGAAATGAAATCCGTGGTATATGGTATTCCGTCGTGTATTCCGTAATAGGATTCGATCACAAACTATGTTGTAGTTAATCCTTAGCAAAATCCGTTGTGATAATTCCCTAACAAATTTTGTGGTGTTGATTCCCTAACAAATTCCGTGGTGATGAATCCCTAGCAAATTCCATGGTCGTGGATTCCTAGCAAACTTGGTGGTGATGAATCCCTAACAACTTCCGTTTGATGACTTCCTAGAAAATTCCATGGTCATGAATTCCTAGCAATTTTTGTGGTGTATATTATATATCAGATTCCATATCAAAGATTCCATATGGACGGATGGATAATTGATTTATAAATCAGATCCAAATTATTTTGTAGTAATATATGATAAACAAAAATAACAAAAAAATCAAATAACATTATATCATAAAATAATACAATAATTATTTATTACATGGAAAAATGAAAGTTGCTAATCTAAAATAAATACTTTGTAATAAACATATATCAACACTTTATGACCTACTAGTGTTGTTGTTTTGTAAAGACATTAATAAGATCCATTACCGTTTGAAGTTGTTTTTCAAGTTGCCCGACTCTTGCGTTGTTTTGTTCTTCTTGGGCCTTCATCATTTCTTTAAGCTCTTCATTTTGCTCTTTTTGTGTAGCAACAAGCTCCCTCATTTCTTCTATTTCATCATTTTTTTCCGGAATGTAAGATACATTCGTTTTACCGTTTATATTGGGAACCGTCTTTGCAAAAGAGCCTAATCCATAAAGTATTCTTTTTTGTCATGACCACCAACAACATCATAAAATAGCTTTTCCTCCTCAAATTCAGCGCCTTCAGCTTCCAACTCTTCCCGTTTTTCTGTATAGGCCGCCTACAAAATAAAAATCATATAAGTTAAAAGATATCAAAGTTATGAATGATATTATGGACTAGCTACAATTTAAAAGTTTAATTGCACTGAAATGAATATTACATGAATTTGTCTATCTTTTTCATTTGTGAAAGTGACTCCACCATGATTCTTCGTGTGTGTATACAGGAACAATTCACTATGGGGTGGATCACGTCCTAATTTCCTCTTCTGCATAAATACCATAAAATGTCAAATATACAGATAAACATATATAAACATTGATGTACCATTAAAAAAAATTACCAAATCAGCAGTTATCTTCAAATGACTTGCGGATCTAGCATTATGTGTAGGTTGTGCTACTCTATCAGCCACACCGTTACACATATTTTTCTTGTTTTGCTCGCATTTTAGCTTGTATTCATATGTTTTTCATTTTAATTGCCAGGAGTTCCAGACTTCATGTGGAATATGAGCTGGTTTAAAGCCATGTTGGTTTCTTTATGGGCTCCGCATGTTGTAGAGATATTGTCCATAACTTTGTGCCGCTTTCCTTGCCCAAGCTTGCCTCACCAACGAGTCTATTGTTTCATCCCAACAACATTTTTTCTACACATTAACAATATAAACATAAGTTTAAATGTAAATGTTTACCAAACAACAATTTATCACATATAGTTAACTACCTGGAACTCCTCCCAATATAATTCACGCATTTCTTTGGTTACTTTTCCCCAAGTGTACCCTTGTTGATCTACTCTTTGTAAAAAGGGCCGACTAATAAAGTGTGCACAAGGGCCTGGTGGCATGAGCCTGCTAGTAATCATGTGGTCGGTTTAGTTTTGAATTGATATGTACGTGTAAACCAAAAGGTTATACATAGAAAAAGTTGTAAGATATGATTGGTAACTCACATTTTTTTCCAAACATGAACAGTTAAACGTCCATCTGGTCGACAATCTTCAGATGAATTGTTTTCACCTTCTAGATTTTCCACAACCGATCCATTCATGGTTGGTTGTGTTGATGATAGGGTAGATTCCGGGATAAGTGTTGTTGATGGGGTATATTCTGGGGTAGGTGTTGGGATAGATGTATATATTGAGGATGTGGTAGTTCCTTTACTTAAGAAGGATGTGGTAGTTACTGTAGTTGTGGAGGATGGTAGTGTAGATGCAGGTTTTGAGGTTGTGGTAGTAGATATAGGTGTTGATGATGTGGTAGTAGATGTCGGTGTTGAGGATGGTTTAGATGATGTAGGTCCTGAAGTTTTGGTTATTGATGTAAGTGTTGAGGATTGTATTGTTCAAGTTTATGAACTTTTGGATGTATTTGCTGAGGATGGTGTGGATGTTGTAAGTGATGTCGAGGAAGTGGTAGTCATGGTTGGTGTTAATGATTTAGGTTTAGGGATTTTGGTGCTAGATGTTATAGATGCATTGGATGTGGTTGTTGATATTGAGAAGTCGATTTCTTCATCTTGCAATTGTCTGCTTATGAATTATGTAGTTGAAGTCCTGTTGCGGTTCAAAACCTGTGGTGCAATGAATTTAGTTGGCTTCACACCTGATGCTCCTTTTCCTTTCAAGTTTGACATCTTTCTTGCTTAAAAAAAACAAAAAACTATAGTCAATACCAATGTATTAAAGATGATAAACTACTGATGAGCAGAGAGAACAAACAAACAATAAAAATAAATTATAGATGAAGGCATTACTACGCATACAAACTATTGAATACAATCAAAACCAATTTAGTTGTAATTTAAGATGATAATATACATGAAGATGATCAGAGAACAAGAAACAATGATCACGACAATAGTAAATTAAATAATTTTTTTTAGATGGTGACAACCTATATCGCCAAAGTCAGTGCACAAACGTAATGAACAATGATTTCGATCAATTAGCCGCTGGAGATGATGATTACAGAAAATGTAAACCCTATTTCTAATCAGTAAACTTACCCTAATATGCAGCTTAAACGTGTGTAGGTTGGAGGGAAAGGAATTGCGAAATATTTTGAAGCTCCGCTAATGAAAAATTCGAACTGTGCTAATTAGCGCTAAATATTTAGTAACTGAAATTTATTAAAGTAGTTCCACATTGATAGATAGGGTATATATATAGCGTCAAGAAAGAACATAGACTAACGAGGTGTTCATAGCATAATTTTAATTTAAAATAATAAACGAGAATTAAACAATAATAAACTAAATCTTTATGTTGTTATGTTTTAACCAAAATTTAAATGTAAAAGACGTACGAGTCATTGGTCAACGTGGTAGTTGCTTATAGTGTCATGGTATAGCCATGCATGGATGACATACGGGTCAATGGTCAACGTGGTAGTTGCTTATAGTGTCATGGTATACCCATGGATGACATACGAGTCATTGGTGAACATGGTAGTTGCTTATAGTGTCATGGTAACACCCATGTATGACATATGGGTCATTGGTCAACATGGTAGTTGCTTATAGTGTCCTGGTATACCCATGGATGACATACGGGTCACTGGTCAACATGGTAGTTGCTTATAGTGTCATGGTAACACCCATGGATGACATACGGGTCATTGGTCAACATGGTAGTTGCGTATAGTGTCATGGTAACACCCATGGATGACATACGGGTCATTGGTCAACGTGGTAGTTGCTTATAGTGTCATGTTATACACATGGATGACATACGGGTTATTGGTCAACGTGGTAGTTGCTTATAGTTTCATGTAATACCCATGGATGACATACGGGTCATTGGTCAACGTGGTAGTTGCTTATAGTGTCATGGTATACCCATGGATGGCATACGAGTCAGTGGTCAATATGGTAGTTGCTTATAGTGTCATGGTAACACCCATGGATGACATACGGGTCATTGGTCAACATGGTAGTTTATTATAGTGTCATGGTAACATCCATGGATGACATACTGGTCATTGGTCAAAATGGTAGTTGCGTATAGTGTCATGGTAATACCCATGGATGCCATATGGGTGATGGTAACACCCATGTATGACATATGGGTCATTATTAACATGGTAGTTGCTTATATTGTCATGGTATACCCAGGGATGACATACAGGTCATTGGTCAACATGGTAGTTGCTTATAGTGTCATGGTAACACCCATGGATGACGTACGAGTGATGGTAACACCCATGGATGACATATGGGTGATGGTAACACCCATGGAAGACATATGGGTGATTGTAACACCCATGGTTGACATATGGGTGATTGTAACACCCATTGATCACATAATGGTGATGGTAACCCGTGGATGACATATGGGTCATGGTTGTGATGGTAACACCCATGGATGACATATGGGTCATTGGTCAATGTGGTAGTTGCTAAATTAAAAAGGCATATATCAATTGTCCCGGATGTGTTTTAAATAAGATTGAATTTTCTTTTAATTATGATTTTTGACAAAACTACCCTTACTAATCAAATATGAGTGATTGTATGTATGAGAACAATTTGGTCATTTTCTAGTCAACATCTTGTAGGCGCCATAATTTTTCCGATGAATCACGTCGTTTCAGTTCTTTAGACTTATTTCAGTCACTTGCAAACAACCTCAATTTCAAATTCCGACAGTCAAAAAACCCTAAAATCATTTTTGCAGAATCGTTATCTTAGTGAAGCAATAATATTATGTAATCCAGTACTTCTTCGAAGATGCAACCAAGAAATCAAAGCAAATCGCTAACAGACATGCAATTGGAAGTGATTGAGAACATAATAATCGACTTGGGGAAAATTTCAGCAGTCGACGCTTTCAAGATGACGATTGTGTAAGTTTTGTCTTCGATCCTTCTATTTCATGAGTGTATTTGATTTCTCATGAAATTTTGGGGCCAATATTGTGTTTCGTTTGCAGTTGCAGAATCTTCAACGAGGCAGGAAAAACGGTAGAAGTATCCAAATAGATGAAGGTAGATGGATTACGATATTGTCGTTGGTCTGACCAGAAACATGTAGTTGTCAACAAATGCAAAGAGATGAGAAACCCAAATGTTCTGTTTAGAGATGGATTGGTACGTTGTTATATGCATAGTATTAATTAATTTGTTTCTTGTTTTGCATTACTTTAACTAGAAATTATGTGTTTAATGTTTTTTTTAGATGAAGTTATTTTCTTTGAAGCTGATCAAGAAGGGAAAACGATGCTTGAAGAAGCATCTGCATTGGGACATTTGGATTCAATATTTGTCCTGAGAATGATGCTGATGGCAGAAGGCAGACATAGGAAGCAGGAAGCTTTGGACATGTTGAACAATGCTTACCGCAAAACAAAAGGTACGTGGAATCTTAGAGCAACTTGTTCCAATGTTTATCTCCACTTAAATAGGGAGGGAGGAAACATGTACACTTCCATGGCTTCCATAGAACTTGTGTAACGCATAAGTTTGTGATTAGTGTGTCAGACGCTTTTGTGAATGGATACAAATGGGTGTTTAGGTGTGAAATTTGTTTATGGGATGCTTGTTTCGTTAGGTTTGCTAGGGAGTTTGGGATCATATATGAGTAGTTTGTTGATATGTACATTCATATTATGACAATTAATGATATGTACATTCTTTTGGTTTAATATATGAATATATAGTAATTTACTTGATAAGTAATTAGTTGATGTTGTTACTTGATTAGTAAATATGTTGTGTTGTTAATAAGGGACTAAAAGAGTAAAAATTTGGAAAGTCGTGTGGCATGAAAGTTAACAAAAGTTTACTATTCCTAGCTTGGTCAAGTTATATATATATATATATATATATATATATATATATATATATATATACATATTAGTGGGAATATTATGTTAGTAAAATTAAATGGTTGTGTTATAATTATCAAATTTTAACATATATGCTAATTTAATGTACCGTTTTAGTGTGTGATGGGATTAAAAACACCATTTTCATGTGTAAACATCACCATTTTAATGTTTTCCCATTGGAGTTGGTCTAATAAGTTGAGTATAATATGTGAAAGGATTTATAGTAAAGATACCTTACCTATATTTATATTGTACATATATAATTACTTCAAATACCATGTATTAATTCAAATCCACATTAATGAAGATAATATTAAAGTTATTCAATTGTGAGAAACATAAGTCAGTTTAGTGTATGTAACTTTAATGAATCTGGGTGAATTTTGTATATAATTGTTGAGGTTGTTATTTTGTGTTAATAAGTATAATAACATTTCTATATTTTTCTATAATCTGTAATTATGAATACATAATATTAAAGTTATACAATTTATGAAATATATGGTACTTTAGTTCAGCCGGATGATGCGTCTTTCTTCTTTCCCGAATTTGCAGGTTTGAATCCTACTACCTTGAATCTTTTTATTTAACTAGTTAAAATTCCACTTTGACCCATAAAAGGTTATAATGTTTGAATAATGTGTTTTGACACAACTACCCTTATTTGTCACATATTTGGAATGATTTCAAGGGCACTTTGGTCTTTTTGCACTCTATATAATTTAGGCGCCATGATGTTTGTGATGTCATGCCGGTGTTTCAGTTCTTCAACCATTCAGAACGTCACAAATATTCCCGACAATAAAACTGCAGCCGAACACTTAAACCCTCAAATCGTCGAAGGGTAATCGTTCTTAAAATCTATTTTCTCCGATAATAGTGACTCCTGTATTTAGTCCTCGCGACCAGAGCACCATAAAGTAAGTTTTTTTCCAT
Source organism: Lactuca virosa (assembly GCF_052849685.1). Taxonomy (NCBI): domain Eukaryota; kingdom Viridiplantae; phylum Streptophyta; class Magnoliopsida; order Asterales; family Asteraceae; genus Lactuca; species Lactuca virosa. The sequence goes on from NC_136426.1 coordinate 183,523,305, forward strand.
ACCCTGTTGCACTGGTTTTCACAATTACGCCTAATTTTTTTTAAAAAAAGTTGAAATCAACTACTCCAATGTGTATTTTGTAAGTAGAATGTCGAATACAAGAAGTTGCCGTTGGTTAGATGATCTTCCAATATAGATTTTGAGTCGGATTATTGTAATAGTATTGTCAAAATCTGCGAAAGACATCATCTCTACAAGACTTTGGTAATTTTCAATAAACATCAACTAACGAATGTATATTTGATGAAATACAACTTTATTTATTAGTTATTTCCTATGTATTTAAAATTTTAAGTTCAAAGAAGATGTATGAAGCGGGGGGTGATCCTCAAGTGTTAAGAACAACATCCCTTCACATGATTGAAGGAATGGGTCCCAAATATCTAAATGCTGATTTATTTATACGCACTTGTGCATTGCATAATAACGTTGAATCCATGTTTATACAAGGAATGGTATGTGTAATTTAAGTAATTATATGTAATCTATTCCATTTATTAATATTTAGTTTCATTGATGTTAATGATATTGTTATTCTGTCAACAGGAGGAGTGCTTTTGTAATGACAATTTTGATGTAGGAATGACTTTGTTGAGACAAGTAGTAGATGAAGATCATTTTGAGGCAATTTATTTGCTTGGAATGATCTAAATTTAAATAGGGCCTCCTCAGTGTGATCAAGGTATGTATGCTCTATATGTACATTAAATTTTGTATATAGTTAAGTAATGCATGTTTGTAGTTTGGGGTTAGTATTTAGTTGTGTTGTGTTGTATAATATTTACTGTTGTGTTGAAACGGTACATTGGATTAATTGATTGTTATTTTAATGTGTAGGTTTACAACTACTTGATGCGTATTTTGGTTGGGCAGTTCCGGATAATGGGGAGTACATGGGTGTTGTTGATAGTGCCAAAGAGTTGTTGTGGAGTGTTGATGTTGTTCACATACTTACAACGAAAAACATCACATTCCAATGTGAAGAGCCAAATCATTCTGTTAAAGGGGCATTTGCGGTAGACCATGAAGAGGATGACGATCGATAAAGATATTGCATGGTTTGACGTTGGTATGTGGAGTACGGTAGGTTTTGTATGTTTCTTAAAAATATAAATGGTTGATAATATTTTACTTTCAATATCAGTGTTTATATTGTATTGTATATGTAGTTGTATATAATTTTATTTTGCTTTATGTTGTTATTTTCTAGTAAAAGGGAATTTTAGTCATTTTTGCTTGCTATGGTATTTTAGTATAGTTGAATATCCAATTAAGTAATCGTTTATGTTATAATCCAGTTTTTTTACATTGAAATGCTAAAAAATTATTCAAGATAACATAAACATATATAATAGCAAATGTTTATTCTTTCCCAGTATTAAATACATATAAAATACAAAAAAACAAAGAAAATATATTAAAAATTCAAAAACATATCATTCAAACCATATCTTACCAATTCCATTGATCATAATAATAATTCATCCATAGAATAAGAAAATTAATTAAGCTTACAACATCCCAACAAAAAAACAAACCAAACACACCATCATGAACTTGATGATTCCACGAGTTTTATTGTCGGTGCAAATTACCATAGCTAAATATCTATGAAATTGAACTACTCTTATCAACGTTGCTATGGAATATAGCAAAACAAGCAAAGGAAATCAGATTTCATAGCAGAATTCCCTAGCAAATACCTACGAATGGTACTTCCATAGCAAAGCAACTATGGAATTGGTTTCCGTCAAAAAGTTTGTTGCATAGTACCCAGAATAATTAATTCCGTAGAAGCAGTACAACGGAAAGTGATTTCGTAACAAATTTCGTTGGAAAATTGCTACGAATTTTTTTTCCATATAAATATTGGTAGCATAATACCAACGAATATGGAGTCGGTAGCATTTTCCCTAGCAAGTCACATTCTCGCTACCGGAAATAAAATCCGTAGACTATGTGGTTACAACCTTGCTATTGAACGACATTCCATAGCCCGATCCATTGCAGATTAACAACGAAAATACGTTCCATAGCGACCTTCCCTAGCAAAATCGCATTTTTCTTGTAGTGAGAGGAGTTTCGTGAGCCATCAATTTAAACACTTACTGAAACAAAAGACACAATCACTAAATGAAACATTCAACGCATAAATGGCAAACGGGAAAACAGAGAGCACTAACGATATATACATAGGATGTACCCTCACTCTAAACGACTATTCTTTCCAAATCGACCTTATGCCCGTGACAATAAAAAGTTTTGACGTCGTCATTAGCATGGATTGGTTAAGTCCTAATGAAAGACCCTAACTTTCATATACAACATTATTATCACTCCAACTTACTCCAAAACATGCTACATGCATATTTATAAACAATACTTTACATTGATAATTTGATTACAAAAGACTGGATACAAACCGACTAAGTTTTAGTATATTACATAACTACCCAGGATATTAAAGCTTTTATACAAACGTAAACCCAAGTACAAAAGTAATAGTATAAACTATTCTAAATCTTCCAACAGTATATGACTATAGTGGATGCTTATTACCTACAATTGTTAAACACTGAGAGGGGTAAGCGGTGACGCTTAGTGAGTTCAAAAATAGATACAATATAACGCTATGCCATATACATATCAATATGACAGAAGCAAAGAGGGACAAAGAACAACAAAGGCAGATGAGTATCATATGACATGCTTTCCATATCAACGAATAATCTGATTCAAAGATTTACAATCAATGAGACATAACAATTTCAATACTTGATATACATCAATAACGCTTCGGCCCAAATGGCAACGATGACATACAAATTCCGATTAAACATTTTGGTAGATTTCAGGCTTTCAGCCCTATCAAACCTTCTGCCAATGCCATAGGGGTAGAAGTCATTCTCTTACGAGACATGCTCTACACGACCAGAGGCTACACACCAATATCACTGTGAATCTAAGTCCTTTCACTGATCACATGGCCAAAGGTACAACTTTGCTATCAAAATAGCAGAAATAATAACACAAGATGATAACACGGAAAAGTACATAGCACATATAACATATAACATACAATTGTTCCTATATATTGAACTCACCGGGAAATAACTGAAGGAATAAATGATAATTTGGGCAGCACTTCGGCTATAAATACGACTTTATGTGACAAAACCGGGGATTTTAGTTGAAAACCGGGCCTTACTTGGGCAGAGTTTTGACTTGAAAATATGATTTTCTCGGGAACTTCGGAGCGTCGGGACTTGCTTCGGGTGTCGGTGATGATATCGGGGCTTCAGGGGGTTAAAAGTGGGTAAAAAGGAGAGTAGAGAGTGAAAGACGTAAGAATTTTTAACCTAAAACTGGGCAGCCTCACATCCCTTTTATAGGGGTCCGAAGCAGCTTACGTACTACACGAGGCGTACAGGACACACGTCCGATGATCCGAAGGAAGGCCACGTGGCTCGGACGTGTCCTCTACGTGGCTATCATGAGAAGACCGACGTTGTGGTCAATCCGAGGTCTTGCCATGCGAACGCTGGGCGTAAGCCTCTACGCGGGGCGTACCTCCTCGGATAAGTCTCGAATTTTTATTTATTTTTATTTAAAAACTTCAAAAATTCATATCTTTTGCATACAAGCTCCGTTTTTGACGTGCTTTATATACACGCGTAGCTGAAATTATGCTCTACAACTTTCGTTTAGACTTCGTCGGCTAATTTTGACTTTATTTTTAAAGTTATATTTTTAACGGGTCGGGACAGAAAAAGTCCGTTAAAAATTCATAACTTCTTCATCCGATGTCTGTTTTTGTCTGTCTTTTTACCGTTGCACTACTATTGACGAGACCTTCGATTCTCGTTTAGGTTGCGTCGGCTAAAAATCACTCGATCTTTATTTCGAGTTTTTAGCTGTCTACTACTATTCCGAAACTTAGAAAAATCATAACCCCTTATACGAAGTCTGATTTGGACGTTCTTTTTATGAAAATTCTCGGTTTAACGAATACTACGACTTTACTTTAGATCATAGAGGCTAAGAAGTAGTTTATCGAAAACTCACTTTTTACGTCTTATGGCGTCGTGCCGGTTCTGTCGCGAAACTTCAATAAGTCATAAATTCTTCGTTATAACTCGGATTTCGATGAGGTTTTCGCCTAAACGTTTTTAACGAGATTATTTACAACTTTTAATAATAAAATTTTACTTATTTCAAATTTTATATTTTTGTTAAATTTCAAATTTTGACTTTTGATTGGAATCTCATAAGACTTTCAATATTTTCCAAGTGATTCTAAACATAGTTTTACTTCATTTCTAGTAAAAACTATCTGTTAGAACTCAACGCTCAAATTCATATAATATTTCATTATATTATTCACTTTTAAAATTACATAACACGATAACTGAACGTGTATGTTACAAATACCTCCTCCTTTTGAGGATTTCGTCCCCGAAATCACAACGATTTAAACAAATGGGGATATTTCGTTCTTATCTAATTCTTACTTTCTCAAGTATAATTTGGGCCTCGATGGTGTTTCCACTTAATAAGCACTAACTCTACTTCTTTATTACGTAAATCAATCGTTCTTTCATTCACGATCTCCTCAGGCTCTTCTACATATCTTAATTTATTATTTAGTTTCACCTCGGATAACGGGAATATTTCATCATATATGCTTAAACATTTACACAGATAGCTTACATGAAATACATCATGAATACCAGTCAAATCTTCCGACAAGTTCCAAGTGGTATGCTTGTTTACCAATTCTCCAGAGATTTTGAAAAGTCCAAGAACTCTAGGACTAAATTTTCCTTTATTCCCAAATCGCATAATACCTTTTTGTGAAGATACCTTCAACATTACGAATTCATCCAACTGGAGTTCTATAGGTCGTCTTCTTTTTACTACATAGGACTTCTGTCGATCCTGGGCCGCTTTCATTCTTTCTCATACAATCTGAATCTTGTCAATGGTGTCTTGAATCATTTCAGGACCACCAAGGACTTTCTGTCCTACAACACGCCAACATAATGAAGTATGACATTTACGCTCATATAGTGCTTCATATACCTTCAGTATATTTTCTACTATTTGGATTGTTCTCTCCGTCTGACCACCTGTTTGGGGATAATAAGCTATGCTGAGAGTGACACGATATCTTAATTCACATTGCATACTTGTCCAAAAATAAGAAGTATAACTACTATCATGATCGGAAATAATCTTTAACGGCACACCATGTCTCGCAACAGTTTCATCCAAGTATACTTGTGCGTATTTCTCCATTGGAGTTGTTTCACGCATGGCAAGAAAATGTGCACTCTTAGTTAGTCGGTCGATAACTACCAAATGTTATCATTCTGTCTAGCAGACTTTGGCAATTGGAGCAGCACTAGATATAAAGCCAGTTCAGAATTCTATTTGCCTATCGGGGGAAGACCAGGCAAATCATCGGGGAAAAATATCAGGATTTTCATTATTAACGGGAACATCATTTACAGTTTTCTTCCCGTCTTTTGAGATATCAACTGTATAAGCCGGATAAGTAGAATATCCCTCCAATATAAATTTACGAGTTTTTAAGAAAGAAATTGTTATTTTCACCGCAAACATAAATAGAATCCTCCCCTTCGATAGGGATGCATACCATCTTTTCGTAACACAAGAGTTCTGTGCGGTTCTTTGACAACCAATTCATGCCAAGAATAATTTCAAAGTTGGGCAAAGAGATAGGAATTAGGTTAGCAAGAAAACTATAACCTTCAATTTCTATGACACAATTTCTATAGACTTTATCAGCAAGTAATGATATACTTCCCGCGGTATCTACATGAAATGATTGGGCGAATGAATAACAAGAAATTTGGAAGGAATACGCGAATTTCATGAGACACAAAAGAATCTGAGGCACCAGAATCAAATAATATATGAGCAAGTCTAGAGTTGACGAGAAATGAACCATTCACAACATTCGGGTTCTCGTGTGCCTCCTCTACGGTAATCTGAAATGTACAGTCTTTAACTAAACGATTGTCAAACTCTTCAAACTTCTTAATTGATGGCGGTGCTCAAATCTGCACTTGCTCTTCATTTCTCTATTGGGACTTCGGTTCTTATCTCTAAGTTAAAGAAAAATCAATTCACATTGCAGACTCTTACTCCTTCATGAATTTGGGTTATAAACTCAACCCAAGATAAGGTCTTCACTTTGCTACAACAACAACTCGAATGGTCATATTCTAATGACTTTTGATTTTATAACGCAAAAGACACATAACGAACCATACTCTTGTATTAGAATCAGATCGAACAGATCGAGCTGATGGAATAAAGAAAACAGAGACAGTTTGATCAACACGTGGATGCTTCGGAACAGAAAGAGTGGCACCACGTATTTCTAAGTCATGATCACGCTTTCGTGCATACTCAACAACTTTGTCGAATCATAGAATATTTCGATTAATTACGAATTCACGGATTTCATACCGTAATCCTTCCATGAATAACTAAATTTTCATCGTCTTCATAACAGGTAACATCTCTAGCTAATGGTTGCTCAATCCTTTAATGAAGATCGTTATATTTCTATTGACTACTTTGACCATCTCCTTCTTCAATCTTCTGACTGAAATTTCGTTACTACACAAGACCTGGTTCTCTGAACCAATCAACTCACTTAACAGATTTATATTAATCGGATTCGATTATTTATAACCAATAAGGTCTGAACGAAAATCATCTTCTTAGTCATCACTGAAATGAAGGTAATGACATACTCGAACAAAAACGGAATCAATTTTCTAGCTTCTTGGTCACCTTGTGACTTTCCCTGATCCAAGTGTGAGTCCTGTGCTTCCAGTAGTATAAGCCTCTACTACTATTCACACCTACTCATACTCGTCCCAAGTATTGTCTCGCTGTTCCCAAGTTACCATTCAAAAGTTTTCACAGAACAACTTTTCACACCTGAGTGTGTTCAAACAAGTACTTAGACAATTTCTCCTAGACCCAACTAGGGATTTCACGTTTCTATCAAACATATCTTAGATTTCCTATACTCGCCTTCTAAGATTCTTCTCATGCATATGCTCGATGTAGCTTATCCTAATACTTTTTCATAGGTCGATAGAAATTTTTACTTCCAATTCTTCATATAAATTATTTCTCGGGTAGTGTCTACTTTGCAAGACACACTATACCAGAATTTACTCTAGTAGTGTGGAGACAAACGGTCTCTAACTATCTGCATCATCTTCTAACTCATGCAAGTCACCATGCACATTTGTTCATTTCATTATCCTTCCATGACATCGTCATTCCTGTATATGAGTAAGTCTTCTTCTCATGAGTGTATCTTTTAAGTCTACTTCATAGGAGTCTATCGTAGGAAGTTCGTATTATAGCTGCATCTTAGCATGTTCTACTAGCTTTGACTCGGTTCTCTGTCATTTCTAACAAGATCTCTTCTCATGAAATACTATGGGTGTATATCTTCTTCTTTTAATTCTTCTAAATCTCACACAACATCAATTTCGATACTGTCGAAGTATTTATCACCATCTTCGGTTCTTCCGACTCTATAAGCAATCACTGCTTCAATCTGGACAGCGGTGGAATAACTTCATGGATTACACCAAAACATTCATTTCGTTCAAATGTTCTTCAAACATACATCATTCTTCTAAAGGTGTTATTATTTCATTAAACATAGTTCGAATGTACAACACCACTCTATAGGTATTAATACACTATTTACGATATCACTTGATAAATGTTATTTTACGATATCCCTCGATCGTTAATCTATAAAATTATCGATGTCGACTATCATAAGTCTTTTTATCACTTCGAAAAGTTTCTTATCAGTTATAATACGGAAATTTTAGAATCTGGAATACATAAAATTTCCTCTTCCATACTATGGTCGGCAACAGACCTTAAACTTTCTCAAGTAATAGCAATATAAGTAAGCAACCTAAGGTATGCTATATTCATTTATCATTTAGCACATATTAGAATATAAGGCATATCTCCTCTAATATTCTAGTGCTTGTGTCCATTTAGGTATTCAACCTAAAGTATACTAGATACACGTCGTATCATCATCCCTTAGCAATCCATGTTTAAATCTAGAAATTCTTAAAATTCCTAGTTCACTTAAACTAATTCTCTAAAAATTTTGAAGTAACTTAATATTTTAGAATACAAGGGTTTATCACTACCCAATACCCACTTAAATCTTTCCTATGGTTTGTATCCATATACTTACAAATGACTCCGTTCATATATTGAACGTTAGACATTTCAAGTCTAAATACCAATCCGTGATATTTAGTTCACTTAAACTACTGCTTTGATACCATGATTGAAAGACCCTAACTTTCATATATAACATTATTATCACTCCAAGTTACTCCAAAACATGCTACATGCATATTTATAAACAATACTTTACATTGATAATTTGATTACAAAAGACTGGATACAAACCGACTAAGTTTTAGTATATTACATAACTACCCTGGATATTAAAGCTTTTATACAAACGTAAACCCAAGTACAAAAGTAATAGTATAAACTATTCTAAATCTTCCAACAGTATAGGACTATACTGGATGCTTATTACCTGCAATTGTTAAAAACTGAGAGGGGTAAGCGGTGACGCTTAGTGAGTTCAAAAATAGATACAATATAACGCTATGCCATATTCAATATGACAGCAGCAAAGAGGGACAAAGAACAACGAAGGCAGATGAGTATCATATGACATGCTTTCCATATCAACGAATAATCTGATTCAAAGATTTACAATCAATGATACATAACAATTTCAATACTTGATATACATCAATAACGCTTCGGCCCAAATGGCAACGATGACATACAATTTCTGATTAAACATTTTGGTATATTTCAGGCTTTCAGCCCTATTAAACCTTCTGCCAATGCAAAAGGGGTAGAAGTCATTCTCTTACGATACATGGTCCACACGGTCAGAGGCTACATACCAATACCACTGTGAATCTAAGTCCTTTCACTGATCACATGGCCAAAGGTACAACTTTGCTATCAAAATAACAGAAATAATAACACAAGATGATAACACGGAAAAACACATAACACATATAACACATAACATATAATTGTTCCTATAACTTCGGTTCTAAATATGACTTTCTGTGACGAATCCGGGGATCTTAGTTGAAAACCGGGCCTTACTTGGGCAGAGTTTCGACTTGAAAATATGATTTTCTCGGGAACATCGGAGCGACGGGACATGCTTCGGGTGTCGGTGATGATATCGGGGCTTCGGGGGGTTAAAAGTAGGTAAAAAGGAGAGTAGAGAGTGAAAGATGTAAGAATTTGTAACCTAAAACCGGGCAGCCTCGCATCCCTTTTATAGGGGTCCAAAGCAGCTTACTACGCGGGGCGTACGGGACACGCGTCCGATGATCCGAAGGAAGGGCACGTGGCTCGGCCGTGTCCGCTACGTGGCTATCATGCGAAGACCGGCGACGTTGTTAATCTGAGGTCCTGCCATGCGAACGCTGGGCGTAAGCCTCTACGCGGGGCGTACCTCCTCGGATAAGTCTCGAATTTTTATTTAAAAAACTTCAAATTTTCATATCTTTTGCATACGAGCTCCGTCTTGGACGTTCTTTATATCCACGCGTAGGTGAAATTATGCTCTACAACTTTCGTTTAGACTCCGTCGGCTAATTTTTGACTTTATTTTTAAAGTTATATTTTTAACGGGCCGGGACAGGAAAAGTCCGTTAAAAATTCATAACTTCTTCATCTGATGTCCATTTTGTCTGTCTTTTTACCGTTGTACTACAATTGACGAGACATTTGATTCTCGTTTAGGTTGCGTCGGCTAAAAATCCCTTGATCTTTATTTCGAGTTTTTAGCTGTCTACTACTATTTCAAAACTTAGAAAAATCATAACTTCCTTGTACGAAGTCAGATTTAGACGTTCTTTTTATGAAAATTCTCGGTTTAACGAATACTACGAATTTCATTTAGATTATAAAGTCTAAAAAGTAGTTTATCGAAAACTCACTTTTTACGTCTGATGGCGTCGTGCCGGTTCTGTCGCGAAACTTCAATAAGTTATAACTTCTTCGTTATAACTCGGATTTCGATGAGATTTTCGCCTAAACATTTATAAAGAGATTCTTTACAACTTTTAATAATAAAATTTTACTTATTTCAAATTTTATATTTTTGTTAAATTACAATATTTGACTTTTGATTGGAATCTCATAAGACTTCCAATATTTTCCGAGTGATTCTAAACATAGTTTTACTTCATTTCTAGTAAAAACTATCTGTTAGAACTCAACGCTCAAATTCATATAATATTTCATTATATTATTCACTTTTAAAATTACATAACACGATAACTGAACGTGTATGTTACAAATACCTCCTCCTTTTGAGGATTTCGTCCCTGAAATCACAACGATTTAAACAAATGGGGATATTTCGTTCTTATCTCATTATTACTTTCTCAAGTATAATTTGGGCCTCGATGGTGTTTCCACTTAATAAGCAATAACTCTACTTCTTTATTACGTAGATCAATCGTTCTTTCGTTCACGATCTCCTCAGGCTCTTCTACATATCTTAATTTATTATTTAGTTTCACCTCGGATAACGGGACTATTTCATCATATATGCTTAAACATTTACACAGATAGCTTACATGAAACACATCATGAATACCTGTCAAATCTTCCGGCAATTTCCAAGCGGTATGCTTGTTTACCAATTCTCTAGATATTTAGAAAAGTCCAACAATTCTAGGACTAAATTATCCTTTCTTCCCAAATCGCATAATGCCTTTTTGTGAAGATACCTTCAGCTGGGGAGAGAAACAAGAAACTGTGTTCCAAACACTAAAGCAAGCCCTATGCAGTTCCCCGATCTTGTCTCTTCTAGAAGGGACGGAAGATTTTTTGGTTTACTGCGATGCGTCCAAGCAAGGGCTAGGTTGTGTACTTATGCAACGAGTAAATGTCATTTCCTATGCCTCAAGACAGCTTAAGAATCACGAAGTCAACTATACTACACACGACCTTGAACTGGGAGCAGTAGTATTTGCTCTAAAGATTTAGAGGCACTACCTTTATGGTACGAAGTGCAAAATATTCATGGACCATAAGAGTCTTCAGCACATCTTCGACCAGAAGGAACTCAACATGAGACAACGACGATGGGTAGAGCTACTAAATGATTACGAATGCAAGATTTTCTATCATCCAGGCAAGGCCAATGTAGTAGCAGATGCCATATGTCGAAAGGAGTACTTGGGCCACCGAGTAAAGTCATTGACCAAAACCATCCATTCACACCTATCCACACAGATCAAAGAGGCTCAGTTGGAAGCCTTGAAACCCGCGAATGTCGCAAGTGAATCCTTGAGAGGAATGGATAAAAACTTGGAAGTCAAGGATGACGGAGCTCGTTATCTCATGAATCGGATCTGGACACTGAAGTTTGGTGGGCTTAGAGACGTTGTCATGAACGAGGCTCACAAGACCAGATACTCCGTTCATCCCGGTACAGACAAGATGTACCTAGACCTCAAGAAACTATATTGGTAGTCAAACATGAGGCAGAAATCGCTACCTATGTGGGCAAGTGCTTGACTTGCGCCAAGGTCAAGGTAGAATACCAGAAGCCTTCGGGTTTACCACAACAACCGGAAATACCCGAGTGGAAGTGGGGGCGGATAACCATGGATTTTATAACCAAGTTTCCTAAGACAACGGGTGGTCTCGATACCATTTGGGTGATCGTTGACAGGTTAACCAAATCCGCGCACTTCCTACCAATAAAAGAGACCGACAAAATGGAGAAACTAACCACGACATACATTAAAGAGATCGTATGATTTCATGGTGTGTCGGTATCCATTATATCCGATAGAGATAGTAGATTTACCTCACGGTTTTGGCAATCACTAAAAAAATCCTTAGGAACCAAACTCGACATGAGTACAACGTACCATCCTCAAAATGACGGGCAGAGCGAGAGAACCATCCAGACGCTGGAAGACATGTTGAGGGCTTGTGTGATCGACTTTGGTAAATCTTGGGATACCCATTTACCACTCGTGGAATTCTCATACAATAACAGCTATCACACAAGCATCAAAGTTGCGCCATTTGAAGCTCTCTATATACGCAAGTGCTGATCACCTCTATGCTGGGCTGAGGTAGGTGACACGCAACTTGCAAATGGACAATTTTCTACCAGTACTCTCACCAGCCCCGAGATCATACGAGAAACTACAGAGAAGATTGTTCAGATCCATGAACGACTGAAAGCATGTAGGGATCGACAAAAGAGCTATGCAGATAAGCAATACAAACCCTTGGAATTCCAGGTTGGTGACCGCATACTGTTAAAGTTCTCACCCTTTAAGGGAATGATACATTTCGGAAAATGTGGAAAAATAAATCCAAGGTACATCGGACCATTCGAGATTCTTGCTAGAATCGGTTAGATGGCTTACAAACTTCGACTACCCCAAGAAATTAGTAACATACACCCTACTTTCCACGTATCTAATCTGAAGAAGTGTCTGTCCGGAGAAACCCTAGTTCATGAGTAACCACTCTAGAAATAATTTCGGGACGAAATTCCCTCTAACGGGGGGATAATGTAACAATCGGTTATTTCGAGTCAACAAAAGTCAAAACAAGTCAATAAAAGTCAAACACGTCAAATTAAAAGCCAATTTATTTATTCATAAAGCATAAAGTATAAAATTGAGCCTTAAGTTAGAGTTTTCGGTTTTAGGAATCAAATCTTATCTTAGACTGAAATCTATTCATGGCCGAAATCATTTCTAATCGAAATCATGCGAGGTCCCACCTTCGGATCGAAATCCCTTGTTAGACCGAAAACCTGCGAGACAAAAATCCTTAGTTCTCGATTGGAACCTGTAAGCCCAAAACACATTTGGAACGAATACTACATTTCTTAGTGGGATGCATTGGACCGACTGTTGATGTGGAAATTAGTTGTGAGGTGTCGAAGGTCAAGGAATAGTTTTGATAGTTTGTAATGTTATTATAAGGGCATTTTAGTTATTGCTTTCCAAGGTAGGATTAAAGATTCACCTTGGAGATATGGGAGCCATTAGAGGCATCCAAGGTGAGATTAAAGATTTGGGTGTGAGCCATTAGAGGCATCCACATTATTGGTTATTGCTTTCCAAGGTGAGATTAAAGATTCAAGAGTAGCTATGTTCAATTAAAAAGGTATGTTTTATAGTCTGATTTCATAATGCATATTAGTATATTAGATCTTTGTTTCACAGTATGTTGCTAATGAGAAAATGTCATAGATCTCTAGGTCACGTATGCCCATAAACTGTTTTATGAATTCTGTTGTATAGATCTATATGTTTTGTAACCTAGAAAACCCATAAGTGGTATCAAAGACTAGGATTTTCTATTATATGTGCATATGAAACTAAAAACAAAACAGAAGAATCCGAGAATTATTCTGCTAGTTGCATCATGCGATGCGCTTCTTGTCACAACACGGTCGTGCCTCGAAAAAGATCTCATGATTTTCTTGCCTTCTTAGAATTGTAGGATAATTACTAGATCTTAATGGTTATTTTAATTGAATAAATTATGAACATTTGACCTTCATAATTAGTCAAACCCTAAATTCAAAATTGAAGGGATATAATTAATATTATTTAATTAAATTTTTTATGAAGATAATTGTTTAATTCTTAAATGATTTAATATATAAATAGTTAAATGTTTAATTAAAAGATAATTATTAAATAGTACATGGTTTAAATATGAATTAATTAGCAACTTAATTAAGTTAATAAGATTTAAACCTTGTATTCTTGAAAAGTAATTATTAAGTCGAATCTAGAGTAAGCCTCATTAATGAGGTTGTATTCCGCTTCTCCATCATACGTCCCAGATCAACTCTGGTCCAAATAAACAAACTAGATATCGCCTCCCATATCTCCCATGACACCTTTTCCGTTATCAAATCTCGTATCCTTTGGTCACTGAACCCGAAACCCAAACTTGATTCAATTAGATCTCATGTTCACCAATATCAAATGAATGGATACGGATTACAATGATTTACTAGTACACATTCAATTATGCTAACTACTTTCTCGCTATGGATCTTAGATTCCCCCTGGCTTTTCCCGACTCAAACGTGGATCCTGTGATCTACTACTATGTTCCACACCTGTCCATGCCTATTCTGAGACCCATCTTGAAGTTCCTACGTCTTTTCTTACTGATAATTCTTAAACATATACATGTAATAGGATATGCTATTAATTTTCCTAAATCATTAGCAATCCCACCCCACCCTTCTATTTATTTGATTAGGTATCTAAGGTCATAAATAAAGTGGTATAACCTCATGGAATAAAAGCAAAATCCTTTTTGGGGTTACCGTCAATAACTAGAAGTAAATATATTTTTGTTACGATAGTGATGAAATAGTTTGTTAGTTTGTTATATGTTTAACATAGTAATTAGAAATAATTTAGAATTAACTGTAAATTAATGTTAGATTAATTAGAAAGAATTAAAGGTGCAACGATTGATGTTCAATTGTTCATAATTAAGCTAGGAAGGTAATTCTAGAACCATCCAAGAAGTGGAAAAGTTCTAGAAGGTCTAGAGGGGTTCTGGAAGCCTCCTTGCAACTGATAAGGAAAACTTCCTTCAATAGATTAAATCATAAAATTTAATTATTCAAATTAAGGTTTATCCTGGAGATGCGCCAACTATTGATAGGGACCCTTAGCCTAGAAAAAACCGACACCTACCAATCATAAGAAAAAAATTGGATTTTTTTTTCTCTTCACTCTTCTCTCTTTTTCGTGCGTAGCATTCTAGGATTTTGGGTGTGAGCCATTAGAGGCATCCACATTATTGGTTCTTGCTTTCCAAGGTGAGATTAAAGATTCATGAGTAGCTATGTTCAATTAAAAAGGTATGTGTTAGATTCTGATTTCATAATGCAAATAAGTATATTCAATCTTTGTTTCATAGTATGTTGCTAATGAGAAAATGTCATAGATCTCTAGGTTGCATATGCCCATAAACTATTTTAGGAATTCTATTGTGTAGATCTATATGTTTTGTAACCTGGAAAACCCATTAGTGGTATCAAAGACTAGGATTTTCTATTATATGCGCATATATGAAACTAAAAACAAAACTAAAGAAACCGAGAATTATTCTGCTAGTTTCATCATGCGATGCACTTGTTGTCACGACACGGTCTACCTCGAAAAAGATCTCAAGATTTTATTGCCTTCTCAGAATTGTAGGATAATTGCTAGATCTTAATGGTTACTTTAGTTGAATAAATTCTGAACATTTGCCCTAGATAATTAGTCAAACCGTAAATTCGAAATTGAAGGGATATAACTAATATTATTTAATTAAATTTTCAATTAAGATAATTGTTTAATTCTTAAATGATTTAATATATAAATAGTTAAATGTTTAATTAAAAAGATAATTATTAAATCGTACATGGTTTAACTATGAATTAATTAAAAACTTAAATAAGTTAATAAGATTTAAACCTTGTATTCTTAAAAAGTTTAAAATACACCCTTACAAAAATTTATAAGAGTATATAATTGTATATGTAAAAGAAAAGTAATTCTTCAGTCGAATCTAGAGTAAGCCTTATTAAAGAGGTTGTACTATAGGTGAGGTATAAGGAAACGACCTATGAAATGACCGCTGAATGGGTGTCCTTTTACTCACTACTTCTTCGTGTGGTGGATTGTGGATAGCTGAAAAGTTTCTGATAGGGTGTATATCTCGTTAAAAGTATAACATCACGTACTAGAAAACAAAAAAAAAATCTCACTCGAGTTTCTTAGGAAATATGTGAACTTTTATGTTAATCCATGAAAACACACGTCTTTTTTTTGTGAGACATTATTGGAGCGTCTTGTTGGATTAGTGTCTACGCCTATAACTATTTTGATATGTACTTGACCCGATTGCGAGCATGGTCCTTTTGGGTTGCCTTCACCAAAGCAACTTGATAGGATGATTTATGGAGAAAAAGAATAATTATGATTTATTAATATGTTATATGAATAATATATTAAAAGAGAAATCATATTATTTAATTAATAATAGTAAAAAATTAATGAGAATTAATTTTGTGACTAAAAAACATTAATTAAATAAAGGGGACTAGAACTGTCAATTGTGTGATAGTTGGATATTGGGCTAATGGACTCCACAGAGGATGGAGTGGACGAATTCTATAGGGAAACCCATTAGAAATCGTCCAAGGCCTCTAAGGAGGGAGTCCATGGGCTGCTTAGGGCCTAAGCAGTCAAATTAGGGTTTACTTGTTAGATAACCCCAATAGCCTCACTATTTAAGGACCCCTAGGGCACCAAAAACGTGGCTAAGAGTTTCCTTAGGGTTTCTAGACGTTTTTGGGTGCCTCTCCTCTTCTCCTTCTTCATCCTCTTGCTCTTGGTGTTTGTGAGCCATTAGAGGAGTGACACTTGTGACTTTAAGCTTTCAGAAGTCAATTACAAGAAGGAATTGAGATTGGTATTGCTACATAACAATCAAGCTAAGATCTAAACCTAATTCATATGTTATTTGATTATCACATGCTAGATCTAGGGTTTATGGCTTTGGATGATTATTGCATGTTTATTAGACAAACTAGATTCAAAGCTTTAGGGTTTGCATGTACACTATCAGAATGTTGTAGTGCTCAAAACCCATCAGTGGTATCAGAGCCTAGGCTGTTTTTTTAATGTATTTGATGCTATAGATGATTATTCAAAGCTAAAAATCGGAATTTCTTGGATCTGGAGGCTGGACTCGCCGAGTCCATAAGTGAACTCGCCGAGTTCATAGGCAACTCGACGAGTCCAATGTTGGGTCGACGAGTCGGAGTATCAGATTCGAGATATTTCGGGATTTTGACCTATTTTGCTGTGGGATAATTACCAAAAACGTTTTTCATTAATAAAATCCGAATTTTATCAATATTTGGTGATTATCAATAGAAGATAATTGTCAAAATTAAGATAATTACTTGTTTTATAAGATAAATATTAATTATTTGTAATTTTGTTTTTGATTATCTTGTAAAAAAATTAATTTAGGTCAAATTTAGATAATTACCAATTATTTGATTAATTTTAATTATTTGTAATTTGATCTTGATAGTTTTGAAAAGTTTCAAAAACTTGCCCTCAAGTTTTGGAATTAAAATTTTTTGATTAAAAGTTTAACTTTGAAATATTTAAATTCTAAACCCTAATATTTTGAAATGTTTCAAAACTTGCCCTCAAGTTTTGGAATTTAAATTTTTGATTAAAAGTTTAATTTTTGAAATTTTAAATTCTAAAACCCTAGTTTTGAAAAGTTCAAATTACACCCTTATGGTTTTATTAAGTTAATTATAAGTATAATTAAAAGAGAGTTAATAAATCCATAATGATATGGTTTATATTAATTAAATTAAAAGTGTAATTTATAAAATTAAACCACCTAGTATTTTAAAAGTGTAAAATACACCCTTATACTCTATATAACATTAAAAGTCTAATATTATATATGTATAACATAAACTGCTAGTCTTACCGTTAGTAGGCCTCATTCACGAAGCTGATCTATAAGGGGGGTATAAGGTTATGGCCTATAAAATGGCCGTTTAATGGGTGTCCACTCTCACCCACCGCTTCCTTGATTGGTGGAGGGTCATTAGCCGAACGGGTAGGATAGGGCAAACCCTCTCCTCATTAAAAGTATAATGAATAGAGTAACTAAATGTTTTTACAAAATTCTCAATCTTAGTTACTTCAGGAAAAAGTGAAATCGATGCAATTCCATGGAATTACACTTTGTACCCTTGTCGAGACAATTAGTGGAGCGTGTGTGGTTAACCGGCATACTAAGTTGGGTTTGGCATTGGTAGCGAATGGTGACTCGATGTTTGTCATAGATCGATGGAGCGTGTATGGTTAACCGGCACGTCGATTAGGTGACTGGAACATTAAGGGCACCACGTACATTCGCATGGTTATTCACACCTTATTTGTGATCCTCGGCATCCCAGTCACAAATGAAGGGCATAATCGAGATTAAACATGACATTGAAAAGTTCAATGAATCTCAAAGGATCTAAGAGTTTCAATTCATTTAAAACTTATCCTTCTTTTCGTTTTTCATGGTGGAAATTGGTAAATCGTCATTTACCTACCTTCAAATGTTCTACAATTTGGATTACGGCATCCCTCTTCCAAATTGTAGAATATTGTGTTGGATCCTAGCCTTAATATCTCATTTGGGTGTTTTATTAAGGACTCAATCAACTAACTTGAATTTTCTCCCGTTTTATAGATGTCAAAGTCTGACAACTATGGTCTTCCTAAATCCGTTGGAAAAAAGTTTTACACGTGAAGATGATGTTCCACGATTGTATTGTGGAAATGGAAATCATGCTTCATTTTCTCCACCTCCTCCAATAATTCTCCCTGACCCACGTGTTCGAAGACTTGAAAAGTTCAAGGTCACTCAAGCCCTATTGGCAAAAGACATGAAAATGGAAAGTCTATATGTGCTCATGTCTTAGATGAAATGTTACATATTGATAGATTGGGAGTGTTGGGTGTCGATGTTTAAAGGAAGTTGGTTGTTGACTTGGTTCTTTAGTCACTTCCTGAATCATATGGTAAGTTCGTTAGAGAGTACTATATGATGGACCACGACATGACCCTTATTGATTTGACTTATTTGCTTATTGTTGTTGAATCAGAAATGATTTGGCGCACTGGTCAGCAAATTTGTCTGGTAAATCAATATCCCAACCCTCTATGGGCAATGGTAACATTGGAAGTCCAGAAAAGTTTTCTCTATGCAAGAGAAAGGCTGAGTCTGAGATAGTCCCGTGTACCATTCCATAAGAATCCATGTGTTTCTACTGCCAAAAGAAGGGGCATTGGTTATGAAGTTGCCCTGACTGCCTGAGAGATCTAAGAGATGGGAGAGTCAAGATGTATGACTCTGCTTCAGAAAATATCCACTATCTAACTCTATTAAGTTCCTATTTGGAGATTCTTAATACATGATGTGATTACATTTCGATGTTTTGAAGGATCAAAGAAAGGAAAGGAAGCTTAAAGGAAGGAGCAAGCTGAGTCTGATCGCGAAGAAATGGATTTTGATCGCATGATTCAAGGATCAGATATTTAAGCTACTACTTTAGAGTTAGGATAAATTGCTAAGTAATATTTACATAGTTTTCATTTATAATCGCATTGTAAGGACAATTTTTTTCTGCAATAAAATAAATTTTGATTTATCTTATTTATGTTTCCTTGCAATGGATTTTATGAAAATTGGTGTTTGAATGGTTCTATTGTTAGCAATATTGTGAATGGATTTGATTCTTAGTTATGTTATTTGTGGTAATGTCAGAAATTTACCAAATGAGGAAAGATTCTCATCACCCAAGTTTCAATTGGACAGAAACTTGGAATCATGCAACTAAGTATTGTGTGACGAATGAGAACCTTCGTATTTGGAAAATTGAGACTAATTCCTTGTTCACATAAGTATGTGAGTCAAGTGAAGGATAATGAGATCTGGTACACAATGTTGTGCACTAGTCAAGTCCACCACAAAGAACGATAAAATGTTCGTTATGATTTGCTAAGAGATTAGTAAATATGATTATACTTAAAAGATTAAATATGATTCTTGTCACACCCCCAAACCAAGGATGGCGGAAACGTCCGGGGGTGGAGGACTTCATGTATAGTATCATAACATCAATTGTAATAGTAATTCAAGCAAACACAACCAACATATATATAATTGAAAAAGTTACATCATTGTATGAATTACATGTTTACGAATCAATTACAATATGTTGACAAAATATGAAATAGTAGACGCCTTAGCGTCCCATCCTCAAAAGCACTTGATTACCTGTTTAATGATTTCCTGAGAATACAAGTTGTTTGAAAAAGTGTCAACACAAAGGTTGGTGAGTTCATAAGCTTTTGTTTGGTATTATTAAAAGCCTTTCGTTTGTAAAAGTAGTATTTGTGTTAGAAAATCCAATATTTTTCTTAATGTGTAAATGTAGTCTTAAAAACCCAAAGACCGAAATGTACAAGTAATTTGTCATATTTATAGTAAAACAATGCAAGTTTAAATCGACATAAACTCGTTAAATTTTAATGAAGTTCCCGTAAATTCCAATGTTTATTAATACTTTATGTGAGTTTATTATAACCATACTATGACCAAGGTTGCCTAAAACGACGTTCTTCAGGCGTCGGAAATGTTATGACATTTGTCACCCCAGACCTATCGGTCTAACTGTTGCATGCAGTTTAGGTGTGGGTTTGTCAAACCCAATATAGATCTATACACAAATATCACGCTCTCCCTCAAGGAGACTCTGGTTACAATACAGGACTTAATGGTAATTTGAAGTAAATGTCTCACAAAGTCATTAACGGAATTACGTGTTATGAAAACTTGGTACCGTATGGCCGTACCTTGCTTAATGAAAATATCCTTTGTATAAATGTACCCTTTTTAAATGTATGTGTTATGTAATGTATCATAAACTATACCTATTATAGTTTATCAACCAAGGGTAGTACGTAGTAATGTATGCAAACTATATTCAAAATAGTTTATTAAATGTTTGAATGTATCGGTTGTACTTTGATTATAATCACTTGTTATTCTTTATATTTTATATGTTCAAATCCATTTGTAAACTGATATGTGTCTAAATATTAAGATAAAATGTCATATATTGCAATAACATATAATCACATAAAGATATACACCTTGCTCAACATGTTACAAGGTGAAATGAAATTAACAGCAACTTTTCGTTGAATACAGTTTCTGTTACTGTTCTTAGAAAATTTATAGAAAAATCATCAAAGCTCTAAATCCAAATCCGCAAATTTTGAGAGTTTGGAATATGAGTCTAGTTTGTTTGTAAATTTTATCATGATTTTTAGTGATCTCTAACAGAGGTGAAAATGTTCATAATCACAGACTGGTCCAGGTTTGCCTCTGAAATGACAGGCAGTTTTGTAAAAATCACCATAAATTGTAGAAACATCATATGGAGATGTGCAAGTAGCCATTTTAAAGCTAAGAGTTTGAACTACTTGCACCTGGAACAGTTTTGAAAACTAAAATATTTAAGTTGACCAAAACAGTCCGTGATTAAAGTCCATCTTTTCTGATGTAATCTGTTAGAAAAAGTTTAATTGTGTTCTTGATGATTTTACTTGTATTCCCCCCTTAAAACTTAAGAAAAACATGTAAATGTAGGGGTATGAACTCACCTTATGTGGTTTCAGTAGATGAAAGTGAGAGAGAGGAAGTGTTCAACCCAAGAACACTAAGAAGATGTCTTGATGATTCGAGAATCTAACACCGAATAAGATGGAACTTGTGTAAGATATCAATGATTTGAGTAGAATGAAGTTTAATAATTATGTGAATGATGAAGATACTTACTAATTGAAGAAAGAAATCCCTGGAGAAAGCCTTGAAGTTCTTGAAGTTGAGAGAAAAGATGAGAGAATTTTGGAGAGTGTTCTTGGTTGCTAAGTGTAGAATGAAAGAATTTTATGGAGAATGAGGAGAGAGGATCAATCCTCCAGCTCTTAGAACGTGGGAAGAGCTGGAGATTGGGTGTAAAGGTCCACTAAGGAGACAAGGGGTAGTGGGAAAGAGTGGCTAATCATAGAGTGAGGTGGTGGTGGTTTGCTTTTGCCATAAATTAAGGAAAAACAAATATTCCCTCAATAATTAGTTCAACCACTAATTCTTTTAATATATTTTATAAAAACCCTGGAGATTTATATATTTTGGGGCCTTAGTTTATAAAATAAAGTTTTGGGTGAAAATCCCACGTTAAAATAATGAAAAACGGAGTTAAAACGAAGTCGTAGTCGAAAACCGGGAAAAAAAGCTGAATCTGCGAAGTTGCTCGGTCCTGGGCCGAGGTTCGGACCTGAGGCTTCGGACCTGAGGCTTCGGTGCGAGGCTTCGGTCCTGAGCACTTCGGATGCGAGGCTTCGGTCCTGAGCACTTCGGATGCGAGGCTTCGGTCCTGAAGCTTCGGTTTTGGGTCCTTAAGGCTATTTTACCCGTTTTTACCCCTTGACCCGGTTAAGGGTCGTGATGACCCGAATGATTACAAAAAGTTAAAGGAACTTTTGAGAGAGATTTGGGAGAGATTTCTAATAGAGAGAGATTGAGTGAAAGAGATTGAGAGAGAGTTCTTTTGAGACCTTTTTGAGTGTTTGGCTTTGAAACGCAAGGTCCGTAAACCCCGTTAAGCCATGATTTAGTGTCCTACACAATCCCGATGATTGTGCAATAGTGTTTTATCGCTTTGGTTCGTTGTTTAGCACTGTTAAGGCTAAGGAAAATCAAACACATGAATTTTCCAAATGATGTTTTCTCATTAAAATAGCGAATTGTACAGTGATTACATAACGTAAACCCTAACATACAAGGGTTATTGGAGTTGACCAGTTTGACTTGTTGACTTTGTTTGACTTTGACTTGACCGAAATTTGACGGTTGTCACATCATCCCCCCGTTAGAAGGAATTTCGTCCCGAAATTTTCATTTTGACTGGGATTTCAAGAGTTTGCGAAGAGATGTGGATACTTTTGTTTCATCTGATCCTCGCGTTCCCAGGTGAATTCGGGTCCTCGTTTAGCGTTCCAACGGACCTTCACGATGGGAATACGACTTTGTTTCGTTCGTTTGATTTCCCGATCCATGATTTCGACTGGTTCCTCCACGAAGTGGAGATTTTCGTTAACTTCGATTTCGTCGAGTGGTATTACAAGTGTCTCATCAGACAAACACTTCTTTAGGTTCGATACGTGAAATGTGGGATGTACTTTGTCGAGTTCCTGAGGTAATCGAAGTTTGTATGCTACTGGCCCAATCCTAGCAAGGATTTCGAATGGCCCGATGTACCTTGGATTTAGTTTCCCGCGTTTTCCGAATCGTATCATTCCTTTCCAAGGGGAAACTTTTAGTAGTACTCGATCACCCACCTGGAATTCCAAGGGTTTGCGTCGTTTGTCTGCGTAACTCTTTTGCCGATCGCGAGACGCTTTCAGTCTTTCTCGGATTTGAACGATCTTTTCTGTGGTTTCCCTTATGATTTCAGGGCCAGTGAGGGTGCTATTAGAGACTTGCCCTCTAGCTAGCTGTGTATCCCCCACCTCAGCCCAACACAGGGGTGATCTGCATTTGCGACCGTAAAGAGCTTCGAATGGAGCGACTTTGATGCTAGTATGATAGCTGTTATTGTAGGAGAATTCGATAAGCGGTAGATGGGTATCCCATGCTTTACCGAAGTCTATCACACAAGCTCTTAACATGTCTTCCAACGTTTGAATGGTTCGTTCGCTCTGTCTGTTGGTTTGTGGGTGGTAGGCCGTACTCATGTCAAGCCTAGTTCCCAATGATTTTTGTAGAGACTGCCAAAACCGTGAGGTAAATCTACTATCTCTATCGGAGATAATGGATATCGGCACGCCATGGAGTCGTACAATCTCTCTGATGTACGTTCTAGTCAGCTTCTCCATCTTGTCGGTTTCTTTTATCGGTAGGAAGTGTGCTGATTTGGTCAATCTGTCTACGATTACCCATATGGTGTCAAGCCCGCCCGATGTCTTAGGCAGCTTGGTTATGAAGTCCATGGTTATTCGTTCCCACTTCCACTCAGGTATATCCGGCTGTTGTAATAGCCCGGATGGTTTCTGGTATTCGATTTTGACCTTAGCGCAAGTCAGGCACTTGCTCACATAGGTAGCAATCTCAGCTTTCATGTTCGGCCACCAGTATAATTGCTTGAGGTCCAGATACATCTTATCCGACCCGGGATGGATGGAGTATCGAGTCTTGTGTGCTTCATTCATGACGACATCTCGGAGTCCACCGAACTTCGGTGTCCAAATCCGGTTCATGATATAACGTGCTCCATCATCCTTGACTTCTAAGTTTTTATCCATTCCCCTTAATGTCTCTCCTGCCACCTTTTCTGGTTTCAAAGCTTCCAGTTGAGCTTCCTTGATTTGTATGGTCAGGTGGGAATGGATTGTCATTGTTAAGGATTTTACTCGGCGGCCCGAGTACTCCTTCCTGCTTAGAGCATCGGCCACTACATTGGCCTTGCCCGGATGATAACGAATTTCGCACTCGTAGTCATTCAGCAACTCTACCCATCTCCTCTGTCGCATGTTGAGCTCTTTCTGATTGAGGATATGCTGAAGACTTTTGTGATCAGTGAAGATAGTGCATTTCGTGCCGTAGAGGTAGTGTCTCCAGATCTTCAAAGCGAATACCACTGCTCCTAATTCCAGGTCGTGCGTAGTATAATTAACCTCGTGCGTCTTAAGCTGTCTTGATGCATACGCGATAACCTTCCCTCTCTGCATGAGCACACATCCGAGGCCTTGATTCGAAGCATCACAGTACACTACGAAGTCCTCGGTTCCCTCTGGGAGAGACAAGATCGGTGCACTGCATAGGGCTTGTTTTAACGTTTGGAAAGCAGTTTCTTGTTTATTTTCCCACTTGAATATCACACCTTTCTGCGTCAAGGTGGTGAGTGGTTTCGCAATCTTGGAGAAGTTTTGTATAAATCTTCGGTAGTAGCCAGCAAGCCCAAGGAATTGTCGAATTTCGGTTGGCGTCTTGGGTGCTGACCAATTCTCGATTGCCTTGATCTTGGAGGGATCCACATGTATGCCTTTCTCACTTACCACATGTCCAAGGAAATCCACTTCTCTAATCCAGAATTCACACTTAGAGAACTTTGCATAAAGCTTCTCCGCTCTTAGTGTCTCTAGCACTTGGCGTAGATGTAGGCGATGCTCTTCTTCGCTTCGCGAGTAGATCAAGATATCGTCGATGAATACGATTACAAACTTGTCTAGGTAGGGTCGACACACTCTATTCATTAGGTCCATGAATACCGCAGGTGCGTTTGTTAAACCGAAGGACATCACCACAAACTCGTAGTGCCCATAGCGAGTTCTGAATGCAGTTTTGGGAATATCTTCTTCTTGAACTCGTAGCTGATGGTAACCTGACCTTAGGTCGATCTTTGAGAAGAAATTTGCTCCTTGGAGTTGGTCGAAAAGGTCGTCGATTCGGGGTAGAGGATATCGGTTCTTGATGGTGAGTTTGTTTAGTTCCCGATAGTCGATGCACATGCGAAAGGATCCTTCCTTCTTCTTTACAAAAAGGACTGGTGCTCCCCAAGGTGAGAAGCTTGGTCTGATGAACCCTTTGCTCAAAAGCTCGTTCAACTGACTGGACAACTCTTGCATTTCTGATGGTGCGAGGCGGTATGGAGCTCTGGCTACGGGGGTAGCTC